>NC_071388.1:196779137-197379137 GCF_022682495.2 Desmodus rotundus | reverse complement strand
TAGAATCACGGAAAGGATCCTAGAGATCAGTTTGCCTTCCCCTCTACAATTACAAAAGAATAACAAAAGTCCCAGGGGTATTTGATGACTTGTCTTTTTTCCAGATGAGAAACCACTGACTTCTAGACATTCTGATGTAATGAAATTCCAATTAACCAAATAATTTGATCATCCCCTCCATAGTGGCTACAGTAGAGGTTGCTCCAAATGTTATTACCGGGAGGGACATTTCAACATCTGGTCTTGGCCATCTCAAGTTCAGTCCCTAACAATTGCTCCGAGTAACCACTTCTGAGATTTTCACACTACGTTTAAGTGTCTTGGTTATCCCCAACCTCCATTCTCTTTATATTACTCCAGAATCTACCTTTCTATTTCTTTTCCCTTTGTGTTTATGTTTTTGCAATATCTGTTTTCATAAAGCCAAATAACATACTACAAATCCCTTATAATGTGCAAATGCCATCTTACTACTAAACAGTGTTAAGCCGGTTCCTCGGCTTTGTTGCTTCATAGTTTCTACCCAGGCTGTATATCTGCTAGGTAATTGGGGTGCCACCCTTTCCATTGTGGTAAGATTACCATCAGGCAAGAATGCCACATGTCTAATGGTATAAAATTCAAGGAAAATTAAGTTGAGATACACACAATGTGTGAAATCACAACTAAACATTTCTGGTATTTGGAATCCTTAATTACAAAAGCATCATTTATATGCAACTCATCCAAAGAAAAATGAAAATTCTCACCATACCAGAAATGTTATTGCTCAATTACCTTGTATGATTTTTGATTCTTGCTGGAAACTTCTTAAACTAATGGATCATTATCAAAGCATATTTGAATGTATTATGTTCTCAAAAGTGAAAAAAAGCTTTAAGTCTGTGTTTATATGAAAGAAAACAAATTAAAGAAATCAACCTTTGTGTACGGTTGCAGGTGGTATTTTTCAAAGAAAGAAACTCCTATATCCACCTATAAGAAATTTCATCTACTGAAGTTTATTCTGTCTGTTCTCTTTTAGTGCATTTCAAATGTACCTCCTGGAACCATGCAAGGGGTTGGGAACCCCAGTGGCAATTGCGATGGATGCTCCAGCCTTGCTCTCTTTCTCTCTGCTTTGCTGCTCCTCCCTGAGGGCCACCATGGTTTCTTGTGTTGGCTGACGCGTTTGGCTCTGCTTTCTACTTAGTAATCTTGGGCTTGAACCACTTGGCCTTAGTTTGTGGATGTGTGTTTTGATTGTGGGGCTTATTTGCTCCGTGTGTTATAGTCTTGTGTGAGAATGACCCACCCATGCTTTTACCCAGTCTTTTCCCGGCTTTCCTGTCACCCAGTTTCATGACAAGTAGAAGCCCGCCCAAGTTCATCATGGTAAAGCGAAATGCCTCAAAACACCTGGAAATGAGTCAACACTTGTCATATATCCATCTCAACTGTCTAGAAATATTTTTAAGAACTATGGTTGATACGGAATATATGAAATACCAATGCACAAGACGGAAAACAGTGCTCTGCTGAGCCAATGTTTATTTATTCCCTCAGGTACTAATTCATGCACTCATTCATTTAAGCGTGGGAACCCCCTGGGGCATGTTTGAGGTGCTGTGCTCACTCCAGGTGATTATGCTCCTTCACAGCACTTAGTCTGGGAAGCAGTGCTGTTTGTGCAGTGGTTACCTCTGCTTGTCTCTGCACTCACATGTTGGGATTGTATGAAAAGATGAATTGTACAGATTTTCTGAGTCAGTAATCTGATATCTACTGTTCTTCTCAAGGTTCCATTAATGTCACAGGTAATTAATTACCACGATCTTTAAAACCTCCCCTTATATCAAAGCACAATTTCTAAACAACCACACTTTCCCGTCTCTGAGAGAATTTCCAGTACGCCCTGCGGGATTTCTGCCAACCCAGAATCTGCTTGGACAAAATCCTGGAAATGCCACTGGGGCTTGTCAATTAACTTTATGGAACACTCTGTCATCTCCCATCTTAAATCCACCCACATCATCTCCTGTCTTAAATAATCGCTGTGTCCTAACTTCCTGTTTTTGATACCCACCCTTCTCCCTGTTACCCTGAAGCAAAGCCTCCAGGTGTCATCGGCCCTACTCTTTTCTTCCCACTGCCTCCCATCCAGGCAATCCAGACTGAATGTTGTTGGTTTCCTTCCATACTATTTTCTATGTATGTCTTTCCTTATTACCACTGCCACTTCTTCTAGCTCATTAATTCATTAATTAGTTCACTCATTTACTCATTTATTCTGAAAGCCTTTACCGAGTGTTTAGTGTGTGATTTGTCAGACAAATCTTGCCACTGAAATTTAAAGATGATGAAGATGGCATTTTTATGCTTTAGGAGTTTAGAGACTTGCCTGTAGAGTCAGGACTGCTAAGGGTGGGTTGTAGAAGTTCAAACTGGCATCAGCCTAAATTTCCAAGCCCACCTCCCACTTCTCCTGGGTCTGTGGTACCCTAGGCTCCAGCCAAACCTTCCTTCTCTGATCCCTGAAAATACTTCAAGTTTCCTCCTCTCTTCTTCTCCCATCCTGTCCCACTTCTCTGCCTCCTCTTCTATAAAAATGCCACTTAAACACCAGTTCCCACTTGGAAGGCTTCCTCCTGTCTTTCCTGCCTGCCTGATAGGATCTGTCCCTCCTTTCCATACACAGCATTTTCTTTGCACTTTTCTATGTCACATGTCATCTCCATGTTATAATTATGTATACACTGGGTTGTAGATCTTTGAGGCAGACTGTGAGTTACTTATCTTTGTTGATCAGGTGCTCAAAACTATTGTGAAATTATGAATGTGACAAGAAAGTTCTTATATGAACAAAGGCTGAAGAGAGAGTCAGGGTGTTAAGGCCACTTTTCCCCCCAGTTTGTGGTTAAGCTCCCCAAATCATGTAACCTCACAGTCTCCATGTATGCACTGACAAAGTAGGCCTATTACTCAATATTAATGCCTTATTTATCTTTGGCATAGTGGCAAATAAAAGGTTAAAATGTGGCTATGAGAATATTTGAAAACTACTGAGAGCCACAGATGACCATACCAAAGGAGTTAACGGTTTCTGTGAAAAGTTTTAAAATGTATATACACAAAAAAACCCACATATTTACTAATTTTTAACTAAGCCTATGATTCAAACCCTTTGAACATCCAGGAGTTGCCATATAGATCCTAAAAGATTTTTCCAAATACATTTTTACTGGAGAATATCCACAACCAGTTCTTAGTTTCTACTTAGCTGAAGGTATCAAGTTCTTTCTCAAAGTCCAGGTCATATCTTATTTTATTGAAATAACAAAAATTATACTGTGTCCTTGAGTAGTGTCCCTTTCGGCTGGGAATGTTCTGTCATTAACAGACTTCTAAGTCTTCTAAGCTTTGTTATCAGTATGGTTATAACCAGATTGCCTGATCTCTCTACTACTTCTTTCTTTTATATAGGCTTTTGGAGATAAGGATTTTGTATGTTTGTTTCAGTTAGCTTTTTCTAAAAAAAAAAAAAAAAAGGCATTTCCATAACACCTGATGAAGCTCCCCTTTCATCTCAACTAACTATGACTACTTAAGTATAGTTAAGATGAAAATATTAATTGGGGGATTAAGAAGCAAGGCATTGACTTGTACTGAGTAACCACCAGGGCCATGGCCCCCTGCCAGGCAATTTATGTACACAACCACACATAATCCTCACATCCGCCCCCAGCGAGTGGGTGCTATTGGCCCCATTTTAGAGATGAGAAATCCGAGGGATTAAGAGGCTCTCCCCAGGGCATGTCTAGATTCAAATCCTGGTTTGTCCTTTGATGATTCCAAAGTCACGATACTTATTTTCTGTGGTGCAATGCCTCCCACGTTTTCTTTGATTACAGAGATATTTCTTGAAGGTCTATCTTAATTTCAGTCTGCGATAAATTTGCTGATGGTAACAATGGGATTTTTTACTTTTATAACCTCCAGCATCAGTGGTACAGCCCTCTTGGATACCAAAAACTCAATGAGTTAATTTTGAATAAAGTGCATCAAGGAAAGTCTTTCATCCTTGTAAACTTTGCCTCAGTTACATTAAGCATTTTGTCTCCATTGTTCTTTTCCTTGATCAATTCTTCTAGACTAATTTTTATCCCTAAGTTTTTCTATAATGAGTTATAATGAGTTAACTTATTCACTGCTTCCTTAGCCCTGTAATCATGCATTGATGGTTGCCTGAGGCCATCAAAATGTGCCCAACTTCATTTGATCTTCTGTTCTGTGCAGCAAAAGCATGTTAAAAAAATTCATGAAACATACGATAGGCACCTCTTTTAGCATGGGATTACTCAACAGTGGCAGCAATTGACCTTTTGGGCTGGATAAGTCTTCACTATTGAGGGGTGTCCTGTGCATTGTAAAATGTTGTTCAGCAGCAACAACTGGTAAACTGTTGTTCGGAAGTAATGGTTCAGTGTCCTATGCCCATTAGATGCCAGTAGCACCCTCTCCACGTGACAATGAAAAATGTCCCATACATGGCCAGATGCTGCTGGGGAGCAAAATGATCCTCCTTTCTCACAGTGGAGGACCACTGCTTCGGTATATTACAGACGTAGTAACACAGAGAGAGAAACGGACAAAGACTTCTATGTCTACAACAAAACCCAGGCTTTCTATTCAAAGGCACTCTTAAAGCAGCTGGATATGTCAATGCTTAAGGATGGGTTTCATTTGATTAAATTGGGAGCATGAAATTAGATCACTATTCGCCTTTTCCTTAACTTTTATATGATATTCATTGGGTTACAAAATAGGTACATTTTAATGTATCTTAAGCTCTTATATTTGAATCACCTGGTCTGTGATTATAAAAAAAAACAACCTTGGAATATTTTGGTTCTGCTTTCCCCCTAAGTTGTCTGTGTAAATTTTATTAATGAGAGTCGAGGATGTGGTTATTACTGACAGACAGTCAGGGAAGCCCAGGTCAAAGGGGCTGTGGTTTTCCTAAGTCGATTTGCTGCTTCCTGAGTTAATTTGACTTTCTTCATTCATTGTCTTACCTTATTTTTCAGTTTGAAGCCATTTTCTACTTGATATGTAAAATGTACTTTACCAAACGGAGTGGTTACCCCAAAAGGAAGCACCTGACCAAAGCCAAAATAGAGAATGCAGAAGAATTAGGTATCTATATTTTCACCAAGCTGTCAGAGAAATCTATTTTCATCATCATTTTGGCAAACCCTTGATTTTCTGCTGAAGTCTGCTTTCTGACTGTATAAGGTCGATAATGAATGTGGGTTCAGGGCATTAGTCCCTTTTTTACATAACAGTTTTCTCAATGTTTACATGTTTGGACTTTAGGACTGTCTTAATAACTAAGGGATTATTCAATTACACTGCATTTCTTGTTCTGCAAGCATTCAACATACCTTAAATACAAATAACACATTTAGGCACAATTTCAGACTTTATTCTGGGCAGCACTCTCTCATTTATTTTCCACAAAAATTATTATGGGACAAATATTTTTATTGTCATGTCAAAGAGTAAAAATTAAAAAAAAAAGCTTAGCAAGTTTAAATGAGAGGCCCAAAGAATGGCTATATGTTTGTATGTATTTAATAAGTATTGGCCACTTATGGTGTACCAGGTGAAAGTTTAGGCCAATGGTACTCCATAGATACAGAATGTAAACCACATGGGTAATTTAAAGTTTTCTAGTAGCCACATTAAAAAAATAGAGAAACAAGTAAAATTAAATCATATTCTATTTAACCTCATATATTGAAAATATCATTTCAATAAGCAATCAATAGAAACATTACCTATGAGCTATATTCTTTTCTTTCTATGAAGTCTTTGCAATCCACTTTCAAAGATGACAGTGCATCGCAATTTGAAGGAGCCACTATTTAAGTGCTCAGTCCAGCTGTGTGGGGCCTGGGGTTGCAGTTTTGGCCTGTCCATCTCTGGGCATCAAGGAGGTGGAGGTATCTAAGGCCAGCTCTCTGGCAACACAAACCTTGCCTTCCTGTACAAGAGTCAGATAATAAACAATATCAAGTGACAGAAGTAAATCCGTGTCTTCTGACTCGAGATCACAACATTTTGTGTGTGTGTCGGGGGCACTTGACTGTTGAGCAGGTTTCCAGGTTGCGAGCCTCAGGGCTGGAGTTGTATGGTCAAAGTCATACCGGGAAGGGGCAGCGAAAACCTGGGCAAGCGGGAGTGGGTTCCAGGGCATGGGCAGGGGCAGGCTTTGGATTAGATAAGGAGGGTCATCAAGTCTGAGACTTCAAGAAGGTGATGACAGGTGGATACAGGAAAGGCTGTTTGAGTGGACAGCATGCTGCGAGAGACCAGTAAGGGTGGCGTGACCTGAGACTGCAGACTGGAGTCTGGAGTCTCGGGGCCGGAGAAGAGAGAGCCACCATAGATGGACATGTTCTTGGAGAAGCTGGCATCCTGATATAGTTTCCACCAATCTCCATCCTCTACCCACCAAACCACCAGCTTTCAGTGGATAACCTGCTGTTTATAATCTCCATGAAGTACTTTTAAAAGAAAGAGCAAAGACTGCTAAGGGTGTGCCTTTGCTCTTGTTCAAGGCTTTTGAAAGTGCTCTTTCATTGCATCCAAAGGTTATGATATTGGTAAGACATTACTCTCTGAGGAAAAATAGGGACCTGTATGTCTTTTTGTTCATGCTTTTTGAGATGCTCAGCCAGCATTTGTTTCTCAGTTGTCTTCCTGTCACTCAGAAGAGCCCCACACATCTGGTCTCTCCTTTTCCTCTGGTCATGCCCATTTATCTGCTCCCTGTAGCACCCACCTCTCCCAGTCCCATTATCCCTGCTTTGTCAGAAGGGGGAGCAGAGGCCCTGCACACCCTGTTCCATAGCAGCAGAGAAGGGTGGGGCTCAGCAAAACGTTGTGTTGCAAATTCTCCTGGGTGTACTTTTATCTTCCTTCCTCAGATGGTCTGCTCCCCACAGCCGCCATGCCCTCCATTTGATGGGTGTCTGCCCCTCCGACTGAATACCTTAACATGGGCACAGACTCAGACTTGTCTAGTTCCTGGCAAAGCCTAGGCTGGGAGAGCCCAAAAATGCATGAATAGATGGGCCATTCCAATAAAAATTGAGAAACTTGGATTGAATGCGAGAGAGGGGCAAGAGCCCCAGCTAAGCCTCCCTCTTCTCTCCCAATACTGAACATGCAGTTGACTTTGAACTCACTCTGAAATAGTCACACTGGAACATCCTAAGAAGTGCATTTTTACAAGGCCTCATGAAGCTCGTGTCTTGTCTTTCAAGGGAGGATTGTCAACATCCAGCAGTGCTTTTTGGGTACTCCTGGAACGACCAAGTCACACATTGTGGGCTGAGCTGTTGTGCCAGAGAGTGGAGCTGGGCAGACGGCGAGCCGCTGGGAGCCACAGCCGATGGAGCCCGCCACGGGCCGTGTTTCCTGTAGTGGGAATGGCATAGCTGGTTCGGCTCTGCACAGGGTAGACTTACACAGCAGCTTCCCTTTCAGGCACACCTGTGTCCAATTAGGAGCAGGACTACTTCCAAGTCTCGGGAAGGTGCCAGCATTCCTGAAGGGTCTTCGTGTTGGTCCTCCAACTTGTTTACACTGCTTCGCTACCAGCCCGAAGCCTTTTCAAGGCTGCAGAGAAGAGCTGTTGCATGGCGCCGATTTCTGGCAATGAGAGACAGAGCTTTCTTTGTAAATGTCTCAGGAGCCCATCACTCCCAGGTAGAATGGACGTGTGTGTGGTGTTTGTGCACTGCAAGGGGACATCTGTGCTGGCAGATCACCCTGTTTTCACCTGCATGGACCCTCTTCTATTTCCACGTGGAGTTCATGTTTGGAAAGGTTTGCCAGACAAATAAACAAAACCCTTGCATTTATTAAGGAATTAAAAGAATTACAACACAATTGATACTCATTGTCCAAATTGAAACCATATAAAAGTTTAGGGTAGAAAGTGAAAGACCATATTTGTCTGTCCTAATCCGACCTCTTCCCCTTCCTGGATGTTACCAGTCCAAATGCCCTCTTTCCATTTTCTTTTCTGGTGATATACTTAGCAGGCACCTAGGGAATATGCATATCTCTGCCTATATGTACACACATTTCCATATTTTCTTTTCAAAAATTTTTTATTGTTATTCAATTACAGTTGTCTGCATGTTCTCCCTATCCCTCCGCCCCACCCCAGCCAAACCATTTCCATATTTTCTTAACCCAGGCAAGAGTGAAGGCACATAGTATCTATGTAGTATGCGTTTTTCTGTGACCTGCTTATTTTATGCTGAAACATATTTTGAGATGGCACCTGCCCTTTTTCTGGTTTCATAGTATTCTATTGCATAGATAAGCTATAATTTATTTAGTTATTTCTTTATTGTTGAGCATCTGTTTTTTCCTTCCCGCCTCACCTTTCAGTACCATGACCATAATACTGCAATAAACATAAATATCTTGGCACATATCTTTATGACATTAAAATAATCATTATATTTTTGAAACTGTTTTATTAACCAAAGACACATGCAACTCCCAATCAGCCTTCCCAATCACGATGAGATGATTAGTATGATTGCACTGAGTTGAAGTAATTCTCATCAAAAGCTTAAGAATGTGATTAGTTAGCTTGTTCTGCTTTATTTGGGAGACAGAGCTGATACTTCTTAGACTCTTTGAAATGAGGAAAATAGTCTTCAGACTTTCCCCCTGCCCCATGCGACCCCATGACTACCTTCGAGAACATGGAGATCTGGCTCCTGATTGTGCATTCTACACACACATGTAACTCACAGGGAAATAGACAAGTCAACTGGTGGTGGTTTTGATTTGAAAAATTAAAAATAAAAAGCATAAACAATTTGACTTTCTTAATGTTTAATTTACCTGACTGAATTGACTCATTTGATAAGTTCAGTCAGTCTTTCAGGGGTACATTGTAATACGACTATATGAATTTAACCACATACCTAATACAATCCTGATAATCATCGATTTCATGTAGTTAAGCATGAGAGATAAGCAAGAATTTTTTACCTTCCGAATTTCATGAAAGTTCTTTGTAAATTCTAATTTTATTGTAAACTCTTAACGATTCTGATGTAGTGGAAATAACTCTAAAATTTGAGTACTATAGACAGACCTGGGTTTGAATTCAGTTTACACTATAATTAGCTGTATGGTCTTGTGAAAGTCACTTAGATTCTTCACATGTGAAAAGTGGGTCGGAATGATACCTACTTTAACCACAAAGGGTATGAGGGTTAATTCAGATAATGTCTCTAAAAACACTTGTTTATTGCTTGACATATTAGAGACTTGATATTATAATTCGACTATTATCATTAGTTGATAAATGGACCATGTATTCATATTTTTAGAAAAGACATACAAAGGACCCATAGACACAGCCAAAGGGGGTAGGACTGAGGGTGGGAGGTGGGGGAGAGTGGTGGGGGGAAAATGGAGACAACTGAACTTGAACAACAATAATTAAAAAAAAAACCGGTATGACCCAAATCAGAAGATGCCTCAAGTGGTAAGATGAAAAGTCTTCCTATGAGAGTTTAAAACTCTCTCCACTGTGTCCCAGAGAGAAGAAAGTGGCTGTTGTCATAGTCACTTTAGCCATGGAACACTGAGACACGGCCAGATTAAGCGAACTCCCGTGGGGATGCAGGATGTCCAGTGGGGAACCAGAACTGCCATTGCAAGGGGGTTGACCCCAGTGCTTGGCCAGTAGGCACACTGCTTCTTTACAGAACGCTGCCTTCCTCTTTGAAATATTGGAGTTGGGAGATAAGATTGATGTCCATGTGTTTAGCTGGAGGTAATCACTACATAGAGATAATAAACTCACAGCATTTTTGAATTTTTGAAATCCCAAACCAGCACTCTACTCTTTGGTTTGACCGCATATGAAAGTATTTTTTAGGACCAGAACAAATATGTCACTTTTCATTATAGGGAAGATTGTATCTTAAGAAAAGTCTTTAATTATTTAAACTTAACACAGGAAATATTATAAAAAACTAGTCAGTAAAAACACTGTCACCTAACCGTTGCTGTGTTTGTATCATTTCAAGAAATATTGGGCATATATCATTTAACATGTAGGGGATTTGGGCACCACCCAATGCAGAGTGTACTAGTGACTAGTGCGATTCAAAAATCTTTTAGGAAGAGTCTGATTTTCATTCTTCAAGTACGATCTCTTTAATCCATATTTTTGTCTTTCACATTGAATCTTGCTTAACATCTCTCAAATGATACAAATCCAACATTTCTTTTGCTTCCAAAATATAGGTTTTAAATTAAATTTGTGAACCAGCAGTGGTTAAGAGAAGTCCATAATTATTACTATACTTTAAACTTAAGGCAGGAAATATTTTTAAAACTGTTCAGTAAACAGAAGTCTGTCATTCAATTGTTGTGTTTGTATAGTTTCAAAAAATATTGGTCATATATTACTTAAAATTTTAGGGATTTGGGCACCACCCGTACAGAATGGATTAATTTCATGGTTTCTATATGCATTTGCACAAATTAAAATGTAAGACCTCACTTGGTTTTTTTCAACCCCTTACTTCATTTAGTTCTATAAGCAGAGCCAGTCAGACAGCAGATTTCAGGAACAGTCCCGTTTCTTCTATATGTTTCTGTTATCATACAGCTGAGACTCTTTGTGTTGTATGTGTCGGTGTGATAGGACTGACACCTGAATTATAAGTTATCTGTTGTATCAGTTTGCCTCAGTGACAAGTCCTATGTATACAAACCTGCAAAATAGTGACAAATCGTTCTCTGTAGGGTTCTTCTTTTCTCCTGAAGAGCAAGCATAAACTTCTAGTGGGCAATGGTTGATTTCCCATCCAAACACGTGAGAAATGACACTTAGCTTTAATCTTTTTTTTTTTTAAAGGAAAGCCAACTCTTGGTTAGAATATTTTAACCTCATATTTTAAGAACCTATAAATAAGTTGTTGATCTTACCAAGCTTTCCAACAGCTAAATAATGGACCTCAAAAGTCAACTCCAATGGCCTCAATTTGTAGTGAGGAAATCAAAGCTTAGGAAGCTGTGTGAAAAGTAGTCTAGTCATCAGTAGAACCCCAGTCTCCTGTCTCTAAGACCAGGTATTGTCTCAATGCCCTTGCTATTTCCTCTAATGGTGGCATTTTAGGGTTGGAGATATGCGTGCTTTGGTGATTCTTTGGAAAAAGCAAATAGCAAACTATGGTCTGTTTAGATATTTTCCCTGCCTCACTCACTCTCTAGAGTGACTTATATATAACTTCTATTTTTGACATGTCTATTAAAATACTCTTTAAAAAATGTAATCACTTTAAGAAACTAGATTTTTATTCACTCAATAAAGTTTCATTGTGCTCCCAGTATGTGTGGATCCAAGGCAAGCATTAGCAAGAAAGGAAAAATAAACCTGTCTATCTTGGAACTCCAAACTAGCAGAAAAGAATAATTGATAAAGTGACCCTATCAGTGTTATTAAAAACCCACTATGATTACTAAATGATTTTTAATGAGATTATTTAACCAAGTATTCAGTCATTTTGCTGACTGTTGGAAGAGAGTAGAAACTGGTAGAGAGGTTGATTGATAAATGAATTCTTCCTTCGTTCATTCTTTCAGGAGTCAGCAACAACCAATGCCTGCTATGTTCCAGATGCTGTGCTAGGAACGGGGCAAACAACTGTTATCGGCTAGAGATTAGACTGCTCTCAAGCACTCCAGCCTGGTGGGAAAGTAAATAGTTCTACAAGTAAGTATGTAATTATAAGCTATGCTAAGTGGTAGGAAGGAAAAGGATGAAATGCCACAAAAGAGAATTACAAGGAGACTTGATTTAGATTGGGGAGTTAGCAAAGTCTTCTCTAAGAAGTAAACCTTCAGCAGAGACCTGAAGAGTGCGGTGGTCAGGCAAAGAGGGGGAGGAACCACATGTGCAATGGAAAGAAGACATTGACACTGCGTGCGAGGTACTGATGAGTGTCGTGTGGTGGGAGACCTGGGTGCAGCTGAGGAAGGAAGATGACTGACTATACAGCCTTGTGGTGGGTTCCAACCATTACACAGCCATACAATGCGCCTTCATGTGTATGCCAGACTGCATGTCTCAGCAAAAGGATCTAAAGGATTAAAAGGTAGGAGTGCTGACTTTGGTTATTGTTGCTTTCTTGTGTTACCTTTTTCATGCTTATGTCTACCTGTTGCCCGATGTTCTCCAGTTCTGCAGTTGGGCCTTACAGAACGTGCTCCTGGCAATGGCTTGTTCTGTGCTTGACAGGACCGCACGTAGTGGTTCCTGATATGTGACTGCTCTTCGGCTCTGCCTTGTGCTAAGCCAGACATCTGGAAGCAGTCCTGGGTGTCTGCTCTAAAAGAAGATTTAGGGGCAATTTTCTTCTTAGTCTTGACAGGGATGATGATAGTACAGCAAATCACTCATTAGTAAGAGTATAAAGACAAGTAATAAATCGTACCTTGGAATCTTTCCTCCTGGCCCCTCTCTCCTTCCTCGTTTCTCTCACTTCCCTCTCCCTCTTCCTTCCTCATTCCCATCCTGTAGAAAGCACATGCAGAGAAGCTCATAAAATGTAAATATTCTGCTTAATAATTAAAAAACAATATTCAGGCCATCTTCACCCAAAATAAATGCAAAATAGAATGTTGCTAGCATTCCAAACCCCCCAGCAGGTCCCTTCCTTAAGTAATCTCCCTCGCCGGTATTCATAACCATTATCCTATTATCATATCCTATTGTGGGATTGTGCTACCCACATACCTACTACAGCATTCATTTCCTCGCTCTATGGTTTTACTACTGAATATGCATGCCTAAAGAATGCAGTTAGAACCACAGAATGTATTCTGTTCAATCTGGCTTATTTTGATTAATAGTATGTCATTATTTTTTTTTAATTTGGAAGGAGAAAATTGAAATGTTTTTAAATTACAAAAATGAAATAGTACAAAGAACATCCACTTACCCTTTATCTTTATAAATTCACATTGATACTGTACATTGTATTGTCCATAATCCATCCACCTTGTGTTAGTTGACCTAATAGCTGCTTACAGCATTTTCCCCTTCCCAGTCAAGGCTCCCTCTAGCACAGGACCTAGCCTGTTGTTGCACTTAATTGTCAGGTCTCTTTGGCTTCCTTTAATCTGAAATATTTCCTTACCTTTTCTTCTTTTCTACATGATAATGCTTTTGTGATGCATACCTCTCCCACCCCCTTTTAAATAGACTATTCCTCATCCTCTGTTTGTTTGATTCAACATCATTTCTTAAAATTCATTCCTGTTGTATTCGTAGCTTTTGCATTTTTGTCGCTAAACATGTGTGTAACATTTCAAACATGTGGAATGAAATAGGGCAGTGAATACTTATTTCACATGTGTCCTTACGCTAATAACTTCCTTTAAAGAGGGAAATTAACTGAGCCAGTATGATGCTGAATTTTCAGTTTTTGAGAAAAGCCCAGCCAGTGGATCTACAGAGCTGCACCCAGATTTACCTGGTGGAAGCTGCCTGAGGCTGAAACGATGACTTGGGAGAAATGAACAGCCTCTGAAGAAGCAGGATGGCAAACCCAAACCCACAAAATGACAGTAATCACAGTCCTGGGGCTTCAGCTTTAAATGTCTGTTCTGAAAAGAAGCAAAATTATCAGTCACTGAAGCCAGTAGACTGGCATCAGGGGGTATTAGGATGTACAGTTAATTGGAAAATGACTAGTGATGGATAAACCTCAGAAACTCTAATATTCAGGATGCTTATGTGAGACTCTTAAAAATACTTTTAATCAAATAGACTCAAATCCTTTCGGTTAAGCCCTTTTCCTCAATTACTAGTTCTCTTTCTACTCAAACCAGCCAGAATTCAGATGTTATTTGCCTCGCCTCCATCAAGATATTCTTTCTCATGTCAAAGAGTGATCGTCTTTGTTGATATTTCACTTTGAAGTTGGTACAGGGTTGCAGTACATGACGATTTTTACGATAATAACCCTACATTTGAGCCAAAAAGAATTCCAAGAACTAAGTTTGTTCCAGGAAGTGGTTTTAAACTCCATTCTTCCATGTTCAAATTCTGTACTTATCTGTGACTTGCTTTTAAAAAGGTAGGTATTTGTACATTTAATATGTATATTTCCATCTTGTCTGGAACCTTAGCTTTCTTTGTCATTCTTTTCAATTGATTCAAGGTTGGGATCATAGATGATGTTTCCCCCTTTCTAAACAAGATGTGTCTCATTAAGAAATTGATCACTGAAGGTTGAAAACCATGTTGGGCACTGTCCTAGGTAATTCCGACCTGATCCTTCTAACAAAAGTGTTTACTCTAATGAGGGATAAACTGAAGGCTGAGAAGTATTATAGCATTTTGATTATAAATAAAAATACTTTCATTTAATGATGTTAACATTTAGATTACCTTTAGTGTCTAAATTGCTGGAAAGAAATGATGTACACAGCTTTTTGCAGTAAAGTAGAGGGGGAACTAAAAACAATAATTCTTTGAAGATAGTGGACAGGCAAGGAAAAGGGTTTTAATGTCCATAGATGCCTTACATTGAGAATAATAAGATGTAGGTTCTAACAATGCAGCTATACAAAAGTATCCAATTTCAAGAAAGTGAGATTTGGGGAATTACGAAATCTAGTGAATAAGGTGCAATAAGAAGTACACAATTCACGGGCATGAAAGCATCTGAAGAATCTTTTAAGACACCATAATTAAAACTCAGAGAACTGCAGTCCTTCTGAAAAAAGAAGAATGTGGGACTTAACAAAAATAGTGTGTGAGTAACACACTGGAGAATGCCAGGAGATCTGTGCAAAGATTGGAGAGAGAAACAAGTCATTATGGAGCAATTGTCCTGTTTTCTGATGGGAATGACAGGGGAGCTGGAGAGGCCTGAATGGAAAATAAGTACAGAAAAGTAACTGAAGCCCTTGCTAAAAATTAGAAACAATTAAAATTGCTTAATTTTAGTCAATGGTAATGGCAAAGCATTTTTATCCAGAATGAAAAAGAAAGAAAGACAAAAACAGAAAAGACCTGTTTGAAAAACTATAAGCCTAAGCCTAGCATCGCTGAAATGACTGATATGAAACAATCACTTTGGCTCTTTAAAGGAGAAAGTACAAGGACAGCTGGGAATAATTATACTGTAATTTAATAAATAAATTGTGAGCGTTCTAGGTTTGGTTAGATGAGTGCTTCCATGCATAAGACTGTGAAGTGAAGAATATGGTGAAAAGTTCAGGAAGATGATTAGGGTCCAGAGAAACAAGTTTTGGGTCTAAAAAAGAGCTAAGAACAGAATCAGCATGGAGAACCCCATTTAAAAGGAAGTAGGAAATGCATTTTCCCTTGTGATAGAACAAAATAAATGATGACTCTTGAGAATATACAGATAAGGAGGGAGGAATGGCAGTGGAATGTCAGGCCATTTTTTCTTTATGATGAGTTTAGCCTACTCAACATTTGCAGTGTTCTCACCTCAGTTAGATGCTACCCATCCATAAGCTCTCTCTAATGCTGGCCCCCAGAGGTCTAGCCAACTGTCAGAGGAAGAAGTAGGATAGCAGGTGGTAGAATCTTTGAGGGCTGAAAGAGGTCTTAAGTATTATCGAGTCAAACCTTCTCATCTACAGATGATGAAACTGAGACGGAGGAAGGAAGAGACCTAGCAAAGATCAATAATCGATGTCAATGACAGAATTCTGTCCATCATTCAACCTCCCCTTTTTTACATTGATGCCTGATCATCACTTGGGTGAAATTTCTCCTTGGGGCCAATTTGTCTGGGAAGGGTCTGCTTCCCTTTCTCTGTGGCAATGGAGCCAAAGGAAGACAAATGACCTGGATTTGGCCAATTAGTGCCTTTCTCTGGGAAGTTTGGCTCTGATGGAGAGATGCAAAGATGAAGGGAGCTTAGGAGTCATTGTCACATCAGTGGGACATCGTATAGACCAGAGAGTTCTTGTTGCAAGAATTTTGTTGTGGTTCCAGTCGCCAAGTCGTTATATTTCTCTAGTTTTTATTCATTGTCTAAGTTGGGTCTTCCTGCCTTTTGAGGATTTTGATGCAGTTTTTTGCCTACTATAAACAGTCTGTTGCAACCACAAGCCACGTTTGTTATCCAAGTAAATAAATTGGATAAATACAAAGTGCCTCTCCATTCATTTTGCTTCCCATGAGTTATTTCTTTTCATCAAACATCAACATGTATCTCCACCCTGTCCACCACCACTATTAGGAGGGGAGAAGCAGAGCTATGATGTAAGAAGCCGAGCTATGTACACAAGGAAGGATTTTCTGATGGAAAAATGAACCTCTTGTTTGATTTTTGCTGCTGGTTCATTGTCGACCAAAGAGGGGTATTTCCCCGATTTTCTGAGTCAAGAAGGTAGCGATGACTTTGTCACATGAAAGAAAATCTTTTGCCCTGAAAGAATGAAAATTTGCATTTAGATTGTTCAAAGGAGGAGAAAGAACAAACAGGAGAGCTGGTGGGCTCTCTAAGGGTTGGTTTCTCAGTTCTGCTTTCACATGGTGCTCCGGGAAGTAGCACCTCTGATTAGGCCCATGGAAGCTGAGGAAGAGGACTCCAGGTGCTTTAACCTTGGCAGCCCCCCCAAATGTCACTGCTGCTAAATTGGCCCAGAGAGATGAATACAGTCGATGGAGTCTCCATTCCGCCATGGATTTGTAAAAGGTTGTGCTACATCTGACACCTGTTGGGAAACAAATTCATGCTTATTACATGTTTCATAATGCTGAACATCTAAATAAAAGCCAGTAACTTCAAAAAGTCAAGTAGTTTGCCTATCAGGTATCAAACCTTTGAATTTTTAGAATCCAGAATAAGCAGAACTTATCATTTTCATTTGGATGTTTGACATGGTGTGATGTAGCTGGTGTTTGGCCATGGCCCTTGCTGAGAAAACATGGTGGTTTCTTTTAGGTTAGAGAACTAATGATGGAGACAAAGTTGCTAATAGTGTAGGAACCAAGAGCAGATTTGGAAGGTTTTCTTTCACACAAGTATATCAGAAGACCTTATTTTGTGTATCACTTTAGAAGTTTTACATTTCAATCCCTCATTCATGACACCTACTTCATTCAATCAATCCCCAGGAACTCTTATTGAGTCAGCACGGTGGTCAGCACTGTAAAGGTGGTCTTCTCATTGGACCCTCATAACGCCCCTTCTCAGTACAGCAGCCATTTTATCCACATTTCAAATTGAGCAGGATAAACCCATAACAGTCATAAGAGGTGCTTATTTCCATCAGCCAGTAAATGACAGAGGTAGTCAAACCCAAATCTTTAGATGCTGGGTCCAATGCTTGTCAACCTTCCCATCCCTGCCCACCTGTTGAATTCTGACTGTGACCCAGTAACTGCGATTTCCCAAACCACACAACATAGTTCTGTCCCATGTGGTGCCATTGGTTTGTACCTTAGTTTGGGTTCCCTCAGAAACAGCCTCTGCCTAAGACAAGGGGTCAGAGGAATTGATTGTTTTGAGAAGTGAATGGGGAAAACAGGGAGGAAAGAAAGGCAGACAGTGAAGGGTGGGCTAGTAACTGCTGTTGGCCTTTGGCGCTTAATCCCTCTGGGGCATTTCAGAGAGCCAGTGTGGATAGAACATATACTTCAGAGATATCCTACCTGAAGAGTGAGGAAACTGAGGTATTTTTATACCAAACCCCATCTGTTCTTGCTGAGGATTGCTTTCTGTCACTTCTTACCTGCCCCATGGTTGGGCAAAGCAGGCTTTGGTGGCTGTAGAAAGCTGGAAATCAGACCAAAGTGCATTGAAGCAGAAAGGTTATGGAAATATGGGAAGGGTCGAGTAGCAAATGCTGCAGTTTGTGATGGGACAAAAATGGTAAAAACTAACATGGGATGAAAATGGTAATAATAATACCTAATATTTACTGAGGATTGGTTGAAGCTCTTTACCCAAAGTATCTTATTTAAGCATATAACAAATCTATTTTCACTACTTTACAGATGAGAAAACAGAGGCTGAGAGGGACTGGGTATCTACCCCAGTTCCCAGAGCCATCAAGTGCCAGAGTGAGGATACTAACTTAGTTCTGCTTGGCCTCAAAGCACCTGCTCTTTCCCATGAAAAGGAGATGTGGATGTGTTGATTTAAAGAATTGAAGGCATTCACCCTCCCCCAATTTCAGTTCTGGTCTGCACTCAGCTATAACAGGGAGAACATGGGATGAAATGACAAATGGGGAAAGATGACATTTGCCAGAAAATAAATTATTTTTTGCATCATGATATTCAAGATTTTGGGTATGACAAGCTATGGTACAAAAATATATTGCATGTTAGTGCTTCTGTCTGAGTTGTGTGCACCACCTGGGTCCTGAAACAAGGTAAAAGATATTCAGGTGTGATTATGGTTTGGAAATAAATCAGGTAAATACAGTGCGTGTCACAACCAGAAAACACGTACAGGAGGCATGCGGGGAACTTTCATTGGCTTCAGGAAAAGGTGGGTACGCATCAAGAGTTGAGAGGTCAGAAATGACACCCTACAAAGTGAAAGCCAGTGAGCCAAGGCTTCACCTTCCTTGGTGGAAAATCTAACCTGCCTCTGGCCTCTCCTCAAAGTCCTCAGGCTAAAGCTACCCAAATGCATATAATCATTTGGATCCTCACAACACCCCTTCTCAGTAAGGCAGTCATTGTACCCTCTCTCTCTCTCTCTCCCTCTCTCTCTTGAGGGAGGGAGAGAGAGAGCAAGAGAGAGAGAGAGAACACGCTGGTAGATGGATGAATGGACGGATGGATTTTGGGTAGACACAGATATAGAGATAGAGGTATAAATATTGATAGCACAATTTCTTATATTTCTAGACAGAGGTGAGACACTCATCACACAGGTCCCTTCCTTTCATTAAGGGAATCCAGAAACCGAGGAAATAGTCATCATTCAGTATCTTGAAAAAAAGATTTTATTGGAAAATGGAATTTTAGTAAGAATATTCCTGCCCACCTTCATGAGTCTGGAAGGCTGGGAGGGACCTTAAAGATCGTCAAGCCCATTTCCTTTATTGTCCACATAAGGCTGGGATGTTCAGGTGGCCTGTCTGATAAAAGCAAGGCTGAGATTAGAGCCAGATCTCCAGATTCTCTAGATTCATTTATTCAACCCTACCGCGCCACATCTGTGTTGTAATTTGACTTCTCCTGTAGACCAAGCCTGGAGGCCATGGACGTGGTTAGGATTTCTCTTGGCATTATTTTGTAGTATGTGAAGTATGCTAACTGTGCATTTGAAATGAACTAGCCACTGAGATTTGTTGACAATGTTCACCCAAAATAGACTTGTGCAGTGAAATCAATGCTGTGCAAAATTCTCAGTCCTCTTAGGAATGTTTCTCTGTAAACTCTTTGGAAAACAATCTTAAAAATTTTTTTGATTCAGTCATCACCATTCCAGTTCAGCGATTTTTTTATTCATTGGTGTTTTTGTAGCGCATACACTAAAATGCATGTAATGGTAGTTATTATTTTCCCACACTACTGAATGGGAAATTAATGAAGTCTAGGTCTGAAAATAGAGACGTAACACAACATAAACCTGCCTTTTCCTCAATAAAATGGGTATAGCAACCTCCTAAAGTGCTGTATTTGGAAAGTTATTAATTTTATCCACCCACCTATGAATCTGCATTCACTCAAAATAGGAAAAAACAAACAAACAAATAGCCTTAGAAGGGGGCTGGCGGTGAGGAAAATGGGGTGGGGAGGAAACGAATGAAAAGAGTCATCAGTTAGGACAAAGGAAATAATTCACATTTGTAGAAGAAGCTTTGAAATGCATATAAAATGGAGCTTCTCTGGTCTGTTTACTTTAGCTTCTATCTCAGAGGCTGGGATTTCACATGATTTATGTGACGGAGCGACTGCATCTAGTGACAGGACCTCCTTAAGGCATCGGGTCTCTGCAGGCCCCGCAAGGCTGGGGCTCTGATGGCGGGTGGTAGCAACTCATGACTTCGGCAGCACCGCCAAGCTCTAAGTCAGGGGAGGAGTCTTTTCTTCATCCCAAGATGACAGTAGCTGCTGCCCCATCTGAGGCTCAGTGAGCGACACTGACATATGGGGTCTTTATGGCCTTTAAAGAGTTGATCACAACGGAAATGAACCTTGAAAAGGGCAGAAAGACAACTTGTTATAATGGTTTCCCTCCAGGCAAAGGGCAGAAGAGCCGAAAGTGTGTGTGGGTTTTCTAGTCATTCTTCCCCTATCTCTGGGCTTATGAAATGACGACTCCACCCAGAAAAGCCAAGGAAAGCCTTCTTTAACTTGAAGCTCACCAAACACAAAAGAAAAACAGTAGCTTAGATGGAAGGAGCCTTGTAAACCTCTTGTTTCTTGCCTATCCTTCCAGAAAAGGTTTATGCAAATGCAAGTGATCACGTACAACTATATTTATGTATACACTTAAACTTCTCTCCATACTTGCTCTTTGTTTACACAAGTGATATTAAAGCATATATTCTCCTTGTGCTTTGATCCAAAGAGATTCTTCCAAAACAAAATATATAAATCCAATTCATTCTCTGACAGCTGCTCAGTATTCCACTGCATGGAGATGTCATAATTTCTTGATGCAAATTAATATTGTTTCTAGTTTTTTGTTGTACATAGATTTGTTTATTCAGGAAATTGTATCCATCAGATTTGTTGGGTCAAACACATGCAAATGTAAAATTTTGATAGATATTGTCCAACTGTCCTCCCAAAATGTTGCACTATATTATATGTTCACCAATAATCGACAAGAAAGCCTTTTTCTCAACACTGTCAGACATAGTAAACTTTAATTAACCTTTTAAATTAAAAAATTTCATTTTATAATTGAGAAAATAAAAGAATCCTATTGTTATAGTTTGTGTATATTTAATTATATATGAAATTAAACACTTTAATATATCTACTAGCTATTTGTATTTAATTTTCCATGAACCACCCATTGATAGCATTTGTTAATTTTTCTATTGGGTGTTCATTCTTTTTTATTAATTTGTTAAAGCCCCAAGGACATGATGGCAATTTTATCTTTTTTTGTTTATCTTTTTGCACTGTTTATCTATGTATTTATCTAATGTCTATCTTCCTATCTACCTACCTACATACGTACATATATATATTTCTACAGATGTTTTAATCTTTTTCTTTATGTCTTCTAGATTGTGTGGAATGCTAGGAAGTTTTTAGGATTAGGGAATTTCAAATCTGGATTTAAATGCAGTTCATTCTATTCGGTCTTTTTCAAGTTTTTCTAAAATGATGTATCTGTGGACTTCTCTAATGTCAATTTTATTTTATTTTCATATGATAAAGTTCTAGAGGTAAACCCTCATGGAGGTGAGGAGTGAAAACACATCTCTTTTAGGGAGAATTATGATTAACTTTAGTAAGGAAGGGAGGCTTTCCCTCTACTATAAGAGAAAACTCCTCTGTTCTGGTGAGAAAGGACTTGAGCTTCAAGGTTAGCACGCTTAACCCCTACAAAGGAGAGGTCAGCAAAAATGCTATCTAAACTTGGGCAAATTTCTGTGTCCCCTTGAAGAAGGATGATTTGCTCACAGGGAGGGGTGAAAGGGGGAGAGCGCCATTATTCTGGGTAAAAGCGGTCTCTGCCAAACTTCAGCTTTACACTCCAGGAAAAGAGTTTATAGCCTTACACAGCTGGATTTTTTTACATAAGAACTAATATAAAAAGTTTAAATGTGTTCTGATGACCACCACACAACAAACACACATACCTACCCATATTATTCAATGTTAAATAACAATAAAGTGTGAATAAATAATAAATATTGAGATGTTATAATCTTTCTGTCCTTAACATAGTTGATTCTGGGCTTGACGAAAGAATTAATGGGACATGCTAACATGCTGGACCAAAGTCAAAGGCTTTATAAACTATTATAAGGACGAAGGCTCATGGAAAAACCATCCATTCCACACCTATCAATTCCACATCTACACTCAGATATTGATAGATGAGGAGAGGCTGATGCTGTCTGTGACCTGAAAGTCCCTGCTTGGTCTCATAGTCTCATTCTTCTTTGGAAGCTTAAGCAGGGTTTTCATAATATATCTTACTCTTGAAAATCATAAGTGTTGCTCTCAAAGCCAGAACCCCTGTGTTCATAACCAATGCAGAAGACAGTAATTTACTGCAAAATTTATCTTGCATAATTAAACAATGTGATCACAAAATAACCTGTAGGAGGTTGTTCCTAAATGGTAGGTCAGAGGACATGTCCCTTTTACATCTAGTTTGTGTTGCAGACAGTCCTACGATTGTTTCCCCAAAGAGTTAGGTTCATTTTCTGTAACAGACATCTTCCAAGGTGGTTGTGAGGGAGAGAGGACCATTGTCATGGTTACCATGAGGAGCCTCCAAGAGCAGTGGAGCTGCATGAGACCTTGGGAACTTGTGAGGTCCTTCAACAGCCAGATAGATGAGGAGTTTGGAACTGGCTGGAGGGAGGGAGGAAGGGAGGGCTAAAGCAGAAGGACAAGTGGCCTGAAAGCATCAAAACTGGTTTTAGAGGTATGTATGCCAGTATTAGTGACTGGAGCTATGGGGGGAAGGGTAACAAGAAGGGAAATTCCAGAAGACACAGCCTGAAGAGGTTTTGTTTTGTCCGTCAGAAGAGGAAGGTAGAAACAAAAGTATTGAAGCAGAAGCCAGAGGGACAAATTTTGAAGGGACAGAGAGAGGTTTCCGGGATCAGAAGTTGTATGGGAGGGAATCACTGGCTCCTCTCTCTCTTGTTTTCTCTTCTTTTTTTCTAGTTTTATCTCTCTTCCTCTGATTTTTCCATATATTTTCCTCTTTTCAATCATTTGGCTTTTTCATATTCTCTATCTCCTGCTTTTTTTTCAACATTTATTTGTGGTACTCTTACACATGAAATTATAGATACTTTTTTCTAGATATTGGCTTGATTTTAATTTTTCTCACTTTTTCTAAAAATAGGAAAACCCACTAAAGTTAATTCTAAGTTGCTTTTTGTAATACCTTGGCTGTTTGTTCTTTTCTCTTTCCATCTCCTTAGGGGAGACCTCTTAACCTCAACTGCCAGCTCAGTCCCAGCCTCCAGTACTCACCTTAGAAGGTGACTTAGTGGTCCCCAATCCACACCCAGGTGAATCAGTGGCCAGTCATCCTTTCTGCTAGCTCTGCTACACGGGATGCTGGGCTTGTCGCTGGGCTGCTCTCTGCCTTATTCTTGAGTCCTACCATGTGGCCTGGGTCAGGTATTCAAGTCCTTGTAACATTCCCTTATGCCCAATTCCTGTTTGTGATACTCTGTCCAGGTCTCTAGGCCTTGGAGGACAAGCGCCTTACTTGTTTTTGCCAGAATAGAAGGGAAGGTGGTTTGTGATCCCGGATGGGTTTGGTAGTCATCTAGTTATCTGTTATCACCCACGTAGAACCCACATTGTTGGCCTGGTTGCGTGCCTTCTCCCTACCTCCATTGTCCCATTTTCCAACAGTGGCTTAAAAGGATCCTCCAGAATTAGCCACATGTAGGAGTTGTTGATAAATTAAGGAACACAAATACAAATAAGGAGTATATACTACACTATTCTATTGAAAATACTGTTACAGAAAACATTTCCAATTAATACATCAATGCAAAATTGTTTTCTGCTTTTTATGTTTAATTATTGGAAACTTAGAATGAGGAAAAGACCAGTGTTTTCATATTCCAGGAAAGGGAAGTGGGTTCCAAAGAGATTAAACTCCAAAGAGTTTAAGGTTACCCTGTAATAAACTTGGGTCTAGACCCCAGATCCCCCAGTTGACAGTCTGGCGCTCTCTCTGTTGTCACACTCTCTCTATTTCATGCCAGGTGAGCAGAGGATAATGTCCCAAGAAATATGAGTTGCTCTCAATGCTGGCTACATATTTGAACCATCAGAGAGGCATTTAAAATACATGGATGTCTGGGCCCTACACTCATTGATTCCCAGTTTTACTTGGCCTGGAGTGAGCCCTGAACAGGAGCAGTATTTTTATCAAAAGTGCCCCCACATGCAAGTGATTTATAGCGGGGGCAGAAACTCATTGTTGCTATAGAACAGGCCATTCTGAAATTCTGTGCATTTTTCCCCTAAATTTTGTGATTCTTGCTGGTATTGACAACAGACATTCTTTGTTAAACTTTGCACTGTATAACCTCCAATTAATCTGACTTTATTTTTCACTAAATTTTTTATAAAAATCCAAAGTATTTAGAAAAATAAAAGGTATAATAATTGACAAAAACATCTATGTTCTCACCAGCCAGCATTAGTACTTGTTAACATGTAATCAAATTTGCTGAGCTTATTATTTACTATTAACAAATGAAATGAAAGTCTTCAGACAAAGTTGAAGCATACCCTTTGGAGCTCTCATTTTATTTTCAGGTTTCCTTGTTATGATAAAGGTCAAGGAACAGACAAACAGTTCACTCCCTTCTGATCTCCCTTCCCATCCTAAGAATTCAGAGGACATGCTCACTGGCAATAAGGAAAAAGCCCCTGACTTCTCGGAGAACTTTGTGGTCCTCCCAGTCTAGGATGACTCGGGTTATGTTACGGAGCGCACCAGCTGAGTCAGGGTAGGAAAAGCTTCCTCCCCATTTGGAGAGGAGAAAACTGTCTCAGTGAGAAGTTCTGGGAGGTCAGTGTTCAGGCTCACAAAAGGACTTGGGAATCGCAGACCACAGACATGTATTTAGGAATGCAAAAATGCAATAGCTGGAGATACGCAGAGCTATTATTTTTCTTGGCTGAGACTGATACATTTTTTCTTTTCCCCATAAATTAAGGTTTTAAAATGTTGTTGCTACCGCTTATTTCTCTTGGCATATTCGATGACTGCGTTTCTTTGTTCCCACTGCCTTTTCCATGGACCCTCTTAAACTCCTTTCCTTGAGTAAATAATCTAGCTTTTCTGTGGCTTGTGTAGCAGCGTAGCACTCCTTCCGTAATTTCCCCCTCTGGCTGTGGGCTTTGTTGACTATGTTTTTAGTACGTAAGCTAGCCTTCTTTAGCTTCGGAAGTTGAGGGCGTTTTGTTTTATTGTTCTCCGATGGACAATTGTCTTTGCCCTGTCTGCTCTTCAGTAAGCACCTTGACCTAAACTTCTGTTCTGATTTCACACTCTGTCCATTTATAGTCAGACTACTTGGGTCAGCCAAATGGAATGATTCCCCTGGTACACTGTGTGTGGGGTATGTTTCTGTTTAACGGAATCATGTTCTTACTTTTTTTTTTTTAAAGAAGACAGGTAAAGACCCTTCATTCTTAATATGTTTCAGTTGTCTCTCTAATTTTCATTTTTTTATTCAAGCCTAACATACCTCTCTCTCTCTCAGTCTCAACATCTTCTCTTTTATCAGTATGTTCCATACCACTCCAAATGAACTTGGGCTAAAGCTAATTGCTTTCCCCCTTTTCTGCTTAGCACTTGCTACATATTCCATAGTTATCAAATCAAATTGTTTGCCAAGAAAGAAGAGACCTGGAAGATCCAAAAAACTCCCATAAGCAGGTAGGTATATGTGTATAGATTAATGTCAAGTATACCAAATATTTGAAGAAGAGGAAGGAGACCATGGGTGTGTAGTAACTTGAAACACCGCATCCACCCACTTAAGAAGCTGTAGTATTGAAAACACAGGGACTGCCCCCATTCTGTTCACAGAAATAATTTGCTTTCTTTTCAAAGCCTTTTGAATTATGAAACGAGAGCTTGTTTCTCTGTCCTGTACTTTGAAGATAGTGGCCAGGTAAACATCAGGAAGAAAACATGATTCACAGCATAAGAGGGATGTGTTTCCCTAATAGAGGTGCAGAGAGGTTCGGGGAGCCCACACAGGAGCTCCTCTCTCTCTCTGCATCTAGAAGACACTGATGATATAAAGTGATGAATCCTTAGGTCTTCCTCTGGTTTGCCTCTCAGAAACACATTACCGGCTGCTAATGGGTTTATACTTTTTAAGTTTAGCTACACCATCTGCTTGGGGAGAACTCAATAGATAGGGGTGGTGGATTATGCCCGTATTTGCTTTATGACATTCAATCTTATTTTGAATTCCAGCTTTTAAAATGCCTTACAAATGGCTTAAAGTCATTAATGTTGTTTTCCTTTAAAAATGTTCCATTGCATTCTAATGAGCAGTTTAATGCTAACAGAAGCTACATTGCCATGCAAGCGCAAGTCGGCCATATGCGGAACTCCTGTTTCATACAAGCACTAAGTGTGCAGAATGCAGAGTGGCCTCAAATATCCAAGTGCAGAGTCAGGCCCCATATACAAGTATGTGAGTGAAGAACTTGGCTCACGCATATACCCTTGGAAAAATTTCCCATAGTTTTCTTTCTCTAAGGTATTGAATGGGCCAATACTTGTCTTCATGTTCCAAACATTTCAGCCCTCCCCAAAACATTTTGATTGCCTGTTATATTGACTAAAATTGCACAATTCTACGTTCCAAATGGTATCTTTTTCACTGGCTTCATATAATTTCAGAAAAAGTCCTCCGCTTCCTACACCATGTCCTTATGTGTATGGCTTCTATTTTTACTTTTCTTTATCCTCCGTTTTCCTTCTACTATTTCATCCAACGTGTTTCAAATTTGTGTAGTTGTTTATATTTGAGACAATCATACTTGAAACTAACAATAGTTACTTTATTTAAAAAATATTTGTCCTGATGCAATTCCCAATTTTGGAACCTGGCACATCAACTGAATAGAAAGAATGCAAGTCTTGGGGAGATGGAATAAACCTATGATGTAATTGGCAGAGTTGATGTGTTGATTCCATTCTTGTGGAATTAGGATCTTCATTTTATTATTTTTGAAGCTCAACAATTACAGAAACATAAGAAACATTTAGCAGTACAAGCTAGATTTTTTTTCATGCGAATGAGAAGACTTGAAAAAGAACACTAGTGCTCTTGTTTTTTTTGTTCATTTCATTTCATTCAATTATCGAATACATGCCTAGGTACCTAAGATGTGGCAGATGTGTGTGTTTCATTTTAAAGCACTCAGATGTTTACTGGTGAGTGAACAACGTGCCTCACTCAGGAAATCAGGAGATCTAGATTCCAGATCTACCCCTTAAACCCAGAAGTCACCCTGCCCCCTTGGGTAGAGAGATGACCATAAAGCTTGGCTTTACATCCTTGAAAAAGTGAAATTAGATATAGTTTCCCTAGTGCAACTTGATTTTCTGGGAAAATTCCAGTTTTGTGACCCCACTTTCAACTAAGACTTTATTGTAATTCCTTAGATGTGTCATTAGTTTATAATATGTAAATTTTAAGAAGGTCTGTAACTCATTTGCCTAAATTAGCTCCTGGCTCCAGGTTTTTCCTGCCTAGCTCCTCTGCTCAGAACCGACACACTTAACTTTGGTTGACCAAATTGCTCCTGCAGTCACTTCATATCCCTCAGTCTTGACCCCTGATCACCAGATGAAGTGGTAGGAAGGTCCGTGTCTTTCACTTGTTGGTGCTCTGTGTTTTTGACCATCTTCATAATTGAATACTTATCACCAATGTCAGTTTCATCTGTCCTAACTCAGCAGCTGGATCTCTGGAGCAGACCCCTTCTTCTCCTTCCCTCCCCTTGGCTTGAATTCTGATAATTCCATAATCAATTAGAGTTTTATTTTTGCTCTTTGCTTATCTTGAGTTATCCCACAGCAGATTTCAGAAAAAGATGAGATGATCTGAGGAAGAGGGGAGAGAGGGGGAAAAAGAGAGAGAGACAGAGAGCCAGAGAGCCCTGGGAAGTGAGACAGGGAAGAGAGGAATATTAAAAAAAAAAAAGAATATGTTAATTATTGGGGCTACTGCTGGGGGAAACAGATCCAATCCCTAGGGGGATCTTTTGAAAGACTGGAGCAAACACTTCAGAATTATCCAATACCAACGTATGAAGGTTGGAGTATTTATCTCACAGTTTCTCAAGATTTTCGGTTTGTACCGAACTAAGTATTAACTCCTGACATTTGCAGTTTGCCCCATGCTCTCTCCTTTGGTTAGATGAGACACTCTGACAGATGGGCACAGGTGCCTGAGGTAAGACACCATCCAGAAGGGTCTATGAAGCTGCAGGTGACCACTTGGTTGGACTGTGTCACCGTTGGGTAGGGTACTGGCAGCCTTCACTGCACTGGTTCTCAATAGTCAGGCTTTACAGAACTCATTAGGAGGAACTGTGACCAAGAAGTGCTAGTGAAGGAGAATTTATTTCCTGGGGTGGGGAGATTGTCTTTTCGGATAGCTCTTCCCACCAAAGGCAACGCGGAGGTTCCAGAGAAGAAAGTAAATACGGGCATACCTCTAGGTTTCAAACTGAACACAAGGCCCTGCACCAGTGATAAGATGATGACTCCCTTTTACTGAGACACTCACTTCAGGGTGGTGGTCTGGAACCAGACCTGTCTCTGCTGAGTGCCTGTAGCCTTTTCCACTGTGGGCGAGAGCGGAGGTGTGCAGGAAGTGTAGTAAGAAAAGCCAGTCTGGAAAGGGTGTTGCAAAATGCACAGCATTGGTTCAAGCTATTCTAAACTATTTGGTAATTTGGATCTCTGAGACTTCCTTGTGTTTCCCAAATATAAGTATTGTGCATGTCTTCCATGGCACACATTTTTATGAATGGCAGGTCAGATCCACTTTATTGCTGTTTGGGTTTTTTTTTAACTTGCATGTTTGTTAACTGGTTTGATGGAAGAAACATCTTGCTTGTGTCTTAAGCAGGAAGAAGTGCTCAGTGACTGAGCCTGACCCTCACCTGGACAGGACTCCTGTGGGCACAGCGCCGAGCCGAACAAAGACCCGCATCAACTCTGTTTCTAATTCCGAGTTGGGGAGGAGCATGAGAAACCTAAATGAAACTCACATATGCAGAGTTTATTTGTAGATACGGTTGTGTAAGAGATCTGTAATGAGTTGTATATGCTTAATTTGAATGCTTGGTAAATTTTGGTTATATGCTTATGCATATGGTATGTACATTAAACCATTCCAAGGGGTGCCTTTGGTTATAAAGTCTCGGTTTAAGAACTCTGGCAGGCCAGGCCCTGCTCCACATCTGGTTGTTTCTTTGTTCCCTGGTGGTGACTAATTTTGATCAGATCTACTAGCACCTCCTTCTTACCAAGTACAGAGAAGGCAGCTTCGAGAATTCAAATACCAACGTTGATGTTTATATATAGAAATTTAAAATTCCCCTACAAGGCATAGAATCTTAGCTTCCTCTGCTGGAGTTGAACTTTAGAGAAGTTAAGAAATAGAGGTTTATGGAAGAAAAGCGATTTACCCAAGGTCATAGAGGTCATGGCTTGGTGATACACTTGCTGTGTTGATAACAGACTATCAAATTTTGATTAATGCTAGTGTCTGGCATCATGTAAAGTCAAGACTCATTTGTGGATTCCTTTCAACACAGTAGAAGCTATCGCAGTCATAAATTTCCTCGTGGCAGCTGCTGGGCAAGACAGTAGGAGAACCTCTAACATTAATCTCTTGTTTTTTCTCAAGATTTCACTACTTCATGGACTTTGAAACCGCCCTTTATAAGTTGAAGTGAGGCCAGATGGCAATAGCTTTTGCCAGAAAGCAGCCAGTGACAAGAAGAGCCTTGATTGATGTACATTAAGGGAAAAGTGCTGGAAAAAACGAGAGTAAGAGCTGTTAATTTAGGAAAGGCATATGTATACAAAGCTTTCAATCCTAGCCAGTTGAGGCTGTGACAAAATGACCTAGTTGGCAACTGGCAAAAGAAGATATGAGGCTAAAGTCACAGTAAACGCTCTCTCCTTGTTTCTCCCCCCAAAAAGTGTCAACACATTTTTAATTCTCAACAGATATATTATACCTAGAGCTAAACAAGCTACAGATTTATCTTCTTGGGAATAAGTATGTATTGACTCTGTGAGGTTTGGAGAAGGATTGAACCACTTACTCTATGGTCAGTAATAAACAAAAACACACAAAGAGGAACTTACTCCCTCAGTGAACCAGTGACCTCTCACTGTCTGCTTTCGTTTAATAACTATCCATGTTTATAACTATCACTGTTTTCTGACTTCTTGTTGGAAAAGATCATTGTGTTGTAGTTAGAACTTATCCAAACAAGTATAGCAAATTTCTTTGATGCCATGGTAGTGTTTTTTAGAAATGGATTCCTTAATGGGTTATAGGGTTCTTTTTTCCCTTTGTAACATGCTAAAAGCTGAACAAAGTATGTAAAATACAACATGCTAATGACAAACACCGTATCCCATAAAGTAAGCAGGAAAACAAAGGGCCTCATTTTAGGGTATGTTTATGACTTTCATTCAACAAAGAAAGATAAAATAAACTCCTAGCTGTAACTGATGATTTAATCTAATGCATCTTTAAAATCCATGGAATAGTCCAGAGTTGAAGACACCTGCCACCAGGATGCTGAAATCTGAGAAAATGTTTCTTGCCCTTGATTGTAATTGGAGGTAATTTAATTGTAATTACTGTACAAAATTTGTTGAATGTCATTCTAATAAACTCTGCTGAGGTAAATATCATATTGTTACAAATATAATTTCTTATATTCCTTGCTTAAAGTAGATAAATGATAACATTAAATTCTATTTCCTAAACATCTAAACAACTATAATCATAACTGATTATAACATCCTTAGTCTGTTTTCTAATCTGTGACTCAGAAGCCAGAAAGCCATAAACCTGGTCTATTTACATGATGAGAAAATTAATTTCTTTCCTCTTGGGGAATGGAGGAAAGGCATTTTCTCAGCTCTTTGGCTACACAGTGAACGGAAGGAGAAGATGAAGCTCAGGATGAACGTGATGTGCTTGTCTTGAATAACGAGGTGCCTATGCCCAATGTTGAATTGAAATGTCATCTCAGAGATGTCAGAGTGAAGAGCCAAATTCAGAGAGAAAACTGCACTTCGTCTTAGAGTTCCTCCAAGTTAGAGAACTTTGAATGGATAAGCACATACCTAGAATTTATTTGAATTTGAGTCTTCAGGGAACATAATTAGAGGAGAGAAACTCAGAGTTTAGTTGATTGGAAACCACACCAGACTATGCTTTCCAAGCTGAAAACAAGGAGAACAGTAAGGAAAGCCTAACAGGTTTTCTATCTTCATCAAATTAACTCGATGACTATAAAAGTCACCTGTGTGAACACAGAATTGCTTCAGTCTTTAAGAAGTATGTGCTGTGGGATAGTATGGCGTTTCTATCTTTAGAACTCTGGAAGGCAGCTGAGCTATCAGATCATTATTTTGGCTAAAAGCAAACGGATAATGTAATAGACTGCTAGGGCTGCCGTAGCAAGCTACTACAGACTGTGGGGCTTAATAACAGGTGCTTATTTTCCCACAGTCCTGGAGGCTAGAAGTCCAAGATGGAGTTGGCAGGGTTACTGCTTCAGAGGCCTCTCTCCTTGTCTTATAGGTGGCTGTCTTCTCACTGTGTCTTCCTGTGGTCTTTCCTGTGTGTATCTGTCCTCATCTCCTTATAAATGCATCGGTCGTATTGGATTAGAGCCCACCCTAATTACCTCTTTAAAGCCTCTATCTCCAAATACAGCCACATTCTGACGGTGTTAGGACTTCAGTGAATATTTGGGGGGCACAATTCAGCCTATAGGAGATGGGTTGTGTGATATCTGGAAGTTTTTATTGAGGGTCCTTGATAATGCTATGAAATATCTTGGTTGAGCAGATAATGACACTTTGTTTTGTTCTATACTGAGAAATCTAAGTGGAGAGTTAAGGCAGACATTTGATTAACTAAAAGATTTCTCTAATGAGAGAAATGGTCATTTTGACTGTTGTCTCTAGATTTGCCCCTAACTCACCTCCCTGTCCTTTGGGTGGTTCCAGAGGGAGGAGGGTAGCAGAACAGAGTTGTCATGGACTCCTGTGTCACCCGTGGAGTGAATAACATCAATATTAAGGGAAGTCATGTCTTACGGTTTGGAACATTTTACCACTTCCTAGTTGTGAGTTTCAAAGAAGGGAAAGGAAGCTGTGCTCCTAGTTTACTTCCTGTTCTCATGAATAGGCAGCTACTAAGCCACCAGCCCTTTCATTGGCACTTAGAATGTTCCTTTATTAATGAAGGCAAACGTGTTTTAGGGGAAACTTTCTCATTAACTGTTACATCAAGTCATTTGTATTAAATATGTGCATTGACCTGACCTCAGGTGTGGCTCAGTTGGTTGGATGTTGTCCAGCAAAGTGAAAGGTTCACTGGTTCGATTCCCGGTTGGGGTGCTCGCCTGGGTTGGTGGTTCTGCCCCTGGTCAGGATGCATATGAGAGGCAAACAATCGATGTTTCTCTTTCACATTGATGTTTCCTTCCCTTTCTTTCTCCCTCCCTTCTCCTCTCTCTAAAAATAAATAAATAAAAATTTAAAAAAATGCATTAAGCACAAAGAGAGATTTCCAATCATGTCTGTAGTTTGCAGAGGAGACTGGCTTAAGTAGAATAACTGGTGGCTTATTTCAGTGCATAACAACTTTTTCATTAGTTCTCCATTCCTCAACTTTTAAAATCTAACGGGGTCTCCAGCTCTGGGCCAGGTGCCTCCCACACTGTAAGGATGATGAACCAATGCTTCCAGGAGCTTATTTTAGGATTTATTTTAAGGGTGACTTTTTGGTATACCTATATAATGAATAACTTCAAATGTTTCTTCCTTTGATGAAGGTTAGCAGTTATACAGGCCTGGGAAAGGTCATTTAATCTAAATGTGTTTCACTTACCTTGTATAACTTGAACTTGAATATCCCTTCATGGTGTGTAGGATTTAGGGTTAGTAAAGAACTTCCCTATCACTTGTTTTGAGACTCAGAATCCATATGGATAGATTAAGTAACTTCTCAAATGAAGACATTTTGTCTTAGAAGTTAAATGACCTGTCCAAAGCAATATATCTATTCCTGAGTGGAGGTACCATGGCTCCAAGTTCAATGTTCTTTCTATTACCATGTACCAGCAGAGAATTAAGTCCTTTAAGCCAAATTTACTGTGTCACAGAGCATTTTTCTTTGACTGATCACAATAACTAACACGGTAGTTTAAAGTAGACTAACTCAGCTTTGTGTTCCTGATAGTACAGGGAAAACAGTCAGTGTAGGGCTTCCCTCTTCATTATTAAACTTTAAAAATAAGTTCCTTGTTTTTTTCTCAGTGTACCTATAGACAAATAATATAATGATACCCAGGAATCTCAAAGAAATGAACAATCTTTTTTTTTGTTTGCGTATGTTTTTTCATAGTTTATAGGGTTGAGAGTAAAATCACACTCAAAAGGAAAACAAATTTTGAAGGGAGGTAAAGCTCAGAAAGTCCACAGAGAAAGAATATTAAAGTGAGAAAGATTACTTCATAGAAAGTACTCCTCAGAATTATAGAATATTTTACAATTTGTCAAAATCCTTCTTTATTATCCATTCCATTAATAATTTTCTGGCCCTACTTTTTTTCTTCACAAACTTTGTTCCCTGGATTTTTTTGTCAACAGCCAAACTGGGGTACATGTGATATGACTCAGCCATATGAGGTGGCCCTAAGATGAGAAGCCACCTGTTCTAGGACTGGTTCACATGTAGATGTGCCTGTTTAGATGTTCATCCACACCTGACATTTTCCTGATTCTAATATTTATTTTCCTCCTGTTTTAATGATTTTTATTTTCTGAGAGATTTGTAGTCACATTTACAGTATCTTTAATAGCATCCTAGAGATATCAAGAACCAACCTATCTCAATATTTTATGCATCTCTCTCCTCTTCCTTTGTTTAGTTTCTTTGGCTGCATGGTATTTAAAGGCTGTTATACTCAGATTATTTAGGTTGAAATGGAAACAAAGCCAAATTCTAAATAACAGGCAAAACTAAAAATTTTTAGTTCATGTAACTGAAATGCCTGGAATCAGGTGGGTATTGCTTCAGGCAAGGTATAAGCTGGGGGGTCAAATGAAGTTAAAGTTGAAATGAAGTTCATTCTCTCTCTCTCTCTCTTCCATCTCTCAGCTCTATTTACTTCTGGGTTGGCTTCTGTTTCAGTTACTATTGCCAAAAACCAAACTACCTTACTCTTCCCACTGCGGTCATGGTGTCCCACAGGTCAAGGATCAGAAAGAGCACATCAGGGATGGCTTTTCTCTGCTATACAATGTTGAGAGACTGATAACTGGAGAGAGTGGTCTGAGGCTCATTCACTCACATGAATGATGATTGATATGAGCGGTGGGTTGGGACTGCAGTTGGAGCTGTCAGCCAGCACACACAGACATGCATCCTATCCCTGCAGCTGCTTGGGCTTCCTCAGAGCATGGTGGCTGGGTTTTGTGAGCATGGATTGCACGATAGTTAGATAAACTTAGTTTGCCTTTTATGTTCTAGTATCAGAAGTCACCCGCTGTCATTTGTGCCATTTCCTAGACTTAAGGAGAGGAAACATAGACTCCATTGCTTCCTTGGAGTCACATCAAAGAAGAGAAAATGGAAACATGTTTGTGGTCATCTTTGCAAAAATGTGATCAGCTATGACTTTATTCTGAGCCTGACTCTGTCCACATGGTGTCAGGATGGTCCACAGTAGCATCGGCACATGTGGTCCTTATTGCTGGGATTTTCAGATTGAGGAAGACTGTGCCTCTCAGTGTCATTGTTAATCCCCGGAAAAGGGCTCTGATGGGTCAGCCTGGGTCACGTGGCCACTAGTGACAAAGAAGTAAGGCCATTTGATTGCCAGCAGATGTTGACAAGGGTACAGAAAGCCAGAAGCAGTCAGTTCCTAAAAGGAAAATAGTCATTTTGATACCGTTGGTTTCTTTAATTACAGAGTAGTATATGCTGCCCCTTCCTTAATCTACGTCAGCTCATGTATCCCCGGGAAGCCTGTGCTTTCCTGTGATCACCTTCATGGGACCATACCACAATGTTGATTTGTCTTCCTGTCTTCCCTGCTAGACTCTAAGCTTTGTACCTTCACGATCATTTCTTATCTGACACCATGTCCATAGTGCTACCCATCTCACACCTGCTGAATCAGAAATTCTGAGCACGGGGTGCCCAGCACTCTGTCTTTTAAGCAGCCCTACAGGTGATTCTGAAACATGCTGAAGATTAAGAATCACTGTTCTTTGAGTAGATGTTCCAATAAAGTTTTGTCATTGTTGAATGAGCAAAGTATATCCCCTACACCCCTTCCTAAGACTCCCTGTGTAAAAGTTTTTCTGGCTAGTGGCTTGGACTGCATGTGTATTGGACATTTGTTTGGTCAACAGCAAATGCTTTGCCAGGGAAGGTAGTTGTCCAGAATTGGAACCAAGGCCTGGCATTGGGCCATTGCCCCTCCAATCGTTATAAATGGAATGGGGTCTTCCAGGAGTGGGTAGGGAGAGAAAAATAGATGAGACCCTTCTGGTTACTGAGAGGAGCAGCAACCGCTCAGAGTCAGTGACGCAGGGAGCCACCAAGGTGCAAAAAGCTAGGAAAGGAAACGCCGCTGGCCCTTACATTTACATTTTTTTTTCATCATGTTGCCCTGAGAGCAGTCTGTCAAAAGATAACTTATTCCAAATAGCACAAGATGTTTCCCCGGTGCAGCGCGGCCTCTGCTCCCGCACTGGTGTAAAGACACGGGGAGACAAAAGCACATCTGGCCAAATTATCTCCTCAGTTACACATGTACAACGAGTGATGATTTCAGTGGGAGTGGCCCATAACAACCAAGGGTAGGATTTGGCCCATGCAGTTTAAATTGAACTAAAGCCCAATTTGTAATACTTTAGTTGAAAACCAGCGGTGATTATAAGACTAGCATGTGATTAAAGCTTCACCTTCTAAATTGGCTGCCCAGAAATAAAAAAAAAGTTTAAAAAACCATTATGTATTTTTTCAACTTATAGTAAAGGATGGATTGTTAAAACTTCCAGCCTAAGAAAAGAATTAGAGTATTGGGGGGAAATTGGATATTCAGAGTGGCTGTTTTTCATTACTCTGCAGCTAATGAAAAAAGTGAAACTTCAAATAGGAATCTGCCTTCATTGTTCTTCTTCCCCAAAGGAAATTCCCCAGGTTTTCTGAAACTATATCTATAACTTTTTTATCCTGAAAGTAGTCTAATCCTAGAAGACATTTTATGAATTTTCAAACCCTTAAATTTTAATTATCACTTTATAATTCTTAGTCTCCATTTGCTATTGTTGTGTAATAAGCTACCCCAACACTCAGTGGCTTAGAGAAGCTGTTTATTTTGTTCACAGTTGTGTGGGTCAGGAATTCACAGAGGGCTCACCTGGTGTCAGCTCAGGCAGCTCAGGACTGTACAGGTCACGTCCAACGTGGTTTTTTCACTCACTTTGATGCCACTCTCTCCCTACATGGACATCTCAGGGAAGTCATCCTCCTTCCCCAATGGTTTTCTTCCAAAAGACAGGAAGAGGACCCTGCTAGGCTGCTTAATGCCTCAGCTAAAACTGGGACAATGTCACTTCCATCAGATCTGTTGGACAAAGCAGTCACAGGACCCACCCAGGCTCAAGGGATGGGAGACAGATTGTGCTTACTGACGGGGGAACAGCAAGCCCCTAGTACAAGCACGAGTAGAAGATGGGAGACAGTGTCGTGATCACCTTTGAAAAGTGAAACCTGTCACATGTCTCAATACCTGAATTAGCTTAACGTATCCTCGTTTCAACAGCCATTATAAATTTCTGTATTCAGTTTATAATACCATTGTCTGTGATCACAAAAACCAAGTGGCATATAATTTCCTATCGTTAAATATGCAGAAACCATCCTTTATACAAAGGAAAATACGTAGCCATGTGTAAGTGTTCATTTTGAATTATTAAACTATAAAGTCTAGATGAAAATGTGGACCAAAGTGAATAGGCTGCTTTTAGAATCATGGAAGTCTGTTCAATTACTCTTTTTATAGATTAGAAGTTCTGGTGAGGTTTTCAAAGCACACAGAGCCCATGTATCTTAGTTGGGGTTTTCCCTAAAGACAACTCTAAGACAAGGACTTGGTTATATTTGTCAATGTGAGAAGTGATCCTAGAAAGCAGATGTGAGCCTATGGGGAAAGTGACAGGGAAGGAGGGAACCCAACAAGAGGCAAGTCAGTGAGTTACCCATGCGGACAACTGAGGCCCAATCTCGCTGGAGGCAGTGCATGGGGTGCATCTCAGAAATGTGCTGAGAGAGCATGGAAAGTTGGTTAATTTATATACTGGGAAGCCCTTGCTGGATGGTCACCTCTGTGTAGGCACTGAACTTCTGCTGTCAGTTGAGCAAGTTTTTGTGATGCCAGAGGATTCCCTCAGGGTGAGAAGAGAGATGCTGGTGCTTCACACGGGAAGTTGACTGTGCTAGAAACTCTCCACTACACCGGCTGGTGAACTCAGGTGTCTCAAGTGGTACAGGGCAGGTGAGGCAATGGGCAGATGGAGTTTGAAGTGTTATAATCACTACCATTTTTTAGCACTTACTATATTCCACGTGCTATTTTTATTATGTTATTGAATCATCAATATTAATAAGTATCAAATTACCCTTTTTTAGTAGATGAGGAAACTGGGGCTCACAGAGGTTCAGTAAGCTCTCCAAAGTTATTTGCATAGGAAGGGGTGGAATTGAGATGTGAACCTCCATCTTTTTGATGCTTAGTCCTTGATCTTAACTATTACGCCGCTCTAAAAACACATTCATGCTACCTCTATGGTATCTCACCTGGACTCCCTCGGTGGTCTCCCAACTCTTCTCTCTGATGTCACTTTTACCTTCCAGAGAACTAGAGTGGTATTTTTTAACTGCTAACACAATTTTATTAATTGCAATAGATATAATTTCCAATGTATACCATTCAAACACAAATCCTTCTTATGCTTCTCAGTAAGACACGGGACGGGAGTATTTTGCTTAAGAGTTTCCAGTTGTCCTTTACACTAGGTTTGCAGTCAATGACTTGGAGAATACAGCACAAAAAGCCTCTGCACCTTTAAAAAAAATCTCCTTATTCCTTCAAAATTCCCTTTGTGGTAATAATGCATTTTGGTGGCTCTGCCTGCTGAGGTCACTTTTCCCACCAGCCCAGACCACATCTTCTTCCTCCACTAGCTTCCCACTGCATTTGGACTGATATCCAAAAGCCGTCCCAACACCTACAAGACCCAGCATGACCTGGTTTCTCCTTACCTCTTTGGTTTTAATGCACTAGGTGTACTCAGACCCCTTGTGCCCTGCCCACACTGGCGTGGCCTCCCAGCTGTCCTCTGACACCTAAGCTACTTCCTGCTTAGGGTCTTTGCACTCCCCCTTCCCTCAGTGGGGGCTGCTGTTCTCCTGGATCTTTGTGTAGCTGGCTCCTTCTTACTATTTCTATCTCAGCTTAAGTGCCCCCTTCTCAGAGAAAGTCTCTGGCCCAAATTATGAATGCAACAAGTCACGTTTCTGTGAGACTGAGCTGTGAGTCTTGTTTAGCTTCCTCTAGCTTCATCTAGAGAGATGTATTATACACACATAATTCATATATACATTTGTATATTTACACATACAAGGATATAGATAGATATGAATATTTTGTTGTTACATTTATAACATGTTATACAGGTGGGCAAAAGTAGATTTACAGATGTTCATATGGAAAATAATATAATAATTAATAAATAATTTACAAGAACAAACTCCATGTTTTGTGTACTCACAACTGTAAACCTACTTGTGCCCCCCATATATGAATATTCATGTTATATATACATATCTTTGTGCATATGGGTAGATACAGATATTTTGTTTGTTTGTTTGTAGGAAGTAACTTTATTGTTTTGCACATTTGTCATTGAGCAGCATTTCTGTCCTGGTGTTACCAGCCCTAATAAAACTTGTTGTTTTAATCAAGTAAATCACACCAAGATGTGTGTGGGTGTGTCTGTGTGCACGTACACACTCAAGTCTGTGGGAAGAATGGTCTAACTCAAGAATAATGTGTGAGTCCGTCACTGGCATCCTCCATCGTATTTGATCTCATCCTTGCAGGTAGACATCCTTGAACTGTTTTAAAACAGCTTTGTGGAGGTATAATTTACATGCTACATAATTCACACATGGCAAATATGCAGCTCAATGATTCTTAGCTAATTTATACAGCTGTACCCAACACCACAGTCCATTTCAGAATGTTTCTATCACCCCATAGAATACCCTCATTCATTCCTAGTTGATTCCTATTTCCACCTCCAGCCTCAGATAACCACCGATCTACTTTCTGTATCTATAATTTTGCTTTTCTAGAAATTTCATACTAATGAGATCTTACATGTAGTATATTTTATATCTGATTTCTTTCACCTGGAATAGTTTTTCAGGTTCCTCAACTTTGTTGCATGTACTAATAGTTTTATTTTTTAACTGTATGGAAAAACCACATTTTTTATCCATTCATCAGCTGGTGGGTATTTGCATTGTTTTTACACGTTAGTTAGCTTATAGTAACTGCTATGAACATTTGAGTAAACGTTTGTGTGGCAACATATCTTTTCTCTTTCCTTAAGTAATAAATGGTAGTAGAATTGCTAGATATATGGTAAGTGTCTATTTAACTTTTTAAGTACCTGCATATTTCCAAAATGGTCATATCATTCTACATTCACATCAGCAACCTGAATGTTTAAGTTTTTCCAAAGCTTTTCCAATGCTTGATATTGTTAGTCCTTTTGATTACAGCTATTCTAGTGAGTGTATAGTGGTATCTCATTGTGGTTCTAACTTTCATGTTCTCAATGACTAATAATGGTGAGCATCTTTTCATATGCTTATCAATTATTTGCATATCTTACTTGGTGAAACATCTATTCAAACCCAATTTTTATTTCTTCCTATTAAATTTTAAGTGTGTGTAATATTTTTTAAAGCTATTTTTGTCGCTTTTGTTTTTGGTAGCTTCAGAATTGTCCCTTGAGTGGTGGTGCCATGGTCAGATAATGTTAACATATCAATGGCCTTGAAGTTCATTTCTAGTGTTTCCTAAAGTGGTGGTCCAGGGAGGAATGCTTTAAGAGATGTTCAAAGAGTTCTTTTCTCAAAGAAATTTGGAGAGCTCTGCTTTCTGTATTCCTCATCCTAAGGGGTCATAATGTATGTTAGTATGTTAAAGGCCCTGAGAAGTCCTGTGATAATAAACTGTTAGCCCTTTAATCCAAAATCTCCTAACCTCATCTGAGCCTAGGTCACATCAACAAGTCATTAAAACTAGTGATATGAACATATTTGTAAAACAGAGTTACTACAAACTGTATTCCACGGGCCTAATTAATAGGTGAACATGGAAAAGGGAGGTTAAGAGAGTTTACATGATTTGCTCAAGTTAGTGGCAAAGTTGATGGGGAAGAACATAGTTTTCTGGATACCCATCTTTGTCCTCTGTCTGTAGTGCTCCCTTGGGTTGCCACCAGCTGCTGTTAAAGACAAAAAGAAGAGGCAGCAGGTGAGGCTGAAATATTTATGGGCAACTCCAACCGGTGGGTCGGCACAGGGTGACTCCCAAAGGACTTCCTCTCTTTCACACCCAGCTGGTTGGAGACAGGCTGCTTTTCTAATATGCTTCTTTTCTATTATCTTTTTGTTTTCAAAGGCTAGTATTGTATTTAATTTAAAAATTATATATTTATCAGTGAAGTGGGGTGGGGCACACTCTAGTCTGAAGCTTCTTTGATAGAACTATATATAAAACAGTAAAAATATGGGCCTTTCTCCATTTTTCTTTTTCTCCAGGTTCTTTGACTTACATATTCCCAGGTATGCAACAAACAAAGCATCAGGGACTCAGAGTACAGTGATAAACGGAGCATCATCACCACACTCATGGGGTGAGTATGAGGATAGAGACAATCCAGAAATGAATAGACAGCTGACACATGCCGGGTAGTGTTCTGCTGGGCTGCGAAGAGAAATAAAACAGGGCTCAAGGAAAAGGGATAATAAAGAATGAGAGAGGGAGTGATTTTTGGAGAGCCTTAGGTGAAAGGAGGGATAGAGTCATGTGACATCTGCGGGAAGAAAGTTTAAAGCTCGTGAATGGGGAGTGTAAAAGCCTGAACCAGCAGCGAGCGTGGTGTGCTGAGTGGGGCTCAGTGGAGAAGGTGAGAGAGAGAGAGAGAGCGCAGGAAATGAACGAGGCTGGGTGGGTCACTAGAGCCGCACTGTGGGCCGGCATGCAGAGAACTGTAAGGTGCAACTGTTACACCCAGGGGAAGGGGCATAGTTTAAAAACAAAAACAAACTATATGACTGCATTTCTAGATAATTTTGAGAACTGCATACCATACACTTATCTTGGAAATTCACAACACACACACGGGCACACACACAGATGGTTCTAAGAAATCTATCAGTGACGTTTAATATTATGTTTAAGTAGTTCATTTACTGTTTAACTCAACATATACCAAATTATTTTATCATGGAGATGTTTTGTTTCTTAAAGAATGCTTACCATCGTCCTGAGAAACAATAACATGAGGTGATCAGTTTCATTAATCAATGACTCCCTCTTTGGGTGATCAGAATCCCCAGTAATTCATTTCCTCTAGTCATATTCTTGTTCTTCTCACAGAAGGTATTGAATGTGGCACTAAGTCCATGGGACTAGGAGGGTTTATTAGTTTAAAAAGTTTTCTCTTTACTTAAAGTTAGACAACGGACGCTATTTACTTTGAAATACTCCCCCCTCCAATTTTCATCATGTCAACTGTGAAGATCAAACTCAATAAAGATGCGACATGTGCAGTCTTACTAGATCCCGACTTGACTGTTTGGACAACTCTTCCAACATCTAGCCTTGTGATTTATGACGCAGCTGAAACACAACCGTTTTAGAGAGTCCGTCATAACAACATCGTTAAAGTGCTCGATACATTCCACTGGGGTGTCAGATGGGGAAAGTATACTCTTCATGAATGCTAGGTTTCAAGGCACAAAAAAGGGAATTCCCATGAAATTTTATGTGTTTCAGAATGAAATGATCCCCGATTTGTGCAGGGAGTCCATAAACACTAATGTTATTTATGGCACACAGAACTGTGAGGCTTGGCACGCTGCCGCATCAGCGGGGGCTCTTCTGAAGACTGCAATAAAGCCCACCTGTTGTGACGCCACTAGACCTTCTGAAGATGGAAGGCAGACCCACAAAGTACGGAAGCTGCCTTTCATATGTGACTTTCAGAAATCGGTCTCATTACCTTGTACCCCACATCAGAGAAAACTCAACGGCACAAAGCAAATTTGTCAGGAAAAGAAGAAAAATGAATTTTAAAAAAGGCCAGTTAACCAAGTCAATATTCTACTTCCCTTCCTGGTGCTCCTTCCTGGGACATATGGGAATGGTCAGTGAGTGGTCTCAGCCTGGGATGTTCTGGAAACAATTGAGCTTTCATGCCCGGGGCCTTGTGGAGGGTGTGCCTTCACCAGGGTGATAGGGTGGGTGCTCCTCTGAAGTCGGGGGGCGGGAAGAACACTAGCCCTGAAGGGAATAGACTTGAATATCCAAAAAGACACTGAATTAATGACCGCTGGGAAATGAGGAAAGTTATACCTTCTCTCCAAACTCCAGATTTCTTCTCTGAATGGAGCTTTTGAGTTCTGAAATCTCTGTGATTCTATATTTTTATGCCAAAATTATTTCCAGGTTATTGTTCCTTTAAATGGCTTAAAGGCCAAGTAAATAAAAGTAATTAAGAAATCCAGTTCGGGCAAATGTTTCATGTTTCTATATTCACTCTTTCATCTTTTTGAACCAGAAACCCAAAGCCCCACAGCATTATTTTACCATTTTCCTCTCTATACTTTTCAGCCTTACAGGCATTTATGGGGACAAGCTCTTAGATATGTAGTGATCTCCTTGCGCTTTTTGGAAAGCCTGTTCTTCCAGCTCTCAGAGGGACACGAGAATGGTTTACTTTTCCCATTTCTTCCAAATTGGGGCCACATGGCCTTCGCACTGAGTTCCTGTTGAAGGAAAATGGGATTTTAATCTATGAGAGTTAATTGCCGTCAAGGTTCGTCTGTTGTTCTACTGAAACCAGAGCGCACTTTTCTTGGTCTCAGCCTTTCCAAAAGCCAGGCTCACCTAACTGCCCATGTGGAGGGCGAGGCCTCTGTGCCTTTGTGCTCCCTGACTTGGTCTGTGACCTCCCCACATCCTCCTGATTGCTTCCATGGCTACCATTTTCCCAGCATCTCCATTTGTAGTTTTACATCCTCAGTGTATGTGCCTGTGTGCATATGTGTTTGGGGGGCATAAGAGAGGGAGAGGGAGGGAGACATAGAGAGGGAGAGAGAGCGCATCAGCATCTTCAGAGCCCTGTCTGCTCTCCAGGATCAGTTTCATGCCCCTCTTACCTGAGACACTGCGGTGAAATACCAGGTGGGAAGTGACTGTGATGAGAGGTTGGATGACAGGTTAAATTAATTTATAATGAACATCAAGGAATTCTCCAAGTTCTTTGGCTACTTTGTATTTTTTTTTAACTGTTCCTTGACATCTCTTCCTCTTTTTGTGATTCTGTCTTATTGGAAATTTCTCAGAGTGAGTACGCTCCAGGCTTGGTGACATTTTGGTTGTGTTTAGGTCTTTAGGATAAAAAAAGTTCCTTGTGATGTTCATGAGCTTGCAGGTGTTGGGATGAGGACCTCCTTTTGCCTCATGTTTCTCTGAGGTGGAGGGCACTGGTAGAAGTGAGCCCCTGTTGCTCACTGCCCCACTTTCATTTGTCTTTACAGGATAAGGAGGAGCTATGTGATGGGTTAGCTGGGGAGAAAGAACACGATAGAGCCCTTTCCCTCTCTTTCTCTCTTTCTCTGTCTCTGGGTGCTTTTTCTGTATCTGTCAGCCAGCAGAGACACCCCATCTGGTCTACTGCTGACTGGGAGGTTTGCGTTTGCCCAGCAGAGCCCAAAGGAATGGACAAGCCTGTTACATTCAAAGGCGAGGTAGTTATACTTTCAGCCATAACTTTAGAGCCACATCCACCCCATCTAGCTTTGCGTCCTTCTCCTTCTTCTTCATTTTCTTCTTCATAAGCAGTAAAGCTGACATGTTGATGTCCAAGTATTTGATTTTTCTGTCTTTCTCTTAATTTCCTCTGAACACTGGAGCTAAGGTATATTCAGCTATAATTCCCTTTCAGTTTGGAGACCCATGTCATTTTCTGCTCCTCTATTTTCTACTTTTTGGAATGATTTATGAGACTAAAAGAAACTTCCAGAAATTTCTTGCAAACAGAAAGTAGATTAGTCTTTCAGAACCAATTAAGACAAATAACAATGACACTAGGGAAGTTTACTTAACAATACAACAGTCCTCAGGAAGCAGTGTTTTAATCATCCCCACCGACAATGAAAATGAGAGTAACGGTCTAGCCTCAATTTCAGAAACATTTACATGCATAAACACATGTCCTTTTGGGCTGCAGTTTTACAGTAATCAGTTTCTGCCTCTTACCCACCTGTGCAACAGTAGGGATTAGTCGAAAGCTTTCTATTTATACATCATACCACACGCACGCCATGTGGGAAATGCAGCATGTAAGAAACACAATTCCTACTTTTCAGAACAAACATGAAAAGGGATATTACACAGGGTGAGTCTGGGGAGGGGAACAGAGACCCTAATGGTCTTGATGGGTGCGTGGGGAACTGTGGGTGTTAACCTGGGTGGAGACAAACTGACAATGAGCAAGGGAGCGAGAGAGTAGCAGAGGTCTTCCTCGAATGGCCAGTTGACTGGGTCCGGCGCTCTGTAATACTCTTCCATGGTCACTTGTAATATGTGCAGGTTTTGTTTTTGCATATTTGACTTTCAGAGGCAAAAAACTCCTCTTCCTGTACAATAATATACCTTAGTGTATTGTGATAGTTTGACGCCTAAGGAAAAATGCCAACTAATGGTCTCGAGAAAAGACTTTTTCTATGAAACTTTAAGTTAACCTAAAAAAGCCTAACTTCCAATAAGTTGGAACCATTTTGGAAATAGAAGTGCAGTAAGTTCAAAATTTTACTTGTTGTTCAAATGTTTTAATATTTCTTACAACTATGAGGATAAGTATAAATAGAATTTCTAAAAGCTTCGAATTTTCTCATATATATTTCACTTGGCTACAGACAAAATATTTTTCTTTCTCTAGTGTTCTTGGCAAAACTTTTCAGTAGCTTGAAGATAAAGTGGAGACTAAAAACATGGGGGCTGCGTTCTCTGGTTGTATAGGTCAAACATGCATTACCCGGGCCATTTCTGATAGCAGGTCCCCCAGGTGAATTGCTTTTCGGTTGGAGAGTGAGTTTTTGTCCCTTGATCTGGCACCTCCCAGTCTGCTGGCCTGGACTCTTTCCTGTGCACCTGCGAGAATGCTCAAGAAAGCAATTCACAGTTGTTTTTGGACTTCTTGGAGAACTCACAACAGCCTAATTTTAAAAACATGAATGCTGGAATACTGCCTAATTGTGAAATATTTTTAAGGTATTATAGTATGCTTTGCAAAGCCTGTATTTAAAAATAACTGGCAATTTCATAATTGAGCTGTGCATAGGTAGAAAGCAAGTATTTTAAAAAATAATTAAAAATTAAAAGGAATTGGATATCTTGGGAATTGTGTTTTGGACTATCTTCTTTTATGATTTGCAAAAAATTTTATCAGATTTAAGGAAAAGTAGGGTACATGTGTTTATACTGACATTTCTCCAATGGGTTTCTTTATAGTCAACTCAACTTAAATAAAGTCATGTATTTTTGATCGAAAAATATTCCTGTACATCTGGGAAGGCTATGATTTTCAAAGGAGCAGGCATTTTTGGGGTAGGCTCACATGGAATAGCAGAGGAAGCAGGTGATAGCCTCGTGCAGTGAGATGGGCATTGCCACAGAGGGCATTGCAGATTGCATAGCTGCATTTGGTTTGAGTAGGGTTGATTCCCCAGCTCTAGCTTCTTGGTTTGACCCTAAAGGGCCAGAACCTAGAGTTATTCTATCTCACTGGCTGCTATAGTGAGTGGTACACAGGTGGGCATGTGATCAATAGGGTGAAGCTCATGTTTTTTGTTTAATAGTTGCTGAATTAGGAGCAGTCTCTCTTCTCAAGGTTAGTCTATAGATTTAAGACCTGGGATTATTATAGCCATTTTGATACCACAAGAGAGAAAGCCAACTTGAATATAATCCAACCAGGGCAAAGCCAACCAATATGTATTATTTTCTTGGCACTGGGATTAAGTTGGAGGCAGATGCGTAATTAGAGTAGGTCCTTAAGGGAGAAGCTGATAACATTTATTCAATGATTGTGAAGACAGAAGTCCTCACTTCCTCTGGGTGATATGGTGTGAGAATCTGACATCATTTTGCTACAAAGAAGGAAGGTGAGCTGAGGATGGAGCCAGCCCATGGAAGGGCAGAGTATGAAAAACTGGAGAGCAATGGCGCTGAAACCTTGATCAAACTTCTCAAGTTTTTTACTTTCCTCAGCTTTGAGTTTTGTGAGCCAATATTTTGTTACAAATAAATGGCTTGGTTGTGTTGGAAACCTGAGTTGATTTAAATAAACTTGAATTAATGTTTCTCCCTAAAGAAGAGTTGATATGTTATACTGTTGTATGCTGTCATACATACAAAAACACACGTTACTTTATTAGAAGTGTCCTAAGGGGAACATTTACATGTAAAAGACAAAGAACAATAAAACATGCAAATTTAAATCTGCACCTTTACTATGTAGGTCAAATGTCACAGTCACTTAGTTTCAACTGATTTACTGGAGACAATACAAAAGCATATAATAAGAATCAGATGTATTACAAGTTGCATATAACTAATTGGATTCAACAAAATCTTGGAGATGTTTCTGCTTGTTTTTTGAGCAATCCAACAATTTAGTCAAAATAGAAACTGTCTTCTTTCAATTCAGAGCAACAAATAAAAAATATACAGTACAACATGAGAAAACAATGCAATTTTGTTCATTTGAAAGACACACACACATACCAAGAAAACTACAAACATATATACACAAACACACAGAAAAAATTATACAGGGATATACACACCAATAATTTACCCAAACACAAAACTAAACTGTCTTACATGCTGAAGTCCATGGATACCAATACACAAAGAAAGGGTATCTGCCCTATTTCAACAGTTACAGTTTGCTCTAATGTGACAACCAAAGCAATTCAAATACCCAGTGGTTATTAAATGTATAATAAATAAAAAAAGTTCCAAGAGCCAATCAAACCCTAATGTAAAACTAATGGAATTAAAAGGTGCCTTGATCTTCTTTTTTTAAAAAAAAAAAATCTAATACTACAAGGCAGGTAGAACAAAGAAGAAGGAGGAAGAGGACAAAGAGCCGGGTAACAGAGAATAAAGAAAAACGAAGAGGAAGAGAATCAGAACTAGAATTGTGTTGTTTAGCAAAGGAACAATGGATAAATTGGAGAGTTGGAGAAAAATGCACAGACGGTATTTCCGGGATCTCTAAGTCCCATCATCAACTTCATCATTATCTCAACCAGTTCATCAGTTTTGCTGTGGTCACAATTATGTCAAAAAGTCACGTGAGTTGGTCCAATCAATTATCTTAATAAAAATGTTAAATCAAAGTTTTTAGAATCACAAGAGCACAACCAAAAAGTGTTCTGAAGATGATAATTGCAATGCCCGTTTTGCCCACACGGCCTAAGGGGAAATTGCCCTGCCCACAGTGATTGTTGAATTGGTGCATATATTTTATACCTTGTTTATTTAGGTTCTGTGTGCACAGATTATTAAACCAGATACAGGCATCTGATTCCAGGGCAGCAAAGCAATAGACTCACCAGCAAATTTGAGCATGACCTGGAGGCTAAGAGGCAAAATGGACCCATCAGATTTTCTACCTCAGGGACTGAAATTAAGAAAGACAAAGGAATCTGCCAGTTGGGAATAACACAGAAGCTGAAAAGTTGCCTTGACGTGAACTTTGAAGCATCATAAGCCAAAGCCGTGTGCAGCTGCAAGTATGCAGGAGATATCTGGAGGAAGGAGAGCAAGCTGAGTGGGGACTGGATAGAGTCTTGTGGAGTCATAGGCTTAGTCATGCTGATGGCCGAACATTGAGTAAGGAGACCTCCCCTTCCACTTGCAGGCATTCCTGGCGATACTGTGGTCTCCCCATTCTTTCTGAGGTGGAGATCCATTACAGCACCCGTCTTGTGAGAGGATGAATTCCCCCAGTGACACCAAGTGCATCTTTGCAATAAACTCCCTCATTACTTGAGCTAACTAAAGTGTGTCTCTATTCCTGCAAACCAGGGAGTTGGATGAAACACTTCTAGACTTATTTTAGGCAGTTTTGCCTCTAAACCTTCATACGAGAATTATCTGGGGAGCATGTTAGAATTATAGTTTTCTGGAACAGAACTCTGGAGAATCTGACTCAGTGGGGTGGAGAAAATCCTGGAGTCTGTATTTTATTTTATTTTATTACCTTATTACTTTATTTTATTGTAGCTGTCAGGGGGCTGGTAACCACTGCCTCAGTCAGGTTGTCCTTTCCTAGGAATCCTCTAATCCTGTGATCCTCAAACATTTTAGTCTCAGGATCCCTTTTCACACTTAAAAATCATTGAGAACTCAAAGAGCTTTGAGAAATTAAAAATGTTACATAAATTTATTACAAGTAACAAACCAATTACATGTTGTATTGGTTTTCTGGTGCGGCTGTTCCTAAGCGGCTGAACAACAGAACTGGGCTGCCTCACGGTACCGTAGACGAGATGTCTGAAATCACGGTGTGGGCCCGGTTGGCTCCTTCTGAGGGCTGTGGGGGAGAATCTGTCTTCATGCCTCTCTCCTAGATTTTGGAGCCCTCAGGTGTTCCTTGGCTTGCAGATGATGGTCTCCCTGTGTGTTCACATCATGTTCCCACTATGTATGTCTGTCCCTGTGTCCAAATGTCTTCTTTTGATAAGGATACTAGTCGTATTGGATCAGTGCTCACCTTAGTCACTTCATCTTAACCTGATTATCTGAAAAAATTCTATTTTCAGGTAAGGTCACCGTTACAGGTTCTGGGGCTTAGGGCTTCAACATCTGTTGGGGAGACACAATTCAACCTATATCACATGTTAACATAACTTATTTTTGTGAAATAACCACATTCTCCAACATAAAACATTGAATGAGAAGATGGATGTTGTTTTACATTTTTATAAATCTACTTAACATCTGGGTTAATAGAAGACAGCGAAATTCAACTTCCCAATTTGCTAGGCTATATTGTTTTAGTTGAAATACATGGAGAAAATCTGATCTCACACAAATAAAGTTGAAAAAGGGAGAGTTATTTTGAAAGCATTTTCAGACTGTTGTGGATAATTATCTATGGTACCACTGTACACAAACTTGACAAATTGAAATTACATAAAAGTTACTGTTGTGTGGAATTGAAGTCATATTGATAAACTTTTCATACATCATTACTTCAAAATTCATTGGTATGCCAGTATTTTTATGAAATAATTTTTACCTCATGGATTAACTGAAAGGGTCTCAGGGACCCCTACTGGTCCCCAGATAGTTTCCCATACTTAGAGAACTTCTGTTTTAATCCATTCTTGCTTGAGGAAATTCTACCAACAGTTCAAGCACCATCTTAAATTCTCTCTTCTCCAGGCATCTTAACTGACTCCCCTGAGTAGATGGAATGGCCTCTTCCCATCTATGGCTCTATTTGTACACCTGCTCTGTGGTTCCCTTGGGACAGGATCTTATTTACATTTTTATCACCATACAGAAAGAACACAGTGTCTTGAGACAAATCCTTCTGGGTTTTTAACTGGATCAAATTAATTATGTTGCTTTTATGCAGAATAGCTTTTAATAGTCAAAGGAGCCAGCTTTAACGGTTGCTACTGTCAGTGTTTATCATAAGGTGGCTCTTTTCATCAGTTGGAAAACATTTTGAATTTCCTACCTTGAAAAGGAAAATAGTTGGTAAGAAGAAGTGCCACGTACGTTTTCTTGAAGTTCCATGGACGTATCCTTAGGTTTCACAAGGGTCCAGATGGTAGTCTGCCTAGCACACTAGCGCTCATTCTTCACCGTGCGTGTTGGAAATCACCTTGCCTGATGTAGGAGACACCGCTCATCTTCTAATGCAGTTTTCCTCATTCTCTACTGTGCTTTAAAGTCCTCTTTGCATTTTTTATAGGAATCTCTCACAGATGTGTGAGTGGTGATAGAGGAAGACGTCTATTTCTTGCTTCTCGTGTATTTAGTAAGGGCTGCAGTGCCGTGCTGTGTTGCTCAGGTCTACGTGAGCACCTTGGGTGGGGTTATCCCGGTCCTCCTAACAATTTACGGATTATATTTTCAACTGGGTCCCATTGGTTTCCAGAGGCAGAAATTCAACTGCAACTCAAGTAAAATGGGGGGATTTTTGTGTGGATATTGGTTGGGTGTAAGGTTTACAGAATTGAGGAACAACCTCAGGCAAACAGGAACCAAGGTTGCTCCAGGAAATTCAGAGACTGGAATTGGAGCCAGAATGCTTTCCAAACTCCATGTCTCATTTTCATTTCTCTCTGCAGACCAGCTCTCTCCATGAAGCTAGGACCATGGTTGCTACCTGCAGCTCCTGGAATCATGCCTGCCTGACTGGCATTGCCATCCACGAGAGGCAATGCCAACCAGTCATTGTTTCTCTTAGTAACAGGTGGAAAACCTCAGGGCCCTCAGATGGCCTTCTTTTGGATTACCCGCCCAGTTCCTGGACATATGACCGTGACCGTGACCAGGATGGTAGTGGTCATCAAAGAAGGGATGTGGGTCGGATTGGGTTACGGTCCCATTGTAAGGACGACTGCTATGTCCAGGGAAGGAGTCATGAAAGAAGATGGCAGCAATACTCTGAACCTCATTATTCGAATGGGGGAATGAAAAGAATGAAAGGGTGAGGAGAAACAGTTCTCCAAGAGGAAGGCAAGTACTGCTTTTAGAGAAAAGGAGGGGTCTTAGTAGTCTAATTGTTCCTTGTCTGCCATAATAACTGCCTGGTCTGTCTTTACAAAATCCCTCGTGAAGACATTTGAAAATACCACATCAGCCTGCCATGGCCAATTTAATCATGTTGTATGCTTTGGAGTAGTGACATCAATTAATATCTGTGGCTGAATGAACTTAGTTATGTAATAATTGCATTTTAATATCTCAGGTTACATGCTTTCCTGGTATTGCAAATCAGCACTTCACAGGGAACTGTTTGTTATGATTTTCCTATGGCAAGTAATGAGATGAAATTACACGGGCACTACTGGGCTTTATGCAGAACTGGCATTCACATTAGTTCCCATCAGTTTCCCCAGGATTAGCCTGGGCCTGCCATGTAATGTGTGGGCGTCCCTGGGTAGCTGTTGCCCGGATAAGGTCTTCATGAGGCCTGGACAGATGACCCAGAGCATTCAGATGACTTGACTCTTCTAGTCCACTCTGGAATACAAGTACAGGGCTTGCACAATGGATATAAGGTGACTGGTCACCTTAGAAAAAACTCAACGTCTGACTGCTCTTCCCCAAGTAATCCAATGGCATATGAATCAATCTCATACACCCCTGTCACCTTACTCTTAGTTTCTCACTCATTTATCAATTGATTTGAACCTCTTAATTTTTGTGGTTATCTATCATTTGTTGACAACCTAGTTTAATTTTGCAAATAGAAGTCTTTCAGATATTTCTGGCCTCATCATTCTATTACATTGGCTCTGCTGAGATCACCAGTGTTGATATCAGGTTGGACATCAGAGGGCCTTTTCCTTGGTTTCAGTCTATGTTAGATTTCCTCTGTGAAACTGTCTCATCTTTCCTTTTCTTACTTTATAGCACTTAACATAATTTATAATTATATACTCATAAGTTTATTTGATTAATGTCACCTCTCTAACTACAACCTCATGAAGATAAGGTAGGTACCACATCTTTGTTCATCACTTCGATGCCCTCCACCTAACGCAGGACTTGACGTATGAGTGCTCAAAACAACATTCTCAATGACTGGATGAGTAAATGAGAAAGTACATTTTTAGTCACATTCCTTCATGAAATAAAATTTGCCCTACTTGCAACAGGTAATTCTAAGTAATGGAGGAGGGGCACATGAGAAGAAAATGGCAGACGGCTAACACACAACATCAACATAGGTTTTTAGTTTTAAAATATTGTCTCCAAAAGTGACCTATGCCCTGTGACGCTCTTAACACTGTAAATATGAAGTGCACATGTCTTGTATTTAAATGCATGGAAGCAGGAGGCATCTGGCTCCCACTGTGAACACTCATGGGGTGGGTGGTGGTGACTAAATGCTGTGCTTCTTGATTTCTCTTTGTGTCTTTGCTTTTCAGACTAAAGAGGTAAACCCATGGAGGCCAATGGTGTGAACATCTCCTGGAAGTGGTGCCCAAGGTCATTCCTTCACACACTGACTGCCTTTGGGGGAAAGAGGAAAGAAAACATTGAGGCAACAGTCATGCGCACTGAAAACATCTTCCTTTCTCTGAACTCCAGCATGAGTTTTTCAGTTAAATTGGAATAATTTCTCTTCAAAGAAAACAGAAAGGCTATATTGTTTCCCAACACTTCAACATCAAAATATTTTCTAAATTCTCATCCATGTGTAACACTTTAATAGTCGTGTTCTAGTTCCAAGTCCACTAATTAGCTGTGTGACTTGGATGTGTCATTTTATTTTATGTAATTTTTTACACTAAGTTCCTTATTTGTGAACAAAAATTGGAGTAGGCTAAGGTCTTTACGGGTTTAACAATCAAGGAAGAGAAAGAGACATCATATCCCTTATTTGTAAGTTTATTTTATATAGCAAAGTAATCATTTGCACAAGGAAATTGGAAGTCCTTCCCTTCCTTCCTTCCTTCCTTCCTTCCTTCCTTCCTTCCTTCCTCCCTTCCTTCCTACCTTCCCATCTTCCTTCCTTCCTTCCTTCCTTCCTTCCTTCCTTCCTTCCTTCCTTCCTTCCTTCCTTCCTTCCTCTCTTTCCTATAGTCCTGCCCAGACCTATAGTGTAGTAGATAAGGTACGCATGTTGGAGCCAAAGCTTGAATTCCAGCTTTGCCCATTCCCTAACTTTGTTACTTAACCTCTTTGTTCCTCAATACCTTAAATGTAAGAACAATGGCACTAGTACTTAACTCGAATGATTCTTGAGAAGATTAAGTGATAAAATGTATAAGATGCCTACAATATTTAATAAATATTCAATAAGTATTAGGTGTTATTATTTATTGAGAATTAACTTGGTGTCAGGTACACTGTTAAACATTGGGGGTATAAGAATAAATAATGGGGTAGCTAGATTTTGCTGAATCCAATCATGCATCTAAATCAGTGGTTCTTAAATCAGGCTGCACATTAGAATCACATGACAAACTTGTAAAATCCCATTTTGTATCACTTTGTGGGAATTGGGACTGGAAACCAGAACAATTGCTGATACATTACTGTTATTTCTGTGAATAATAACCATCCTTTGTTTCTGACCCAGGAGTCTTGTGTCTTTTCCCAGCACCCATAAGGCTGAGACAGACTGATATGTTAGCTTGCAAATAGGGTAGAATCTCAGATCCTTCACAGTTCTTGAAGCAGTACAGATCTAACCATGAGTTTAGAGGAAGTACAGTGGAAAGAGAACAGTTTAAACAACACTAAGAGGATACAATAAGCCAAACTCATTCTCAATACGAATTCTACAGGAGAAATGATTCTGTTTCTTCAGTAAATAAATAGCATGAAGTAAAAGGGTGGAGAACTGTTATTATATATTAAAGATACTTAAGAGACTAATATCAATAAAAGTGCATAAACTTTGCTGGAGCCATTCAAGTAGAATTTGCCATTCATTTATTCGTGCATTTATTTCCTCATTCACTTAACTGGGCTAGGAGCTGAATATGTATAGACGTAAGACATGAATTCTCTATTCTTAAGAATGTTATCTTTTAAAAAAGAGGGTGGAGCCTGGTGTGGGTGAGGAAAGGGAGAAAAAGCAGGAATAACTGTAACAGCATAAAAAATTAAATTAAAAAAAGAAAACAAAAAGAGAGAGACACATGTAAATACACAGATGCACAAAAGTAGCATAGCACTTGCTGAGATGGTGTTCTGGCTTCTGTCTGGTGTGGCCGATGGATCATGGAAATGAAGAAACAAGAATAGAAGCAGGTTGTATTGTCTGAGATTCCCAAAGTTATTCAGGTGGAGACATCCAGAAGGTGTTTGGATACACACAACTGGGCTTGCTATAAAGATTTAACTCTCATTTCCTATAGGTGGTAGCTGAAGCCAGAAGTGTGAATGAAATTATCCAGAGAGGACTGAGAAGTGAAAAGAGAAGTCACAGGACAAAACTCTGGGGGATAGAAACAAGGAAGATGCTGTGAACTAAATTGTCCATGAAACAATATTCACATGTGGAAGCATTAACCCCCAATATGACTCTTTTTGAAAATAAGGCTTTAGGAGATAATTAGATGAATCATAAGGGTGGGGTCCCAATCCAATAGGATTGGTGACTTTATAAGAAGAGAAAGATCTCTCTCCTTCTCTCTATGCACATGCCCAGGGATGGTCATGTGAGAACACAGCAAAAGTTAGCCATCTGCAAGCCAGGAGGAGAGAGCTCTTATCAGTAATGGACCCTATTGGATGTTGGGTGTTGATCCGGAACTTCTAGCCTCCAGAACTCTGAGGCTAAGTAAAGCACTCTTGGAGAAACCTACTTTAAGAGTGCATGTACTATGGGGCTGCAAAGCATGACAGCTGATAGCTAGCGTCAGATGGCTTCATTCTGAGTTCTCTTTTAAGCTTCATTAGTTTCTTTGTAAAATAAAATGTGGAACAACAGACTCTACTTCTGAGAGCTATTAGGAGCCTTAAATGAAATAATATATATCAAGCATTGCCACAATATTGGGCATATAGAAAGGGCTTAGAATTTATTAGTTACTTTGATATATCTTTTCATGGCGATCTCCAGAGTTTTCAGTAGGAAAAAGTATTTTTTTATTCAAGCCAACAGTACTGTATGTAACTCAGAACTCTGGAAGAATTTTGGTGAAGAAAAGGGATGAAGATATTTGTAGATACAAGAGCCAGAAAATCATTAGAGGGGAAGTAAAAGAATGATGAACAAAATTGACAGTAATCAAAATGCCAAAAAATGAGAAATAAATGTAAGTCTGAGCAATGTGGTAGGTACGGTGGGAGGCAGTGGACTAGGGGTCAGAAGTTTCGACATCTCTCAAATGGGCTCAGAAAGTCAGTGGCTCTCCCTGGGTCTCAGTTTTATCCTCGGTAAAGTAGGGTGCATCTTCCCCAATATGCCTGGCTCTACAGGTTAATGTGTAAATCAGATGAGCAATAATGAGCATATGAAAGTGCTTTGCAAGGGCACTAAATAGGTTGTGTGGATGCAGGCGTTTAGAAATGAGAAGGAGGACGCCTTTTTCAAAAATCCCGCAAATGATCTACCTTTTCTTATTTTAGTGCCGTTTTTTATTGTTATTCTATTACAGTGGTCCAAATTTTCCCCCTTTGCCCTCCTTCGCCCAGCGCACCCCTCATACCCACACCATTGTCCATGTCCATGGGTCATTCATACATGTTCTTTGACTAGTCCCTTCCCCTTCTTTTAGGGCCTTTTTTTAAAACCTTCATTCTATCAGGACAATTTGAGAGGGATAACCTACATGGAAACCAACAGAATAATCCAGGCGTTCACTACTTGGTGATTTCACTGAGGGCAAACCGGATCTCTGAGGGAAGACCCGGAATGAGGAGTCAGTCGTGAGTCCTGAATTCGGCCCCTCAGTTTCCTGAGTGTGTGAACCTGGGCCAGAGACTTCACCCTCTATGTCTGCCTCCTTAGCTATGAAATGCTAAGTCCAGTTGCTCCTTCTCTCTCACAGGGTTATTTTGAACACCAAATATATTGTGAAAGATCCAATATAAATAGCTTATATTTATAGTTCATCGATTATTTAATTCATCTGGATTATAGATGTTATGAAAATTAGTTGAGGTAAAGCATAAAAAGTTATGGCCCTGCAATAGGACGAAATATTGTGCCAACCTGACCAATTGTGTTTGTGAAGAAAATTTAATAATTTGGGAAAATGTTTATGAAATGACATTAAGTGGATAAAAAGACACATGTATTGTGTGTATACTCACTCATACCAACTGAGTATGAAAAAAATACCAACTGAGAAGTATACCAAAATAGCGATAGTCGTTGTTTTTCTGAGTATTAGGGTTATAGGTTTTCTTTAAGTTTCTCTAAGCTTCCCTGCATTTTCCAATTCTTAAATCTTATGCGTGTATTGATACTTAATAGGAAAAAAAGAGTAACATTAAAAAAAATGAGATAAAGTGTCAAAGGTTTGCAAACAGCGCCAGGCACACACTGAGCAGGAACTTCAAAGACGCTAGCTGGAGCTCCGTGAACTCTTGAAAAAGAGATCACGGAAGGAGGGCATATGTCCAAGGCTCTGCCGTCAGATGATGCTGTTCAAAGGCAGTAAATAGAGAGACAAGATCTATCAGACATGCCACCACTTTATGGCCTGGACATCGCTTTCCAGTGGATGTTAGGAAAAACTTTGACCCCTGAGCCCTGACCCGGTGTTGTGACTACTTTTACTTCCTTCAAGACAAACAATTAACATTTCAGCTGCTTTCGTCCTGGGTACGATCAGAACCACGTGAAAGATTTAAAATATCACTGGGATGACATGCTACAGAGCAGCTGGCTGGCTGAAGGGGTCCCATAAGTGTCACAAGGAAACTCATACCCATAGGGAAGGCAGGAGACAAAACTAATAACAATAATTCTTGGCGTTCACATGCTATCTTTCATCTGAAGAGCTCTAAGTATTTTACAGATGTTATATCCATTAAAACGTATGTGGCAAGCATTACTCTCCCTGGATTACAGATGGGGAGGGGACTGTGATCCTGTCATTCGGACTCAAACTGGAATAAACATCTAATTGCCTTTGAGAGGAAGCCTGTCTAATGTAACCCTTTCCTTCTGCCCTTCCCTAATGCTCCTGAGTGAATAGGACAGGTCACATCCTTGGGTCTGGAATATCTGCTGCAGGTACCCAAGCACAGAAATGAGATCACCTCTCAATCTCTTTTCTTCCCAGATGAAACGTATTTAACTCTTCAAATCTTTCTTCAGAAGCCTGAGCGTCCCCTTTCACGTTTCCCTACAACCTGGAGGTGGTTTGCAAGTTGAGTAACTAAAACCAGTGCCTGGTGCCTCAGCGTGAATCCGTCGGTGACTTTACCTGCATAAACCGCGGGCTTGAGGTTGGATTCGTGTTTTTGCAGCTGGGCCCTGATGGAGAAATGTTGTTCCTGATCTTGGCATTTTTCTGATAAGGGGATGACTTCTATCCTATTTCTGAGTTTCAATATCTCCTTTGTTCCTTCTTTTTTCATTTGGGAGTTAAGCTGTTTTTTTAAAAAGGCAAAGAATGTTTCCTTTTTGTCTTGTTGATGTTTCTTGTGCTGTGCAGAAGCTTTTCATTTTGTTGTAGTCCCATTTATTTTTCCTCATTTATTTTTGCTTTTATTTCTCTTGACTTTGTGGACAAATTCATAAAATCCTAACACCAAGGCCCATAAATCTAGTACCAATGTTTTCTTCTATGTATTTTATTATTTCACACCTTATACTTAGGTCTTTGATCAATTTTGAGTTAATTTTTGTGTGACTTTGGGTGGGGAACACTCAAGGTAATATACAGATGATGTGTTATGGAATTGTACACCTGAAGCCTATATAATCTTATCAACCAATGTCACCCCACTAAATTCAAAAAAATTTAAAAGAAGGCAAAGTATTCCACTCTGTTAACATCACAATTATTATCTTCTCATGCTCCATTTTATTTTATTAATATTACTCTTTTCACAGGTTAAAGGTAATGTCGTGCATGAAACTTTGCCTTCTTCAAATTGTATTTTGCTTTGGAGATTCACATTATATTATAGTCATTCTTCTCCATTGCTTCTTGGAAATAAGCACGATGTTGGCTGCATAATCCAGATTCTAAGTGTGTATTATATTAATTTGCTTGATCATACTATTAGAAGATATTAGAATTGCCTCTAGTTCAGTTTTTTTTTTTTTTGTATCACAGTAAGTTGTTTTTGTTGGACAACTTGCACTTAAATACTCTTAAATTTTAGGTTATTTTGGGGGGAACTTTGGATATATGTTTTTCCAAATAGCTTTCCCAAATGACTGAAGCTAATTCAGGGTCCCCAATAATCTGTGGAAGTATATGAGTTTCATTGCTCTATTAGAACTAAAATTTATTATTTTTTGAATTGGTGGAAATGTGTACCTTGCTTTAAAATGTAATTGAAGCTCCTTACTATTAGCAAAATGGGCTATTTTACATTTTCAATTTGTTTAGTGGACTAAAGGTGCTCCTTCTTATTTGGGAGTTACGCATTGAATGAAGGATGGTGCATGAACCTAAACTAGGTTTTTAAAAATCTACGTGTGAAATAGCAAAAATAAAATCCCGTACCATAAAGCTTTTTCATTCCTGCGGTTCCATGTGTGGCTTTATTCTTTAAGATGCTTCTGTGAGTAGATGAGAAACACCACGAATCAGTTTTAAGATGAGAATAACAAGAATTGTACAATCGCTAAGTCACGGCGAAGGGCACTGATTGCCTTTCCTTACTGGTTCTCCCTGGAGAGCAGCCTCAAAGCCACTGCTTCCAGGCTGGGGCTTACCCCTCCCCACATTCTTCAGGCATCATTGCTGTTCCCTCTGTGTTTCGCATATACACATGATACACTCTCCTATACCCGGAGAGTGAGGGGAAAATCAGTTGAGCCATTTTGGCATTATGTGAATTTAATCTGTTCTCATAACGAAAATGATTTTCAGACGCATCAAAGAGCCAAACTCGTTTGTGCTTGTAGGCACCGGCTCACATGGGCTGATCATCGTTAGTGATGTAGTTCATATTTGGGTCGAGCTCTGTGAAACCTTATTTATGATTTAGCTCTATGCAAAATCCTGGCCATGAACCATGGATTTCCAATTCTTTGACGGTCTTTGGTTCACCCTTTCCAAAACTGTGTTTTCTCTGTGTGAAGTCGTCTTAGCTTATAAATTCAGACGCCTTTTCCCAGCTGCCATCACGCGAATACATCAGCTTGAAAAGCAGCACCTATATACACTACGTTTCCTCCTGAGGCTGTTGGGAATATGTTCTATCTTTCAGGTCGAAGCACCGAATTAATCTTCTTCTGCACCCATCCATCGTCCTTGGTCCTTTTTTAAGAGTCGTAAGTGCTTCAGTTACACAGCTCAGAGGGAACTGACTTTAACAGCATGCTGCTCAGTGAAATTTTTGGAATGTAACTAGGTTTTTTGAAAAATCACTAAGTATCCACATTTCCCTACAGTGTCTCTCTCCCATAACCTTCTGCTTTATGTGGAGCAAACTGGGGGAGAAAGCAGATTCAGGACATACTTGTCTTAGAGTTCAAACACTTGGACTGGATTCGTTAGCAGAAACGCTGCAGATTATTAAACAAGGAAACCTTTTCAATTGGAGATAAAGTAATGAGAAATGGCAGGAGGGAGGTAGGAATGCTGACAGCAAAACAGCAGAGAGCCAGTCTGATAAGATCTTGGGGAATCTGAGACGAATTCGAGGCAGGCTTTTGAGGACGCCTCCCTCGCTCTCTGCCCATGGCTTGGCCCTGGCCCTTTCCAGTACCTTCTGTTGTGAAAGAGGCCTGGCCCAGTTCCTTCCCTTTCTTCCCATGTCTTACCTTTTGGGAGGGCTCTGGGTCTGCCCACCAAGCCTTGGTTGCTGTGAGGCTGAGACCCTGCTCGGCTGTTTCTGCTTTGACCACCTGAGAGTAATTAAGTGGCCTTTCCTACCTAGGGCTGAACTGAATGGTTCCAAAATTACATTTTCCTGGAACATCTTGTTGAACTGGAATGCACTGGCAGTTAAGAAACCACTGCTCACACCTGAACAAATCAATCTGTTTTTTCCTGAAATGTAGTCCACGCTCCCTGTCCCGTTCCAACCACCCGTCCCCTCGCACATGCCAAGGTAACTGGCAAATCCAGTTGTCTGGCTGAAGCTGACCGCGGAGAAATCATGATATCATTTGTAGAGCACAAAGTTAAAGACTGAGGAAAATCAAACATTATACTGATGGATTTGTAGTCTAATCATGCAAGCAGATCAGAGGAAAAAACCCGGAGGAAAAAAAGACTAGAGGGAATGGCCAGAAATGTTGGCAAAGGTGAGTCTATCTCTGAGAAAGTTGATATTCCAAAGAAACAAAATTCTTGAACTATAAGAGAATTCTTATGTGGCACATGTAAAACACACACACACACACACACACGTGGAATCTCTATTACCATACCCTACCTCTTTTGTGGGAAAGTAAGTCAGTTCTTTCACGATTCAGAGGTCTGGTCTATAATTTTATTACCATTATTATTTGCTTTACTGCTTGCCACCTCTTTTTCTTTGGGCAAAAGGCAGTAACTCCATGCTAATTCATAGGGCAAGCTGAGAAAAAGAGTGTGGCCAACTTAAGTCAAAACAAATGCTTAAAAAGCACTTAACTAAGTGAAGCTTTGAAAGTGGTTCTCCCACAACCAGACCTAAAGGTAATAATTTTGGAAAAAAAAAAAAGAGTACAAATTAGAAGTATTTAGGAAGACAAATACACCAGAACTGGAAGGCGTAATTTTTTCCTCTAGCATTCCATTTCCAGGGCCTGAGTTGGCTCCTTATTCTCTTCTTACTATATGTGAACACTGCTCTTTAAATGTTTCAGAGAGCCGCTGTGACTAAAGCACCAAATGCATCCTGAGCTGGGCCCCCTCCCTCCCCCCCCCCCCCCCCCCCCCCCCCGCCCAGGAGGAAAAGTCTCTCTCGGAGCCCATAGGGTGATACTGGAGAACCCTCGGGTCATCATCTGCACCCGTGGCGAAGGGCACAGGGTGGTGCTCTGGGACCTGGCACGCTGTCTGGGAATATTAGACATGGCAGCCGAGTGCTTTTCCAATGCCATGGGAAAATAGTTCTTCTCAAGTAAACAGATAAAGAGTCACAAGAAAACCCAGAGATGAAACAAACTCCTATTGTGATCTAGTCTCATTTCATTCAGTCAAGCATCTTTGGCTTTTGGCTAATGCCAGCCCTCTCTTTCTCGGACTATGCTTCCCTACATTAGATGCCCCTAAGTATTTGCCACAGAGCAGTAGTAGGGTATCAAACAGTACAAATGGTCTTCTGAGCTTTAAGAGCTTATTTCCTTTTTTTTCTTTGTTGGAGAAAATGATCCACAGTTTTCTATTCAGGGCAATCTTAATGTTAGGGGATATGATAAATATTTTGAAGGTTGATATATGCAGGGGTGAAATTTTAGGTTCGCTTTGGATGGTGAATGAAGTTATACATATTTAGAATGAACAATCTGAGTCCACACACTCAGATGTAGGGCTGTCTGTCAGTCATGGGTCCAATGGCGATTCCCAGCAGAGGCAGAGAGGATGGGGTACCACCTCCTCAGTGATGACCTGTCAGTTTCCTTCTTGATCCAAGAGATAAAGACAGTAGCTGGCACTTCTTGATTGTGCTGTGTAATCTGACACAGCATGTGCAAAGTCCTGAGAAGTTACTAGCACTCGGGACTCAGTACTACTAGGGGTCTCCTGCGATTGTGCTTCTTGCTGGTATGTTCCTTCAGTCGTTAATATAATACATGTGCTGATTTCGAGAGACAGTTTTAAACCACAGTTGCATTTTATTACTCCTTTAAACATACTTCTCGCAAATCCCGTATCACTGACGAGCATGTCGGTCCAACCTTTTATTGAGTGCAGCCCTTGTCCTATTTGTGACCCACGACGGATGCACTGGCCCCCAAATGTGATTTCTCTGAAGCCCTGCAGGACCCGCATCTCAGCTGCCCCGACAGGAAGGCATTTTGCAGAACAGTTTTACTGCTCTACAAGTGTCCCTGTGGCCAGCAGTCCAGCCAGGAAGCAAGGCCCCCGTGGCTTACGCTCCTGCAGGAAAAGCACAGAATGTTTTAAAGAAGGTAGTTCTCACTGATGGGGAACATCTTGAAATGCTGAAGTTCTAATGCACTTGAAAAGGCCTCTAGAGAATCAAAGGAAGAACACAATGATGTAATAGTCTTTAAAAGATAAAATACAAACGAAATCTAAAAAGCTTTAATTCGTTTCAGAAAGGGATGTCAACTTTCAGTGTTTGTGGATAAAGTTACCAGATAATCTTTCTCATTTCAAAATCAATTTTTGGGGGGTTGGAGGGAGGTTTCAGAGTAGGAAATTCGGGCAGAAAGAGGACTATCAAGCAATCAGTGCCATCTAGTGGTTATTTAGGATAAAGACAGAGAATTTCAGCAAACGGGGAACTAGCTTTTACCACAGGAGCGCCTGAAAAAGGTGCAACCAGGCCAAATGTAAAGAACTCTGATCTGAAGAAATGGTTAAATCATGAAGTGGGAACACACATAATTTAGTAGGTAAGGTCTCAGCCTCCTGATTCAGTCACTTGGGTTGAAATCCCTCTCTAGCCGGATCTGTTACTTAGCTTCTCGGTGCCTCTCAGTTCACCCACCTCAGGACACCTGCCTCACAGGAGAGGTGTGAGCTTTAAGTGCATTGATACAGGGTTGAAATGAGCACCTGACCTCTAGAGCTTCTCAGTGCTAGTGCTTGTCATCGCGCAACGCAGTTACTGAGTTTCGACCCTGCAGCCCAAATCCCAAGACAGACGACCTAAACGCGCCATCCAAACCACCAGCAGTTTTGACTAATAAACGTGCTGTGACAAACGTTTAATTAGGAAGTATATATTTCAAGGATGAAGTAAAATTATGCATTTCATATACTTTAATGCTGAAAATAACCTTCAGAGGGCATTCGCGTCCTAGTCTCAAAACCTTGTTTATTTAGGTAAGTGCCTCATTCAATCGTATAGTTGAAGTGACTAGAAAACAAAATATTTGGGGAGTTATTTTTCATTTACCTAATCACCAACATCCAAAAGCTTTGGGAGTTCTCAAAACGTACTTAAAAGATTCGACTTTAAAGGCTGAAGGGGAATCCATGTCTACGTTTGTACAGAGAACTGGTTGGCGGGGCTAAGACCGCCTACGGGGGGCAGGGGAGGAAAGCAAGGCGAGCACTCTCACACGTGTGAACTCACCAGGTGTCTGCCACACACTCACAAATCATGGTTTTCCCCACAAAATATTTTAGCACATACTACGTCTTAGACATTGGGGTAAGAACAGTGAACAAGATGAAGTTCTTGTCCTTGAGGCCTTTAATCTCCGAAGGTGAGTCTGCAGCACCGGGAAGTCTGCCCACAGGCGGACGGAGACAGAAGAGTCAAGGGAAAGGTAATGGACTCAGGTTAAGGTCAAAGAGCTGCGGAGCCACAGCGAAGGTTGTGGAAGGGGTTTTGGCTGATTGCGCACTTGTGATAAGGCCACAACCCTCGCAGTGCTTTCTGGGAAAAGCCCAGGCATACTTTCGAAGGTGAAGATTCTGTTTTCGACATCGACGTGGCGGAACACAGACCATTCTCCTGCTCCGTCCATCACAGGTGCGTATGGCCTTCGGTCTGTTGTTTATTCTGGCAAATAAATGTTAGTGGAAAAGCTTCGAAACGGGCACCGAGAGATCAGTGTTAGGCCCTCAACTCTGCCACTTGTCAGCAGTGTGGCTGAGTTGCCGTTTGCTCAACATCCTGGCAACCGTTCGCTACGGCCCAAGCTTTTGTGGGAGAAGCTCATGTTTATGATCATCTAGCAAGACAGCTGGTCCTCGGTCAGCAGGCGGTAAGTCTGGGGTGAATATGGCACCGTCTATGACTGCTCACTTGTGGGGGTAACTGAGGGAGCAGTGCATCCCAGGAGGGAAATAGCTCTGCTTTCCTTGTCCTGGAGTGTTTGCTTCATCTCCAGCACAGGCAGCGCCTGCCAGACAGGGTGGTGGTCGGCGCTTCTGCACTAGACCGTGCAGGGCAGCTGGCAGAGTTTCTGGCCCAGAACAAGCGGTCAGGAAATCGCACCTGTTGTGCTTCTCACTGCGATGGGGGAACTGTGGTACACATTTGGATTAAGATACTACTGATGTGCGCAGAACACAGGCTGGGATGTTTTGATCAAAAAAGCCTGCACAAGAAAAGGCGTTAAAAAGGCTGGAAGTGTTACATTTTTAAGGGAGGACTTAGGAAGAAGCGCTAAGCATGGGTAGTTCTTCCTTTGTTCATGAGAAGTTCAGGAGATCTTAATACATGCCCCTCCAAAAAGAAAACGTGTCTTCACAGTTCAGATTTACCCCGGCTTCATGTATAAAGGAGAAATCACGCATGGCCTCCTCACAAGGTGCTAGCTATTTCTAGAAGAGAGAAGATGTTTATGAGGGACAGGTTTTCCCACTGAACTCACGACTGCCTGATAAGTGTGGGTGTGTTAATGGTGAGGCAGGACTGGGTATTTAAAGTTGAGTAAGTTTGGCACTGCAGGCACAGACTGGTGTGGATGGGGAGCTTATTTTATTTATTTATATTATTGGGGTGATGCTGGTTAATAAAATGGTACAGGTTTCAGGTGTACCATTCTATCCCACAGCATCTGTATGTTGCGTCGTGTGTTCACCACCCCAAGTCAAGTCTCTATCACCATTTATGCCTTTTTTTAAAAAGTGGAGTTTATGTCTAAACAATATTTGGAGAATCAGTATTTAAATGTAAATACCTGGTCTGAAGTCATCTTTACAGAGTTAGGGCCCCGGACCGTCCCGGTAGGTTTGGGGCTGGACTTACTCCTCAGCTGAACGCCCTACCAAGGACAGGCTGCTCGCAAGGGACGCATTAGGGACCCCCTCAGAATGGCTCCTTCTGAGCCATTCCCTGCGTAATTAGGGAATGCTTGCCGCCCTCTCAGGCCCCCAAAATTGATCTCTTCGTCTCTGATTATGTTTGACTCAGTTTGCTTAAAATCTGCCAGGGAGCAGCGGGTTGCTGGCTGCCTATTTCCAGTCCGCTGCCTTTCAGCGCCCCCTATTGGCCAAAGAGGCTACTTCACTTAACCCTTGAGGTTTAGATTCCAACTCAGAAAATAGTGATGAAAACTTTCAGAGGTTTATTCAGTCTGGCTTCCAAACAGGCTAAAAAAGAAAGAAAGAAAGAAACGAAGAGAGACTGAAATGCTCTTCTTGTTTTTATTTGAATCTTAAACATAGATAATGTTGAAAAAGATACTGCTTGGGGAGTTTGATTTCAATGGATTAAGCAAAAACGAGTGGTTTATTCCATTACTCAGAATAGCATATTTTGATCCTGATTCTCTAGATAATTGCACAATTCTGTCTTTTACATAGTTTGGAGGCTCTTGCACACGAATCAGAGCTTCTGGCATATAGTTCCAGGTCACGCTGATGCTGCTGGTCCTCGGTAGACCATACTTTGAGTAGCACGGCAATCAAATCATCTGATTAAAGGGATTCCTTCTAATTAAAGTGTAAATGAGTGTTAGGCTCAACACAGCTGGTGTTTGCATTTTAATGGAGTCCTGCTCTTTCCAGCAGCCCTGGGAGATTTCGGGAAGCACCGTGGTGTACTTTTCCTTTTAAGCCTCCTTTGCTGCAAGGATGAGGGGGGAGGGATGAAGTTAATTCCAGGAAATATGCAAAGGTGTTTCTTTGGCTTCCCGTCCTTTTCCTGTGCCCCTTTCCACCTCTTCCATTTGTGGCTCATTTTCTCCCATACTCCTTTTCTACTCTGTGATTCAAGGGCATGAAAAAGCTACATGTTTTCATGATGTTATTTAATATTTACATATGATTTTGTGTAATAAACGTATATAAGTTCTTGGTAATGGCTGGGTTTATATTCCCGTTTTGTTACAAAGTGGCATGTTTTTTGACCAAGTGTTTCAGTAGCCAAAATTAGCTTCTGAAAAGTAGTCAAGCTTCATCACCCCAATAAATGTAATTAAAAAAATAGAAATAAATAAATAAGTAGTTAGCTTCCATAATTTTAGAGATGAAAGACCAGTCAACGATGGGGTACAATGTCAGTGCTTTCATGAATTAAACAATATCTGTTTAACAAGGATCTTGCTCTGGAAAGAATACTGGATTGGCGCTGAGAGAGTTTGGTTCCGTTTCAACTCTTCTGCAGCTGAGTGATCCTGAGCAGCAGCAGCAGTAGAAACTGGCCCCAATTTTCCCACCTGCCACACCTATTCATTAGTTGAACAAATATTCATTGAGCACTCCCGATGAGGTCTTCAAACACCTAATAAGTGCTTGACACTGAAGTATCGATGAAGTCCTTACGTGTGTTTAAATTATAGGATTTTTGAAGTTTGCATTTATTTGCTCCCAGGAAATGATTTAGGCACACAGGATAAGGACTCTTATTTTTTTTTTTGCTATGTGCTTTTTGACGAGGTGGGAGGTCACACCCGCCAGTTTCCTGAATGCTACATTGTGTCTGAGAGTCCAGAGGACTCAGCAGGCTGGTTTTGTAGCAACTTTCTCTGTTGGGTGATGGCCAAGAAAGGTGTCCAGCTGCACTTGAGTAAACTGTGTCTGGTGAGCTGGGACTGTTATAGCCTGGGTGGGCTCAGCCGTCAGGGATGTTAGCCCTGGCCAAGAGGAAGTGCTGCAGAAACCTAGGGCCAGATGGGACCGGGGCTGGGGAGCTTTCTCAGCTGAAGGGCCTGTTCCAGAGCCAACGGTGCGGTGTGCAGTCAGAAAGGTCAACCACGTCATGGCTCCTGAGCATACGCACATTTAGAATGGAGCCCCTGCCAGCAACTGGGAACAGAGAGAACAAGCCATAACCTCCACGGGAGGAACAAGGGCAAGTATGCTGCAAGGTGTTGAATTCCTGCCTGATGGGCTGCGATGGTTCTAGGCAAAGTTCCAGACCCAGGGTGGACGGAATACTAACAGGAAATTGAGGCTGAAGTGTGGTGAGAGAACAGGGCTGCAGCCCGCTGCTCGGGGCTCAGCAGACACCAGGCCTGCAGCAGCAAGCTGAATTCCAGACTCTCCACAGTGGTGTTAATCCCTTCCCTCTTCAGGACTGACTGACTCAGAGCCTGGGCAGGGCTGTATCTGCAGCTGCCGAGGGAGGACTCTCCAGAGGGAGGAACTCTGGTTGATATATTCAGTCCCAATATCGCCTCCTCCACCCGGCCCTTACTGGGGCATCATATTATGCTGGCAGAGAAGGATTTTAAACAAGAGTAATTTTGTCAAGTGCTAATACTTCTGAGAGATGTAACATCCTAAGGTCTGCTTCCCTTTTTCTGTACTGAGATTTCTGAGAGAAATGTATAGTCAATGTCCTCCTGCCAAAGGCCACCAGGGGCCCATCTGTAGTTAAACAAGTTGAGCTGATTGTTCTTTACCAGGAGGGAGAACACACAGTGAGGGGACCTGTGGGATGTGTTGGTGAGAAGGGATTACAAATGAGTTATTACAGGGTCTGGGTTTTGATTGGGTGATTTGGGGGGAGGGTCTAAGGAAGCGGGGGTTTGTTCTAGAATGGCTTTTCTCAGAAAGCAGGGACAATCCCATGGTTAGGCGTCCCAAGAACATAATCGTATCTATAGATAGGGAGGAGACTCTGGAGCAAGGATAAAACTGTGACTGGTAGAGAAACAGCAGTCGATCATGTTAGCCAAGAGCGACTGGGATGTTTGATATTTGGGAGATTGCAGAGTGACTACATTTTTGTGTGTTCTTAGATAAAATTATAAAGCGCTCTTGTTTTGTGTCATTTTCCAATGGCTTCAGAGGGATCGTGCCTGAGGTCAGTGTTCTGTGAGGCCATTCATGTCCAAGAGGAGACACAAAGGCCACGCTGGGAGATTCAGGCCAGCTCCCCAAAATACCGAAGCCCAGTAGTAAGTGCCAGGCTGGTTCTCTGATGTCGGTGTGCTCTCGCCCATGTATTCCTAGTAGGCTGGGAGGAGTAGGGTTTACTACGTGTATTTTTGATAGTCAAAGTTTTGGGAACGCAGAGAAACTCATGTTCTCATGCCAATATTTTGCATACTTCACTTTGTAGTCAGGAAATACAGTACATACCATAGCACTTATTAATCCCACTCAAATGTTGTTATTTACATCTTTAAAAAAGAGAGATGATGGCATAGAAAGTTAGGAAAGTTATCACGGACCATGAGAAAGGAACCACACGGAACTAGAAGAATGCAGGCTGAGCTTTTCCAATCACACACTAGTGGTTGCTCACCAAAGTCACGGGAAGGCTGCCTGCCGCTACTCGTCCATCCAAGATGGCTTTGCAGGGGTGCATGGTGGGTGCAGTTGGTGGTGAAGATGATGATAGCTTCAGGATTAAGAATGCATCATGAGCATACCTCACTTTTCTTTACTATAGATCTGTTCATTCTTTAACACAACTCATTATATCATTATCTACACATCTTTTTTGAACCAAGTTATCGTTTTGGCCAGTTGTGTTTCTGTGGACACAAGCCCCTTGAGTTCACTGGCCATTCTGTTAAGGAACACGTTTCTCATTCAACGTACTTATATGTTTATTTAACTCCCTGGATTTCGTCCTATTCGAAGGCAAGGACAATATCCTCCCGACTTGCTAGAGTGCAAGACTGCATACATATCTACAGGGGAATGATGCTTATTTATTTTCCAAAGAGCTATATCATCCCAGAAGTAAGACTTTATGATAAACACAAAATCTCATCACCACCATAATTGAAATTATAACTTCCCCCATTTTTTTTTTGATTTTTCTCTGTTGAATGGAAACAAATATCCACAAAAGACCTAGACATGAATGTTTTTACCAGTGTTATTCATAGAAGTTGAAACTGGGAACAACTTAGATACACATGGATAGGTGAACAAACAACAAACTTGGTACATCCACACAGTGGGACTATTACTTAGCAACAGAAAAGAAGTACTGACTCATGCATCAGCACGGACGATTCTCAGAAACAAGATGCTGAGCAAAATGAGCCGAACATGAAAGATTTACATACTGTGTGGTTCCATATGTGGGAAACGCTAAGACAACAAATTTCATTTATGGTGACGGGAAGCAGATCAGTGGTCTAAGAGTGACAGGTTGGATGATGAAAAAAAGCACAAAGGAAGTTTCCAGGTGCAGAGACGTTCTGCACTTGATTGAGGTGGGGCTCACACAGATTTACACATTAGTCAGAACTCCTTGATTTATGCACCTGGAATCAGTGAATCTACTATACGTAATACACACACAATGAAGTTGATTTTCCAACCCTCTTCAGCTGCGATGCTTTTCCTTGATCCCTATTCAGAGCAAAACTTCTCAAAAGAACTGTCCATACTCCTTTCAGTTCCTCTCCTCTGATTCTTTTTAGAAGAAAAGGCTTTTGTCTGCATCATCTATGACCTTGGCATTGTGACCCTGGTGGTCAGTTCCAGGCCCTCATCTCCTGAGACCTCGGCAGAGCTTGTCCCTCCTCTGGACACACTTACAGCGCCTCTCACAGTACTGTCATGTCGCTGGCAGCTCTCCTGCAGTCTCCTCCTCTGCTTCCTCACCATACCTGGACCACTGAATTTTGGAGGCTGATGCTTCAGTGATCCAGCCTCAGGGCTTAAACTGCCATATCTATGCTGGTGATTCCCAGAGTTCTATTTCCCGTGCAGACCTGTGCCCTGAATTCCACATTCATAGAACCAGCTACTTACTCACCGTGTCCATTGGATGTGTAACTCACACCCATCCTGTCCCAGTCTGCACCCCTGATTCCACAGTGCCCCCTGCTACATGGCTGCCCAGCAAACGTGCACCTCACACTGTAGTCCTCACGTCAGTGCAGAGCAGTTTCATGCTTCCGATTCCTTGAGCCCAAACCTCAGTGTCATCCTTGGTTTCTTTCCCACCCCACAGTCATTCCTTTGAAATTCTGCTGACTCTACCTGAAAAATATATCCAGAATCTAAAAACTCTGTGCAGTCTCATTTCAAACCCAGACACAGTTGTCTAGTGCATGGATTACTGCAAAGCTGCTCCTAGGTGTCCTTTGCTGAGGAAGCCATCGCTCTGTGTTCCCCTGTAGTCTAATCCCCACATGGAAACTTGCACAATCCTTTACAAATGTGAGTCAAGTCGAACCACAGTGCTGCAGACAAATTGCTCTCAGCGCCAATGCTCCAAGTCTGTGCTTAAAACCCACATCCTTGACCTAAAAGGCCTAACGAGATCTGGACTCCTGTTGCCTCCCCTGTCCTCACACGGCCCCAGCCACTCCAGCCGCCTTGCCACGCCTCGAATGCACCAGGCACTCTCGTACCTCAGGGCCTTTGCACTTCCTTTTCCCTCCACACCCTTCCGAATGCACTCCCCTGGACACCTACATGGCTCACTCCCCACTTTTTCAGTGACTTTGCTCAAATGTCACCTTCTTAAGAAAGATCTGGGGTGGCCTTCTGGAAAACTGCAATCCTTCTCATGCCTTTCTACACTGGGATGCTTTATTTTCTCTTCTGTTTTATTGTCACAGAATGTATCACTATCTGACATACTATCAATAGTATATGTATGTATTTGTTGTATACTTTCCTCCTCTTGGACAGAAGCTCTCTGAGGCAGGATATTTTTGGTTCCTTTCTTTGGCATTTTATCTGCAGAGCCTAGATTACAGTCTGGCATATAGGAGACTCAACAAATACATTGTTAATTAATGAATGAAGGGAAACTGAGGCATAGGGAAATTAAGTTAATTGATACATGTTGTATAAGACAGAGATAGACTTGCTCTTTAGAAAAATCAATATACTGCATTTGGACTTAATCCTCACACTGTAGGGTAACACAAATTCATTTTTTGTGTGTGAACTCACAGATGTGTTTAATGAGCTTCCCCACATCAATAAGATGACTCTAGACATCAGTTACCAGTTTTATGTTCATGCACTTGTTACTTTCAAGGGATTTGTGATTGCTGATCAACGAATATCGGCGTTCTCCACCAGCCTCAGGCATAACTGTATATTGTAGGTGTTTCTGCATTATTCCTATGTAAAAAAGCTGAAAGGATGCTTGTCCCATGATAGGATAATTAGTATGAAATGTCAGCCCAATTTCTGCAAACACCTGGTGATGAGGCCCCAAATTGCCAGCCTTGGGTCTCTTTGGGCAGGGGTGTCCCTGACTGGGAAGATGTGAATGTGGACCAAACTCTTGTGAGTATGTTTGTGAACTAAACTTGTGGTTAAAAACACTTTCAAGATCATCAGTCCCCTAAAAAAAAAAAAAGAGTGAGCAAGTGTCTACAATGTGGCATCAGAGCAGGTGGTTTAAGCCTACTCATGCACAAAGCAATAGTTCTAACATATTTCTGTGATTAAAAGGTAATATGTTTTTAGTGACTGCGAGCTTACTCAGGTGCGCCTCTTGTTCAATGTGTCGTGACACGCCGCTCAGGTCTGCAGACCATGTGGGTTTGCTTGGTAATTACCTTACTGAAAACCAGATTACTTATTGTTTGGACGTCAGCTACCTGAGAATGTGCCAAATAGCTCCCAGACAACTGGGAATTAGCAGAGCACTTGCCTGATGAGGCACCTGCTTTTTTCATGTTACGTGTACTGCCGGAGGGGTGGGGGGCACAGCGGTTCAGAGAAGTGGGGCAGCCCCCACTAATCCGCCCCCACCCCTGCTGGGGAAATCTCATGGCAATTATTTCTTGTGATGGGCTGGGGCTCTGAGACAGCTCCTGAGCCTGCAGCCGAGAGGAACAAATGATCGGACATTTGTCTGTCTGTCACTCCCCCTCTGCTTGGGGACTTCTAAAGTGCTATTGACATCATGACACCAGAAGATTAGATTGTTTTAGAAACTAGATCTGTTTTGAAAACTTGGATACAAACAGTATCTATCTATGTATCTATCTATGTATCTGTGTATCTACACATATGTATGTATATATAGAGGCTGATATAAATATATGTCTTAGAGATGTTTGCTTTCTATGGCGAAGGGCTATGAAAAGTTAGGAGTTAGCCTGATTGATTGAAATTGGCTTCAACCATCTTCTTGTTACTTAATCTCTCTAAATTAATTTTCTTTTTTCTAAAATGGGGATAAAGTAGTAATTTCTCATAGGTTTTTTTCGGGATTAAATGAGGAAAAACACATGTACAAGTATCTGACAAGAAACCACTCATTAGTTATGAACACTAGTGAACACATATTGAAGTTTATTATCCGCCAAGTTCCAACAGGAATTTAGATGCAGGTAAATTAGGGTTTCAGCCGACAGGACAGTTTTCTAATCCTCTGATCTCTCTAACACTCAGTTTTCGCATTTGCAGTCCCAGGATAGTGCTGAGCAGAGTGCCTGGTACACAGACAGCGACTAGCAAGCATTAGTTGATAACATTATTGCTGTGGTATGCTAGGAGGGTTAGGGGTCAAAGGTCATGCGATCGATATGCAATTACATGAAGTACTTACTGAGTCCCAGGGTAGGAGTGAGGAAGTGGGAGCACGAAAACATGGACATTGCAGTTTAGTTGGTGAGGCTGATAGCTTTATACACCCCTGTAGTCCAGGTGTGTATAAATACCTGCAGCCTGGTTTTTAAGGAAGAACCTGAGGTTTGGAATCAGAAAACTTCAATTTCTGGTCTGCCACTTACCAAGTGGCTCCTTGGACAACCCAGTTAACTCTGACCCTTAGACTCTTTAGTCTGCGAAATGACTGTAACAAAAACGGGTTTGCAGCCAGGATAAAATGATACAATGTATTTACCACTCTTTGCTAAAGGGCATATGCCTATAAAGTATTACCAGGAGCTATAAACTGCAATCTTACGTAACAAGTGTCTAGTTAGCCAGACAGTGAAAATGTTTAGGGAAAGGGGAGGTCACTGTGGATAGAATAATCTTAGGGAATTTCATGGAGAGAATGAATTTAAAGCTAGGCCTCAAGGAAAGGATATTATTTTTAAAAAAAAAAATAGAAGGAAGTAAACTTGCCAGTGGGGAAAGCAGCGTGAGCAAAGCATGGAAACCGAAATGCAAGGTGCATGGCTGGCAACTAGGAGTCCAGGGGTCCAGCTGGGAATCCACAAGGGAAGTTAACTCCTCCTGGTTGCCGTGGAGTGCGGTGGTCAGGGGTGAGAGAGTATGAGGTCGCATGGCTCAGAGCTTGATTCTGGGCTATGTTAGTTGCAAACTGTACAATTTTGGCTAAGTCCAGTTTTCTTCCTGGAAATGATGCCTAACTCTCAGGGTTGTTGTATTACATGGATCAGTAGACATAAAGAATATTCCTGTGCCTGGTACTCAGTAGTTGCTGGGAATGTGCTTGATGTCATCCAGCGTATTTAATCATTCTGACCCTTTCACTTCGATCTGTTGTCATCGTTTTCCAATCCCACCTCCTTTCAAGTGAACCACCTGTTCTCATTCTTCGCTCACTTTGCTATGGAATCTCTGTGCTTTATTTATTTATTTTCATTGAGTTTATTGGGGTGATATTGGTTAATGAAATTACATAGGTGTCAGTACTTCGATCTCTATTATTATTATCAGAAAACCAATAGCAGGACATATTTAATTACTTGTGAAATAAGTGATAACAATAATGGAAAACACCTAGAATTCCAACAGCCAAGCAAATTAACCACTTTATTATTCTTTTTAGATTTGCTTTTGACCACTTACATATCAAATCATAGTTTTAAAAATAGTAAAATGAAAATTTGATAGTAAATACTGTGTATATTTTTAACTTATACATTCAAATGTGATAGACAGTATTTTTTTTCTAATCTTGATTCTCCTGGAATTTTGGTAACCCAAATACCTGAAGATATCTTTGAAGTTTCAGTTCACTTCTAATCTTTTCAGGGGAGGCTTTACGAATGATGTTTGTTTTTGCATTTATTTCCTGTTTCTCTCATCTGCATTTCTGTGAAGTGCTATGAAATGGGAAAGGACTCAGAGTAGTAGCTGTCAGTCATGGAACCCTCCTTCTCTCCAGGGACACTTTGCAATATCTGGAGACATTTTTGATGTCAACACTTGGCAGTACAGGGCAGGGTGGTGTTAGCGACACCTAGTGGGTGGAGGCCAGGGAGGCTGTGAACACACGGCAGTTCCCAGGACAGTCCCTGCAACCCCCACAAGCTGCCACTAATGCTGGGGATGAGAGACCTCGACCTGACAGGGTGGTTACTTCTCTTTCTTGAGTTAGACTATAGGACGTGGCCAAAGGTACTTGAAGTCAGTAACTAAGCCTGAGATGACATAACCAGACATTTTTTCCCCTTTACTCCTTCACCTCTGTGTCAGCCCACTCTAATCCTGTTTTTATCTGCCACACTGGAGCGAGAGATACTGGAAAACCTCGCTTCACAATCAGCTGACACGGCCTCTGTGTTTGTGTTTAACTGGATGCAACCTAGTGAGTCATCATTGCTCAGTCTCAGTAAGGCGAAGATTGCAACATTCAGTGAGAAGCTGTTCAATTGCCCACGACCATCGCCTAACAGAGGTCGGCTTTCCGCAGGGTGCAAGGCACTGTTTTGGGTGCTCATCTCATTCCCATTATTTCTGGTGCCTTTTGGTAATGCTCTATTTCGTCAGATTTCACATCTAAGATGAATCATGAATTCTCTCTTAGTTGTGTGTATTCTACTGAGAAAGAGCAAAAATGCTGCCAATTTCAATTGTAAGATGCCATTTAATTGTAACAAAAGCAAAGCCCAAGCCCTTTGCCTGTGATTGTAGCTCTAGCCAGCCATAGAGGGGAAAAAGAAGAGCCGCGTGATTTATGACCTTAGGTTAAATGTGGAAACCTGAAAATGATGGTCATTATGAGACAGCATAGTTCCTTACAGGTCCTTTAAGAAGCTTGTCAGAATCCAGGCTCATCAGCTCCACATCAGACCTAAAAACATGCTAAGAGTTTAGTTTGGGCTGCAGTAGTTGGTTTCGCTCTCCATGGTTTTAGTTACTCTTGATCGACTGGTCAAGAAAAATATTAAAAATATTAAATGGAACATTCAAGAAATAAACAAGTTGTACATCTCGCACTCTTCTGAGTAAAGTGATGAAATCTCCCGCCGTCCTGCCTTGTCCCACCTGGACATGACTCGTCCCTTTTCTCCAGTGTGTCCACACTGCAGGTGCCCCCCACCCCTTCGTTACTCAGCAGCCCTCCCAGGTGTCAGAGCGACTGCGGTGGTAAAGCAGTGCGTCTGTTCAGGTGGCCCTCCCCTTATTTTACCTAACAATGGCCCCAAAGCCCAAGAGCTGTGGTGGCTGGCAACTCAGAGTGCCAGAGAGAAGCGCTTCCTTGAGGAAAAAGGTGAGCATTCTCCACTTAACAAGGAGAAAGGAATTGTATGCTGAGGATGCTAAGAGCTGTGGTAAGAACACATCTATTTGTGCAATTGCCCAATTCTTATGTTAAACTTTCCTGTATGTATGTATGTGTGTTGGGTCTAGCCCTACCGCGGTTTCGGGCATCCACGGAAGGTCTTGGAACGGGTCCCCCAAGGAAAAGGGAAGACTCACAGAATGACCAGGGAATAGAACTTTAAAAAAAATTTGCTATTTGAAAAAAATATGCAAAACCCATTCCTGTGGAGCTATTTGCTATCTTCAAGGTTGTTTTCTCTAGTTTTCTCCTTAAAGTGAACAAAAACGTGTTTTATTATAAATCCAGGTAAAAAGGAAAGTGATAGTGTAGTTTATACTCAAAATGGGTGACAAAAGCTTCTATTTCCTGTGTAGCTCTGCGCCCTTTTCCTCAGAAAATAATTCCGGAATGCTAAAAGATAGAAAGCAAACTATTTCCATATATATACATCTATTTAAGAAAAATGGTATTTTTGAATATCATGCAAAAATGATATTTGTACCTTCTCAGCTTGAAATGTGGGACCAGAAGATAAAAATGAAAAGAACCAAATCATGGCAAAGCAGTTTAATGGAATGACTAAAATATAAGCTTCTATGAAATAATTATTGACTTAGCCAGGGATATAAAACATCAAGACTGGTGCACTTCTACATCAAAATCAGAACATTAAAGTTGATTTTAAGTTGTAATAATGGCTTTTTTTCACAAGGAAATTAAGCACGACGTCCTGGAGTCAGCCCTTTTATGGCAAATGTAGATAATGATAGAAATGATGATCTGAAAAGTTCGATACAAGACATTTTTCCGAGTCAGAGTTACTTTTCTCTTGTGCAAAATTTCAGAGTATGTTTACTTAAAAAATCATTATAAGAGTTTGCAAGTACAAAGCAGAGTGAAAGCGTCTAGACTTGGAGTCAAAATAACTTGTTGGAAAATCCTCTTTTTGCCCCTCAACAGCTGCTGCCAGATCTCTTGGGCAATAAATAATAAAGGTGAGGTGCAGGCAACAATGATTCCAGCTGAAGGAAGAGCAATGTTCTGAGGCAGAAAGAGTGTGAACGCCATTGTTAGTGAAATGAGCATTGTGGAGAGCAGGAAGGAGCTGGAGGGAGATAGGCCGGTGAAGGTCATGAACAACTTTGGCGGCCAGGGAAAGATGGGGCTTCACTCTGAGCACGAAGGAAGCTGCCAGGGAATTTGAGGAGGATGAGGATATGGTCTGATTCACATCTGCACAGATGACGTGGCTGCTGTGTGGAGGGAGCACTGATGGCCGTGAGACAGGAGTGAAATGGCTTTTTGCTGTTTTCTTTGAGGGTTGATGGTTGTTTGGACTTGGATGATGGCAGGGGATGTGATTCCCAGAGGGCAGGTTCAGGGTACATTTTGAAAGGATGTGAGAAGGGGGAGAAGAGAGACTTCATGGGCTATCACGAGGTTTTGATCTGTGCAACTTGAGGAGCTATGGTGCAAATACGGCTTGTCAAAGAGAAGAAGTAGGATTTCATGGTGGTGGCAGGAACTAACAGTTCTGGTATAGTAAAGACGTGTCAAGTTTGAGGCGTTGTATGGAGAGGCATCTGAATCTGGAGTTTGGGGTAGTCTGGGATAGAGACATAAATTTAAGATTCTTGAGTTTACAGATGTCACTTCATCCTTTAATGGTGGGAAACAAATCTTGATAAAAACAACAGCAACAAAAATAAAATCCCTGAATATTAAAGCCTGGGGACACTGGAATGTGTAATGATTGGGAAGAGGAAGAAGCAGCAAAGGAGGGTAAGAAGGAAGACGTGAAAAGGTAGAAGGGACATGAGAAAAGACTAGTGACCCAGAAGCCAAATGAAGTGTTTCCAAGATGAGTGAGCATCAAACTTGGCAGAGAAGAGGAGGAAGATAAGGACGATAGTGAACCACTGGAAAGGCAAGGGGAAGGCAATGGTGGTTGTACTGGATAGCTGTGTGCAGCACCTCAGAATCCTCAGCTTCATCTGTGACTTGAGGCATTGCTGTAGTGGCCACGCAATGCCCATTCCAGCTCTGACGAGCTTCTGCCACATGCAGGCCGACAGTGCCAGCCCCCGGCCAACACTGTGTACCTTCTTCTGCCCTGACACTGTGGGTGAATCCCCTGCAGGAACTTGCTCTGCACGCACACAAGCACAGCCAGCAAGTGTGGGAGATTTACTGTGCACAGGACCAGCCTGGACCAGAGAGTAATAAGAACCTGTGAACTAATGCTTTCCGCTCTTATCCCCATGGTGAACAGTTCTGAGATGCTCCTTATAAGGGTCTTCAGAAGGTCTCAGAGGACTGAACACCAGCTATCCATGTTGGTGGCCAACTTAATATTATATTCGTGTATTCCCTTCCCTCTCTCCCTGTTTCCCTTCTACTGTCCTTCACTCCTGCTTCCTGGCGTCAGATTCCAAAATAAGCTTTCTCAAACCAGCCTTCTCTCCCGTCAGAAGATTACACTTTTCCTTCCTATCCTATGCCCCTGTCACTCCCCTTCCTGCTAGGGACGTCCAACCTTTTGGCATCTCTGGGCCACACTGGAGGAAGAAAAGTTGTCTTAGTTCCCACATTAAATACACAAACACTAATGAAAACTGATGAGTAAAAAGAAAAGCTTTTAACTAAGTTTATGATTTAGTGTTGGGCCACATTCATAGCCATCCTTGGCTGTATGTGGCCCGTGGGGCGTGGGTTGGACACCCCTGTAAGCTGACCTGGGTCAGGTCTTAACACAGTCCTATTGGATCTGGAGCACTCACGCCTACAAGAAAGAGCTTATGTGCGAGGCAGCTGCAACATCTGGTTGGTGTGTACTAGCAGGAGTTATGAGAGCACATGCAGACGTCACCTGGCGGGGTGGCCGAGTTGGGGGTGGGGGCGGCCGGAAAACGGAATATAAAGCTGTAGAAGAAAAAGTTGATTAACATGGGAAGACATTGTTTTGACCTGGGAGTTCTACATTCTGGCAAAGACCAGTCACAGAACACCTCTGGGACAACTCTTCAAACTTGGCCAAAGTGATGGCTTTCAGTAAATGAGGTGGGGCTCTGGAACCACCCTGGCATGGCACCGAGGAAGGGGTCAGGGATGAAGGGGCGCTGGCACCCTGAGTTGCCCTCTTGGTTTACCACACAGGCTTTGTCTTACAATTCATTCAACTCTTCTGCCTGACAGCTTCCTCGGGGATTTGGTTAGGCTCCAGTAACTGATAGATCTCAGAAACAGAATGGAGACTGCGCATTCAGAGCAGCTCAGCTCAAAGTCTAAAGAAAAATGTTTCACAGCCTCCTCCCCTGCCTTGCCAGTGTCCCTGGCAATTGAGAGCATTAATGAGATAATGTTGTTCAGAGAGCTTTCAGGTCATTGAAAGAAAGGAGGTCCGTAAATACGAGGCATCATTATTTCTGGCTGCCAGGTGATTCTGCACAGGTGTCCCTTCCCTGTAGCCCCTGGTTTCATAATGCTTGGTCACCTGCATAATGGGTGTCACACACAGACAGGAAGAGTCCTGGTTAGGGATGTTCCTCACTTTCTCATCTTCTCTGAGGACCCACACCTTGACTTCAGTCCCCAGGCAGGTCTCAGGTACCTCTCCCTAAGAATACCTCAGGGCGTTTTGTCCAAACAACAAGAGGATTAGCTAGGCCCAACAGAAACTGCTCTATGGAATGAATTTCCATTTGGTTTATGCTGGCATTAACACCAGATAGCATATAAGTATCTATTTATTTACTCCCTTCATATGTAAATGTTCATTTACTCTCTCTGTATATATAGCAAATGACACAAAGCAGGACAAGAAAGGGGACGGTACAATACTAGCATTAACTGTCCACTGCAAAAGTGATGAACCTTTAAGCCAGGAGGAACCAAGAGATGGATGCCTCGTTTCTGCTTCTGCTCACATCACTTTCATTTGCTCATCTTTGGTCCAGGTTGGTGTCACTCCCTGGGAGATAGTCCATCGTTATCCATGCAGATAATTTAGCCTCTTGATCATACTCAAAATTCAGACTACAAGGTATAGATTAGTTTCCACCCTGTTCTTTTTCTGTTAGCTTCTGTGTAGGTTATTGCAACACTGGAATTATCAACAGGTGTGGTTCTCCTTCATGCACACTGAAAATATCCAAGTCAGAGCATTCTCCAAATGGCCCACAAATGGCCTATCCACTGTGTCTGCAAAGTAGAGTAAACCCTCTTTGCCAGAGTGAGCAGGTGTTTATAACTTGGTGGGCTGGATGCCGCCTGAGCAAGCCAGTCCCCCCATCACGAAGACGAGACTGAGAGCTGACAGGAACTGTGTGCTCACCGTGTGCAGACCTGGGCTCGGGTTTTTTGCACGGGGTCTTCTTCTACGATCTCTTTTTCTGTCACACCATGGAACACACTCCTCCTTAACCCCCAACCCCAACTGTGGTTAAAGCTTTTAGCTGTCGCCTCTCTTGGGTTTCACTCTGAACATCGTTCATGAAAATTATAGTTTTTATGTGCTTTCCAGTATTCCCCAGAGAGAAGTTACAGCATGAAAATGCAGTGTATTTTAGTTTTATAGGGAAGCAAATTCTATGTACATCTGTACTCTGTAAGCTCTGAGCTGTGTGTCTGAGTGCTGAATTTCGGACACTCTGGGTGAGTGTCAGATGGGGCACTAGAGTCTGTCTTGTTTTTCTCCCACCATCCCACTTTGGCCAAGGGCCCTCCCTGTGCACGTTAGCTTCTATATTTGGTGACAGTTGAAGGCTCCGAATCTCCCTGGCTTCCTGAGGACATCCCCATGTTTTTCTCTGATTGCACATCTTCTTGTCAGTGCTGAGGGCTTGGGACCATCTGTCTTCTACTGTTGGAGATACTATGCGGATGTTTGTCTTTTAATAAAGGAGTCTGCCACCGCCACTCCACTCCTTCTGCTCGGGGTTCAATTACCTTCCAAACATAGAGGACCATGGCTACATGAGGCAAGCCCTTTCAGGTGGCCCAGACATAGAGATCACACCTGTCTTCTTACCTTTGTTTGACTGGCTGAGGCAAGTTATTTTGGTTGATTTTTAGCTCAGTTGGTTCAACAGGAACAGGAAGTGACTCATGTGTGTGTGAGACAGAGAGAGAGATTTGAAATAGAGAAATACAAACTACAAAAGAAGCAATGAAAAAATATTTAAAAAGCAGAGAAATGAAGGTTTTTTCTAAACGCTCCATAAAGCTATAATATTATATTTCCTTTATTTGTCTAGCAAAGGTCACCCGTCTTTATTTACTTCTCCCTTTTGTTTTCCCATTAAACTTCCCAGGGAAGCCCCCCTTTGCAACTCTCTCCCTCTTGTACGCCAGACCATCCAACTTTCATTTCTTTTCTTTCCTGAGATTTAACACAACCTGTTCAGCTCTGGTCCAAGAGAAGGCTCTCGTGGCCTCTATATTTAGGTTATCCCTGGAGTAGATACTCTTTCCTGATATAATCCAAGTCTCTTTCCTGCTATAACCCAAGAATACTGCTCAGGAGATTCTCTGGAATATTCTCTCGTGGGATCTCCCAAAAGTTTGTTCTCGCTGTGGCTGTCCCTTGGGATTTTCATCTTTAACTTCCCTGGTCTGCCTTGTCTGAAAATTCCTGGGTGTGGAGGCATTTGGGGACTGCAGGGTGGCCAGACTTCTGCACAGCTTTAAGGCCGGTGATAATGTTATGGAGAGAAATGCCAAAATCAAAAAACAGCAAAAGCAGAGTTGGAAAGTGCAGTGAGAAGGCCTGACACCCCAAGGCAGGTGTGTTTGTATAAGAGATGATACCTTCTCCAGAAGCTGCCTGTGAAGGGAGGAGGGTTTCCTTTCCCAGGCTCTCACCCAGCCTCCACCATGCGGGATAGGCAATCCAGAATTTCTTCATTCTTCTCCAGCCAGGACAGCAGCCAGAGCAGTGACCTGGGAAGTCACTTTGACCACCAATGCTACCAAATAGGACTTTAATGTAATTCACCAAAATTGTATGTGCCAGATCCTGTGCTAGGCTCTGGAGTCTCTAAATAGAGAAGGATTGGCAGGATTCGGTGCCCCAATGGACCTGGGAAGCTGGAACAAGGGTGGGGTAGAGGGTGACTCCCAGCTGTCCTGGTTGGGCAATTTGTAGGAAGGTGATGATGTTAGAGAACAAAGGGATTGTAAGAAGAGCAGGTTTGAGCAAGGTAAGGCAGGGAGGGAGTGCAGAATGACATGTTTGGTTTGGTAGGTGTTGAGTGGAGCATGCCATTAAGGAATCCAAGTGGAGATTCTGGGAAGAGGTGGAAGTATAGGCCCAGGGTTCAAAAGAGAGAGTTCAGAATTGGAAAGTTGATTTGGGAGTCATCAGTATAGACAGAGGCATTTCCTAAAGATGCTCTGACTTGGGGTTTTCTAATATGGATAAGGGGAATAATATCTGTTGTAAAATAATAGAAAAATATCTATTGGTCCCTGACCCTGGTTCCTGGCAGAGAGCTCCTAAGACAATTGTAGTTTTCTAAGTGATAAGACCGCTGGGAGCATCTTCTGTCCTTTTTGTTTGGTCTTTGACCCAGTTCCTGGCCAGAGCTGCTAAGTCCCTTGGAATCCCCTGGGTGATTGGGAATGTCACTTGTTTTAATGAGGAAACTCATTTGGGTTCCTCAGTAGCTTCAGGATAGATGCTGATCACCAGAAAGACCAAGCCATGATGAGAAACTTGGAACTTTCAACCCGACCCCCAGCCCCTCCTCCAGGAAGGAAAGAGGGACTGGAAATGGACTTAATGATCATTCATGCCTCTGTGGTCAAGTATCCATAAAAATCTCAAAGCACTGGGTGCAGAGAGCTTCTGGGTTGGTGGACATGTCTGCACGCTGGAAGGGTGGGGCACCCCAACCCTACAGGGACAAGCTCCTGAACTCAGGACCCTCTGGACCTTGACCTATGTGCCCTTTCATCTGCCTGTACATTCACATCCTTTAACGTATCCTTCATAATAAACAGGGAAACATAAGTGTTTTTCTGGGATTGGTGAGCCATTCCAGAAAATTATCACACCTAAGGAAGGGTCATGGGACACCAATTTATAGCCAGTTGGTAGGAAGACAACTTGGAACTTGTGATTAGAGTCTGAAATGGGAGTAATCTTGTGGAACTGAGCCCTTAACTTATGAGATCTGACTTATGGGATCCAGGAAGGTAGTGTCAACACTGAATTGCATTGTAGGACACCCAGCTGGTGTCACATAATTAGGTGATCTGTGGAAAAACCACACATCTGCTGTCAGAAGTATTGTGTGTGTTTTTCCTCTCTCCCTGCCCTGACAAACTAATGGGGTTATTGCAATCATCAAGATAATTTACATGAAAATATTTTTAACCTGCAAGGGTATGCACTTGTAAGATTCTAGTATCATTGTTTGATCACTGTGTTTATAATACGACAGCAGTGTGGGATGTAAAGTGAGGGAAGATGAAGCCCTTCTCTAAAGGAGCTTGCAATTAACCAAGGACATGGCGGGAACACCTGTGCCTACGAAACAATGAGAAGGGGGAATCTGGGTGACTCTTTTCAGGCTCTTTCCGTCATGCAGGCAATGTATAGGACACCTCCTCTACTGGAAGGATGGCCACTGTTTTAAAACCTTGAAACATCCTTTAATACCTTCTCTACAGTGAGAAGATAGGGTCTATTAGCAAAGCAGAGAGTGATGCGGGGAAAAATGGAGACAACTGCACAAAATTTAAAGAGAAAGTAAAGCAAAGCAGAAAGCTGCAGCCAAGATTGCCTACAAAACGTATGGGGCTCAGTGCAAAATGAAAACATGCCCCCCCCTGTTCACGAATTATTAAGAATTTCAAAGTGGTGGCAGCAGAACAGCAAACCGAGTACAAAGCCAAAGACCCCAACACCTAGTGCTGGCACCTGTCAGGGGTGTTGTTGCTCATAAGCTGGGAACTGAGGGGAGAGGTTGCTCAGAGGCCTCAGTACCCAGGAGAACTGGGCGTCTCTCAAACAGCCACTCTGCCCTCAGTCTGACGCCCGTTCCGCAGCTGACATTGTTTTCCTCTGGAATGGATGGCTGAGGCCCAAACCCGGTCTGGATTTTAAAGACTGCCTAGATTTTTAGAGCTACTCCATAGGTGTATTTTGGTGGAACTCGACCAAAATGTATACAGCTTTATCACATGTTATTGGAATACTATCCTTTCCCTTACCTTAATTTCCTTTTCCTTCTTTCCCTCTCATTTTCCATTTTGATGTGGTATTTGTATCATATGCTGCTTTAAATATCTTTTAAAAGGAGGCAAGGTAATAAATAAAAACATCAATAAACAAATGAATAAATAAATGAATTTTTAACCTGTCTTTAGAAATCAAATCTCTGTTTGTTTTTTTTTTTTCACTTCCCTTTCCACTATATCTGCTCTACAAATCCCTAAATAACAGAGAAAAACACCAGGGAGAATACAAAACACCTGATAGGCTCAGAAGTATTTGCCAAAGAGCTCTGATAATCACATGACTAAATCACCCAATCACAAGCCTTAATGCTCAGTCCCATGTTGGTAGTTTGCTTGTGCTTTGCAGAAGGAAGCATATATGCAGGTGGGAAAACAAATTCCGATACTGAAAGAGTGAGTCTCTCTTTAATTGACTCCAGGCACATACTACCTTTGTGGCCACAGGTAGATTGTGTTGATGTTGAAATGGGTGGGGCTTGTGTAGGTGGTTGTGGAAATGGCTGTTGACAGCAGCATAGATAACTCTGACTTTAAGATAACTTTGTCCCAGGTCTGCAACTGGGGGCTGCCGGAGGAACCAAATGAGCTTTTAGAATCCTTTCAGCCTCACATTTATGGGCTGGGGGTTGAGCCACGCTCTGCTGTAGATGCTGTCCTGTGTGGTACTTTCCATAAATTTAAATCTTGCTGCTAATGCAAAGTACAGTGCAGATGCATCTCACTTTGCGTAACGGCCATGTTTTCGGGCATTTCCATGCAAATTAGGCCTTTGTACAGTATATGAGATCATTTAACAGACAGCTGGGCAGCTCTCAGCTCAAACGAACCCTGGAGCAAACCCTTCTGAACGCAAGTTTCCTCTGCAACTTAAGTAATCACACTCTCATTTATATTTCTCATAACTTGGATTGTATCTTAAAGCGTTTCTTTATAAATCTTTACTTAATGTAGGTAAATAAATTAGTGCCTATTCTATAATATTTTCCCCAGGGGCAAAATGATCATAGATGTGCCATACTTATAATTATATGTTAAGTCAATGATTTAATTGCAGCCTTAGGAGAGATACAGATGCTATGAAAGGTTTCTGCTCATTAGCTCTTATAAAGGAGGGACAGACCAAAGTCTAGAATGGCTAAGAATGACTAAGCATGGCTGTTGCCCTGAGTCTTCATGAGCTCTTTGATGAGAAGCTGCAGAAGACTTGGGGTACGCAGTATGCATGGAATAGGGAGCAATTAGTTTAAGTGCGTACCTTAATTCAATTGGTTGTCTTACACCTGTTTGACCTTGAGCTGGTCTCTTAAAAATTACTGAGCTTTAATTTCCTCAGCTTAAAAAAAGGTTAAATGATTACACAGGGCCCCGTGAGAATGTGGAAGGACAATTTTTGTAACATACTTTATAAAGTGTCAAGTACAAAGCATGTGAGTTATTGATTGAGGACAGGTTGTTTGCTTGTTTGTTTTTATAATTGATGTCTGCTTTTTAAACACAACGTTTTCTTGGTCTTTTCTCTGATTCAAGTTCTTCGAATTCAGCCTACCGAAATGTTTTAAGGATTTCTCAGAAATTAGCAAACCTGTTTAGAAAAGACCATCTTCAGTCTTCATGCCTTTGAAAGGGTATAGATTATGAGGACTTCTAAAGGAGAGAAAGATCGCCCTCTAACGCGGCCCATGAGAAAGATGGTCTATGAATTTATGAACTAGTGGCAATGTGCTTTTTAAACAGGCTGCTCTCTGAGTTATTATTTTGTTCTGCCCTTTGAACTCTTACTTCTTTAATAATTTAGCTTGGCTACTAGATATTTACTCAATTGCTCACCCAATGAGTCACTTATGTTTTATAATATTATATATCCAACTGGCTTTTTAAACCAGTGAAGACATAAAATTTTCAGAATTAGTTCAATTTTATTTTTACTGGGTGGTATTTTTATAGTCATAGTTGTAATGTGAATGCTAAGTAGAATCTTGCCTTAATTTATTTTGCTTGGGTTTAGCTTTAAATTAAACTCAAAGATTATGAACTGAAGTGGCTGATGTTATGTGTTTTGAAAGACCGTGCTCCTGGGGAGGAGAGAGAGGGCAGGGAAGTGAACGCTGTCGTAATTTTAGAATAATGACAAGCATTTAATCACATTAACATACAACACAGTAATGCATGAGATTTTTCCCCCCCATGGAATTACTGGCTGCTTATGTTGTCTTAAATTGACAGGAACACATCTTCACTAAGCTTTGAGTTTTTTGCCAACATTTTGTTTTTGGGGGTGGACACCCCAATAAGGAAAATGTAGCAATGTAAGTTTCTCAAGGTACACAGTTAAATGTACAAATATTTCACCATCTTTATTTTCCTGTTATAGGACAATATGTATGTTGATTCCTGCTTCTGCCTCATAGCAAATAAACCTTAGCCAACTCACTTCCATATCTGGAGGTGCACTTGAGCTGGCTTGTATCCACCTGCAAGAGGCAATTTTTAAATTTTCAGAATTTACACATACTGGTATTATGACAAATTGATTATGGAGAATTAAATTGTATAAACTTACAACCAAACAAATTAAATTGAAAGCAAAGATTAGAAATGTGCAAAACTCGTCACTTCCTGATTAGTTGAGGTGGGCACGCCAGTGTAACACAAGGTGTCCAGACTCACTGTCCATTCCGCCATGCCTGTCCCCATGGGTCCTCAGCCCTGATCTTTCAGCCTGTTTCCTTCCAGGCTTCTCCTCAGCTGGCCAGGCCACTCACCACTGTCCAGGAATTGGGCCCCTTCTCTCTCTACAAAGTGGATGATCTGGTGGCTATACACACCCCCTGCCTACAAGAAAGGCTTTCAAGAGCACCCCTGAGTGCAGCTGCAGCGCATTTGCACCTTGTCCCCACAGAATAGGGCTGACTCCTAAGAAACTAGGCTCTGGCTTTGTCCCCCTCCTCTGGCTGATCGTGCGGGATTCTCCACAGGGCGAGCAGTGTGAGCTGGGGAAGGGTGCTAGTGTGATGGTGGCATGTGGGTGTCACAGAACTTGCTTGTCCATTCTGATCCTGCTCATACTCAAACCTCATGTATCATTTTCATCTTATGACGAGTGTCTGCTGGGCCTTTATTATAACTCGGTGAGTCTGACGGGACTCGGCTCACAGTAATTCTGACCAAATGGTTACTTGTGGTCCCATCCCCACCAGGGCTAAGCAGCATGAGGGGGATTGCTTTTCAAAGTTGTACAGTCCTGCCCTGCAAACATGGGCTTGCTCCAGAACCTCAAGGGCCTGCGGTGTGAGTCTCCCACCAGAGTTTTTTTTCTCACCACTGATCTCTCCAACATCATGGCATTTGCCAGATTGTTTTCCCTACTGGTAGGAAGAGGCCCCCTAGACATTGCACTTGTTTTTTTGTGTTTTTTTTCTTTTTTTGGTTATGGGGTGCATGACACAACAAACTGCCCTTTACTTTGGACTGGATGCCTTGGCAGGCCCCTCACCACTAACCTTGTTGCAGAGGAGGCAGGTTCTGAATCTTTTCAAGGTTGATTTTCTATACTCAGCAGCACGTGAGTGGCCTGCGGCATGCAAGCCACCTCTTGCTCGTCCAGCCTGGTCGCCGGGATGTCACTGATGTCACGGGTCAGTGTGTTATTCTGTGCAGTGTTCAAATGGTTCACATCTCTTCTGACCATTTTATGTCAGAGAGAGAGAGAGAGAGAGTGGGAGACTTAATGCAGCCCTGGGGCAAGACTTTACGTGTATTTTGTTGTTTATTCCATGTGAATAATACAAACTCTTTCTGATCCTCTTTTCTTGTAACAATAGAAATGAACACCTTCCCCAGATCGGTGGCCACACACACACACTGGAGGTGAAGACACCGCAGCTGGCAGGGTGCTGCAGTCGGGGTTGAGCTTCTCCCAGTAAGTAGTCCTCAGTCCTGCCCCAGGATTCACCTCCATTCTGCATGAGCCAGACTGGTGAAATGCGTAGAGGTGTGATGGGGGCTGTGACCCTGTGGCTTTAGATCCCTAAGGAGATCACTTCTATCTGCCAGCTTCCAGGGAAGGAATATTGCTCTTGATTTATTGTCTTGGCTTCAGAAACTTCACTTTGCTTTCCCCTCTGATAGTTGTTATACTGCAGAACCTGGTGTCAGCTGCCAAGCATGTGGATTTTAATGAGATAGTTTGGGACTGGAGAAATGGCATGGAGTGGTCTTCAGGCTCCGTGTGACCCATTGTGTGCCCAGTGTGGTCAAGATTCCATTTAGTACATGGCTTCTGTACGCCCCGACTCCAACAGGGGAGAGGGCAGGGGTACTTCAGGGGTCTGGGTGTTAATGTCAGTTCAGACCCTCTGTCCGATGATACCGAAGGTGTTAATGGGCACTTCTTTTCAGGCCTTGGGATGAAAGCAGTTTCAAAGGCTTTCTTTTCCTGATCATGGAAAAGATACATAGAATTTCAAGGACTGCTGAGTCAGTGGGTGGGATGTGGATCTCTCCTCCTCCCTGCCTTTGTTTGCCATCTATCCTACCTAACATGCCCCCCTCAAGCATTTGGAACTCAAATCTTTGGAGATTTTAGAGTGACGACCACTTTAGGTGTTTCCTGCTGTAAAAGGGACGTTGAGAGTTCTTTGGGTTCCGACTGCTTGCTAACTATTTGTCGGAGGAGGTGGAGGGAAGTGTTGCCTGTGTATTGGCTCGTGTTAAGTGTCCGGTGCCTGAGGTCCCAGGCATCCACGGTAATCGTACCATCCTAGAGGCGACAAATTTGACAAGAAGATTAATGGGGTGGAGGACTTTGAATTTTATCTGCTAAGGGTTAAATCCAACAGGAATAGAAAATCCACTTTCTGGGGGAGCAGTCAAGCATACTGACAGGCTGGTAGAAAGAATGTTGGAAATATGGGAAAGACAAGTACATTAAAGTTTGGTTATTATGTTATTTATGTGTAACAGGTTTTTTTTCTTGAAGAGGAGTTTGAGGTCAGTGATGGGTTCACAAGCATAGTTAGTTGAGCCTTTTAAATCTCTTCATCCGCCATCCGCCACCACGATTCTGTCCTTTGGGCACCGGCCATTGCTTTTTCCAGGAGCCATGCTCCTCCTGAGTTAGCACCCTCTCCGAGGATCATTGCCAAGGTGATAAATCCCATCTCTTGGGGCAGAGATAGGATTCATCTGAGTCAGCCAACTCTTCCTTATCCACTTTTATGTTCTGCTTCCCTTAATCAGGCATTCTCAGAATTCATTCCCACACATTCTTCCCCTGCTAGTGCAGTTAGCTAACCAGGATTAGTTAGCTAATCCTGGCTTAGTCTAACCATGCATTTGTTTTTTTTTTTAATAATTTTTTCAAATACACTTTCATTCAGTATTATTCTATATGAGTTTCAGATGTACAGCAAAGTGGGTAGGAAGTCATATCCTTGACAGAGTGCTTGCCACTCCTTTGGGATACAGTTCTGTCTTCCCTTATCTGGTCAGCACTTCCTCAGCTGGGCTCTGCTATGACAGGCTATAAACCTAGAGTCCAGGACCCTGAGAAGGCACCCACGGGTTCTGTTTCTAACATGATTTTGGAGAATGCTTCTGGGTTCCCAGATTTGTCAGGGGCCCGGGTCACCCTTTCCACAAGATCCTTTGCCTCGTCTCCTGGAATACCTGTTACATTACACAGTCTTTTTCGCTAGGCTGTAAGCACGGTGAGACGGGGAAGGACAACCTGTATTTCACTCACTGGTGTATTCTCTGTGCCTAGTTCTGGGCCTGACCTGGATATTTAATAGTGTGTGCCTTGAATAGGGCCCCTGTGCCAAAGGCCAGCAGGTACTGAGGTACTGAGTGTTCATCACGGGTCAGGCTCCGTTTCAACTCTTCCACATGCGCTAGCTCACTTAGTCTTTGTCTTCATCGTCTGGATAGAAACTACCATTAGTTCTTATTTTGCAGTTAGCCGGCCCTCACCTGTATTTCCACAGCACCCTATACAGTCCTTTCTCATAACAGCAATTTCATGATGTACTTTGAATTATTTCTACCTTTGATTTTAAGCTGTATATGAGTATCTCTGAGAATCATAGACATTCAACAAAAGTTTCTGTGTGTATTTGTGACTGAATGAGGGAAAAAATTAACTCCCAGAAATTAACTAGAGGGGTGTAAGCATTTTATAATCTCACTCCTTTTGTTACAGGACTACTGCGTATATATCCTTCTTAATTCAGGCATGCTGTCAAAGAAAGGTCAGAACTTCTATGTGAAGTTCGTGAAGCGATCATCACAGTCACCTTTACAATCATCTGTGACTAGTAAACAGTACATTTTATAGACCAGGATAGGCAAACCTTTATTCCACCTGACGAACCTGTTTCTTTTATGTGCCCCTCGTCCTCTTGCAAATGCAAATGAACTTTTTTGTCTGTCAAATACAAGCATACATTCCAGTGATTAACAGTCTGGTGTTAATGTGATGAAAGAAATTAATTTTAGGTGTGTTTGGAGTTTAGAAAGAATTTGTGTAAAAATAAGATCCTGCTGCGATTCAACTCTCTTTCCTACCAGTCTGAGATACACTGTCCTGGAAATGTGTTATCGGCACGTTTGTCACAGATCACAGCTCATTTATTCAAGGGCTGTCAGGGTCTTACTGCACATTTATTAGGGAGCTGAGCCTTAATCATATCTGTGGTTTTAAGAGTTTCTGTCCTATTAGATTTGTGACATTTTTTACAGACGAATTTTAAAAGGAAAAAATCTCCCAGACCTGAAACTGAAAGGATGATAATTTTATAGAGTACTAAAAAAGAGTTATAAGGACTCACCTAGATAAAAAGGATGGCTCCTATTTTATTTTTATGTTCTGATGAGCAAACTCAATTTTTGCTTCCATTCAGTAGCTCGAATCATGGTTATATTCTGAACTTATAAAACTCCCTGCCTTCTAGAAATTTCATAACACTTTCTTTTTTCCCCTTTTCTTTCTGGATTTCCACAAGAACCAGACAGGTGCAATAATAATTTAGAAACACAAAATCAAGAAGAAATCTACATTACCAAAAACCGTACTTTCAAAATATTGCACTTTGCACCTTTTAAAAGATTTTTTAATTTAATTTTTTCAATGAATATTTGGGCCTTTACTAAGTACTGGCCACTGTTGTGAGAGTGTCAGATACATCAGTAAGGAATTTATCTACAGTGAAGTGCCTAGGAGAGCTTACATGCCATTAAAAGTAGATTTCAAAAAAAAATAAGTACAGCATATAATCAAATTATAAAGTATTAGTAGGTGCAAAATGCTATAGGGAAAATATAATCAGCTGAGAAGAAACAAGAGTGCTGGGGAAGGTCTGCAGTTTTGAATGATGTCACTCTTACTGAGATGCTGACATTTGAGCAAAAACTTAGAAGGGTGGGGTAGGCTCTGAAGATATCTGGAAAGGCTTTCCAAATACAAGGAACCACTAAATCCAAGACCCTGGGTTGGGTCTGGGCCTGGAATGTTCAAGGACCAGCCAGGAGACCAGTGTGTGTGGGGGGGGCAGAGTCATTAAGAAGGAGAGTCCTAAGGCGTGAGCTCATAGTGGGGTCCACAGAACCGGATTACAGAGGGGCTTGCAGGCCAGTACAAGGACTTCGACTTTTACTCTAAGGGGAGTGGGGAAGCAATGGGTTTGAGTAGGTAAATGACATGGTCAGTCGTGAGGATGGCACTGTTGGCTTAAGAATAGACTGTGAAGGGCAGCAGTTGACGTTGGGAGACCAGTCAGGAAACTTGCATCTGTTCAGGTAAAAGATGATGGTGGCTCAGATCAATGGAGTGATGGTGGGGGTGACTGGAAGTGGCCAAATTTGGGATAAAATTTAAACATAAAAACAACATTTTTAAATCACTGATTTGGTATGAAATGTAAAGAAGGAATAGATAGATCAAAGGTCAATCCAGGTTTTCTTTTTTTTTTTTTTTGCCTGAGCAAATAGCAGCATGGAGCTACCATTAACTGATATGGGTGACTCAGGTGGAGCCGTTTTGGGGTGGTGGTGATAGTGGTGGAGGTCCAAAGTTTAGATCTGAATACATTAAATTAGCAATACCTATTACATTCAGGTGAAGATGTTGAGGATATATATCTTTTTTTAAAAAAAGATTTTATTTAGTTTTAGAGAGAGGGGAAGGGAAGGAGAAAGAGGGACAGAAACATCAATGTGTGATTGCCTCTTGCACACCCGCTACTGGGAACCTGGCCCGCAACCCAGGCATGGGCCCTGACTGGGAATCCAACCGATGCTCCTTTGGTTGACAGGCTGGCACTCAATTCACTGAGCCACACCAGCCAGGGTGAGGATATATATCTTTGTAAATTCTCAGTATATAGATCATAATTTAAACCATGGGACTGGTTGAGGTCACCTACAGAATGAATACAGATTAACATGAGAGGAAGTTTAAGACCTTCTTTAATTTTGTGTTTATATTTTATAGCTGGAATGATAATTAAATAACATAATACAATAAGTGCAACTGACATTAAGGAGTTTTAGAAATAAATATAAATTCTTTGGAAATTGATGGCTCACATGTTAAGAGCAGAACTGAGTGAGAGGCCCCTGAATCCCAGGCAGGAGGCAGTTAAAGGGGGATGAAGGCTGTCAGTTAACCTGGAGAGTTGGTTAAGAAGAGATTATTTAGGAGAGTTTTTTACCTTATTGGTGTAAGTAAACAAAGACAGAGGATAGGAGTCGCAATCAACTCCTTCTGTGGACTGCTCCCTCTCATCTCCGCCGCAGACCCGGGCAGAGTGCGGGTGTGCGCTGGCCATCATCCACCTGGCCTCCTGCTCTCCGTCCTACTGGCACTTCCAGAGTACATAGCCTATGTTCTCTTGCATTCTGTCTTCCAGCGGATTCTTCAGCGGGGAGGCCTTTGTGGGAGATGGTGGGAGAGAGGCCAGAAGCCTGGGGAGTTTACCCCCCTTTCTTCGTCATAGTTCACTCAATGTCTATGCCCTTCTGTGACCACGGCTAATGCTGAGTGATGGCTTCAAGTCTCATTCCAGCCCCATGAGTGTCGCACCATTTCCTCTACTCACCTCTTCGGCTTTCGGGCTGGTGTTGGCTTTCTGTTGCTCATAGTCCTTTGGGTGCCCAACAGCTATTGTCCACACACTGCAAAAGCCTTGTCATTAAACTTTCCTCAGTTAAGCTCTGAGAAGACCATCTTTTATGTTTATCATTTATTTATTTATTTTAGCTGGGACCCTGTGGGTCAATGGAGTTGCTTTTAGCTGCGCAGTATAACAAGCTAATAAATGCAAACTCCCACTTCTCCTTTGATTCTTATTATTGCACAGGAACATATAAAGGCTGTCTATGATACTTTTTATTATTTGAGTTGAACAATAAATGATGATGAGTTACTCATTATCTTAGGTACAGGTAGTTGTTAAAAATGAGGCTCCAAAATGCCATCCCAGCATTACTCCAGAAAACAGTCCAGTGTACAGTAATCGACAACCACTATTCTTTTATTCAATCAAAAAACTTTTATTGAATATCACTTACATGCAGTCCCCTATGTTAACAGCTAGTTTCTATGTAGTGTGATAACTGCTTTGATTGAGGAGAATACAAGGAACTGTAACACAGAGGAGCACTAAGCAGGGGCAGTTAGGAAAGGCTTCCCAGAAGAGGCGATGTTTGAGGTGAATGCTGAAGGATATGTAGCGTAGGGGAGTGGTTGGACAGGAGCTTAGGAGAAACATCTGAGAAAGAGATACAGACTTTGGAATCTATAGCATATACACAGATGTGAATAAAGCAGGGAGATCTCTAATGGAAGAGGGTAGGAGCAGAACCAGGGAGGGCTCAAATATTTTGGAGACTGGGAATATAAAGGGAAAATCTGAGAATGAGCTAGTGGGGAGGCTGGACAATAACCAGAAATGTCGTTGGAGCTAAGGGAATAATCTGAAGAATGAACAATGTTAAATACAATTATATAATAAGGTCAAGGAGACTAGACTCGAGGAAAGTGCATTGCATTTGCAGATTGGTGGGCCATAGTTTGAATAGTGTAAAGTAAAGAGGGAGATACAGTGTTTGCAAATCACTATTTTGAGGGGACTGACCTTGAAGAAAGAGACAAGGAGTAGCTAACAGGCATCACCAGGTCATTTAAGCCTTTTCTGTCTTTATGCTCATAGATACGCATCTGTTTAAAGTACTGCAGGAAAGAAGACAGCAGAGAGGAGAAATTAAAAATGCAGGAGAAGGAGGGAATTACTGTGAAACAAAATCTGTCCTCACCCTGAAGGATAAGGAGGGAATGTTATCACAAGCATGGACATCATATATTTAGCCTCCTGTTGTATGAAATAACATACATATATGAATATGGACATGCAGCTATATTAGACTGTATTCACGAATGTCTGTTATCTCGTTAGAATATTTTAGATAATGAGTCACCGTATCTATAAATTTAATTTACTAGACTTTTTAGAATCATTTAGTTAAGTGGGAAGTTTTGTCAGGCATAAAATGGAGGTATTTTACAAAGAAAATCAAACACTTTACATTTATATTGCCGTTAAAATGTTTGAAGGTATATAATTAAGTTTGCAAATTGGAGTAAGTGTATTCAGAGGCCTTACATTTCATTTGACTTACAATAAAAGAAGAAGAATAATGTGAACCTCAAGCTTAAGGTAAAGCATGTGAATTTAATTAATTGGATATTATTTGATTCACCAAAGCACAACTCCAGACAGTCTTCTCTGCACCTAAACTCCGCTCTCCAGGGCACCAGGCGCTCGCACTGTGTCCACCAGCTGGTTCTTTGCTGGGATCCCAGCTAGTCCATCGTCAGCTTCTGCCTATTTCTGGACTTATTGTTAAGAAAGAAAAATGAGACCAAGTTTAGATGAGTTTTTAGAACCAGTGTCAGATGAGTTTTTATTATGCTAGCTTTCTTCTTGTTCTTGTTTAATGTTAAGATATAGACTTTTTATCTCTGAGGTCCAGCATATCATAATACCTACCCCTTTAAGAATTGCAGAATTCAGAGGCAGGGCAGAAGAACTCCTAGAGGTACATTTTTATCCCCAAGGCTTATCATATAAATCCCCTCAATGGCACCTCATGTAGGAGGTTGTCTAGTCCCCGTGTGAACAGCCCCAGTAATGAGAAGTACAATATCTAGATAGAATCTTGTTTTTGGACAACTCCAAAATTTAGAAAGATCTTCCTTAGATTCTGTTGAAATATACCTTCCTGCTTTTTCCTTCCAATTTTCTTCATTTTTCCTCTTGGCCTGCACCCTGCAGTAGTGGCCTTGGAGTCCTGTTTTTTGCATCTCTGGGTTCAGCATACTTTCTCACTTCCACTGCTATTTGTGTGACATTGGGCAGACCCTTCTTGATGTAGAGTGTGCAGACTTGGGCCCTGTGTGATCCGAGAAGCCCAATCTACAGCTAACTGTTGCCCCTCAGTGTTCACCTCTGCGACCTCCTATTTTTAGTACTGTATTCCCATCGTCTCTCACTCTGTCCCTTTTCCCTGTCTACAACCTTTGCCTTGGAAAATTGAGAAGCTCATACAAACCAAATAGGTTAATTCCGCTGGTATCCTGATGCTGATCCCCTTCCCTGTTTGAAATCTGTTTTTATACCAAGTGCTGCCATTATTTTTATACAGAATTTGTGGTTTAAGTTGAGACTGAATTCTTAGAAACGATGGATCAGAGGGGCATTTATTACTGAGTCTGTGGAAGTCTTAAAATTGAGAGCAAGGGAAAAAGAGAACACTTTCTTTTCTGTACTTTTAAGCATGAAAGGCTCAGAAATATCTTTGTTAACTACCTTAAATAGTTCCTGCTTATGGAATAAAGGGTTCAACTCTAAGCATCATTTGAAGAATTTTTGCAAACTCAATAGCTTCTTTAAAAGAATACACCCTAACTAGAGTATTTGCCATACTCATTTATATCCTGAAAGAAGTCATGCTGATGTAAAAAGTTAAATATGCAAGATTGAAAAGCTACAAAGGAAATATGAAATTTAAACTGCAAAGCAATGCAGATGGTGAGCCAATGGATGGTTATTTGCTTTGCTTATTTCTTCTGGGAGAAATATATTAAGTGGGGTAGGGAACCTGTTCAAGAAATAGACACCGGTGAACTTGCCCTGCATTGACTCTCCCTATATTTGGTTAAGATTATGTATGTATATGTTTCAACTGTTTCTCTTAGTTCATCATTGTTCAGGTCCTTCAGGAAATGAGATCTTCCCAAGGTAGGGCCTAATAACCCCATTCACTAACGGAAAAGTAATAGAGATTTTGCTGACTGATTTTTTTCCCTCACCATTAATTCTTCCTTATAATGATAATGAAAAACTTGAAATATTAACTCAATTAAATGTTTTATAGTAAGAAGGAATTACCATTTTATAGAAGTTGAATTTCTGGCCTGACACGAGTTTTAGTGGGTTGGCAAATGCAGGAGAGGTGGTAAAACAATCAGTGATTGTAACACAAATCTCAAAGTGTGAACTCGGGAGGGATTTTTAACAGCTATCTTCTGTTCGGATTAACTCTCCTTTTCCCAGAAGCAAAGAGGACGTCCTCTGCTCAGGCAAGGCAGCTAGGACGATCTGTCATCTTTAGTAATGCCAAGGGTAATAAGAAAGCCGCTTTCAAGTTCTTTTGTTTTAATTAGATGTTGGGCACCTATCATCACAGCTCATTCTATTCTTTCTTCAAGAGCTCATATGTTGTAGCTATTGTGGAAGTGGAAGTCTTATTTTATAGACAACTGTTGAAAGCCATTCTGGCTAAACCAAGTAATTTTTATATATTATTAATTTAAAAAAGAATTTTTATTTTTTTATTGTGTAGTATGAGGGAAACTACCTATGGAGCAGGACAGGGCTATGAAGAGATGTGGGCTAACCTGGTGGGTCATGAGGTTGGTAAAGGCTACAGGCTTCCTGCCCTACAGCCCTGTGCCCACGTGCTATGTTACAACTTCATGCTGAAGTCTTCCCCTCCTGCAGACAATGATCAGCCCCACAGGAAGGACCGTTGGGCCTGCTCTCGTAAAGTCATTGAGGTCCCCTTACCTGTCCTTCACTCTCCCTCTTTCACTGCATCATGCCATCTGGTAGCGAGTTCTCTAAATAAAAGGTTCTCAGGAGGTGGATTCAGTACTACTCGAACAGCAAGATCAGCTGATTTTCGTGTTGGAATAAGGTGACAGAGTCCTCCGTGTCACTGTGGGGCTCAGGGCTGATGTGGAGGGCAAGCACACCACTTGGAAAGGTGTCAGGCTGCTGGGCGTGCTAGATCCTTATACCTGATCCACTGTTTTGATGTTGCTCCTTTCAACCACGAAGGAGTTTCTAATATTTCTTATGCAAATAAGCTAACTTTATAGTGATGATGTATTAAAGATACTTCAAGTATTTGTGGTTCAAATATTAGGTGACCACCATAGGTTATTCGTGATTTGGGCCCTTCAAATATCAGCCAGCTGTGTTTGTCTGTCTGTCTATCTATCATGTATATCTACCTACCTTACACTGTGTATAGACTATAAATCATGCATAATATAACATTAAAATTCATGAGATAATAAATCACCATGAAATTTCTATTTCTTTTCTTCTTCCTCCAGTCTTCCCTCCCTCTCTTTCTTCCCTCTTTCTTTTCCCCTAACCTGTCTCTCTCTTTCAACAAGTGTTCATGGAGCCAGAAGACCGGAGTTGTAAACCAACCATCACTACTATACCAGTGTTAGTACAACCAACAGTCCTGATTTGCCAAAGGTTGAGGGGTTCCGCAGGGCCTGGAACTTTCTGTATTAAATAAGAACAGTCCCAGACAAACTGGGATGTTCGGTCACCCTAGTTTTAATCCTAAATTATTTAACTTGTAAAGTTCAGGCCTCTCACCTTTAAAACAGAAAGTAATAATGCCTACCTAAAAATACCATGTTGAAAAACTAGTAACAGTCCATACCAAATGCATGAGGCATAATGTCAGGATGCGGAGAACGCTTAATTTTCCCAGCATCAGATCTCTCCCCAAGGGAAAGAAGTACTGGTTGGATAAATAATTTGATAAACAGTTAAGGTGGATAAAATGGCCTGGAGGCCTGTGTGAGGGGAACTCGGTGGCACCTAACTTGTTCTCTAAGGGGATAGCAACCTCACTTTGTCTTACTGAGTGGATTTTAGGCTGAAGGCCTGTTGAGAAAATAATTTCTACAGGCCCTGAGTATGAAGAAGATGGTGTGAGGAGAATGGAGATATCGAATGTGGAAAGGGACGAAGACTTTTATGATATACAATATATGCTTCCATCTTTCTGTGAAACTCTTTCTAAAAAAAATATCCATATCATTCCCTCACATATTTGCAGTTATGCCTTATTTTTGGTCGGGATGGAGAAGTGAATCAAGAATCAGGAAGGCACAGGACAAGAACAGAAGCTACCCTCTAAAGGATAATAATGGTACCTACCGTATAGGCTTGTTGTTAGAATTAAATGGCCTGATGTGTACATGTGGCAAGATGTCTACAGGAGCACTCACAAAACAGTGCCTGACGTATTTTAAGTCCTCTAGGGGTCAGTTCTGTATTATTATTATTATTATTATTATTATTATTATTAGGATGGCCTTCTCTCAACAAATACTAATTTCCTTTTTCCTCCGTTCTTCTTGGGTCTTGCTCCCTCTCTCTACACATTCCTGTTTTTAATTAGTTCTCACTGTTGGATTAAAATCTAATGCTGTTTTTGCAGGAACTGAAAAACTCCTGGGTAAAGTAGCCTTTGTCCCTTTGGAGATACGGTCTGCCATTGGCTCAGCAGAGTCCTGACAAAGGACAAAGCTGGTTATTCCCAAAGGCCCTATTTTCACTTTTTTAGAATCTCCAAGGGTTGGTATCAGAGGTAGTTGAATCTCATATATTTTTATAACTGCTTGGCTCTTTCTTTTTCTAAATTGAGGAAGAAGAGGTAAAAAGAAATTTGGCTGACAAATAGAGCAGGAAAAATAAGTAATTTTTTTGTAGTTATTGGTGTTCTGGGTAGAAACGAAGTGTTTTGACCTCCAAGTTTTCATAGGTCAAGTTTCCACACTCAAAGCCTCATGAATAATTGAAGCAATTACACAAATAGTTCTGTTTGAAACCCCACTTGATTTATTCAGCTTCTGGTTGTCTCACGTCTGGGTTATTCATTCAGAACTGTGTCTAGATTAAACTGACAGCTTCAATTACCCAAACCCCAGATCTGTGTATTGATGCCTGTACATTTGAGTAATTTAAGGGGTGGTTCTTTGAGTCAAACCCAGAATATGTTACAATCATGTAAGAATCTCAAATATTTTCATATCCTACCTCAAACGCCCTTTGTGCAATAGCTAAGTTATCAGTAGATGGTACTAGAATGCTACTGTTGAAAACCTAAATCCTGGTGAGTAAATCATAATCAATCAACCATGCAAGGAAAAGCTAGATCTTTCATGGGACCTTATGTTATCATTGGTAGATGGAACCTCCAGGGACAGGAAGTACAAACACTGTTTGGAAAAATAAACTTAGAAAAATATCAGAAAGGAAATCTCTCTAAACAAAAACCCCTACTAAATGCTCTTCTTTTCTATGCTTTGTAACACAAATAGTTACTGAATTTTTGCATGGAATTGGTTATCTATTGACTCATGCTTTTCAGTGTTTAATGTAGATAAAGTATTACTATTCTGGAGCCATAAAAATGTTCTTTAAATATTAAACCTAATCCAATGGGCGGGATCGTTTCCTCTGCAGTTTGAAAATCAACCTGACCATTCATGCATGCCTAAGGTCAGAATTCATAATGTCCTTTATAAATATGGAAACACAGAAGAATCTGTGCTTCCTTATCCTTGTGTACAACAAAAGAAATAAGTATTTTTATATTTTTAGTTATATGAAGTTATATGAAGAATGGGGCTAGTGTTTTTCATGGGTAGAAATATATGAGGAGGGGCCCAAAAAAGGTGTTTTTATTCTTACATGTTTATACTTCAGTCACCTTGAAAGTACTCTTCATTTGACACAATACACCTACTGAGACATTTTTTCCACTGCTTAAAACAGTTTTTGAAATCATAGATTTTGATGCCTTTTAGTGTTTCTGCTGTTTTTTTGTTTTCCCTCTTCCACGGGCAAAATGCTTCCCTTTGAGGACTTTTTTCATCTATGGAAACAAAAAAAAAGTCGCTTGGGGTGAGATCGGGTGGATAGGGAGGATGGGGTATGGGGGTCATGACTTTTTGGGGGTGAAAAATTGAACACTCAGTGCAGTGTGGGCAGGTGCGCTCGTAAATCACCCATCATTAAATGGGCAACACGTCGAGTCTTCAGAAACATTCACTGAGGCAGAACGCAGCCTCTCACAACAATGCCAGCTTGCACACTGATACAGAACAGTTTTTAGAACACTCACCTAGTGAGGGAACGCTGTGCTACAAGGGGCCCGCCTTCCAGAAGATAATTTTGGTCCCCCACCTCATATCTATACACAAATAGGAGTATATGTTTTTCTCTACTACTTTCTAATCAAATCAACCTAGCAGGTTTGCTTACACAACAGTCCTAATGTTTATCTCTTTAAAAAAAAATTACAGTATCTTTAGGGCAGTTTTAGTTTCCCACCAAAACTGAAGGGAAACTACAGAAAGTTCCTGTATATCCCTGTCCCCACGTGCATAATGTGTCATTATTGACACTTCCTACCAGAGCGGTGCATTTATTACAATTGATGAATCTATAGTGATACGTCATAATCCCCTGAACTCCATAGTTTACATTAGGGTTCACAACTGGTGGTGTAAATCCTATGTGTTTGGACAAATGTATAATGACACATATCAGCTATTACACTATCATACAGAGTATTTTCACTGCCTTAAAAGTCCTCTGTGCTCTATTCATTCACCCTCTCACTCCAGCACATAGTTTCGCCTTTTTCACAGTGTCACATGGTTGGAATCACACAGTAAGTAGCCTTTTCAGACTGGCTTCTTTCACTTAGTAATATGTATTTAAGGTTTCTCCATGTCTTTTCATCATTTAATAGTTGATTTTTATTTTTAGAGCTGAATGACATTACATTGTCTGGACGCACCATGGTTTATTTACGTACCCAGTGAGGGACATCTTGGTTACTTCCAAGTTTGACAACTATGAATAAAGCTGCTATAAACATTCATGTGCAGGGTTTTTTGTGTGTGTTTAGATCTAAGTGTTCACCTCTTTTGGGTAAATATCAAGGGACACAGTTGCTGGATTGTATGGTAAGGATATGTTCAGTTTTGTAAGAAATCGCAAACTGTCTTCCAAAATACCTGTATTATTTTGCATTCCTACCAAGAGTGAATGAGATTTCCTGTTGATCCACATCCTTGTCAGCATTTGGTGTTGTCAGTGTTTTGGATTTTAGCCATTCTAATAGGTATATAGTGGTATCTAAATGTTTTAATTTGCATTTTCCTGATGACTTATGATGTAGAGCATCCTTTCATATGCTTATTTGCCATCTGTATATCTTCTTTGCTAACACACCTGTTAAGATCTTTTGTTCATTTTCAAATTGAGTTTTCTTATCATTGATTTTTAAGAGTTCTTCGTACATTTTGAGTGACAGTCTTTAAACAGATGCGTCTTATGAAAATATTTTCTCTCATGCTGTGGCTTGTCATCTCATTCTCTTGACAGTGTTTTTCACAGAGCAGAAAATTTAATTTAAATGAAGTCCAGCTTATCAATTATTTATTTCCAGGATCAAACTTCGGTGTTGTATCTAAAAAGTTACTGCCATTCCCACGGTCATCTAGGTTTTCTCCCATGTTATCTTCTGGGATTTATGTATATTTTTGCATTTTACACTTATGTCTGTGACCCAATTTAAACTAATTTTTGTGAGGGGTGAAAGGTCTGTGTCCAGATTTACTTCTTTGCATGTGGATGTCCAGTTATCCCAGCACCATTTTGGAAGATTCTTTGCTCTTTTTTTTTTTTTTTTTTTTCCCCTCTGCTCCCGTGTCACAGAGCAGCTGACTGTTTCTGCGGGGTCTGCTTCTGGGATCTCCATTCTGTTCCATTGCTCTGTTGGCCTGCTCTTTTGCCAGTGGTATCTCTTTTTTATTTTATTAAAAACACATTTTGGCTGCATATCCATCTGCCCACAAAAGGCAAAAAATTGGTGTGTGATAAAATTTTATGTGCTGTGAAAAACTACAATTTTATTAAAAAGCCAACTGGAGAAGATAAAAATGTATTTTGGGAGACTGCCTTTCATTTCTGAAAGAAATATGATTTTATCAAGGTCTCCACAATTGATTTCATAAAAATGAAACCAGAGGTTAATTTACCTGACAATACAATCTGAAAATTATATAAATCTTTCTTTTTTGTTAGGAAGCTGCATAATTCAACACACCTGGGAATACCAAAAACTACTAAGCATCAAGAGAATGAATGAGAAGGCAAGCCACGCAAAAGACATATCTTGTTACAAAACTGTTATCCAAAACATACAGCGAGCTCCCAAAACTTGATGATAAGATAACCTGGCCTGAAAATGGGCAAAAGATACATAACCCCCAAAATACACACACACACACACACACACACACACACACACAAAATAAGCACATAAAAGAATGTTCCACATCAAAAGTCATTAGAGAAATGCAAAAACAGCTTTATTTATAATTGTCAGAGTTTGGAAGCAAACAAGATGTCCTTCAATAGGTGAGTGGATACATAAACTGTGTTACATCCAGACAATGGAATATTCTCCCGTGCTAAAAAGAAATGAGCTATAAAAGCGATGGCATGGAGGAAACTTAAATGCATTTTAACTGTGGGTGAAGTCAATCTGAAAATGCTACTTGCTGTATGATTCCAGCTGGATGACATTCTGGAAAAGGCAAAGCTATGGAGACAGTGAAAAGACCAGTGGTTATGAAGGGTTGTGGGTGAAGATGTATAGGGAGGGCAAAGGGAATTTTTAGCGCAATGAAACCACTCTGTGGTGGATACCTGTCATGATGCATTTATCCAGACTCCTGGGATGTACAACACCAGAATGATCCCTCATGTAAACTATGGACTTTGGGTGATAAGGATGCATCAGCGTGGGTTTGCAGATTGTAACCAGTGTCCCCTGAGGTCTGGGGTGTTGACAGAGGAAGGCTGTGCCTCTGTGGAGACAGGGGTGTATGGGAACTCCCTGTCCTTTCCCTCAGTTTTGCTGTGAACCTGGAACTGCTATAAAAAATAAAGCTTATTAATTAAAACAAACAAAAAAAAACTACTGAGCTTCTCTCATTCTAAAGCGCTCTCTTGTTGAGGAAAAAAGAACTTCTAAATCAAGGGTGTAAACAGGTCATGACGTCTCGTCATTAGTGAAAAGCAACATTCTCTTTAGTGAGCTATATTTGGGCTGGTATTATATTATAAACTTAGAATATTTAACTAATACTAATTATTCTAATATACTGAAAACAATTTACAAGTAACAACATATGTTTCAAATCTGTATCCTTCCCCTCCCATTGTATCCGCCTTTTCCTTCTTTCTTTTCCTTGCCCGCTTTCTTTCTCCTCCTCCTTCATGATCAGACTGAACTTTCAATGCTTTAAAAATGAGCCTACGCACGCTTGCATTTTCCGTTAGGAAATGAGCCCATCCAGAGTCTCAAGAGGAAAATGTTCTCGTTGAAGATTTCTTAATCACAAGTCCATCTAAATATGCATACTTTTCAGAAAGCTCATGTGTTGTGGTTTTTGTGTCCTTAAAATAAAATGCCATAGAATGGATGCGAATATCTCATTTAGTGAGTAACTCTGTTCTCTCTGGAGTATTGCGAGGATAATCAGGGAAGTGGCCAATTTTCTTGAATTAATATTATTTACTCTGAAAGAACGGGTAGTTTTTGAGTGCGTGCGTATATAAGTCTGTTGGGAGAGGGCACATAGGTGACCTGAGCCTAGTTTGTGCTACACTACAAGATAAGTTTTCGACTTTTCAACCGTGTTGTATAAACTGCAAGTTACGACTCGTTAATGAGTAGTTATGACTCATGAATACTTGTAGATTGCAGCCAGTATCTTTTTTAAAACATAGAATAGAAACTATTAGAGTATGTGGAACTTAGGAAGGGTAAGCACTATTATATGAAACTTTGGTTTCAGGATTAGTAACTGAGTTAACGTATAAATTATATACACTTTTGGTAGTGGCTTGCAAGAAAATAGATGGAAAACCACTGTTTTATGATCACTCATCTCTAAGAAAACAAAGTAATAACAAGACCAATACCTTAAATTTACCCAGTCGCCCTTCCCTCCTAAGCGCTCCCAGTAGGTCACGAATGATATGATCTCATTCACAGCGACAACAGTCTGGTGAACTGTGCAGAGAGCAGCTGCTGCAGGTGAGGAGTGGAAGCCCATGGGAGACTCACTCGGGAGCTTCGAGTGAGCTGGCCAGAAAGCCTGCAGGAGGATGCTCGTGAGGGCAAAGGGGAAGATGGAGTAATTCACCCCGCCTTCTCCTTAATTGCTCACAGCCCTCTGGACCACCTGTCCGAAGGATGCACTCAATGTTTTAAATAAATTAGAACATCTGGTACAAAGGAGCAATATCAAAATTCTACCAGAAGCCGAGGAGAAGCCTGGGGATTTAAATGTGCCTAAGTACCGAGATTTGGGTTCTGCTCAGGTAGTTCTTAGAATGCGCTTTCTTTGTGAAACGTCTGAGTACGATCCCTAGTGTGTCTGTGGGTGCTTTCTCCATGGAAGGTTAATTTAACCAGAGAGGAGGAAGGCAGTTACGTGGCATTCATCCGGCCCTGGACTGGAGAGCCCCACTGGGACTCAGGCTGCTCAGCAAATGCCAGGAGATGCCTTACTCAGAGATGTTCCCACCGAAGAGGATGACTTTCTAACTGCCTCCACATCTCACTGCCCAGCACTTAATGCTCTGTGAATAGTAGCGTCAACTCCCTAGATCAGCAATTTTCGGCCTTTTCCATCTCATGGCCCGCACACACCGATTACTAAAACTCTGCAGCACACCACAAACTGTATTATATTTCTGCCAATCTGACAAAAATAGCTACAGTTTTGATTTATTCACACTGGACAGCTATTGTCGTGTCGGCTATTGTTATTTTTTTTATTTGACAATCTAGGGGAAAAGAGGTCAGTGCCCCTGACTAAACAGTCAGGTATTGCATGTTTTACAAATTTTTGTGGCACACCTGTTGAAAGTCACTGCTTTAGATGGATGCTTTGCTCCCTAAGGATCCACGGCTCATACTTCATCAGTAGCAACCCAATTTGACAAGCCCTGGCACATCTTTAAAAAAGCGGTCAGTGGTTCCTGGTGAAGTAACATTTAGGATCGATAAACATCTGGGACTCCGTGGCAGGTGCTGAACAGAAGAGAGACACAAAGGGACAGTCACACAACCAGCTGACATTAGTTGAGTGCTTGGTACTTTGCAGGTACTTGGTGTGCTCAGGGCTCTGAGCACCCAGTCCCACTGTGGTGGTGGGAAGTTTCCCCCACTCCAACAAGAAAGGCTCCATCACCATGTAGGTGCCCTACCATTCAACTCAGTTGTGAGACTAGCTACCTGGCGTAATATCGGGCTCCTCAGGTTGAGGGTTCAGACCCACAAAAGTGCCTCCTTCCCTTATTTCAGATACCAGTTGGAAGCCTGTGCTTCTGACCTACTGGCTATAAATTGGAGGTTTTGATCGCTCCCTCCTTGGATTCCAAAAATATGTCAGACTAGCTCACATGAATCAGAAACATTTTACTTGTCAAATGTTACAAGTTTATTATAAAAGAATATAACTAGATTAGCAGTTTATTATAAATGAATATAACCCAGGAGCAGCTAGATGGAGAAGATGCATAGGGCAAACCATGGGGAGGGCTTGGAGGGTTCATGCTTTCTCCCAGCACAACCCTCTCCCTGAATCTCCATGTTTTCACCAACTCAAAAGCTCTCTGCACTCTGTCCTTTTGGGTGTTTATGAAGGCTTCATTACATGAGCATGACTGATTAAATCATTGGCCATTGGCGATCAGCTCAGCCTTCAGCCCCTCTTTTCCCCTTGGTGATGGGGAGAACTATCTATTCTACCCTCTATTCACTTGGTTGGTTCCCCTGGCAACCAGCCCCCACCCTCAGGTAACCTAGGGTATTCCAAAAGCCACCGTTACTCTATCACCACTTAGGAAATTCCAAGGGTTTCTAGCTCTGTGCTAGAAATCGGGATGAAGACAAAATTATATATTTTTATTATAAATCACAATATTACACATGCATTATTTCCTACAACCTTTTACAGAGGATACTGCAATCATCTCCATCTTACAGAGAAGGAAGTTAAGACTCGGAGGAGTCATTTGCCCAGGGCTACACAGTGGCCGGACTGGGATTCTGAGCGTATCTTGCTGCAGAGCCGAGCACTGTTTTCAGGCCCACGAGCACATTCTGTCCAGGAGGTAGGCAGCATCAGGTCCTGCAGAGAGACCCACCATTTATCAGCATGTGACCTAAGAGCAGTTACCTTCTCTTCCCAAGCCCTGATTTCTCTGATTAAAGGGCGACAACAATACCTTTGGCATTGCTTTGTGAGAATTCACTGGGGTGAGGGAAGGTACAGGGAGTATGGTGTCCGAGCCTGGCACACAGACAAGCTTGCAGTTAGTTTCTTCTTGAAATGGGCAGTTGGTAGCTATAGACTATGGACCACATAGCTGCTTGCTGGATGAAGATGTGGATTGAGTGTCGCTCTAGCTTACCCACTGGGGACATCAGACCCTCGGAGGTCTGCCTTGGACAGGAGAAGCCGCTCACTTTGCTGCTGAGGACCCTCAAGCCTGAGTGCATGCTTTCTCAAGACAACTTGCTTAATAACTGTGACTGTTACACGTCTCATGGCACAGCCAGCAGAGATGGGCCAGGCTGTGGCAGACTTCTCCTTTCACTGCTGCGGCTTTCTTGCTGTAAGCGTTCATTGTCCCCTTCCTGACACCCTCAGGAAACACAGGAATTGGTGACGTATCTCTAAGGCACAGTGAGCAAAAACACCCTTAGATGCCCACTCACCTGTACGGCAACAGGCTCCATCTGTTTAATGATGCTCCTCCAGCCACATGTGTCCTCTGCCCCTTGAACTCTCCAAGTTCCCTCTTGCTGGGATTGTACCTGCCCTTCCTTCCTGAAAGCACTCTTTTCTTGCTTTTTGCATTCCTGGCTTCTTACTATCCTATAGATCCCACCAGAGATGCTTCTTGACAATCTCATCTATGGGGCCAATGTCATTCATCACTAATAATTTATCTATTTTTATTCCTTTCTTTACTTTTAGTAATATTTGAAATTGTAGCATAGACTTCACAGGGCCAGGGATTCTTGTAACAGTGTCTGGCAATTGCTCTTCAGTGAGTGAGTGAATAACTGAATGAATGAATGCATGCATTGTTCTTCCTCTGTTAGCATGTCAGTCCCTTAAGAGCAGGAGCTCACCTGTCCAGTTTGCTGCTGACACCTAGGACCTAGCACAAGGTAGGAGCATAATAAGTGTTTTTAATAAATCAATTAAACTTGGACTCCCTAACCTAGCCTTACTAGTCACATTATCAGGCAGAAGTACAAATGGACATCCATATACCATAAGTATAAATATTTATGAATCAGCTAATATATTTAGTAGAATATGTTCTATTCTTTTACCTTAACACATAATCTTTTGTAATAATCTACGAAAACAGAATTTTAGGTTCTAGGACTTCAGAATTCCAAAGTTATGTACTGAAGTGCAGGACCATGGGCAGAGGTGGCCTGGGCTGGCCATCCATGTCCATGGCCTATACCCTTCTCCTCCCACCCTCTGCTTCATCTCATACCTTGGGCATACTAAATAAGGATATGTTTGGACACTTCAGCACACATATTCAAGCTTGGTCCATATCTCTCTTGCAAACAGGCAACCCTTGAATGGTCCTTGGGCTTGAAGTCTTCCCAGTAGAGGATGAAGCCAGGGAAGAAGCCCACATATCCCTGAGAGTGAACTGGACTTCCAGCATTCCTGAGCATGATCTGGGGGTGGTGCATCCAGGCCCTGGGTGGGCACAATCCCTTCCCTCTGTGGATGCCCACCCTTGGAAGAGGGGCACAGCTGGAAGAGGGACAGGACAAGACTGTCTTAAGTTTATGGCCTTTAACTTCATGCAGGAATGCATGTGAAAATGGGGGAGGGACTGATCTGCGTTGAGCTGGTACAGACTGGAAGGGCAGGAAAGAACAGAAGAGGTTGTCTGGGATGGGTGTGTGGCTCATTCGGCTGATGTGCCGTCTCCCCATTGTGCGTATGTTCCCTGTCTCCTGCTGGAAGACAAGCAGGGAGGAAACTCCATCACTGAAAGTAGAAAGGGCGAGATGGCAGATTTGAGCTGAAAGGTAGTAGCCTGCTCCCAGAGCCTAATTCCATTGACGTAATCCAGACCAAATGGGTCAGTCATGCTGGTGAATCGCCTTAGTTTATTTCTCAGTAAAACCAAACTGACGTTAAAATAATTCTTTCGATGACATTCAGCAGACACCTGAGGGGAGAAAGCATGGGTGAGGACGAATGTACGCCATTGGATGTAAAACTGTGGCGGAATAGCCATGATGAAGTTTTGGAGGCCAGTGCTACTTCTGAATTTATCCAGGAGACTTCGCATAAAGGTAAATTCAGTATCTTATTGTGATTAAATACTTTGGGCTTTTTGAGCACCTTTTTAAGTGCAAAAGCATGTGTTGGGCACTGGAGACCCCAAGCTGAGTAATTTCTTACCCCGGCCTTGGAAAATATGTAGATTTTTCAGATGATCTACATAAAGATTTGCTGTATGATCTTCTATAAGTAAAGTCTTGAAGACATGTTACTTTGTCTCCTAAAAGCTTTTACATGAAAATGAATAGGTGGAGTTAAAAAAAATAATTTAACTCTTTAAATCAAAATTCTACCAAGGAAAAGTACTGAGCCCCTTTCATTTTCATTAATTTGACTTAAAGGGTCTTAAAAAATGCATTACGGTTCCACACCATTTGACTCTAATTGTAATTTATGTTTCTTTCCTCCTTTAACCTCTACCTTTAGGACTTTCTTCTCATTCTTTATTTTCATTTTTACCTCATAGCGGTGTTACAAGTCATCACCTTTCTCAGTAACAGGAGTTGTGATAGTCAATAATTATGTGATTTTTTAAAATGGTAAGTTCTTCTAATTGCTTTAGCTAATAAAATGGCATAGAACTGATAAGCTTAAATAATGCTGCTTAATGGCCTTTGCCAAAGATAAAGTTAGCTGGCATTAGTTATAGTCTCTTAACTTTGAAGAAGCAATCCAAATGTTAGAGAAAAGGACTGTGAACTCTTGAGAAAAATGGAACTTCTTTCTCTTCTTGTTGGTAGGAAAAAATATAAAAGTATCTTAGGGGCAATTCAGTTCTACAATTTTATAGTTTCATAAAATTATTCTTTTCTGAAAGATAATAAAACACAGCAAAAAAGAAAAAAAGTACATAAACCTGATATAATCAAATAATTTGTAAATTTGTACTTCAGAGAACACCATTTAAAAAGTGAAAAGACAACTCACAGAATGGGAGAAAATTTTTATAAATCAGGAATACGATAAGGAACTGGCATTTAGAATATATAAAGAAGTCTTAACAACTCTAAAACACGTAACTTAATTTAAAAAATAGACAAAGGGAATAGACATTTCTCCAAATGGAGAAGTAGATATTTCTCCAGCGAAGATGTACAGGTGGCTTGTGAGTGACTAAAAAGATTCTCAGCATCATTATCCACCAGGGAAACGCAAATCAAAACCACAATGAAATCACACTTCGTACCCGCTGGGATGGCTAGAATCAAAGAGACAGATAATAACAGGAGTTGGGGAGGATGTGGAGAGATTGGAGCCCTCACGTACTGCTAGTAAAAATGGCACATTTGCAGCTGCTTTGGGAGTCAGTCAGGCAATTCTTCAAATGATTAAATACATGTGATGCAGCCATTCCACTTCTAAGTGTACAGCTAAGAGAAATGAGGGCGTATGTCCACTCTCCAGTCAACTCGGGCATGGACATTTATAGCGGCATTATTCATGGTAGCCAGCAAGTAAAAACAGCACAAACGTTCACCAACTCGTGAACAGCTACACGAAATGTAGTTTTCCATACAATGTAATATTATCTAGTAATAACAAGGAATCAAGTATTGATATTTGTTACAACATGGATAAACTCTGAAAAAATCCTGCTAAGTTAAAGAAGCCAGTCATAAATGACCACATACCGTGTGATTCCATTCATATGAAATGTCCTGGACAAGCAGTAAAGGAGATTAAGGGTTGCTTAAGGCCAAGACAGGTGGGAAGACATGGGCGTGGACTACGGATGGGTATGGAGTACTTTCTGGAATATGAGGATATTCCAGAATTAGATATTGATGATGGTTCCAGAACTCTGTGAAAATACCACCCACCATTAAACTGCACACTCAAGTGGATAAATTGTATGGCATGTAAAACATCTCAAAAAACTGTTATAAAATAAGATAATTGTCTGCTATTAAAATGTTGTAATATTTATTTCTGTGTCTCAGAGCCTCCTTGGGGCTTTCTAAGGTAACAATTGTTCTTTTATTGAAATAGCTTAAAAGAGACAGTTTTACTCTATTTTATATATATATATATATATATATATATATATATATATATATATATATATATATAATTTCATCCTTTCCTTTCTCCTCAGTAGTAAAATTTAACCAAAATCCATTTTAACTACTTTATTTTACGATAAGCACCACAGAGTAATCATAACTTTAAGGTAACACCCTTGTTATTTTTTTACACCACTTGAGTCTTTAACATGAGTGGTAAATCTGTTTGCTTCTTAGAAATTCTGGGAAGAAGTTCAACTTGAACTTGCCCAACTTCTCCCCATCTGCTCTGCCAGCCCCCTATTCAAGCTCACATCATTTATTTCCTGTCCTTCTAGTAGGACTCCCCACATCCTCCCTGGCTTCTCTCCAGTCCACTCCCCACACTAAAGCTTGAATTCTTTCAGAATGCCAATGGAATCATGTCATTCCCCAGTCATAGCATTCTGCAGTGCCCCTCGATTGTCCTTAAGATAGGGACGAAAGTCTTCTGGCTGATTCATAAGGCTCCACAGGGTCGAGCCTCGCACCCTGGAGCCTCCTCTGCTGTTACTCTCCTCCTTGCTCATCCACTCCAGTCACAGAAGCCTCTTTCTGTCACAGGAGCACACACTTCTGCCATCAACCCACTGCACAGCTGGCTGTCTGCATCTGGATCCCTCTTCCCCACTCAGCCTTCAGGCTGCGGGCTACCTCCTGCTCTGCGTGTGCCTTTCTGCCATAGTCCCTGCCTTAATTTGCAATGACACATCTACCACTAGAGGGATAGCAGGTGGTGGAGTCAGCAACTGCACTTCCACCCATGGTGCCACAGCACATCAGAGTATATCCCAAATGACTGGCTCCGTGCGGGGGAGAGAGGGAAGGTCCCTCAGGGAGGATGACATTTTGACAGGTTTAGGCAGGGAGGGGGCATTCCTAGGAAGAGAATGAGGCTGGAAGAGCATGCACCAGGGCACAAAGGCACAGAAAATACTGTGTTTAGGGGAAAGCAGGAGTCTGATGAGACTGCTACCTGGACACTGGGGCAAGCGGTGAGTGCTGGGCGAGGTGGGAAACAAGGCAAGGCCGATGGTGGAAGGTCAGGCTGGGGAACCATGGAAAGTTCCTGAGGATTTGAATAGCCCTCCGTGCTAGGAGGATGGCCTGGGGAGCAAGGTAGAAGAGAGACTAAAGGGAAGAGTCTCAGAGCAGGGAGACTGGTTGCAACAGGGAAGCGTCAGAACCATGAGGCTGTGTTGTGCATCCTGTGTGGGGGCTACTGGTAGACCAGCAGTGGGCGCCATGAGCAGTCAGGGCCCTGCTGTTCAAGAACTAAGTGGTTCCAGCCTTGGAAAGCAGCCAGACCCCCGGGCAGATAGATATCCAAGTGCCTGTTAGTCACCCTGTGAATAAAGGAAGGGAAAACATCTTTTCTTGTTAGATTTTGTGAAATGTCTATGTTGCTTCTAAAGAGGGTGGTATTTGCAGACAAGAGTTCAATTATACAACTCTATTTCCTTTGTTATCTGATCTCTCTTTCCAAGAACACAGTAAAACAAAGTGACAGAACCACTCAGTATTAAAACTATACAAAGTTTCTGTTATAAGTAGCTGGTTGGTGGTCATTGAAATGGTGACCTTACAAATACCCATATATTCACTAGGCTTTGTATAAGTCACCTTTCCCACTGGGTGGATGGTATGTCTAGGTTCAAATTAGTATGAGTCAGTACTTTCCATCATGGTCAATTATTACAATGGCCTATTCTTAGATATTAAAACTTGGTTCTGGCCAACGTACAGCTCTCCTCCTGTTTCCCCAGCACAGGCTAGTCCTGTGGTTACCTCCGCAGCCAGCGAGGCAGAGTTGGTGAGTGGTCTTCTGCTCTCCCCTCTCCCAGCCCCTTCCTTTGCCTCCCTGGAGCTGGGGGGCAGAGGGGGGAAGGGAGAATGGTGATACGCCTGGTGTGACTCATGCTCATGAGTCTTTCAGCTGGGTGTGGATTGGTGCAGGTCTGGAAATGCCTCATGGAAGAGGCTCAGCTTCTAGCAGTTTCCCTGGGTTTCGATGGTTGCTTGTCAAGCTCAGCCTTATCTTTCGTTTGAGGCCTAAGTTGACCTCCAGTCACAGCCGGCAGTTCTCTGACCCAGGTTACGGATGTCTCCATCAGATTTACTGCCCTCGGTCATCCCATTCTGGAAACTGGAGATGTCACCAACGAACTGGAAATGGACGAGGCCCTGGATCTCCCTGTGATGGGCTTGGCCCAGCACCATCCTGCCCCTGCGTCCTGCTCCTCTCTCCCCTAGCACCAGGGCGGGTAAACTTCCAATCAAGGAAAAAATACTTCTTGTAGATAAAATGGATATTAGAAAGGATGATCGTGAGGACTCCCTTCCCTGGCACTGGGGAAGGAAGTACCCTTGCCCTTCTGAGGAGGAGAGAAAGTGTCCTTTCCTAAGCTATAATATTTGCCACATTTGGGGTAATTGTCTTATAAATTGCATGGTAAAACTCTCAACCTGGGTCCGCCTCCTTCACCCCAGGGCATGAGGGAGTCTCAGGGAGAGAATGGAGCCTGTTTTGAACTAGATTCTGCAGAGTTTGGTGACTTTCTTCATGATGGGCAGCATGTCTTCACCTGCCTTCTTAAAAATTAATCTCAGTGGAGCAGACTAACGTGCCAGTCAGTGTCTCTCACTGCACGTAGGTGAACCCACTCCCACCTCTTTCTTTAGAGAGCCACTTAAATTATCTGGTGGTAATCTTTCAAAATTGCTCTTTTGACTGGGTGGATTCCTACACCTTCCACATCCAAAGGGCGGGTTCTGTTCCATCTGCTGGTCCTGCTCTCTGTGGTGAAATATTTAATTCTGGTCTTTTTGTGGTCCTCTTTCAGCAATCGCCCTCTCCGGGAAGTCTTTCTTTTTAATCATTCCCTCTGTGCTTCGGTGTGACCAACACACATTTCGTCTATGCCCATACTGACCTTACCTGGTCCCTACTAGTATCCCCAGCGGTGTGTAAACTCATCTGGGGCGCGTGGGGGGGGGGGGATGGTGTTTCCCTCACCTTTGTATCCCTGGCATTTAACACAACGCCTGAAACACAATCAATGATGAATTGTTCAAAATGTGGATTTATAAAAACAAATTCAAAGCTGTTCATTCCAGTGCGCCAGGGCAGGAGGACAAATAGTATCACCTTGAGGACTAATTCTGACCCATTTGTGATTAGCGCCAGTCTGCTTGAGTGATCGGCAGCAGTCCCTGAACCCAGAGGGAGGGAGGTCTCAAATTATATATCTGAATATTATTTTAAAAGATATGCATTTGTATTACTTTAAAAAAATTTTATTATTTTTTCATTAATTAATTAATTAATTATTTTTAAAATTCAGTTACAATTGCCTGCATTTTCTCCCCATCCCTCCACCCCACCCCAGCCAGTCCCACCTCCCTCCCCCACCTCTGCCCTCCCCCTTGATTTTGTCCTTGTTTCCTTTATAGTAGCTCCTGTAGACCCCTCTCCTCACTCTCCCCTCCCCACTGCATTTGTATTACTTTTGAGTGAATGCTGTCACTACTGATAGGCAAAGTGTGGCCCAGTAGAGGACCCACTTCGATAAGCAGATTTGCATCCAGCATCTAAGCGGGGTTGGTCTTTGCAAGGCGGGTAACTGGGTTGTGTAGAGGTGGGCGTTTGCGTGTTTTCCCGAGTACTTTAGCTCTGCCTCAGGGACCTTATGGCACCATCACTTCACAGGTATTTCTTTTGCATGTGGCAGAAAGGTCAATGCTAGCTCAGCTCCTTCCTGAATTATGGCAGCAAATTCTAAACGGATGAAGTCAGAATTAATGAGGTTCCTATGTTGCCATTTATTGACAGAATTTTGTATCTTTTTGCTTTGTCTTTTTGTCTCTGTGCTTGGTGTTTTCTGTATGAATGCCTGTGTTGGTGTTGCCTGTTTTGAAATATGGAAAACGATAAGGGTTCAGAGCCAGACATCATTTTAACTTCTTCCGTTGTCATCAGGGGGATGAAGAGACCAGTGGACTCTAGGGTAAAGCTGCTAGTGTGGGGCTCTGCTCTATAATGTGCCACCGTGGGCAAGCCTTTTCTATCTCTAAATCTGAGTGTTTCATCTGTTAAAAATAAAAGTTAGTAAGGATGATGAAACAAGATCAGATATATACATTACTTTTTTTATTTTTAAAAGATTTTACTTATTTATTTTTAGAGACAGGGGAGGGGAAGGAGAAAGAGAGGGAGAGAAACATCAATGTGTGGTTGTCTCTCGTGTGTCCCCTATTGGGGACCTGGCCCACAATTCAGGCAGGTGCCCTGACTAGGAATCAAACTAGCGACCCTTTGGTTCCCAGGCTGGTGCTTGATCCACAGAGCTACATCAGCCAGGGGCTAAGTTGCTTTTTTAAAAAAAAAATCATAGTGCCTGGCATATGGTGAATGTTAGCTATATTTATGATAGTAGCATTGGATCAACCATTGTAATAATGTGCATGTGATAAGTATTATATGAATATTGTGAAATAGTAGTAAAATAGCAGTTCTCAGCTGGGGCTGATTTTTATTCCACCAGGGGACACACGCTAGTGTGGAGAAATTTTGGCTGTTGCAACTGAGGAGGAGGTGTCACTGGTGTCTACTAGGCAGAAACCAGTGATGCTGCTAAACATCCTACCATGTACAGAATGGTTCCCAACAACAAAAAACCATGTTGCCCACTGTCGAGAAACTCCGTAGTAAAGGGATGAGAACGCTTATAGGAGGTGCTATAGGAATCCTAAATATAAAAATGTATCTAAAACTGGTACATTTTTCTTATTTAATATTAAAGATGAGCAGATGATTACTTTCTGTAGAGAGTTATTTCCTGCTAGTAAGTGTTACCTAAGGAATTGTTTTAATGACTCCGAAAGATTTTATTCAATTGCTTCATGGGTGTGAAATATGCTTCTCTGCTATTCTGGTGGAATCATCCTCATGGAGTAAAATTTTAAAATTAAATCATTGGGTAGAAGAGCTTTATTTGACTTAGTGCTACTCATATTTGTTGTGAATTTTTGATAATTGTCAAATTGTCCATGTACAGTGGAATCAACAAAGAGAGAAGTTATTTGCTTATACACCTGATTTTTTTGGAGCAGAGCAAGTCACACAAAAAAGATAGAACTGTGTTTCTTAAAGTGAGACCCACAGATTCTCTGCTCAGAACACCAAACATTCTAGTGCCAGGAGATTCCTGTGTTCCGCCTGAGATATACTGAGTCAGAATCCTTGGGGGATAAGGCCAGGGAATCTGTCTTTGCCAAAAGATTCCAAATCACTCAAAGCATTTTGATGTTAGAACCGCTGGAATACAATATGGAAGAGGTGCCAAAGGGTAGCGGGCAGAGCTGTGTTTTCTGTGGTCTTAGTTTTTACATCAGGCATTATGTGAGCCCAGATTAGAATGTATAGATCCCCAGAGCTCTTTGGTTTAGAATTTTCTTTTCTTTTTGCCCTGAAATGTCCTTCAAAGTATTTCTGCACCTAAAGATATTAGTTCCACATTCAATAAAGGAACCCGCTGTTTGAGCTCTTGGTGAAGCTGTGGACAAAGGCAAGCTGATTCTACATTTAGAGTGCTCTGTGGCGCTGAGTTTACGACAAATTCATTCTTGTTCCTCTTAGAATGGCCAGGGTTTATAAAGCAGAGAACAGTTTACTGTGTTCTAGCCCTTCACACTGGGTAAAATTTAGGATTGTTTATGTGTCCCTGAGGAAAGATAATATATCTAAAAGCACCTTTTTCTTCCTTTTTCACACATCGGTTCTTAAGTTAAAAAAAACATCACACCTTTAGTTCTTATATTATGAGTTAGTACACCTTTCCAAGTGCCAGTGTAAAGTCTACAGATGCTAATTGCTAATAGGAATTATATGTTTTGAGAGGAGAGTGATAGGGGGAGCAAATTAACTCAGACCTAATTTGCATCCCCTTGCCAAGTTTGAATTGGACCAATTTGCAACTGAATTATCTCTGTAGCCTTGATAGAGTTTATAATAATGCTGAAAGTTTTCTTAGCTCACGGCAGTGCCTTTTTAATAAAGACACATTCACAGCTGCAGTCTGGGTGCCTTGTAACGTATTGCTAATAATTGGGCTAATAAGATTTTAAAGTTAATTAAAAGCATGGGAAAACCCATAAAGTCTGATGCAGCTCAAACTGGTTGCTGACCAAGCAAAAATGCAAAGAGAGAAGAAGTGTAAAACTGTTCATTAGTGACTTACCACTGATGGTCCTTTTAATTTTTTTTTTTTTTTGGTAAAAAGTGACCATTCTTGCATTTCCCTTAAAACAATTGATAACCATCTAATAAAAAATACTCATTACCCATGATCTCATTTCTTTTTTTAAAACAGAATTTCCTAAGTCAGCCATTCAGGTGACACATAAGTAATTTATCATTTTGTAAAATTTATTTTCCATGAGAATCTGGGGCACGTTCAACGTCACTTCATCATTCAGAGGGAAGCTGAACGCTCTCACCTGTCTCTCCTTGTCCAGTTGTAATTCCCGCAGCCTCTCTTAGTACCAGGCCTCCAGCACCAACATGGTGGGTACGAACATAATTCTTGCCCGACATTTCAAAGGCCCTTCAAGCTTCTCCATTACAAGCCTGCCTCTTGCACTCCCTGTGTGTGCTTTTTCAAAGAACGGTTCTTCCTGCAGCTTTGTGCTGAGTGGTAACGCAGGTTCTCCTGTGCTAAGGTGCAGGTGTTCCATGGTGTAGAGAGGGGCAGCCTTTGGAATGTATGCTGACTTCAGTATGCCATCCAGAAGTAGAACAGCAGAACGGATGGAGCCCAACTGAGGTGCTATATATAGCCTTTTATAGATGGTAAAGTCTTGATACCTCTGCCTGGTTTTTGAGCTAATTTGAAAGGCTGCTTGTCTTCAAGTCCCTCAGCATATTATGTTCTGGCCCAGTATACCCCAGTATATGATTTGGAACTCTAAGGTTATTTTTTTCTTTACAAAGTTTCTAGATAATTATTCTGAGCCCTAAACCCAGATTACCTTCCCATAAATTACACTAGCGTCTGTTCTGATAACTTCTAGCTTTGGTATTCTTCTTTAGTAACTTGGATCGTTAAAAGAAACACACATGCAACATTCCAACATGAGCTTACATTGAATTTAGGTTATCTACATTTTGAAATCCTATCTTCACCCCTATTCTCCCCTCCTCCCCTATTCTCCCATCCTCCCCATGCGCTGAGTGTGAAATCGGTGGTAGATCAATAGTGGGCTTTTGCATGATAATCTATGTCTACTTTTCACTTATTGGGTACATATTTTATTTTCTAGCATCAGATTCTGATCTGAGCAGCTCTAGCTGCCATTCTAGGGGCTTATCTGTCGTGGCCTCGGCTGCTAGTGGCCTCCCAGTGTGCATTCGCTCCTTTTATAGAAACATTTGCCATACAATCGCTCACTTTTAGCCTGGCCTCAGGCTGCTTTGAACAAAGCTTCCCCTACAGCTAAGGGTTGCTGTGGAACCAAATCCTAGTCACTGCTGCAGGCCATTCAACTCTGCAAAGTATCCTCAAAGGGAGGCAACATTCCTGTCCCCTCTCCCTTTTTCATTCTTGCCAGCTGGAATGTGGAGGTGATGGCTGAAGCTAGAGCCACCATTTCAGACAGAGGAGAATTAGGGAATGAAGCCATGGGCTGAGGAGCAACAAGAGAGAAAGGACCTGGGTCCCTGGCACTGTTGCATGCCATATGGCCCTGAACCTCCTAGTGCCAACTTTTTTGAGAGAGATAAGTGAATATTATCTTGTTTATTTTGGTTTTTCCATTACTTCCAGTCAAACTGAATACTATGTACTTTGTGTCCTTCAATTCTCAAAAACTCCTTTACAAACCGGCTCCTTATTGTTGGGAATTCTTTCAAAAAGCCCATCATCTCACAGTTTGTTAAAAGCATGAATGAACATGAGACCCTGAAGCCTTATAATACATTGACTTAAATATTCCCTAAAGGGTAAATGACTGACACCGTAGTCAATAAAGAGCTTCCCATATTGAAACATTTTCCCATAAGACCGAGGCTGGGAGGAAAGTGGATCAGAAATTTGTCTAGCTCACTTGTGTTTTACGGACACTATAAAATAGAGATTGATCTTTTTGTGTGAAGGAGAGATTGATCTGTTTATGTGAAAGAAGGAAAGAAAAAAATCACATGTTGAAATCTTTTTCAATTTTGTTTAAATCAAATAAGAGTTCTACTAATGACCAACAGAGTCAGCTAGTTGCTGAGTATTATTATTAAGTATCTGTCTTATTCAAGAGTCTACACAAAGGCTCTTACAGGCAATCAGACAGGGGACTTGTTTCCAAAGAAGTAAAAATGTAGTCAGGGAATGTCTTAGCTTAGGTGCTTCAGAAAAGCAGGCCCTGACATGAGGATTTAGATACTAGCAATTTATTTGTGAGATACTCCAAGGGAGCATGGAAAGGAAGAGAAGGGAGGTAATAAAACAGGTCAATGTTCTGGCAACTAGGACACAATCATATTGAGAATCTTCTGAGAAACCATGTGGAGCACAGCTCAGGATCTTCCCACCCAGGGCAAGGAAGCTGGGGCATCACCCACCAACTCTCATCCTGCACTGACTGAGGGTTGCTCCTGAAGATGTTGACTCATTGGTGTTTCTGGCTCATCTCGTGCACTACCTGGGAACACTGCTGGGGATGGGCAAGAGGTGTGGGTGCTGGGGATGAGAAGCCGTGAGCACATACGGGAACTGGGCTCTGAGCTGAACGTGACTTCTGGCGTTGTCCAAGGGGCTATGAAGAAAGCACCAACATCTAAAACAGTCTGTCCATTACACTGTTTAGTCCACTGAATCCTGTCACATAGAGAAAGCGTCCACCATAAGGCCACATAATAAATGCTTGATAGTATAATCTTAGCATTGCTAAGGGAGGGCAGGTCACTGTGGGCCGTGGTAGTGAAGAAGGGGTTTGTGTATGATATGAAAATCACTTTAGCCTTGAAGGCTGACCAGGACTTAAGTAAGAGGGGAGAAGAGGAGGAAATACATACCAGAATGAGAGGCATGTCATGGGCACGGGTGGGATATGAAACTGTGAAAAGTACAATCTGTGAGCTGGTGGTTGGAGTTCAAAGGCCTAGAGTGGGAGGTAAAGGTGAAAAGTATTAAGGAATTTTTTAAAAATTTATTGAATTTATTGGGGTTACCTTGGTTAATAAAATTATACAGGTTTAAGGTGTAAAATTCTGTAATACATAATCTGTATATTGTGTTGTGCGCTCACCACCCAGAGTCAGGTTTCTTTCCATCACCATTTATCCCCCCGTTACCCCCTCTACAGGGACCTTATAATTCAGGCTAAGTGTTCTGGTATGACTTCTTGCCAAGACATTCTTTTCCGTTTAATGGGACTAAATTTATATATAATTAAAATTTCTAGCAATTTAATGGAAAATATTATATGCTCTTACAGGGGTACCTTTAAAGCAACTGTTCTGAAACTTTTTAAAAATTCTATCATGGTAGACATAGAAAAAAATGATGTTAGAATGGAGCACATACTCCTAGATAAGATGTTTCTGATTTCCTGTATGTTAACTCCACCTTTTTTATCTCTAGTTCAAAGATGCTTATCAGAATGCAGGTATGCAAGAAGAAAGGCATTAGTGTGATTGAAAAGAGCCTAATTCATTTAAAATAAAATAATTTTCAAATGTTGGTTCTCTGGTGCTTATGGAATAACGAATTATTTGTGGTTCACTTCAGCACTGGTTGTGACACACTAGTGTCTCTACCAGGATGGCTGACGACTATTGCTTTAACAATCAAGGTTGCAAACGAGTGACAGGCAGGTAGAAGCCACGGGCAGACTTTCTGTGATTGTCTCACAGTGTTGGTTTCAAAGGGATAGAGGAGAGGGTCCCTATGAAACTAAGGCAATGACAACACACTTCCTCCTTAGAACCAGGAGTCAAAATGGGAGTCAAAACGCAGGGTTTTTCTCAACTGTGCTGCAAATATTCTTGCACTCCAATATTCCCACATGGGACCTGGCCAGAGCGGAGGTGCATGGCTGCGCGTGGAGGGGCCTGTGATCCCCAGTTCATCCCCCCAGGCCTCCTTCACTCTTGGGCCTGTAGGCATCTGAGGGTGAAATGCCACCTTTCTAGCATAAAAGGGACCCCTGGTTTCTGGAGGCTCCCAGAGCCAGCTGGTTGGTGCTTGGCCTTGGAGTCTGAGAGCCTGTGTTTTCCACTGATACTTAGGCAATTGCTAGGTAATCTCAATGCGAGCATCTTTAACTGCAAAGACCTTTGTATTTTAGTGAAGACTATTTTCTAGCTCCATAATCCTTCTATCAAATGTACTTTTCTGTCTCTTATGAGCCATTTTTCCCTCTCTGTGAGAATACCATGAGTACTGTTAAGGCCCCTTCAATTTGCAAATCTAGTTAAGGTCACCTAAATGCTCTGTTAAGACAGGATCAGTTTTATTAGTTGATTGCCAGCTGGATCAGTACCCTTTATTTATTCAACAAACAACAGCTATTTACTGAGAAGCTTGAGTTGACCAGGCATGGTTTTAGGTGCTGAGAATATGACAATGAACACAGAATTCTCTACCCTCAGTAAATGTATAAGTATATTCTAGTTGGAGAAATACTATCATAGATGAATAGATATTTGATGTGTCAAATGGTAAAGTACTAGGAAGAAAGCAAAGCCAGGTAGATGGAGGATGGGAAGTGTGCCCTTTTACACAGACGGAGGGAAGTCCTTTACTGAAGAGGTGGTAAACCAGAGCCTTGAAGGATCTTCAAGGAGAAAGGTATGCAGAGATTTCAGAGAAGAGTATCTCAGTTGCGGGAACAATAAATTCAGTGTCCTGAATTGGGTGTGTGCTTGGATTTTTTTTTTTTTTTTAATTAGCAAGGAGGTCAGTGTGGATGGAGCTCAGTGAAAAGTTAATGGAAAATTATATTGGAAAAGTGGGTGGGGGTCAGATCATGTAGCACTTATAGGCAAGAATAAAAAATTTGAATTGTATTCTCAATGGTGGGTTTTGAGCCAAGAAGTGACATGATATGAATCATTACTCAAAAGGATTATTCAGATTGCTATGGGGGAAACAATTGATGAAAGTGGACATGGGGAGACCAGTTGGAAAGCTATTGCAATATGGTGGCTTGGGTTTGGGTGGTCGCAATGAAAGTGGTGAGAAGAGGGTGGAGCTGATAGGCTTGCTGACGTGAGGTGTGGCGTAAAGAGAGGTATTTTCATTGGTAGACTCTGAGATGGGGAACACTGCAGGAACTGAAGTTTTGGGGATGTGGGCGGGGGTGGAAATCAAGAGTTTGGTTTTAGATGTACTAACTTGGAGATGCTCATTCAACTTCCAAGTGGATATATCAGATAAGCATTTTCATATATAAGTGTTACATTCAGAAGAGAATTTGAGAATGCAGAATTAGGTTGGGGAGCCATCAGTTTATGTAAAACCTATGGCACTGGATGAGATTATATCTGAAGTGAGCATACACAGAAAAGAGGTCCAGACACTGTGCTCTGGAGGGAAGACTGAGAATAGATGACTGGGTTTGACTCATTGTTGGTGTAGGCAAGAGCAGTTTCAGTGGATGAGGAGAGCCCGACTGAAGAGGAGAATTGAGAGTGGGAGGGCAAAACACAGAAGCAGGGAATTTGCACCATTCTATGGCAGGGAACAAGGAACTGGGAGAGGGAGAGATGGCCAGGTGCTCCCTGCTGACACTTCAGGCTTTCTCGTTCCTCATATTCACCTGCAGACCCTAAGGTGTGGTTGGGGAACTTATGGCATGTTTTATGTATAAGCCACACATCTGCTTTCATCTTTTTTTTTTTTTTCCTGTTGGCTCCTAATCTTGATTTTCTGAGCCCAGCCCTTGTCACTGTTCTCTGTTTATTGCTTTGGTGCTGCCTTGGCCAACCCACAGTTGTCACTTACGGTTATAACAGTGACCCACCTTGACTAATGACATCCCTTGAGCATCTGTTTCTGTCTCTGTCTCTCCATCATTGCTGATACAGGTATGGGTGTCGTCTGCATCGTGGCACCTGGCTGGCATAGTAAGTTGGCTCCCTAAGAGCCAGGCTTCCTGTTTGAGCTGAGACTTACTGTTAGGCTTTGTAAGTTTAGCAAATCAAATCCATTTAAAATGTCAGTTAAAATTTTGTGTTTTCAGGCAAACAAGTTTTGTCTCTTGTGTGAGTCCTTTTCATATATTTGTGTAAGTCTTTAATTTCTGAAAGAGAGAAAACATGCATATATAGAAAATGACATTGAGCTAGATTTCCTAACTTGCTTGTCTTGGTAATCCCTCCATGGTTTTTAAGCATGTCTGTTCTGGGAAATAGAGTCCTCCAGGCAAGAATTTCAGAGGAGATACTGCTGGTTAACTCAGGTGTCTAGTATTTTTTTCTCTTTCCATTTCTTTCCTCTCTGGAGATCATTCTTAGGTGGCAGTTCCAAGTCTCAGGCAGAAAACAGAGAGAGGACTTTCCCCATTTCTCATGCTGATCAGATCCACAGCAGTAACTTCATCTCAAAAGTAGATGGGTTTTCAATGAGTATAGATCAAGTGGCACTCCTGCGAAGGCAGCATTTTAGACTCTCCTCGTGGTGCTGGTGACACTCTTCAAAGTGGTTTTTGCTGAACTCACTGAGCCCTGAGTTTGAAGATAAGGGAAGTTATACCTGTTATTTCTCCTACCATAATTTATAATCCTCTTAGGTCTCCCGGTTTTGAAGTTTTTTATTTTTAATCAGATTTAATTTTGCTCTACCTGAAAGGAGTGTTAGGAGGAGTTAAGAGTTTTGTAGCTTATTATTCATTAAAATGTCTTGGATTTTAAAATAATTTTTGTAAATGGTAATTGTTCATTTTGACTACACCCTTTGACAAAAGAGCATACAAAGACTCAGATTATCTAAATTCTTCTAGGATTATAGGTTAAAATGTGAACTCAGATGACCTTTGCAAGTCCTATTAGTACTTTTCAAGCCTTTTACCTAGAAGAGTAGTAGTTTAGCTTACTCATCAAAACAACAACAACAACAACAACACAACAGATGCCCATTCACAAAATGAGCATTGTGTTATAGAAGCAAATGAAGCTGCAGTTTCTTGCTTTTTAGAAACACCAAATTCAACCTTTCTTTCTCTTTAGTTGAACACCTTTTCCTACTGTGCTTACCTTTGAATGTTCTGTAATGATTCCTCATATTATTATGCAGTTCTGCAATATTTCTATTTCTAATAGGAAATATGCAAATGAAAGTCTAACGTTTAGACCTTTGTCCCTGGTACTCCACTAGCTTAAAAACTGGCCTTGCTGAGGGAAAAATGCGTATCAAGTATATATAACGTCGAGACAAGTGATCCAACCTGAAGCAGAGACAGCAGGTCACCGCTCAGACTGCAAGCGCAGGCAGGGGCACCTGGGGTGAGATAATGAATCAGGAAAAGGCCTCTCCCAGCCACGCAGGAGGCCAGATGTTGTCCTAAGCCTAGTAGAAAGTCAACTCCTACTGCTCAAGAAAAACCCCAGTTCCATTATTTAAAAAGCTTCTGAGGTTTTTAGTGAGCAATACAACTGAATATATGGATGATAACCAAATAGGAAAGCATCACTTTCAAACCAGACTTGAAGGACCCTGAACCAGTGTGGCCAGTTTATAATTACAGTGTGGGTTGTAGTTAAAACAAACAATTTATCAGACCTTGACAAAATTTAAATCTCACTGAGGAGGCTTAGAAGGAAAATTTTTCTAGACTTTGAATGACTGACTTCATTTTTCTTACCGAATTTCATTGAAGTTCTGGGCCCAGAAGAAAAAACAACTTAATTCTCTCTTTTCAATGTAAGTGATTGGTAAGGGAAACACTACGTTTTGTTTTTATATAAATCAAACCCATTGAAAACCAAGGTCACGTGGCTCACTTCACTTCCCCAGCGTTTGCTTGGTTTTGGGTCTCTGTGGCCTGTGGGTGGGCAGAGAATGCAGGCTTACCCTACACCTCATCTTCAGCAACGATTTTTACTGAATATGCATGACAACTTTACAAAGGTATTTTCTATTTAGTGTCATGAAAGGGTGTGAATATTTTATGCTAAATGACACCTTGACGGTGGAAAAAAGATGGAAAACTATAATAAAGTTAGATAATTGGTGTGAAACTAGAGTTTTAACCTAAGGCTTGAAAGCTTTTCCAGCTTGTATTGTGATATGAACTATTACTTTGTGTAATTCTTTAGGGTATTTCCAGGCATTTTATCAAGATAGGTGTATTGATTAGTCAACACTTTTTGCTTGTTTGGGACGTGGGCTGCACGCAGCCTAAGAACGTACAAAAACTACAACACAGGTCAGGACCTCCAAATCTCACTGACGTGGTAATAAAATCAGAACTCCTAAAATAATACTCCTTACCCCTCCATCGCTGAGATTAGCCCTACTTTCAAATTCAAAACTAGGGTCTTGTTGACAAACCAAAGTGGAAATTAGGAGCTTGTGAGTCCTAGTTAAGTTAATTCGAACCGAAGCTTACTATAGCAGGAATATAATATGGAATTTCCAAACCCAGCTTTAGATGTAAATTTCATTCTATGATAAGAAATTATTTTAAAGTAATCTCAATGAGACTATATAATAACATTAAAATGTAAAACATAACTGGGAAGTGATATGATTACATTATAAGAATTAAATAACATGCATTTACCCAATTATACTAGGAAAAGCATATGCTAACTTGCTATAGGACCCACCCAAAGTCCATTCACTGAAGAGTCTTCTTGCAAAACACATTTGCCCAAACCATTTTCTAAGTTTTACCTTTTATAGGGTTTCTCTGTACCTCTTCTGGTAGGTCTTTCGTTCCTCATAGAATGAATGCATTCACCCACTACGCTCAAGGAAACACCCAAAAGTGTTTCCTTGGTAAAACCCACACTGTTCTCCTCAAGTTTACATTCTGGTTGAAGGTAACATGCACAAAAACATTCGAAGTGACTGTGTAATTGGGTGTTTGAATTGGTCCTGTAGTAGCTAGGAGACCAGAGGGCCAGTGCAATTGGAATGTGTGAAAAAAGTATTTGTGGAGAAGTTAGGATTTGATGGATGAAGGCAACCTGAAAAGGAGGAGAGAAGGTAAAGTAGATTGGAGACAGGACAGAAATAAAAGTGAGAATGAGGGAATGAGCTCAGAATGTATTCATTCAATAATTTTTATTGTTTGCCTCAGAAGAATATGGCAGTAAATAGGATGCAGTCTTGGCTCTCATGAAGCTTCCTTACGAAGGGGTAACAGGGAAGGCAATAAAACAAACAAACAAGGTATTTTTAGATTCTGAGTATGCTATTAATAAAATAAATAGGTGAAGTGATAAAGACAGGCAACTGAGAATTTGTGTTTCTCAAGATTCTGTTGTGTTTAAGAATCTCCCAGGGCTCTTATTAAAATTTCAGTTGTGACTTAGAGAGTCTGGGCTGGACCTGAGAGTCCTCATTTTCTAAGAGATCCCAGGTCTTACCAATGCTGTGGGTCCACAGACCACACTTCCTGTGGCGAGGCTTCAGACTGTGTGAACTGAGACTCTTGGGGAAATAAGACTGGTTGGAGCCCAGGAATCCTGGTAACGTGAGGTGGGGAGGAAGGATGAAAGAGAACGTTAAGGGGAAGATTCAGGCCATACTGAGGAGGGCCCAGAATGCCAAGATTAGGAGTCAGGACTTTGCAGCGAGGCCAGGATTGAAGACGTCTAACGTGGCAGGCACATGCAGGATGGGTTTGAGCAGTCATGGCAAGGCACCCGTAGAAAACGACGCTGTCACTGTACAGTGGAGAAAAGCGGGCTTCTGCTTGGAGCAATCTGGGTTAAAAGAACAAAAGACATAGGATCACAGTGATCCAAACCTGCCTGATGAGCCCCTTGTTGATGGAAAGGAAGAAGTGAGCAGGAGAGACAACGGAACAGAAAACCTTTTTTGTTCAGAATTTTGGGAGTGTTTGGTCATCCATTGTGCAGAGGGGGATGGTTTCAGGGGTAGTGGGACATCAAAGACTCCAGCAGGCAGTTGAACATACACGACTGGCACTCAAGTGACAGTTCTGCTTAGCTGTTAAAAGATTGTTTAATCAGACCATAAGAGTTTAAGATGTGTAAATAAATAATTTCTTTCACGGCAAAGGTATGAAGAAAGAGCAGATGATTAAGACTGCTTTGGGGAATATTCAGAGTTTATGGAAGAAAGAAGAGGAGCACATGAAGAAGGGGGAAGAGGATGGAGAGAGATTTAGGAAGATCAGGGAATTGTCAGGGGTAAGTAGTCCCTGTCCAACGCAGTCCCTGGACACTGTGTGGTGACAGGGCTGTCGTCACAGTCATTGTAGACAGGCCAATTGTGAAGTCTTTATTTGCCCTACCACTTGCCTTCCTTCCCCCAAAAGCTCTTCATTAGACCACAGCCACGTGGTCCAACTCTCCTTGAGAAGTACTTTCCATCTCTGTGGGAGAGGGGCAGGCGAGCAGGAGGAAGCCAAGCTTGCACAGTGCTGCATCTGATCTCACACGGCTCCTACAGCCCCAGAAACCCACCGTTCTCCCCAGGATGCTCTGCCCATCTGAACGCACACCACAGGGGAGTGACAGGGAGGGGAGCTGTCCTTTGTTTTTGCTTGTATTACAGACAAGTGGAGTCCTGAAGAGACTCGGCAATTTATGAGAGGAAATGAGATATGTTACCAGTACCCTAAGAACAAGAACCTGCACTTTCTTGACTTCCATAGTGGGGATCTGGCCACTGCAGCTAAGATAAATAGTGAGGTGTGTCACATGCAGAGGGCGTATGTAGCCTGTCTCGTTGCTGAGTGGATGGCAGCCTTGGTTTTTGCATTCATTGACATTAGTCTTTAGCCTTTCTGGATTCAGGACATAAGGTGACATTTTTATGTTGACTGTATTTTGCATGTTATGAATAGGGAAAAAGCCTTCGGTGAATGTTTGGGGCAGCTCCACATTGAAATACTAGGTGGCAGTCTAACACTACCTTTGGGTGTTCAGATTGCGGGTCTGGTTCTTGAAATGGCATTTTAATGAAAATTAGGGATATTTTAAAAATAACTTTAAGAGGCAGCTTAACAGAAATAAATAAATGATGTGTATTACCCTTTAAATTGCCTTTCCCCCAAACTCTACAATCAATTGCATGTGTAATATCCAATTGAAAACTTAAGATTTAGAAGAAAAAAAAAAGGACATAGATACAGTTTTTCATAGAAGAAATACATATGACAACAAACATAGGCAAAAACACTTAACCTCTAATAAGAAAGAAAATTCAAATTATATGAGAACATTTTTATTACCTCTCAATTTGACAGGATTATTTTCAAAAGTTCTATCCGGAAGAAAAATTACGGATGTGGTCAGATTTATGTATAAGCATCTTCCTTGATGTTTTATTGGTGATAATCTGAAGACATTTTTGCTCAGAAAGTGCTATTTCTTAAAATGGAATATTATGCATTAATTTATAAGACTTGACATTTTAGTTAGCCTCTAATGAAGTTACACTAGTTCTTGCCAAGTAATGTAAAAATGCAAATGCATAATAGTTAAAAACACCCTGAGAAGGCATACATGTTAACCCCTGTTGGGAGGACAGAGTTCGTTGTACAGTTGGGGATAGTCAGGGGAATTGACCAGCTCTAACTGTATTTAAGTAGCTCAGTGCTTGGGCTGGTGGGGAAGGAGCAGAGTCATAGCCAGTGGACCGCTGGTGGCTCTAGGCGGTTTTCAGAATCACGTGAGTGCCTGTAACAGGACTTCACACCACACAGAGGGCTGCCTTCAGTTCCTAGATATCCCAGTGGCCACTGAGAAGGAAAGAAAAGAATTCAGAAAATCAGAAAGGAACTCAAATCTCCCTCCTGAGTGGTATTAAAATATCATCATCTGTAAATATTTTGCCACATTGACAAACGTGTTAATTTTTCTTAACACATTCTTTCCTATGAAATATGCTCCTTTTTGTCAATAGCAGAGGATGACTACTACCTGGCTTGTCGTTTGCTTTCTGTGATGATATGGAATAAACAAGAGTAAGGAAAAATCAATAGGATAGTCTGGCCCAAGAGGTTACTTGTTGCATTCTACTGGAAGTATAAGAATTGGATGTTTAATTTATCTGTTCACTTAATTTATTGATTCAATTTCTTGTTGCCTTTATTGTGGAAATAGTAGGTAAAAATGAAGGACACCTTTGGCAAAATGGTCTGACATCTTGACAACTGTAAAGTATGTGGAATATAGAGATTCAATCTTGGAATCCAGTACCCATTATACATTTTATAAAGACCTTAATTTTTGGATGAACATTTTTTAAAAATAAGAGCCACATATGGTCCCAAATGAAAAATATAATTATCTAAGCAAAATCAAGTTTCTTTTGCTGTCATTTAACATGTCTGAAGTATAACTTGTTGGAACCCTGGTTGGGTAGTGACTTCTGCAATGATTATGCTTTCAGCAATTTATATTTATTTTTCCTGTGAAAAACAGAAAAGCTACATCAAGATGCCCACTGATAGTATTCTTCTAGACCCTGTCCTTTGATAAGGAAACAGACTGTGAGACCCCTAAGTTCTTTCTTAAAATTTTGCCATGATTAGAAAACTGCATCACTAGCCGTAAGAAGACTTTTCTGTACCACTGAGATGTTTAGGTACGTCCTATTTCCCGGCTCCCAGCCTGCTGACGAGGTCCTACCCTTCGTGTGGAATGACGATACTGCAGACCTATTGTGATCATTTCCATGGAGAATCACATAATATTCAATGGGGGAGAAATGGTGGCAATTATCTGCCCCCCCGCCCCCGTGCTCTCTTTTACTGATGAGCTTGCACACTTGAGTGGTTTTCCAGTATAGGTGAAAACCTGCCTACTCTAATGAGACAGATGAAACAACAGATTCTATTACAATGGAACACAAAAAAAGCTTATAACATTATTCATTGTTTTTAAAGTTTGTATACTTGAAACAAGTGTTTAGTCTGCCCTTTATTTGTACAATTAATAAGGTGGGGAGGTGGAAGAAAAGGAATTAGGTGGATTTTAGTAAATGCAAATTTTGAGGGAATATGGAATGTTGGGGAGAGTAGATGTTTGTATTTCTTTTTTTTGCATTTTAAATCTTTCTTTTTACAATTCTGTTACATTTATTGGGGTGGCATTGGTTAATAAGATTATATAAGTTTCAAGTGTACAATTCTATATGAAAGCTTCTGTGTATTGCATTGTGTGTATTTACCACCTGAAGTCAAGTCTCCCTCAATCAAGATGCATTTGACCCCCTTTACAATCTTCTACCTTCCCCCACTTCCCTTCCTGTGTGGTACCCACCATATTGTTGTCTGTGTCTATGAGTGTTTTTACATATCTTCTATAGTTGTATTTCAGTGAAACCTGAGATCATCTTAATAAAAATGCTGATGTTTTGTAAAGGGTTGCATAATTTCTCTTTTGTTTGCATGAATTTACTTATTTATGTAATCTTTGTGTCAAAGGCCTCTGTTATCTATTGTTCAGGGTTATTTCTTGCCTACATTTCTTGTTTTTCGGAAACATAGGAGATGAGCTCTATTTGATTTCCTGGTACCTTAGTAACTTCAGAAGCTGTGGGATCCTGAAGGGACCACTTGATCCAGCCCTCTCATTTTACCAGTGAGAAAAGCAAAGCCTGCAGATGCCTAAGTGTCTGTTCAAGGTCAATGGCAGAGCTGAGACAAAGATCAGAGTCTCTTACCTGCCTGAAGCAAGGTGATTTTTCTACTTCACCATTTTTGCCTTCCAGGTATTTTCTCTTCTCAGAATTTTTTCTCAGAAATTCTCAAAGGACTGTATTCATAGCATTTATAACTAACATAATTTTGTATGTATATGTGGGAGTATTTGATCAAAGTCTATCTTCCCCACTTGACTGTATACTGCATTGATTAGCATAGCAATTTTGTCTGCTTTTGCTGACCAATTCCTAGTGCCTGCACAGTGTCATGTGCATTATAGGTGTTCAGTAGCTCCTTCTTAAAAATGAACGAACGAATGAATGAAGTTGGGTCTAATAGAGTTTTCATCCCGAGATCAAGTGGGTGACTATTTGGGTATACCATTGAGCTCTCAGGGAGGGCAGGACAAATAGGTGGATGGACTGAGATGAATAGCATCACTGAGTTTTGTACAATCTGCCATGGGAAATAAGGCTCTAAAGACAAGTTGGTTTTCAAACATACAAAGCTAGAATTACCATTTCTCCTTTTTGTAAAAACAGAAGTGTTAACTTCAGAATTTTACTATATTTAATAACTTGCATGCAATCAAATGTATAATTTTGAGTGCACAGTTCAATAACTTTTGATAAATATGTCATCCCCCTGACCAGAACCACAGTCAATGGAGATACTTCGGTCCATACCTACGGTCACTGTCTGAATCAGGTGGGTGCATTGGTGTCATTACTCATTGGTCTTCCTCCTTCCACTCATGTTCCATTCTCCTCCAACAACCAGACTGATTCAGTTGTTACATAAACTGTATTACTTGATTCTATTACTTATAAGCCTCCCAGGGCTCCCGGGATATTAACAGAATAAACCCAAGTTCCTTACTATGGCCCAAGAAGTGTTGTGTGATTTGGTCCTTGCCTGGATGCTAGTCTCATCTTACACCATTCTTCCTCTTGCATTCTCTATTTCTGCAACACTTTTCTTCCTTCAGTTATTTGAACTTACCAACTTTTTTCTTACTCTAGACACTTAGACTGAAACAAGATCTCCCCATTTGTTATCCTTCAGGTCTGTGATAAACAGATGACTGCCTCCCAAAGATGTCCAAATCCTAATTCCCAGAAACTGTGACTATGTTATGTTAAGTGATAAGAGGAACTTTGCAGACTTGGTTAGGGATCTTGAGATGCACAATTGTCCTGGGTTAACTAGGTGGTCCCTGGGAATCCCAGTATAATAACAAGTGACAGAGGGAGTCAGCTGGGTCAGAGTCAGAGAAGGCCAGGTGAGGCGGGAAGGAAGCCGAGGTGTTATGATCGCTGGCTTTGAAGATGAAAGGAGCCATAGCCAAGTAAGGCTGGCAGCCTCAAGAAGTTGGCAAAGGCGAGGACTGGATTTTCCTCAGAGCCTCTGAAGGCTCTGCAATCCCCAGCTCGGCAATCGTTTCGGTTTTAATTGCACAAGACTCATTTTAGACTTCTGATCTCCAGATAAGTTTCTAGGATAATAATGAGTTGTTTTATGCCACTACATTTGCGGTTATTTCTCACAGCAGCATAAGAAACTAATATGAGCTCCCTGCTTAAGATGCCATCTTTACAGGGATACCTTTCTCCAACAGTCTTCTCTGAAACAGAACCCTGTACTTCCTCTTTCCCATGCTCTCCCTGACATTCCCACCCCATGGTCTCTACGTCAGTCCCGTGTTTGAGGCTTTCATAGTGAAACTCACCACTGATGGGCATCCTCACTTACTCTTTGTCACCTTCACTAGCATGCGTTCTCTGAGGCCAGGGATAATGCCTCATTCACTGTTGTATCTTCAGGAACTAGTGCCTGCAACTTTGTAATTATGTGCCTAATAAATATTTATAAATGAGCCAGGTCTGTGCTGCCCATTACAGTAGTCGCTAGTTGCACGTGGCTGTTGATCCCTGGCTACGTGGCTAGTGAGACAGACTACAAGTAGAAAATACCAGTTTCTAAGTCTCCATGTGACAAGTGAGTGTAAAATATCTTTGTATCTTAAAATTAATATTTTAAATACAATATTTAAACATACAGGGTCTGGCACAAATAACACCTCTTTGTTATTACAAAATCATAAGCATGTAATTCTGTAACATAACAGTATCACACTCAAGCACACCATATGACATTTTAGGTGAAATGTTCAAATTGCTGCCCATCTCGTGTGGGACATTCACGTTCCCTACCAACCACACTCAAGCAAGCCTTACTTCTGCTGGACCCTGCATATTAGTATTTCTATCTTAATTACAAGTTGAAATATATTTTGGAAGTATTGGATTACATAATATATTATTTAATATTAAATTATTAAACATAGTTTCACCTGCCTTTTTTACTTTTATTAAATATTGCTACTGGAACATTTAAAAATTAGGTGCGTGGGGCTTACATTATATTTGTATTGGACAGTGCTTATTTGGATTGTGAGTTTCTTGAAAGAAAAACCTCTTTGTATGACCAAAAATGATTTACCCAGACTAGCTTTTCAGTAATGTTTGCTGCATCATATTTGTTCAATAAGTTATTTTATTAAAATATTTATTATTGTACCAATGCATGTAATTGGGCCAAAAGAGAAGATTTGCATTTAACAATTTTAACCAACTATATTTATGGCTACATATAATTTTTCACCTGATGCATTTTCTAGTTGCTTTAAAATTAACACTGTTAATATATGTTATAAATTAGAGCCTGGAAATACAGCTAGATGGCAAACTGTTACATCAGACATTTTTGTATTGGTAGAATGAAATTCTACCTTCAGGGGTACAGCTTTTTACAAAACATCCAGTTTTTAATGAAACATTTAAAGCCCTATCTAAGGAAATCCATTAGGCCAAGTGTTCCCAACCTTTAGGCTGAGGACCAGTACCAGTCCGGGCCTGTTAGGAACCAGACTGCACAGAAGGAGGTGAACTTGAATGCAATGCCCTTGAATCATCCCAAAACCATCCCCCTCAACCTTGGTCTGTGGAAGAATTGTCTTTCACGAAACTGGTCCCTGGTGCCCAAAAGGTTGGGGACCGCTGCATTAGGCAATACTTCCCACTCATTGTCTGCAAATTACTCTGAATGTCCAGGGACAGTGTACTCAGGAGCGGGGAAATGGCAGTATTTAGGACCTAGCCTAAGTCCTGCCCAGTCCCAGTTGGCTTGAGTTTTCTTTAGCATCCACTATTTTGTCTGAAAAATTCACCAGAACATTACATTCTACTCTATAATTTGTATTTGTTTTAGTGTAAAATATTGCTGTATGGTCCAAATCTTCAAGTAAAATAAATGCTCCATGATTTTCTCTGAGCATGTTGTGTGCCTGGTGTGCTGGCACTCCCGGGGCACTGGCACTGAACTTGAGCACTATGGAACTAGGACTCTGTCCCGAGCCTTGGCCTTCTGGGGAATCCTGCAGAGCTGCGATGACAACTGGTCGAGCAGTGAGCTGGTGGAGGTGGGGGGAAGGCAGTGGGTGAAGTGATTCTCCCAGATGAAGCAGAGATGGAGGAGGGTGAGGAGAACAACAACAACAAAAACCTGTCAACAAAGATACAGAGAGGCCTGTGTTTGGTGCCAAGACAAATAGGTCAGCCTTGTCTGTGACCGCTTTTCATTTCCTTCTGGTTTCAGGCCGCCTTTGAGATGGAGGTGGAGGTGTGTGTTCACAGGTGTGCTCCCACATGCATGCTCCCTCGAAAGCAGCACTGGAAATCCTTTTGCCTATATAAAAGCTGGGAACAAGGGAAAGACAGAGTGCCATTAGTCTGAGACCATTCTTTTTCTTGCCTGCGTCTATGAAGAGATAGTCTGGCCCATCCTCCTTATTTTGGTAACTGGCTGTTTGCATACACTGTATTCTTTAATTCCCATTTCAGCCCTGAAAGATAAGGGCCGGTCATTACCGTCTGGTAGATTCTGGTGGAGGAGCGAACTGAGTCTCAGTGAGGTTACAAAATTTACCCTTGGTCGATTCAGCTTGTAAATGGCAGAGTCAGGATTGAGAAACTCTGGCTCCATGCTGCTCCCAGTTTAACGTGATTCTACAACTTCTTTTTAGCGCCTCTGACATCCTAGGGGCCCGTGCCGGGCTTAAAGGAACATACAAAGATGAATAAAGATATGTTCCCTGCTGACTCCCAAGCCCAAACTTTCCCCCTCCATGATACTCCAAAGCAGCACGTATGAGAGATAGTAAGTATTCGATTACTTTCTCTGGGCCATTCATCGTGAGTGGTCCAGAGTTAAATGTTCTTGTTTAACATTAGCAGATGGTGAATGAGGCAACAATGTCTGTAAGAGGAACAAAACAAAAGTAATAAAAAGAATTGGCACTTGGGTAGAAAAGATGAACCATCGCCCCTGCAGGTCCTTTGTCTCAATCATTCAGTAGAACGAAAAAAAATCACTTTATAAATCAGTCGAAGTTGGTCTCATTCTGCCATTCGCAGCACATGGAATTACTTGCTTAGCTGATGAATGGATGCCTTTGCCAAGGCACTGACTCTGAGCTTATATAACTTGCAGTGCAATTATTACTTACATCCTAGAAAGCACTTATTTATTGTGGCTTGTATCATCATTTCATTTTTGAAGCGTGTTCCTTATTCATTTGCTTTTGAAAACGGGAATAGATGCCAGTAATAAAAAGAAGCTTTTCTATTACTGTAACTGAAATATAATTTTGAAAGTGATATGAAACAATGCATTGGTTGTTTGCATTTTATCATCAAGGCCAGAAACAGAGGAAAATAGCAACTGCACTGTTATAAAATTAAGGCTGCTCTGAAATTATGGTTGAATTTCAGTAAGTGCTAAAATCAGAGTGTGTGGGGTGTTAAAGCCTGAAATTTTTTAGTCCACAATACGTTGGTTCATTACATTTTGGTTATTAGGGTCCAAAAGGGATAGATACAATGTATCTTCATGTAAAAATATACATATGTGTAGACACACATAGGTATATGTACATGTATGCATATGTACATGTGTGTGTGAGTGTATACATAGTCTGTCTGGAAAAAGTCCAATCATTGTTAACATAGAATGATTTGCATGACATCGATGTAACCTGGCAGCCAAGGAGAGTGGACTGGAATGCACATGCACGAACAATGACGACTTCACTGTACTAGTCAGTGGGGGCGGTAGACTCTGTTAAGTGAGCATGTGTACTGTGTGGCTCTCACATTCAAAATGACTGAGTGAATAGAGAAATGAATCTGCATCAAATTTTATGTTAAGCTTGAACATTCCTCTGCAGAAATTATTCAGATGACTCAGAAGGCTTTGGGGGACAATGTAATGAGTGCAGTGCAAATAAAAGTGTGGCCCCAAACCTTCAAAGATGGTCAAGAAGCTGTTGAAAGTCACCCATGTTCTGGTAGGCCTGCAACAAGCAGAACGCCTGAGAATGTTGAACGTGTACAGGCTGCAATCAACAAAGATCGGTGACTGACAGTGTGAGAACTAGAAGTTGATCTGGAGATTCCAAACATTACTGTGTCCGAGATTTTGATGCAGGATCTTGGCATGAAACATGTGGCAAAATTCGTTCCGTGGATTCTACTACCAGAGCAGAAGGAACCTCGTGCTGCAGTTGTTAGAAGTGCATGAGGTCCCAAGGTGCCTACTTTGAAGGGACTGAGGTGTCATTGTCCTATGTATAATATTTTTTGTATCTTCGTCAATAAATGTCTCTATTTTTCATGTTACATGGCTTGATATTTTCTGGGTAGACCATATACACACACACACAATACACACACACACACACATATATATATATATATATATACACACATACACATATACACATAAAAGTTTGTTTGCAAAAATCAAATTCTGTCTTTATCCTCTTGAGAAAGGTGAAAAGCCGAGTCTCCATTTTTATCCTATAATCTCAACTAATACCTCTGGGGACCTGCACTGGAATGCAGCAACAGTATGTGACCTGGTAATCGGGCATACCTCCAAGTCAGTCTCTAGTATTCCCAAGAGTGTTGGTGAAAGCTGAAAATTAATCTCTAAACCATTCAGTTTATATTTTTAATGTTGTGAATATTTTTCTTCTTCTTCCTAGATCATGGCATGTCAACTTCTTAAAGTGAAATTAGAACTATAACTTTTCATTGGGTAATCATTCTTCATTTGATATGCAATCTGGGATTGTCCAATGTACATCTGATTCTCAAAGTCAACAATACATCGTCTCAATGAACACCAAATGCCAGTATCCATTGGGCTTGCAGCCAAGTTAGCAGACTTGTAGAGAATTGAAACTAGAATTTTTTGATATCTGGCACACATATTGTATCCTATATGTTCCTGCAGAAGCTACTACACATATTTCTTTTCTAAATAATAAATAAATCTAATTATTTCATAAAATCCAAGCTCTATCCCATCCTCCCCATTTATAAATATGTTATGGCTCAGAAAGTAACATTTGTAGTTAATTTCCCCTTTTCCCACATTTACAACTACCATCCTTCCACCTGCCGTACTATCCCCATACCCTACCTAGCCACCAGCCAAGACAGGAGTGCTTGACTTAGTTATTCTTTTATCTTTTTTAAAACCTTCTTTTTAAAGAAGCTTTCTACTTGGCAATTTTTGTGACTTTTAGGTAGCAACTCAAAGAGCAGAAGGGGGAAGTTGCTACCACTTTTAATGTGTAACCCAAGCTAAGGTGTGTCTCATACACTCTGCGGGGTTAGCAGAGTAGACATTACATTATGTTCTTGGGTCTCCTTTCCTCTTGCTTTCTCTCTGTCCTTCTCAGGCCAAATGAAATGTTATGGAAGCAGCAATTGAAAAAGAGACAACTAGGTACAAATCAAGACAGCTGTGGGACTTACTGCATCCTGTATGTACTGTTTTGATTTTTCATGTTGATTTCAATTTTAAAATCCAGCTAATTTAATAAAATATCTTCCTTCTCATCTTCCAGATTCTCTCACCTCGTGGCTATTTTGAAGATTGTCCTACTTCTTGGCCCAGTTTGGTGAAATTCTTCTTCCTTCTTTCCTTTTCCCTTTTCCCACCTGTCTGATTCTTTGTATTTCTCTAATTATTTAACCTATTATGATTCGTAGAAATCTAGAATAGTTTAGTGACAAAAACCCCAACAACTCCTAGGTGGGGTGGGGAATGGGGAGATGAAGCTGAGTGGCAAAGATAACATTTGTAGTGCGTGGGATAGAAGGAGCCAGGCCAAGTGTGGGAACATCCACGCATTAATTTTGTTCCCATTACATCTAAATTGAGACATCTAATTTTCCTTTGTCTCTGTTGACTTCTCTTCCCTCGCTCTCAAACTTTTCATCTTGTTTCAAATTTTGGAGTTGCAAGTTATGCCCCCCAACCCTCCAAAAGGAATCAATCTATAGTATTTGAGCAGAAATCCTGTATACTTGTATATGCTATATATCTGCAGACATTCTTTGCATTATTATGGGTCATGTAATGAGGCAAATCCACAATAGACAATACACACATCATCCTGTGGACATAGATTGAAAGGTAAGCTTTCTAGAAAGCAGAGATTTTCTTGACATTCTATGTAGCCTCTTTTAGTACTATAACTATTACATGAAGTGAGGTGTGACCCCCCCCAACATTGCTTGGTTATCCTATTCAGGCTTCAGTAAAATATTTTCTCTAAACCCATCATTAAAAAATCTTCCAAAAATGAGACTAATGTTTCTTTTTAAGAATTTAAACATTTCTTTTTTCGTTAAAAAGATTTTATTTATTTATTTTTAGAGAGAGGAAGGGAGGAAGAGAAGAAGAGAAACATTAGTGTGTGATTGTTCTCTGGCATGCTCCATACTGGGGACCTGGTCTACAACCCAGGCGTGTGCTCTGACTGGGAATCGAACTGGTGACACTTTGGTTCACAGTCTGGCGCTCAATCCACTAAGCCACTCCAGCCAGGGCCTGAATTTAAACATTTCTGAAACTGTGCTTGAAGAAATAAAGTCATAATACGATAAGTGAAAATAAGACAAATACATACTTTAAACATGAAAAAATTCACAAATTAAACAAAATGAGACCGTGACATTTGAAAACTGCCATAATGCATACATCTAAGCACACATGTGCACACATGCATACAACTAAGATATGATGTCTATCAGTTATGAATTCTATACATTTTGAAAGATTTCTTTAAATTTAATATATTTTTAAAAAATCACATGTTTTTCTTGTGTTTATATCAAAAGGAGAAGAGAGTGAAAGTGGTTAAGGCATCTCTAAAGTTGTTCATATCCAGACTCCAGTTCTCTGGAGTCATCGTTGGCTCAGTGCTGCTGGTATCTCTGATTTTCCCGCACGTTGTCACCTGCTGGGCCGTGATGGCATCATCCAGGGCATTGATGACATAGCATTTCTTTCTTTTTTTATGTGTGTAAACACAATTCTAGAAGCTTTTAGTCATTTTAATAGACTATTTTCACATTTTACTTACTAGTTCATATATTTCATTGTAAAATTAATTAGAAATCTTGTTCTTCAGATACATTACTTACTGAGTTCAGTTATCTAGTTATTGAGAAAAAATGGAGTGTGCATGATTAAATACAGATTTCAGAGAGAATGAGTAGATTCTATCAAAAGTTTGTCCCAATCAAGCATAAAAGTGCCTATAATCATTATAAACAATTCCATGAATAGTATTATGTTCAAGAAAAGATTTTACCATTACTCTCTAAAAATGCTCATGTTAGTGTACAGACAGACAGATAGATGAATGCTCAGAAGTACAAAGAATCATTAGTACTTACATATCACCTGCCAGACTCACCATTTATAAGGTAGCAAATACGGTTTTCAGATGACCATTGGAGGTATACTAGTGCATTAGCTGGAGTGATTATGTGACACTATGTCCATCTGAACCCTGAGGAAACATTTTGGGTTACTGTGAATAGATATGAAACAACTCCACTTGTTTTTCAATTGATCTGCCATGGAACATTTGTGGCACCTGAGCCCTTCCTAGGTAAACCACTGAATGTATTATTAGCATTTTTGTTTTTCTATTATCTTTTTATTTCATTTTAATTAAACTTCAATTACGGCTGACATGCATTGTTCTGTTAGTTTCAGGTGTACAGCAATATGAGTAGACATTTGTATAACTTATGAAGTGATTGCCTCAATAAATCTAGTACCCATCAGACACTGTGCATAGTTATCACAAAATTGACTGTATTCCCTATGTTGCACTTTCCAACCCCGTGACTGTTTTTATAACTGGCAATTTGTACATCGTAATCCCTTCCTCTTTCTTCATTATCTTTCTTGTTAATTAACTTTTGTATCTAAGTAAACACATATGCATAGTTTTTAAAAATTGAAAAGGTGCTAAAGATGATTAACATTTCTTAAAAGATTGATCCGCTATTGCATCTGGGATTTTCTTTGAGGCAGCGGATCCTTATTTGCAAGTTGTGATGCCTGCACTTTCTGAATTATACCAGAAGGTGTCAACCGAATATTTTCAGATGATAACCAGGATTCATATTCCTTCCTCAAATGGACCTTCAGTGGCTTGTTGACCGAAACATTCTGGGGTTATGATTGTCCTGTCGGGTCAGTAGGAGTAACACTCGAGTTCAAACATGTACAGGTAATGAGAAACTACTTTGAAATTCCACCCAGTTGACAGCCATTGTGAGACGCATTTTGATTTCATAGTTGCAAAATATTGTTGATCTCAAAATTGATGAGAAATGATGGACATTTTATTAGATGGTAGACATCTTGTCAGTTTGATTATTCTGCAAAAAAAAAAAAAATCATTGAACCAATCACTCATTTTACCATTGTGGCCTTGTTCTAAGGTTCATCGGCCAAGCTGTTGACAGTCATCTTACTTTTTCGTTCATTCTAGATCTTAGGGAAACAATGAGACATGGAAATATCGTTTGATAAGATCTCAGGCTTGTGCCTTAAGTAAGAAGTGGTTTAAGCACTGTGGATGATGCTCAGGTCCCTTTCCAGGAAGCTGATTCTTGACCTTGGGGTGCAGGCAAGTTGCCCCAGGGTCAGTGACATAGGCCTTGAAGCCTGAAGGTCTTGGGGCTAAATCTTGGCTCTGTATGCAGCAACTGGAAGACCTTGAGGGTCTCTGTTTCTTTTTCTTTTCTGTATAAAGAGGTATGTTAATATTCATTTGCAGGATTATTTTAAAAGTTAGAATTGTTGAAACCTGATGTTGTTACATGTGGTCTACACCTATCTGGTATCAGGATGATGATTTCAGCTGTCACTTGGAGCTATTTGGTTCAGTATCTTTGTTTAGCTTTTTTTAATTTATTTTTATTTTTATTTTTTTCCGCCCCCCACCCCCTGTTTAGCTTTTACATAAAGTGATATTAATCTTGTGAATTGATGAAGACTAAAATTTAGTTAAAGAGTATACAGTAAACCATGTAAAATTTTTTTTAAATGGCATACACATATACATGAACTTTAAATGGTGTTATGAGTCAATTATCATGTACTTTTGCCCCACTACCTCCCAGTTGCTTCTCATCAGACTGGGCTGATTGAGGTCCTAGCTAAGAATGACAAAGGCCATTTCTCACATTTGGTTCTGTTATGAATACCTTTCTCTCATTATCTGACTAAGCAGCATCTTCTGCTCCACTGTAGTGATCGTGTGTGGATCCCTTACAGTCTTTGATGGGCAAGCTGCTTTCTTCCATCATGGTTGAGTTTTTATTCTCTGGCATGCAAAGCCTATGTCTTGAACTTGTCAATATTTATCAACCATATTTATTTTGTCCTAATACTCTTTGCCCTACCCATTATTGCTAACACATATATGGTATACCAACCACTCCATTGAAATAAATACTGCAAACTGCCTTTTATTACTGGGTGCCTTTTATTACTGGGTTGGGTTCTTTTGTTTAAAGATTTTATTTATTTATTTTTAGAGAGAGTGGAAGGGATGGAGAGAGGGAGAGAAACATCAATATATGGTTGCCACTTGCTCACCCCTTACTGGGGACCTGGCCTGCAACCCAGGCATGTGCCCTAGACTGAGAATCGAACCAGTGACTCTTTGGCTTGCAGCCCAGTGCTCAATCCACTGAGCCACAGCAGCCGGGGTGAGTTGGATTCTTTATAACAGTGTCTCCTTGCATTGCTTTTGGCTTAGAAATCTTTTCTTCCATGTTTTTTTCCATCATCCCACTTTTAGAAGTCCCCAGCAGCAGCTCGGATCAAACCCAGCTTTTCTCCTTAGGTTTCCTCTTAAAATTCACTTACACTCGGATTACACTTCTGTAGAGCTTCTCTTTGTCATGTGTCACAGGGGTGAAAAGTTGTCTCCACAAGTTCCAGGGGACAGGATGGTGCCCGTTAAATATTATTTCAATCACTTCTACGCTGGGTTTGAGTATTTACTCTGCCACTTGTTAGGGCTGTGATCTTGGCCATTTCACATAATATCTCTAAACTTCAATCTTCTCATTTATGAAATGAACATAATTTTACTTTGCCAAATTAATGTGAATATTATATAAGATGGTATTTGTAAAGTGCTTGGCACTGGTAAAGCCCTCAATAAATAATTGGAATTATGTTGTGTGCCCTCATCTTGCGTTCAGTGAGCAATGTGGCATTGCATCCTCCCACTTAGAAGTTATTTCACCACCCTGAGGCCAATGAACTTTCTGGATTCTGCCTTGAGCTAGCTCACCGCTGGTGGGCAAGGAAGAACTGTCTTTAAATAGCGTGAATGCCACAGCCATAGTACATATATTTTTGAAAAAGCAAAACTTAATCTTAAGAACTTGTTTCCTTCTACTTCTTGAAAGGCATTTTTTGAATTTAGTGAGGAGGACACCTCTGATATAATTGGTTTATTGAAATATTGAAAAGTTCCAATATTGATAACTGAAATATTGAAAGTATTGGTTCCAATCTGTCATCTAAGTTTCATAAAGACCAGCATTTTACCACAGGGACCAAAGGCCACAGGCTTTAGATTCCCTAACATCACCACTGCTAGATATTCCAACGCATGGGGCCTTGAGTTTCGGCGCCCCTTTTTAAAGTACAGCATACCACCAACGTGGGGCTGGTTTACATCCGCTTGCACTTGAGATCTTCCACATGGAGGGACATTTTATTCCTTGAGCTGTTAAAAAGATGAACAGAAATGGACTAATATTCATATTTTCTCATACTTATTCCTTATAACGATGGAAGAAATATGTCAAGAAAAAATATCTACCTTTGAAGGATAAAACATCATACCAGATATGTAAAAATGTTGGTACTTCATTTAGGAATGAATATTATATTACGGTTCCTGCCAAGCATTATGCTAACAATTGTTTATTCTACCAGGCATTCGGGACACGTACCATTTTCAGTCGCAAGTCGTAAAGACTGTATACTAACAGAGTTTGTAGTACCCGGATCTTCACTTTTTTAGGACGAATTTTGCTGATATATAATTGCTGGTATAAATGTTGGCACTTCCTTAACTAAAGTTGTGATAACAAGTGTTACTATAATGAAAACAAATGAGATTAATGATTTTTCCAGGTTTTTATCTGGCAGTGGCTGAGAGATTGAAATTCCTTTAGCTTTGCCTCAGACAGGCTTATTTTTCCTCCCTTAGTCTAAAAGAACTTCCCAAATTTACCTGCTTGGTCTTTTTTAGAGTATACAAATGGTCTCAGGTACAGCATTATGTCTACACATGTGGAGAAGAACTGTACAAATGTAAGGGAGTCTTAGAAAAAGAGACCTGCAAAATCAATGAAAAAAGGCATGGATTTCTTTTGTAAAATGTGCATTATTTAATAACCAATTATTTACCAAAAATAAGCAAATAAGCAATAATTTTTACCAATAATAAGTTGGTAACAATTAATTCCTTTCTCTAAATATGGTATAAGTTATAGCCAGAATAATTCAGATTTTTAATGTCACAGCATAACATTATTTTAGGCAAGGTTTTTTCCCCTCAGCAGAATAGAGAGTATAGATTACAAAATGATAGTGTACAGCTGATGTCATTGTTTAATTAGATAATTGTATTTTGCATTTTATACTTTGCCTATTTTTGGTAATTCATGTATTACTGAAGTTAATTCAGCTATTAGCTATTAACCTCTAACTAAGCACTGAATTTGTCTACCTAAAGGGTTTATTTAACCAGAGTTTTAATTAAATAACAGAGCTAACATAATGAAGAGATTTTTATTCTGTGCTAAGAAATGGTACAGTACATTGGTTTCTTCCAAGACTGTATCATAAGATGACACATATTTTCATTTCTGTATTCAAGAACAATATTGTTGAGTAAATATTTGCACTAATACGTTGCCATTTTAGGATTTCCTGAGGTATACATAGTCCCACAAGGTAAATAATTAAAGGATCTGCCTTCTCGGATAGCACTAAGCAGAGCTTGATATAAGTTTGATTATTTCACTGGCCTCTTTGATAATCCATAACTGTCTTTTGCAATTACTTTCATCATCCAGCCAAGCAAAGATAAAAGATGGAACATGCTTCTGTTGCTTACTCCTAAGGAAACTGCATCACCCTTGAAAGGCCAGGTGATGGCATAGGGCCCAATCGGGGTTGGAAAACAGCAATCTGCAAGGACAAGTTAAGTGTGAGCCAAAAATGAAGTTGTTACCAGACAGCAAACCACAGTCCTCGCTCCTTATGAATATTTAAATGAGTAACTAAAAACAGCCTCGGAAAATCTAAGCAACTGTGACAGCTGAAACTGCCTGGAAACCAGGAGCCTACCAGGACCATGATGAAAAGATCACCCGTCAACTTGTACTTCATCCCACCCGTGGGTCTACAGAGGAAAAGTATCAGATCTATTTTACCCAAATATAAATTATGAAAAGTCTGATTTATTGCTGCAGTTTCAGAAGCCTATCAGCCCCCAAATCTCCTGTGTTATTTTGAATTCATTAAAATGCAATGATTTCTAACAATCTTTTCAAGGCAAAAGAATGGCCACGTTTTTTCGGACCCTGAGCTATTGATGTTGCTGTTGTTTTTACTCATAGAAAATTGGCCCTCGTCAGTCTTTCATGAATATATTTCAGTTTGCTCCATGTGGGAAGAAAGATAATGAGAACAGAGTCCCTAAAGCCAGAGTGCTCTGAATAATTCTTCCAAAAGCTCTAATAAAGAGTTACCAGATACATGGCCTGATTTATCTAGGCTCACGGAGTTTATTGTTTTGCTTTTCAGAAGGAAAATCAGATATATAGCTGTTTTTGTTGAAGTAGAAAATTCAGAACAGATTTTGTCATATAGAATAGTTCTAGAAAATATCTGTAGAGGATACATTTCAAAAGACAACTGAAAGTTTATTCTCCTTGGATATGTAAACAGAAGATGACTACTTCAATTACTGTCTCCAGTTTACCGAGGAGTAAAGAAGCACACAATTTTCCAGTTGGTGCCTTTATCTGAGAGAGTTGTTTAGTTCCTTTAAGGTGGCATAGTAAATTCTACTTAGTTTTGTGTGTTTTGATGAATAGTGTAAATAAAATAGAGCCCTTTTATAGTTCACAAGTTCCTAGTAAAGAAAAAATAAAACTATGCCATATGTACATCTGACACAGGCATCTCTACAATTCAAATCTACTAATTAACTAAGCATAAAATCAAGCTGAGGTTACCATTAATTCAGTGGTTATTTGTATAATCTCTATGAAGCATGAAGTTTTAGTCAAAAAGCCTCTGGAGAAAGTTCCAGAACATAGAGGTCATTGCTTTAATTGCGGAAGAGTTTCAGGGTATTTTCAACAACAGTAGGGAGCCCAGTGGCTGTCTAAGAGGTCATTGCTGGAACCTCTCTCCTCCCTGCTGGGGCCGAGAGCTGCATTTCCGGTTTCTCAGTGTACCTGCAGAGTGGCAGCCAGACCCGGCTGTTTGCTGTCTCCTTTCTCTTTAGCCACATGTGGGTCTAAGGTTGGCATTACATATTGCCAGATTTTCAGGTTTGCAGTGAAAATGTTAAATGGCGTGCAGAATGGCATTCTGATTTATGTTCATCCAGTGGAGAGGAGAGACTTTAGAGAGAAGGAGCTAGACAGAAGGAATGTTGGCCACACCCACACTGGAGACCCAGCTTCTCGAGGTGAATAGGAACATAGTTACTCTGAAGGAGTGTGAGGAGATGGAGACCCATTTTAAAGTGCAGAGATAGTCAGGTTGAGTGCCAGCTAAAAATCTCGTTAAACCGAACAGGGTTATCAGAAGAATGTTGAATCAGAGACTGGAAGTACTGCTAGCTCTGTGGTCTTCAGCAAGTCACGTATATGCTCTGGGCTGTTCTCTCAGCTGTGGGGCAGTTCTAGGAACAGAATGAACATAACTTTTATTTTATTTATTTATTTTTTTGAGGATTAAAGAAATCCATGTTGTTTCTTTATTGAAACATTATCTGGAAGTGTAACCTATAAATATTTGTGTTTACGTATCCATTTGTTTTTTTAAATGTTACCATATGTGCTTCATTTCTGATAGATTTTTTATTGTTCTTTAATTACAGTTGTCCCTATTTTCCCCCTATTATTCTCCCCTGCCCACCCCTGCCTCCCACATTCACTCTCTTCCCTTTGTCTTTGTCCATGGGTCCTTCATACATGTTTCTTGACTTGACTGTTCCTCTTTTTCCCCCATTACCCACCTCTCCACTCCCCTCTGGTTACTGTCAGTTTGTTCTTTATTTCCATGTCTCTGGTTCTATTTTGCTCGCTTGCTTGTTTTGTTGATTAGGTTCCACTTATAGGTGAGATCATATGGTATTTGTCTTTCACCGCCTGGCTTATTTCACTTCTCATAATAAAAAACTGTGGTACATTTACACAGTGGAATACTATGCAGCAGAAAGAAAGACGGAGTTCCTACCCTTCACAACAACATGGACGGAACTGGAAAGCATAGCTTTTAAAGTCAGAAGATCTGGGTCAGTTGTGTCAGCTTCTGGAACAATCCAAGTCTCCATTTGGGAGACACATGCAGGTGCTCAATAAATGTTAGTTTTTCCCCTCCCTTAACTCTAAAGTTTTTTCCAGTTTTAAATTCTGCAAAGTATGCATTGAATAAAGTCTTTCCTGATGCGTATTTGCATAGAAGTGGATCAGGTTTGTAACTGCCATTGTCTCAGGGCCACATCTTGTGCGTGGTATGTGTGCCAGATTTAAAATGAAACGTTACGGGTGCTGGGAAACACCAGGAGAGGAGCTGATGGTGAAGAAAGACAGGGTCAGCTGACATCACTAAATCTGATACTTTCTGACTCTTTTGTTTTATGATCTGTGATGTAAAACTCTTTTATTGATGCCATATTTTAATTTCATAAGTCATCAAATGTCATTTTAATTTTAAAAGTCATAACTTGGTCAGAGTTTGAAAATCAAAGTCATTTCCAAAGACTTACACTGTTGGGCAATAAATATTCATTGACATGTACTCATTTTTCTTAAATTATATTGGTTTTTAAGATAAATGAAAAAACAACAACAACCTTTTAATCAAATGACCTTAAAAGTGGCCTCAGACGACAACACAATATTCCAGCTCCTGCAGTAGCATCTAGCAGGAGTAGATTCTGAAAAGTTTTACCTGAATGCATGGGAAAAGCTGCCCCTCCCCCCAAGAAAACCACCTCTGTTTAAGTCTGTTAAAATGATTCAAAGTATAAGACTCCGCAATCCCACTTTTAGCTATCTGACCTGCAGAAATGCCGTTGTAACGAAAGGGAAGGGGGTTCACATGGGTAAGGCAGCATTGTCTTTAAGAGTTACTGATTGGGAATAGCCTTTGTTTCCATCCACAGGAGGATAAATAACAGTAAATACACATCAATAAATGTGACATTGCCATTAAAAAGACCAAAGTGGGTCTGTGCATGTAACCATGGGAATATGCATACTGTTAGGTGAAGGGAGTTACTGAGCAATATAGCAATATGCTTAATATGTACCCATTTTGAAACAAAAAGTGTATTTTAATTTGCATATATATATGTAAGTATGTATCATACAGACATGTGTATATGTTAGGCTAATGTAGAAAAATACTTCCAGTGATCTATATGTAGTTGTTCAGAGTAATTACTCCTGAGTTAGATTTTTTAATGCAATTTTGTTGTGATTAACTTGTTCTCACAAATATATATTTGCAATTAAAAAACAAAACTTAAATATGAGTCAAATTCTTGAAATGACTTAGGAAATCAACACATTTATTCTGGTCCTTTTTTTTCTCTGTAATAATCTACCATTGATATGCTTTAAAAAAGTCCATATGTAAGACATAGTTTTTAGCATCAACTCCATGTTTTTCTGCCCTGAATCTATTCCTGACTCTTCCATGACCTTTCTGTGTCTCTCAGATTGTTTCAGCTCTAAACTTCCTCATCTATAAAATAAAAGGGTTTGAAATAAACAAAGAGCTCAGAGAGAGACATTTCCTTCCAGTTCTGAGATGCTGCGCTTCTGCCAAAACTAAATAAACTTCATGGCCCTTTGCAGTTTAATACTTTTTTCCCACATAATATTTTACAGCAAGCAGCCCATTAATTTACTGGAGAGATGACCAACAATGATTTCATAATACTCCCTGCAGTCTTGCTATTTGTTCTGAATATCCTGGCGTGTCAGTATGTGGACCAGGAAGCCCCTCACTGTCTTTGCATTGGAAAGGTTCAGGGGTCTGACCTTCCACTAAAAAAAATGATGGCCAAGTGCATCCTCATGTAGGAAGTGACAGTATTGACGGTACCCTCTGCTCTTCCTCACAGTCTCCAGGGCTGTTTGCATATAAAGCTCACAGCCTGTTCCATGGCCCACGGAGGGCCCCAGGGCTGTGGTGGGCAGATTTCGAGGAACATTATGTCACAGACCCTTGTTCATTTTATAGTTCAGCTGGTCCACGGCATATATTTGCAGCAAGCTGGCCTTTCCAGAGAATGCGTCCTGAGTAAAGGCCACCATGATTTGTTTGACACCATTAAAGTTATTTTGCTTTCTCTGACCAGAGTGAGATCATGAATTATGCCCCTTTGCCAGAGAACTGAGGAAATGCGGCTCTGAGGACTGTCCACTGTATGCCGAGGGTGGGAGGAGGCACACGGGATGCTGTGCCTGCCATTGGAAGTGTAAATTTGCACTGAGGGAGACAGAATGGAAACAAAATAAATCCACAGAAGTAGAACACGTTGTGCCATTAAAATAAAATGTAGCCAAGATGAGTGTCCCAAAGAGAGAGATATGGAACTGTGTTCCGAGAAAGTACTGATGGGGCAGCTTAAGGGTCTGAAAACATGGAAGGGAGAAAAGTCAGAGATTTTTATGTCACTCATATAAACGGATTTCCATGACAATTTTTTCTTTTGTTGCTAAAACATCTTAAGCCACATTGGATTGACTTGTACTTAGCAAGCTAAAATAAGGTGATCACTTTTATATTTCCAGTACATTAATATTGGACAGGGGGCTCCTACAGCTAGGAATTGAAGAGGTACCCACCAAGGCTCATCTCTTGAGTGGGGTCAGCATAGGACTGTCTATTGGAATAAGGAAAGAAAGCAGTAGACCTTTACCATTTATTTCTTATTTTATCCTTTAAAATATCCTACGTTTGTATTTGCTTTGTAACTCTCATGGACATATTAGAATTACAAGTATGCAATTCATAAGCAAACATTCATGGCTGGGCCTGCATATTAAGACATTTTTTATTAGAAATCAATGCTTTTGAGGTAAATAACATCTAATTTAATTTGTCCTATAAGTTGTAGTTTTTTCATAAGGAATCTTAAAGCAAAGCTAGTGCTTTTTCTGAATTTCTTACATGCCCACAAAATCCTTCTGTCTGAAATGTTGGTGGAAAGATCTGTGATGGACAGATAGATCATATTTCTTTCAAATGCTCTGGCTTTTGGGCTAAGCCATTTGGGTTTTCGTGGTGGTAGAGCATCCCAAAGAGGTTTCTCTTTTATTATGGTGCAAATGTGAGGCTTTCAGGCTCTCTGGGATTTATGAACAATGAAGTAACTGTGATGGGATGTGCCACTTGAAGTTTTCTTGTCATTGTATGTATATGGATGCTGCGGGATCCACTGTTTCTAGCATCCCTTCCCCATGCCATGCAGACTGTGTGGCCACTGGGTCACCCACTTTGTCTCTGTTTATTCCCTGTCAGATCCCCTCCCTAATCCTGTAGCAGGTGGATGGCGCTCATTGAATTTCCACCTAATTAGAACTCAGAAATGAGCTTTGATTCCTGATGGCAGGAACTCTCTGTCTAAAAGTAAATTGTTAACCAGGTGCTGTCTGAAGACCCAAAAGGAGGAGCATCCGATCTGGATGAGCATGTTGGATGCCCGCTTGTGTGTGGAGTCAGGGAAAGCACAGCAGGTGACATGAGCCAGTAGAAGTGACCCCTAAGTGCTTCCTCGGTGAACAGAGTCATCATTTTCACTGCAATCAGATCCATACCTTTTCAAAGCAATACATTTTTTGTAAATGTCAGTCCTTTTTAAATTGGAAAACACTCCACCACTGTGAGAAGTTAATATTACTAGAAGTCACAGTTAGCACTTGACTTCCAAAATATCTTCAAGAGTTCAACTCCAAGATCACACCTCCCGAAGAGCACATTTCCTTACTCTGAACTGGATGTACCTACAGGTAAGAATTAGAGGGAGAATATTTCTTTTTAATTGAACATTACTAGGATGAAATGTCCTTTCTCTTCAGGTTGACCTTGCTGATGCACCTGTAAGTACAAAATGCTGTTCCATTTTTTCTGCCAGGAGCAAGTCAAACATCAACTTCCAACACCTTCAGTGGTCACCTTCCTTGGTATACACTGGAAAATAGAGCAGTTGGTCCCTTGTTCCTTCTGAGTCATCTGGCAGCTGTTTACACATACCTCATGCTCTGTCTCATGGCTCCTGGTTCTGCAAGGTGTACTGCTCAGCTCTGTCCTCTGCCTTTCATTGCCTGGAAATCCTGGGGGACCCCCCGTGGAGACTTGCTTCCTTCTCGGACTAAGCCAAGGGGGAATATAAGGCAGAATTTTTCCACTTCTATCTACAATCTTGTTCTTTGTCCTCCACACCACACTATGTACATACAGAGGATTATATGGCTCTCTCATCTGCTGTTTAATGGGGGGAAATCAAAAGGAATGAAAGTGAAGGTGGGAACAATGGATAAAAGAAGCTGGGCCCCTCCCAAACCAAAGCCTGTGGACCCACCAGGGCTCCTGCCATTCCTTTCTCTGCTGTGCTCAGAGGTGTTTTCCTCTGGAGGAAAGCCTCCTTCATCTTCATCCGTCCTTTGAAAATGCTTCTGCTAACCAATGATTTGTTTCACCCCAGGATTTCCTTCCTCATCTGTCTGTTTTGTCAAGTTAGAGCTAATATGTCTAAAAAAATGTTCCGGAAGCTCCTGCAGGACAGGATTCATGATCTTTGATACTCTGAGTCTCACCCCACAGTACATATGGGTGTGGACATTTCATTTTAGGCTCTTCAAGAGTTTCCTGCCAGCATGAGCTGTGGATAGGTTTTCTATTTTTCCTGGTACCAAGAGGATAACCACTAGCAGGTGCGTGTGCACACTCATGCACTGAGGATAGACTTACTTTTCACAGATAGTGAAATCTAAATATATAGGAAAATGGCATCTTTCTGCCATACCACAGCTCTGCCCACACATGATGCCACACTTTTTACATATTTTGCAAAACAGACACAGTTACTCTTTATTTTTAATTTCCTTGCCCCTGGGCTTCCTGAACCCAGGGATTGGTTAAAAGATTGTGACCATAATTGGACCATTTGCCCATTGAGGACATCTCTTAGGTCTAGCTTTGAGATTAAACTAGGTCAAACCAAATAAAAAAAATGCATTTCCATTCCATTTTCTATTTTCCCATTTAAAAAAATATTTAATTTTTTTTTATTTTTAGAGAGAGAGAAAGGGAAGGAGAAAGAGAGGGAGAGAAACATCAATGTGTGGTTGCCTCTTGCACACCCTCTACTGGGATCCTGGCCCTGATACCCAGGCATGTGCCCTAGACTGGGAATTGAACCAGCAACCCTTTGATTCCCAGGCCAGCACTCAATCCACTGAGCCACCCCAGCCATGCCATCTTCTTTTGTTAGATGAAGAAATATGATATGAGAGTCTATGACTGTGTTTTACGAAAACACCCTAATTGAGGTGGTGGTAGTGGGGATGGTGAGACCCGCGGTGTTTCTCCTCTTGTACAGGTTACACTGAGATGATCACACCTTTGTCTGAAACAGCTTAGTTTTCCAGAGTTTCTTTACGTAGGGGAGTGGATAGAGCATTTTACTGATGGACAACTTCTTTCCCCTGAGGAAAGGAATTACATTTGTTTGGGAAACCACCTTGGTAAACTGCTTGAACAGAGAAGATTAGGCTTTTGGGAACGGATTGGAAAGAGACAATAGAGAGATAGCTAAGCTTTTCTTCAAAGAAAGGAATTGGTGGGGAGAATGGGCAACAGTGAGCAGATGAGATGTAATGGAGGAGAAAGGGGGAGCAGGGGTTACCAGGTCAAATGATAAATATTTGGATCCCAAGTTGACAACAATTGTTAAAGGACTGGTTTAAAAAAAAAAAACAGAAAAAAGTAATATCTAATTCTCGCATTTTGCTGAACATTTCTGAAACATTATTCCTTCTTCTCCAGTAGATTTCTATCTCCAAGAGGTAGCTTGCGTGAGTAGAACAGTGTATGTGTTTGTTCTAAGAGGATGGAAGTGCAGTAAAGCAGCACAGGCACAGTCATGGACACAAAATACACGCAGAGAATTGAGAGGAATTGAAGCCAGGATGACTGAAGAGTAGTGGAAACCCGACAATGTCTGCCTATCCCCAAGAAGAACTTTGAGTTTCCCACAGGATGTGAGACGGCAGTTGAAAACCATCCTACGCAGACAGGATGCAGGATGACCCAACGTGGCACTGTGATTACACTTAGCAAGGATTGAATTTTTGTAACTTAAAAAGTCATACAGGAGCACTCATTAAAAAAATGCAAAGTCTCAAGAACAATAAAGAACAAAGTAAGTGGGTCACATGGGTGTACAGTGTATCTTAGATTCATTTGGTTGAATGAAACAGGGATGCACCCCTGTAATCATCAGTGTTTTCCGAAATCCACATCAAATCACTGTTAATTACAGTGGAGAATAAATGTGTTCCCCCAGGGAGCTGGAACTCAGCCTCCTCTTCCCCAAGTCTTTGAAGGCTCGTGTTTTATCCTGAAGAGTCATTAGAAATTTGTATAATACTATATAAAACATACTTTAGTTTTCATATTAAAATTCCCCCACCCCTGCACACAATGTTTATGGTAAAACTAGGTAAATTCCCTACCCTCTATACCTACGTATACTCTCTATTCTCCTTCTCAGCTTCAAAAGTATATGTTTTAACCTAGTATTTTCTTTTTTTTTTTATTGATTGTCTCCTCAGGTAGAATGTAAGGTCTAGGAGAATAGAGAATCTTTCTTTTATTTATTTGTGTATTCAGATGAGGAGATTACTGCATATTTATTAAACACATGAATAATCCGTGGCTTGTATACATACCCTTGTGTTATGTTGCTCTATTTCCCCAATGATAGAGTAAACTAGTCAGAGGAGTCTCAAGTAATGGGAATTATTGAGAATATCCCAACTTCTCTGTTCCAGTTCTGAGCCATCCTGTCACCTCTCCTAGGACATAGCTGGCACATAAGGAATCCTAGTGTAAATTAGAAAAGGTGCTCCCACTAAAAAAGTGAATTTTAAAACGATGTCTTTTTGTCTGGGTTGACATAACTGATCCTAGGGTTGGTCTGGCTTCATGAACTGGGTCTGCATAGTTCTACCCAATGGTCTGGTCTCTCTCTGGACCTCCTAAAGTACCTGTCCCTCATGGTCTCTCTCTCCTATTTCCAGCCTCCTCAAACAAGGAGCAACTGGATTGGTCCACTCAGCCACCATGGGATGTGGCACTGTTCTATTGGGCTGTTCTTGGATTAAACTCCACTCCCTGGTCTAGTCAGTGAAACCTCCATTGTAGGATTGCCTGGTTTTCTCAGAAAGGGACCAGAGCAGCCTGTATAACTTACAGGCTGGGTCTATTTTAGCTTTCATGATGGATAGAGCTTTGTAACAGCAAACTTATGTCAAAAGGTAAGAGCAAAAACCATAGATGCCATCAAATTTTGCCAATGATAAGAAAAAAAACATCATAGAGTTATTGTCCAAAAGGAACTAAAATGGATTTTGGATTGCTTTAGTATGAAATGTGTTGGGATATTATTCCTATTGGATGGCTGAGGAAACCCACCTAAAGGTCACACACCTTTAGGTCAACCCACCTGAAGTCGCATTACTATGAAATCAAAGACTGGAGATTGAGACTCGGATGTGTTGTTTGCTTATTTTCAGTCCATTACTTCACTTCACCATAGTGCTTTCGTTTCAAGAACAGCCCCACAGGGTGAGGTTGTTAAAGATAGTGACTTTGATGATAATATTTTTCTTCTATCTACAAAGATGCTTTTATTTTTAAAATACCTGAACAACTGCCTAAAATTACTTAATGTCACAAGCATGCTTCAAATTCAAATAGTTATTTATTTTTATCCTTTAGTATTCACTGGGTTTCTTCCTTGTGATGGGTCGACCTTGCCAAGTGGCTTCCAAAACCATTAGATTTTTTATGAAAAGAGAAATCTTTTAGAAAAATAACCCTGAAAACCCTGATGACACATATTTTGTCACCCTGCCATATTTTCCTCCTTTTCTGTTCCTAGTAGCAAAGCAACAACTGAATAGAAATATTCTGAGGTCTTCCTTAATCTTAGTTCTCAAGAAGAAATATGAAGTAACACATCATATATATATTTGAAGATTGGCTAATGGATTCTCAGTAGCACCATAGAAATACCTTTTCACTTTAGATAAAAAATTCCAGCTCTTTAGCTTTTTATTTAAAGGTATGTGGTGTAGAGCAAAGTGGACCCAGGAAGTTGTCCCAGTCTTATAATTTTCAACTCCTCAAAATAGCATTTCACATTCACAGTGTATATATCATATATTGCTTTCTTTTTATCCATTTTATTCATTAATTTCCTCATTTATACATTTTCATTAGCTGCTTTTATATTTTCATTTTGAACATTTTTCATCTCCAAAAACATTGTTCTTTTGTGCCAGGACTCGACACAAGGAAAGGCCTACCCTGGTGAGGTGATCAACTGCATTCTCCTTTCAAATTTACATGATCACGTTTTTTGGTCTTCTGCTTGACTGGAAGGAACATTCTAAATTTAAAGGAGACAATGTTTTTAAGGGGAAGAGTCATCAAAGAACATGTATAAATGACCCATGGACAAAGTCAAAGGGGGGAAGGCATGAGGGTGGGCGGTGGAGGGGGCAGGGGAAAGTGGTGGTGGGAAAATGGAGACAACTACACTTGAACAACAATAAAAAATGAATAAAAACAAAAACACTTATTGATCTTCTGAAGGAAGAGCTATGAAAATACAAAGTGGTGATGATGGTGGAAAGGTTAACACCCACAAGATGCCAGGCACAAGCTAGGCACTGTGCAAGTGTTAAAACACTTAATCATTCCAAACATCTATTAGTAACCCTCTCTTTTTATATGTGTCTTTCACATATAGTCATAGATTCGGAGAGTGGTTTAGTAATGCGCAAGCTCACATGGAAATGAAGAGCGTCAAATATGGGCCATCTAACCCTAAATCTCGTGTGTAACCTCGCTCACATGGGGACTTGATTGAGTGCATTTAATACCTAAGGAAGAGCATGAAAATCAGAGGAGCAGCTCATTAGCAATAAATGAGGAAGTGATTATAGACACAGAAGCTGGCCTAGTGCATCTTGGGACGTCTGAGAAGTGAAGCCACTCTTGATGCTGCTCAGATCGGTTTCCAGAACTTCAAAGCTGAAAACCAAGCTTGGAAGCTTGGGCTTATAATTAACGAGTGAGCCTGCCTTCTATTCCATTTCACTCACATTTATTTTGTGTCTTTAATTAGGTAATGAGCTCCTTAAGACCTGAAACTATGATTTGATTGAGCTTCTTTAGGATTGTCCTTAGCTAGAAGCAATATTGGGTAAATAGTAAGTGCTCCAGATTTACCAGTGGAATCCCATTATATGACGGCTTACATTAGGCCTTCTGCAGGGACTCAGGGGTTACTGCTTATTAATTACTGCCTCGTGCTCTTCATGTCCCCCGTTCCTGGTCCAATAATACAACACTTACTAGTTTATACTATTTCTTGTGTTTCTATAGGCAAACGACAGGTAAGAAACAAATAATTTTTACCCCTGTGGCCTTTAGAAACCAAAGTGTCTCATTCCATTTCCATATAGCATTAAAGTAGTGAGAACTTAATAAAATTACAATAAATACCTCTATTTTGACATCATGTTTTTACCCCCTCTTTTATCAGCCCACACCTTCTAACTGACCCTTCCTCCCTCACTTCACTCCCAGCCAGAACCCAGGGTCTCTCAGGCTCTTCCTTGCTCACTTTCCAATTTCAAAGGTCAAATGCATCTATTTCTTTTATTCATTGAGCTTTTAAGTAAATATGCCCATGACTTGATTATGATAAGTGAAGTGGGTCTGTAAAAGATATGTCAAAAGTGTGCAAAAGAATCTCAAAAGTGGGAGGTTGACTATGTCAAGAAAATTTGGGGATGGTACATATTCATCTTGATGAAAACCTGGTAGTGTGGATAGAGGGGGAAATTACCTGCTACTTGCAGAATGGAATCTAATCTAGAATCTTAATATCAATGCTTGTTTGGAATCACTGTGTAGAACTGGAGTTGTGAAGCAAATATTTGGACCATTTACATCTCCTTCATAATGGATCTGCCATTTTGGCATGCTACCTTCGCATGCATGGAAGCTCCCAGTGCAAAGAGCAGGTTTTCTATTGGCTGCACTAACGGGTAGGAGAGATTATACACAGATTTTTGATGGATGTTTTTTCTAACGGCCATTGTGAATGCCTGTCTTATATCCCCTTGGCCATTTCTAAGTCCATTTGCAGCTGTGGTGGACAGTTTTTGTGCACAGTGACCATTGTCTGCTGGAGGCTCTTTCCAGAGGGACAGGAGCTGCCCCTAGTTCATTTGAGCAATGGATGCGGTGAGGATCTGCATCACTGTTCTTCAGTGGGAGAATTCAGCAGTAGGCATGGGCAATACCTCATTGGGTCCTGGAGCACTGAGCCGCAGTTCCTGGCAGCTGTAACCCACTCATTATTACAGCTGTCTCTGGGTTTTTTTCTCTTGATGATTAGATAAACAACAGAGAGAACACGACGCCTGATTCAGATCGTTGGTCTGTGTCTAAAGGACGTTCTTGTATGTATCTGTTAACCAATGCAACCACTTTGTTCTTTGTTGCCATTACTCTTTGAATTCTTCGTAGTGCTTAACTAAACACGCTTTCCCTCACGGGAGGCCATTGCTGTTTGCCTGTGTCTGTATCTCCAGCAGGTAACATGAGACTCGGTGCGTGGGAGGCACTTAATAATATACTTCAAATGGAAATGCATATACATATGCGTGTATGTATGTGCATATTGTCCAACTCAGTGGATTTTACTATATTCACGGGGTTATACAACCATTACCATGATCTGATTCTAGAACATTTCTATCACTCCAAAAAGAAATCATGTACCACCCAATACTTCCCTTGTCCAATCTTCTGGCAACTACTAAACTATTTCCGTGTTGATGAATTTGCCTATTCTGGACATTTAACATAAATGGAATGATACAATATGTGTTCTTTTGTGTTTGGTGTCTTTCGCATACATAGTATTTTCAAAGTTTGTTCATGTTGTAGCATGTGTTAGTACTTCATTCCTTGTAATAGACAAATAGTATTCTCTTGTATGGATATGTCACATTTGTTTATCCTATGATTGGTTGATGTACATTTGCTTTTTCCCACTTTTTGGCTATTACAAAATGGCGCACAAGCAGTTGCAACATTTTACATTCCCATCAGCAGTGTGTGATGAAGGTTTCAGTTTCTCTATATCCTCACCACTTGTTACTGGTCTTTGGAGGATACCTCAGCATTCCTTTTTATCTAGCAGTTTGCTTCCCTTGGGCCTTCTCCGATTTCACAGCCATACAAAATAGAGACCGCATGAAGGGGTGAGTGCGGTTGACGTACATGAAAGCTGCAGTTGTACTGCAGTGGCGAGCATTTTCTCTGGCGTTTCCCCTTTTCTGATCCAATGAACTCAGGTGTGGTTCAGCATAAAGGGAATGCACGCTTCCTATCAAGTTGTGTGGCCACGAGAAAGCCACTTCTTCTCTCCAGACCTCAGGTATTTTACTTGTACATTGAATAAGACATGTTCAGTGTCTTGTTGGAGTGTTGACATAAACCTTCACCAAGCTTACTTTTGGTGTTTGAAGCTCAACACAAGGCAGTAGTAGATGTCTACTTTTAAATTTTTTTTACCTTACATATCCCACCCTTTTGGGAATTAGTTCTTGTTCATAGCAACTGATTGCTATGTTCTTAGGGGATCTCAGAGCCAACATCCCTCACTGCAGAAGTGGGACTAATTGAAATACTTCCTCCTGGGCAGAGTGATCGGTTCAGGGTTAGGTACCTGGCTCAAGCTAGGGAAGCTCCAGTCTTGCCTGCGATCTCTCAGCTGGAGCTATCAGGGAGGATGCCATCCTCTGCTGGAGCTCTTGTGCTGAAGGCACACGACTTTGGCACTGCTGGTGGCCATCGGGCCCACCGCTTGGAAAGTACCCATCTTCGAAATGGTGACAGAGATTTTATCATCTGAGGTTCTCAATCCTCCTAGGCTTGCTGTCAGAACTACCCCTGCATTTTTCAGTTCATTTTTTTAGTGTGCATAATTTAGGTAGAATTTCTGTCACTTCTGTTAAGCAGGGGTCTAATATATATACAAACAATCATTGGGTGTCTATAGCGAATATTTTAGATTAAACAAAGTGGTCCAAGTCCATACTCTCAAGTTTACAGGCCAGTGTCATGGCCAATAGGCAGAAATAAGGAAGCCAGCTTTACAATCAGCCCGATCCACATGACGAAAGGGGCTTTGGGGCTGCTTTACTGATCAGCGTCTTCACCAAAGTGCCATTGCTGAGGCTCTGCAGTTTCATAGCACAGCCTCTCACATCCCTGGGGCACCTGATGGCCCCAAATGCCACAGAAGCTGCATGACTTCACACATGGTTTCCTGATGTTGAGAGCCTCATTTTTTGGTCATCCATAAAATAGGGATACTATTGGTTAGTTCATGGGTTGTTTTGAAGATGAAGTAAAACAGTTCCAATAACATGGTTCCTGATATCTAATACATCCCCATTAGTGTTGACAATCAAACTAATTCAGGATTTGCTTTTCAAAAATGCATTTATAGGATAAAGCTTATTTTGAAACAGTGATGTAAAATAGTTCTTCATAAACATTTAAAAATAATACTGGTTTATTTGGGATAATGAATTCACAAATACATTTAAACAACATAATTTAATGATTAGCCCAGGGGTTGGAATAGTTTAGGAAAGTTAGCGGGTAGAGATAGATATTCACTGAATATAACTATCCCTTCTACAGAATTGATGCGGATCCTGGCCAGCAGGATCCTGTGTTGTGGCGGCAATAGACAAATACACACGGATTACAGAAATCCTGTTGAGAAAAAGGGACAGCATGGCCACTCTCTAATTGAGAGAGGGCGAGAGGGCTAAAGAGAGCCCAAGAGAGAGAGCCTGACCCCTGCCTGGACAGGCTTTCATTGCCTTTCTGGGCACATTACATTGAGGATGGTCCTCATTTACTATGCACAGGTTCACTGTAGGTGATTAGCTTTTACAGACAACAAAGGACAGAATGCTGCTAATTGCTTCAAAGAGAAGGATATTACAGCTCAAGGGGGAAAGTGGTAGAACTGGTTACACTCCATACTTGGGTGGTTTAGCACAGACTTTAGGAAGTTAAAGACACTTCATAAACATTTGCTGCCTCAATCCAGGCTGAGGGAATTTTAGCAAGAGCAAGTGTCATAGCGATCTAGGTACAATGCAGGCCTGATTCTCCAGGGGAGAACCTGTTTGTGGGCGTGGGTCCTGCCTGCTGAACCTCACTCCCCACTGGCTTTTCTGAGCGGGGGCTGGGCCACATTTCCCATGCGTGGAACAGTTCCCTATACAGAATGAAGAGGATAGGTAACTAGAAACTTAAACAACAACCAAAATTTATTTATTAAGAATTATTTTGGGCATGGATTTCTGATTATGAGTTGTAATTTTAATGATCTCTGTATCACATTGATAACATAATCAATAAATCCATTTGTCATTAACCCCAGGACCTGTTTGCACATAAATAAAACGTGAAAGTAATGTATTAACCCAAAGGGTATCCTGGTGAATCACCCCCATATTGTTATTATTGTTTAATGGGCACACATGATAAATTAATGTCATGTTAATGCATAATCAGTTCATCTTCTAGTGCCCTAGAGCATGTATAAAGTGTTCATTTGTTTTGAAGTTGTGCTTCTGGTTTTTCTGAACCTTAGTTACTGTTCTTAGTGGCTCTTGTCGTTGAGTCTAATCCTAACTGCAGGGTGACTGAAATTTGCTGAAGCAGTAAAGAAGCAATTGAAAATATTAAAAGATGTTTCCTGAAGATAATTATTCATTAGCGTACATGTATAAACCAAAATTCTGAAACTGGACAAGGGTTGCTGTTCCAGTCTGAAACAATGACAAGTTTGTTTGTACAGCAATCATCTTATGAATCAATTATTTTCCTGATTAGATTATACTCATAAAGAAATGAATGCAGTGCCCTTTAGAAATGCAATATAGTTATGAAAAAAGAAGCCCACCCTCTCTCTGTACATTTTAATGATTAGCAAAGCTATCTCATGGTTTGGAAGGAGGCCCAGGAAGTGATCCAAATGGGATTATATTTTCTTAATCTATTAGGATAATGTACAACTTGCTTCCATTCCCCACCCTACCCCATCTAACTTGGCAAGTACTGTTAGCCAGTCCTGAAATAGTGATATTCCAGAGACAGACTCCCATATAGTTTATCATCTCCAGACGCTGGGTCTGTCATAGGCTGAAATCTCAGAAGAAAATATTGCTGACTAGAAGAGAATTTATGTGTTTTAAAATTTGATTGATTATGGGCACCCAGTTAATAGTGTGATCAGCATTATGCAAACATGTAAAGGTCATGACCTGAGTTAAGTAGAAGTGATTGTCACACATACACACAACTTAAAAAGCAACAGCGAGTGCTGAGTTTCAAATTCATAATCAAAATGTGGAAAAATCAAAGAGGATTTAGAGGAATCATTGTTTCTCAGCCCCTTTTCTTAATCTGCAGGCTCAGCCCAATAAACATAAGCAGTAAGGAAGAGAGACATGTTGTTTTGCAATGAATGGGAGGACCAAGGGTTGGCCACAATCTGAGCTACTTGTAGAATTAAAGAGGCCCAAATGAAAAAATGGCCTCTTTATGAATCCCTTGTGAATCCTGCTTGGAGAAGACATCAAGAACTTGCTCTTTGCTCAGATGATGTTGCTAGACTTGACTTTGACCCTTGAGATACTCAAGGATAAGAGCAAAAGTGGATGCTGCTCTCTCTTCCCCCTACAGATACTCATAGTTCCCAACATTCACTGGAGGGCTTCGGGTTCTGAGAGGTAATAGCATGAATTAGGAAGAACTTTTATTTGGTGCCTTAGTTGGAACGGGCTGCTGAGAAGACCATGCTGGCCATGTGTGTAGATCTTCCATAGGTGTGAACCTTGATGAGCCAATCTGACTGCCCAAAATGCAAGGAATCCAGGAGGGAGTGACCCTCCACCCAGTGTTGTGACATTTTGGCCCCCTGTGCGTCCTCTGAGAGACTGTGGTACTCTAGGTAACTAACCTAGACCACAGGGTTGTTGACTGTGCTTTGTCTTAAAACTGGTAAAATACTTTGGTCAGAGAATTGAGGAGCATGAACATTTGATGGTCTGATAAGGCATTTACTGCCTGCTTTCTGGGTGGGACTTTAAATAAAGGAGAATGTAACACCTCCTCAATAACTGCATCTCTTATTACAGACAAGTTAGAGGTGAATTATGCCCAGCTATAATCTTATTTTGTCTGCTCAGTTGGGCATATACAAGTAGCTCCAAAGAATAGGATAGGGTGTGGATGAAGAGAGCACCTTACCTTTAGTTAAACACCTCTGTGTATTATTTATTTAAAATAAGCAAGCATTAGCTTGGATTAATATTTTAAAATTAAGAAATGGAGAAATATTAGCCCCACTCAGGACTGAGAGTTTTTCCTCACCTGTGATGGAGAAGCCATATGTAGTGGAGCAACCCTATGAGAAAGGATTTCATAAAAATAGGTTAAATTTAGTGAGACTCCTGAATTTAGTAAAGAGCAATTATTTGGAGTAGACTGAAGGAAGGTAGCTTGGAAATCAACTTGGCATTCACTCATTTATTTATTCAATAAATATTTGTAGACCACCTACTCTGTGCGTGGCTATGCATTGGCAATGGGTTCTAATAAAGAATAAGTTCTAATAAAGAATAAGTTCCTACCTTCATGTAGATTATAATCAACAGATTAGCAAATATATTATATTGAACACATCGGACGTGTGGTGCAATGGTATGCTCTGGGCGTGGTGTGCAGATGAAGAGCAACTGCCCTGTGTTCAACAGGCTGACATTTAATGGTGAAGTCGGATCTGAACATTAGTTATCACTCCAGGCTGTGTGTGATGAGGACTGCAAGAGTTACAGGTCAATGACTGGTGTGCATAAAGACTTTTTTACTCCATTCTTGTATTCATTTTTTGAAAAATTTTTGTAGGGCTTTCTTCTGGGAAATATTGGTTTTATAAATACTAATATAGTCAGAAAAATCTGGAGAAAGCAATGGGAAGAATGCTTCGATTTTAGATTTTTTCTTGATTTAGGCAAAGTTCCACTGTGTTCATGCAATACGTAATTTCCCTGTGAAAAGGATTCCTGAGGTCTCCTTTGGTCTCTGAACATGCAAATGAAGCTTGCTTCCTCAGGGGCTGGCTTTGCAAGAGCCAGTGACTGCAGGCTACTGAGATCCCCCAAAGGGATCCTGGGAGGATAAAGCTGCAAAGAACCATTGAGCTTTGAGCTTCCCACACGGCCTCCAGGACCCCACAGTCTGAAGCCACCACTTACGTGCCATCTCTTCTTGACCTGCCCACCACCCACAAGGCTAGGACCAAGTTATCCAACAAAGCTATAATGGAGCTAAAGGTTTCTACCATCCCTACCAGTTACGTTCTCCATTTGTTGCTCCATTCAATATGACAATATTTCTGGAAATATACGTAGCAACTAAGTCAGCTATTTAGGAGTTCAGAGGTGGGGTTGTTTAAATTATTACTCTGCGACGGGTGATTTGGACTCTCAAATATGTTTGTCCTTTAAATCCTTAACCTTTAGCCAATTCCATGTTTGTCATGATTTATTTTCTATATATGATTTTGACCTTCTCTTGGCAGATGGCTTCAACATTATCTTCGCTGAGAATGATTCTGACACTGGCTCGAGAGATACAATTGTGTTCTGTTTATGCAATCTAGAAAGCCAGAGCACTTTTTTAAGCTGTCGTCATACATCACTGTCAGTATTTTGAACCACTAAATTGTTATTAAAAATTCAGGGACAATAATCCATTTTGAGAATACCATGAGAGAAGCAAATCCTGTAACGACTGATTGACATTTCAGGAATAGCATCATTCAAGGCATGCTAATTTCCCTGCAACCCATTTCCTTGGATAAGTGTCTATTGTATAAATAAGTTTGGTTTCCAGCCCCTTCCCAGCATTTACTTTTGATGAGAGAGTCTTGATATTAAAAGAGAAAAATCATCTTAAATGAAATTTGCTTTTGTTCTGTATGGTTCTACAGGCAAATAACAACAGTAAAAAAAAATACTCTACTTCATGGCTAAAATAAATGACTTTCATTACCAGCAAAGAATTTTGTATCATATGGTTTCCACCATTTTTCAAGAAACAAAGTGCTACAAGAAGCACTGGCTCAGGAGTTACGAGCCGTGATGAGAAACTTACTAGACAGAGAGCCAGGAGATGAGCGTTTTGGTCCCAACTCCGCATGACAAAGCTGCCAATATGTCCCTTAACAGAGAATTTAATTTCTCGTAGCAGTAGATTTTGGGGTTTTATATCTTTTCTGCCTTTGTTTTTAATCAAGCATGTTTGGGTGTGTTCTAGGTCTGGTAGCATTTGATACAATGTCTAGGTTAAAATGTAAGGGAATGTTTCACTGATACCCTTTCCCTGCATTCTTTAGGAAGAATCAGGGTTTTTCTTTTTTACTCGAGTGGGAAATGGACCTTCAAGTCTTATCATTTTCAAATGTCTTCATCCTGTGAGGCATTTTGGCAGGACAAAAGGCTCGTGGATGATTTATCCTGTACCTTCTCCTTGTCACTACAAAAGGAAAGGAAAAATAAATGGGCTTCCTAATGAAAAATTCTTTGCTTCTTTCAACCAGTTGTTAATGAGAATGATCACAAGCAAACTGTAAATGCTTTTTTTTTAACCAGAAATCATAGATTCCAGTATCCTAAGATGATTGATAGCAATAATATGCATTTATGTAGTATCCAAGTTTATAAAACCCTTGCATTAAAAAAATCTCAGTTGACCCTCTGAGAACAAAAGAGTATGATCTTTTCTATTTGATAGATGAGGAAATTGAAGCTAGGTTATGAGGGGTAGAGCCAGACCACCATCCCTGTCTTCCATTTCTTAATTCAGTTTGTTTTGCATTATACCTTGCTGCTTCCATAATCTCTTAACAGGGTGATAAAAACCATGAGTTGCTGAGTGCCTCCTACATTATTTTGGGATACTGAGATGACACAAACTGTTCATAATAAGCTGTGCATTTTAAGAAAAATCACTGAGAGAGGACAGTGTTAATTAACCCTGGAAAGATAATTGTGATAATAAAGAGCACCTAATATTTGCATAGAAATATGCAGTTTACTGAATACTTATTTCAGAGGATGCTTAAGCAGCAGCTTGACATGGTTCATATTATCCTTTGGTTATGGATGTGGAAACCTGTGATAAGAGGCTGAACGCTTGCCTGACTGCTGGTCATTCAAAAAAGATGACACCCTTGTTCCTCCTATTGCCAGCAAGTAGCAAGAGAAATGTATAGACATTGGAGAAAGTCTGGGATTAGATGCGCCATTTGCAATACTGATTGGCATCATAAGAGAATAAGGTAAGAGGGAAATTAGGAGGTGTCCAAAAGAACAGAATGCGTTTAGAAGAATAACACACATGCTTTGTTTATCACTTTCTAAGGCATTCCTCAATATCTGGTGCCTGAAATTCAAAATCATGTCACTGTTTTAAACAGCAACTTAGCACGGGGAGGGGCAGGAAGTAAGTTAATGATGACGCCACCCTAGTTTTTACATAGATGAGCATGTATACAATTGCAATACTTTTGAAATGCATTTGTAGACTGATACGTACAGGGTGGGGCAAAAGTAGGTTTACAGTCGTAAGTACACGAAACAGAGTTTGTTCTTATATTATCATTTATTAATTATTGTATTATTTTCCACACAAACAACTGTAAGCCTCCTTTTGCCCCATCCTGTACATTCATCGGGTGTTTGAGAATGAAATGAAGCATCACCTCTAAGGCACTACGTATTGTACCCTGTGCTGGATACTGCTGCTTTTTATAATGAAGATAACAATAAAAAGTGTAATAATAATTATTATTGTTTAGAAATTGACACCCATAGGGCAGAGCTAGGAAAATGCAATGCCTGGTGGGGGGGGGGGGCAGAATGAAGAAAAGAGAAGAAAAGGAGTATTGCTTTGTCTGCTTTGAATCCTGGCCCCAATGAGGTCTGAGGTAGTTCTTTCCTTGCCTGCCACCTTTAGGCTTTGTGATTTAATGCCTGTGTTATTTCGTGAACCCACATGAGAACCAGAATAATATCTCCTCCCACTAACAGATGCCAAGAAGATCTGTTAAGTGAGAAATGTGCAGCAAGGTTGAAGCTGAAGCCCAGCAATACACTGTGGTGGTTGGCATTATGAAGATTGAAAATGCAGAACTAATAATCGATTTTTATCGCATCGTCTCCCATGAACTCTTCAGCCAGAGCCCCAGTGTTTCATATCAGCAGCCTAGAGACAGACATCTTAGTCCTGGGACCCATGAACCTTCTCTAATGGGCCGTCAGCACGAAGGAAAGCTCGTCACGTTTGGTACGCAGTGACGGTTCACTGGAAAATACCTGTAAGTCATCTACAAAGGGAGTTATAGAAATGGAAAGTATTCACGAAAAGTCCTCCTTCTCCAAAATCACAAACCCTGCCCCCAACTCATTTGTCTTAGGTACAGTAGGTCATGAGCTACCTATTCAATTAACTTAGGTGAGAACAGAACCTATTCTTCGTAACCTTTATTTCCCCCCAGGGAAAATTGCTTTTCAAATTGCCATCTGCTCCTCTGTCTCTCTGTGCTTGCGACTCTTCAATATGATCTGGGCCAAATTCAACAGGAGGGCAGAGGGCTCAGAGGTAGGTAGGCGTCTGACAAGTGTCACAGAACCAGGACAGATGAAGGTGGTTTCTCATGCCTAGAGCCAACATGTTCCCCCTGGTTCAACATGCACCACTAGCAAGGACAGCAGTGGCCACTGTCTACTCAAGGCTATCCATCTAAAACATTATTTTTCTTGCCAGAAATATAAGCCTGTTCAAGATGGAATCTCTCTCTCTCTCTTTTTTTCCCCCTTCCTTTGCTCCTAAATACAACTTAATGAGTGGGGGTGATTTCAGAACCGCGGAGAAAAACAAATCAATTCCTTTTGGTTTTTAAAAACTAACAAAAACTGCTGAGTGAGTAAAAGGCAATGAGGCAGCGTTCAGTAAAAGCACAGCATCAGGAGGGAGGTCAAGTTAAAATTGTGTTTGACTGTTGGAGTTTGCTAAAAAAATTTAAGTACCATTACTGGAGATAAAATATTATATGTGTGCATTAGCTCTTGGCTGGATAGCCAATACTCATGTACATGGTATAATTTTTATATATAAATGGACACACCACAAATCAATGCTCTCTAAGCTCAGCTGCACCTTCAACGCTGCTCAGAAGCCCTGTTATTCATCTGACTTCCTATCACACTTCCCCCTTAGGGCCACTACAAGCCTTTTGTAACTCTGACAGGCTCCACTTTCCAACACACTATAGCTTCCCCAAGGGCTCCCTTTATTTTCGTGCCTTTCCAAGCAAGGCCCTTCATGTGTAGCCTCGGCTTTACCCCTTTCCATCCTTTTGGTGTCAGGATCTAAAATCTTCCTGTTAGTCTTTTGGCGAATGTTTCAGAGTCTGCAAGGTCCCTGCTCTCCTTTGCTTCTCCACTGCAGGAATTTAGCCGAAGTTCTTTATTTACTGTGCACCATAGGCTCTCTTGCCAGCTGAACTAGAGTTTCATGACCCCCATGATAATGCCTGACCTTGCCTCGTGCAAGAACATTCCAGAGTATATCCTAGCTCCTTGCTTTTCTCTCTTTCACCTTCAGTGACATCTTTATGGAATTCTCCTCCTATTTCAAAAATACCTTCCCTCAAACCTGACTTTCCTTCCAGCTACTGGCCATCTTTCTTCTTTTTTTCGTGGCTGAACTTCTGAAAAACGAATTTTTATATGGATTGCTTCTGCTTTCTCACCTCCCACTTGTATCTCAAGCCCTTACACACTGTCAAAAAAAAATCTTTCTTTAGATTCTGGTTTACTGCATTTTCTTATTCCCCCCACCCCTTTCTGGTGGATTCTTTTCATGTTCTTCATTTCTCTCACATTCTCTAATGGTAAGTGGTCCATGTTATTTTACATTAGGACATCTTGGAGATTTAATTCATTTTTATATTTTAACCAATGATTCCAAACTCTATGTCCCTATTCATCCTTTCTCCATAGCTCCAATGACCCATTCCCAGTTCCACTGGTAACTTCCACTTGTACGTTCATTAATACTCCGCCTTCATGTCCTAAAACTCAGCACATTGTCTCCTCTTGAAAAATCCCTCCTACTCTTATCTTTTCCAATTCTATTAATGACACCATAACAAAACCATCATCAAAATCTTAGCGTTATCTTCACTTTTTCCTCCTTTTTCTTGTGCTACCTCAATTGGTCACCACACTCTGATGAACCTACTTCCCTCTGATTTCCTGTGGATCCCTGCTTTTCCATTTCTATTCCTGCTGCCTTAATCCAGGCCCTCCCTTTCTCTTACCCACAACTGAGCCCTCACTGGTTTCTCTGACTACCAGTAACCTCTCCCAACTCTGTCCCTCACAGGGCTCTTGGAGTTTTCTTTCTCTGTCTCAGTTATCATCATACCAAGTCTCTATGTATAAGAATGTTCTGGACTTTTCTGCCTAAAGAGTCATTTCAAGTCTTATACAACCTGGCTGCAGCCTCTTTTCTCTCCTATCTTCCCATTATTATCCTTTACTAATCCTATGATCAGTCTCTTCTTCTACCTTCTATCTGTTGATGTTGGATCCAAAGTTTAAAGACTAGCTCAAGACCCAAAAGGCCTTTGTACAAAGTCTTCTGTGGACATGCTGTTAATAATAGCTTTTTCCTTCACCAACTAGCTTCTTCTGTGGTGATTACTCAAACTCACACCTCTGCCTTTTGTTACTGTCGGGTGAGTCTCTTGAGAGATTGTTTATCTTGAGCCCCTTAAAGTACCTGGCACTTTGAGGAGGTGTTACTGTCAATAGTTAGCTAATTATTAATTAAAAGGGGAAAGGGAATTAGACACTGAGCTTAATAAAGTGGGAAGCATGAGCCTGTTTGCTCCACCAGGAAGCTACAGCTTCACACCCCAGGGGATTACAGTATTGCTTTGCCAAGGAGACGAGCACTCCTCCCTTCTCCCCTCCAGAACCAGATTGTTGGGGGCCAAAGGGGAAGGCGCTTGACCAAAGAGACTCTTAGTCTATCTACACTGTGGATTTATCCAAAACCTGCAAAAACTTGGGAAGTCGATTGGGTCATCCCAAATTCAAGCTAAGATAATCCCAGGGGAACACTGAAGCTCTCTTTTTCTATCTCTCCTGCCTGGTAACTCACTCACCTGTGCACTCTCCCGCCCGGAAACACACAACCCTGTGGGTCTAGCAACCACTGGGGCTCCCTGCAGAGCATATAGTTTCCAAAAGGACTGAGCTTTAACATGAAGCAGAGACTTTGGACACTGGCTTTTGTCTTGGCCTTGCTGAGGACATGGCTGGAAATTTTTCATGGCAGGACTGAGGGGGATTGGACGTTGGGAACCCAGGGGGCAGCTCCTATTTCTAGCTGAGTAAACCTTGCTGCGCCATAATCTCCCGTGCCTGCGTCCTTAGAATGCTTTCCTTGAAATCCCGTGAAAGAACCTAATTCTCACCAATATCGTAGGTACTCACTGCTTCAGGGATCAGACTGAAGTTTGTGTTGACAACGGTGGGAACAAGAATTTGATGTTTATTATTTTGAAATCATTTTAAACGATAGACATTTTCAAAGATTTTATTCAGCAAAGTCCAAATAAAACACTGTTCATTTTTCATGGTTTGTAATTTATGCTATCAGACAGGTGTGAAATGGCTGTGGAAAGGCAGAGATGCAGATTAATTATCCGTTTAACCTCTCTGACAAAAGAAAATAATCTGACACCTTTTCATACATCTTTCTTTTCTTCCTCTCAATCAGGATGATAATATAAAATTTTACTGATATCTTTCAAGGACAGTGCCACGTTTATGGTCCTTTGTCACACCGTCTCCTGCAGCTGAGCACACTGTGAGCAGGTGATAAGGGTGGGTAAACGGAGCTCTTCTGAGAGGGAGGCAGGTTTGTACGGGATGCATGGTGATTAAGGAAGAAGCTGGGTTATATCCGGTGGGACTCAAACGTGCATTAACATAAAGGAGGAGACCAGGGTTAATGATTCTGAATGAGAAGAATGGTAAATATAGATTAGGATTGTACTTCTGAAATTGACATTGTAAAATTAACTGAGGCAGCACTACGCTATCTGATCTGAACTCCAGAGAATTTTGTTGCCGAATTGCAGAATTTTCCTTTGGCTGGATTTATGCACAGAGAACTTTGAAGACTTGTCCTCCCTACATTCCCAGCTTCTTCGCTAAGAGAGAAAAACATTAAACATAAGTCACTCATTCAAGATTGCTCCAACAGTATTTAGCACAGATCATCTCTTGCTTCCTATCAAGGCCACATTTCTCAGGACATTTTTTTTTAAGAAAAGACAGAAAAATAAAAGATGATTGTCCCTCAAACGAGTTTTAAAAACATTATAGAAACATGGCATAGTCAAATATCTGTATAAAATTTCAATCACTTATAAACAAACTGAGAGTAACGGACTTCAAGCTCAGTATCTTGAGAAATAATTTCTTAAACGAGTCACTTTAAGCCTAAATTAACTTCTAAAGTGGTCATTGATTCAGCAGGAAAGCATTTGTAACTTGCCTTTAACAAATAATTAAAAGTAAATAATCTACTTTGTATGGTACTAATCACACATTCTTAAAATTGAAGTTCTCTATTTTCCTACCAGGTGTGTACTACCAATGGGAGATCAGAATATTTGCAAGCGCCTTAAATTTGATTAAACAAACAACACAGAAAACTGAATTGTAACCTAAGGCCGGCACAGAAGGGCAGGGCGCCGGAGGTGAAACGCTGACTGAGACCGTGGCCCACACTGCGTTTGCCGAACCGCCGCCACTCCCAGCAGGGCTTGCTGAAGAGAATAAAAATATCAGGAACTGCTCCCCTAGGAGAGAAATGGCCCGACCCCCTAGGCTCACCCCACAAGCAGCTCTGGGCCTGAGGGGTGGGTGACATCAGCCCTGGTGGCCAGGTGAAAACTGTGCCTCTTTCCTTTAGTCCTACACAGTGCTCCTTGAAAATGCCAGCCCATTGCTTCCTCCCCCTGCTTTTGAAGAAAAGTTACCTTCATTTGCTGTGTACATTTCCTCATCAAATCAAATTTCAGCCTTCACTAATTTACTAAAGTTGTCCTGGTGGCCTCCTGGTCACCCAGTTCAAGCTCTGCCCCCCAGTTCTCATCCTACTCTATCTCCCCACTATATTGACAAGATTGGGTTAGTAGCTAAATTTATGTTCCAGCTTCTCCTTAATTGTAAAAAGACAAGATCACTCATTCTGCAAGCAGATCTTTTTTGTACGTTTAAGAAAATAAAGCTACTTTATTTAATATCATATTATATATAGGGTATATAAATACATATGTAGCTATACATAAATTATGCATAAAGATATATAAATTCACACATATATGAAGTGTCAGAAAATACAGTTAAATGAAAAGTATAAAAAATGGCCATAATTATATTTGCCTACCACTATTTTTGGCACCCTAATTTATGTCCCTCCTGACTTTTAAACACCTTGGTGTATGTATTGCCTGACTATTCAAAATGAACGTAAATAGACACACATTTAAATGGGATCACACAGTTTCATGTCCTATGCCTTTTTAAGTCCTTAACGTATTTGAATGTGTGTCCATGATAACACATAGTTACTGACGCTGGATGTTCCAGCAGTTTCCCTGTCAGCTCTCAGGTCTCCTCCCCACCGTTGTCCTGTTGAGCCCTGTTCCTCTGGACCAGTCTCGGCAAAATACACTTCACTTCCGAAGAGCTTCCGTTGAAGTTAGATCATTGGGAGGTGGTGGGCTAACGCAGCAGGCTGGGAAGATGGGAGAGCCTGGATGTTTATCTTTGCCTCTCTGCTTTGGGTGGGGTCTCTGCCAGAACAGGCAGCGTAATGTCTGCGGTCCAGTGCAAGATGGAAATGCAGGCCTCTTGTTCAAAACGTATAAGAAATGTCAAGCTGACAGCAGAGCATTAACACCGCTGTGCTCTGGGGTCCCTCTGAGTGTGGTATTCTGTGTGACTGCACAGATTACATGCCAAGAAGCTGGCTTTGATCCTCGGCAGGGGCTCCGTCACTTCTGTGATTCCGATTTGCATCTGGTGACCTTAGCCCCACAGCTTCTTGGGTGACTGACTGCCTGGAGAGCACCTCTCCAATTGTCCTTTAGCCCTATGGGTCTCAGTGGCTTCCTGTGGTTGTAAAACTTTGACTTGTCCCACTTTCTCTGTCTCATCTTTCAACTTTTCTAGCACTTCTGCATCTAGTTCTCCCTGGTAAATTGCTTCTAATAAACTACCTGTCTTCACCTTGGCTGCTAGCTACTTAGGGATGGGAAGGACCTGGGCATTGGTACCTCTGCTTCCTTTAATCTGCTATCATTTCAGGCATCACTAATGGATAGATACCAGCTTTCCTCTGCGAGACTACAGTCAGTCTCAGAATCCTTCTCCACACAGTGTTTGCTGTGGTTAACACGGGACATAAAATGTGGGCTTGCTGCTCTGCATCATCTCTTAAACAACTTCATGCTTTCTATTGTGGCTGCAGGGTATTTTATTGAACTGATTTCTCATGACAATCAGTATATTTTTAATTTTTCACCAATTCTGTAATGAATAGCTTTACATGGGTATTTTTTTTACTCCTCCAGTTGTCTTCAGGATGTCTTTGAAGTGGAGTTGTTAGGCCAAAGGGCATATGCATTTAAATTTTGATTCATATTGCCATTTTAGAATGGGTGTACAAATACTAGAATGTGTAAGTATGATATATATAGTATGCTAAAAATGATCTTTTCTCCCCCAACTACTTGGGAGTTGTTACACTTATTTCAACAAGTTATTTTTGCAATTCCTTTTTCAAAATTGTCTCTAGATCTAGTGTCAAAGGTGCTCTTTATATTTAACTGACAACTTATTTTTAAATAGAAACAGTATTTTTGAGCCTAATCACCTCTCAATCTCCAGGCTTGCTTTTGTTGGACTTTGGAAATTTCTCAAAAATGAAAATCTATTTTTATGTGTCGATGTTTTCTTATTTTTGAAGATAGTCAGAACAATAAACTGCTGTCCCTGAAGGCTTAAACGGAAAACTTGGAAACTCTTTTAAGAAATTGCAGGAGTCTTATTTAAGCTTAGAGCTTCCTAGGGTAATCCATGTGGCGGGGGGGAGGTAATACGCACTGCCGGGTGTAAAGTTGGTATATTTGTTCTAAAGCTCAGTTGTGTTGCGTTATCAGGGAGTCTCACCTTCATTAGTGGCAGGTTACGTCTACTATAATTCCTTTAATCAAAATCTTTTGTCAAAAGAGCTACGAAATATTTATTTAGCTTGGTTACATCACATCACGATGGGGCAGTCTCATCTACACACACCTCATCTTTCACCTGGAATTGTTCTGACTGAAAACAATGTTTTTCTGTAAGTACGCAGTAAATCAGGCTTCTTGATTTTAAAAGATAGGCCACCCTTCAAAGAACTTTGGGTCATTCTATTTTGCACACTCTGTCCAAGGTAATGTCGAATTTCCCCTTTTTCAAAGACAGCATGGAAAAGTGCTCTCATATGATTTAATGTTTTCTCTTTCTGTTGTTTCCAAGAATGTCACACAGCATCCACATTATCACAGAACAAACAAAAACACCCTCCCACTTCCCCTCTGGTTCAAACCTGTGGGTTTAATGGGATGTCTGGTTTCAGTAATATGGAACTCTTTGTTAGCCTTAGAAATGGGAGATCAATGACTTATTCTTGTAGGCCCTTAGCTCTTAAACAGTCTACCAGAAAGGTGATTTCAAAAAATTAGACCAGGCTTTGCATTTAGATAGAGACTCAAATGAGTCACTGGAAATGTGTGTGCCCCTTTTTGGCACTGTGTTCTTATCCCATCAGACCAATAAATTCCTACAGGTCTCAGCTCTTTAATTCCCTTCAGGGAGGACTGGGATAAAAAATATCAGCCCATTCTAAAAATCCTGCTGTTTTTATGACACACAGAAATAGCTGCAGAAAATACCTTAATCATTTTTACTGGCAGAACCGGGTACTATTTTTTTCTCCTCAAAAGTTAATGATCACTGAGGGCCCGCACACACGCACGCAGAACCCTGGCCCTCGGGTCCACCTAAGTCACCTTTACAGCATGGTCCCAAAATAAAACTCCACTCCATTCTCTGAAATGGCGTTCTGGCCCTACCCTTCAGGGTTTATAGGCTTTCATTTCATTTCCTCTGGTAGCCATGCTGCAGCTATAATATTTCGGTTCCCGAACAAGGTACTTAGCAGGGCCAGGCTAATCCAGCTTAAATTTGCGCTCATGGTGTAAAATTGATCGAGGCTTGTCTCCACTAATTAGAGTGCCCACAGTCTATCTGGACCCCTCATCCCTACATCTGTACCGTCGTGAGTTCTTGTGTCTGAAATGACCTTCCTTCTCCAATCTGTCTAATGCAATTCTTTCTTCATGAAAGCTCAGGTCAGTCCTACCTCCTTCCAGGAGCCTTCTCTAATTTTTAATGTCACTAGAGCTTTATAATTCTTTTTCTTCATTGAACTCCTGCAGAACAAAATACAATATAATGTTTTGAATTTATTTTAGCATTTTGGGGTAATTGTTTTCATTTTTAAAAAGATTTTATTCATTTATTTTTAGAGATAGGGGAAGGGAGGCAGAAAGAGAGGGAGAGGAACATCGATGTAAGAGAGAAACATCAATTGGGTGACTCTCATATGCTCCCTGACCTGCACCAAAACCGCACCCCCCGCATGGGCTCTGATCAGGGATCAGCAGATAACCTTTCACTTTGCGGACCAATGCCCAACTACAGGCCAGGGCTGGGTAATAGTTTTCTAAAAGGAACTATCTGCCACTTAAGGGCCAACGGCACTGCAATTCTCCTGGCAACCCTTTTCTCCCACACTTCCCAGCGCAGGGCCGGGGCAAGAGTCAAACCGAGGGGCTCGCTCACATGTCCTCATCACCGCATTTAGCAATTTAGTCTGTGCAGTAAAAGATGTAAAAAAATCAGGGAATTTATTGGTTTTGTTCAAATAAATGACATGGCACTAATCGTTTTGCTCATTTTCATTGTTTTGACGAGTAATTACATTAAATGTATAATATCCTCTTCATGACATTAATGTGTGTTATCTTTAACACAAATCCCTTCTCTTCCGTTGTTTCTAATTAAAAAACTAAGCAATCTACTTTTTGGAAATTTTTTATTCTTGTTATTCTTTTCCGTATTTTATTCTTTTCTGATCTCCTGTTTTGTATTTTTCATTTCTACCATCTTTTCAATTTCTAATCATTCTTGAGAATATAAAAGATTTAAAAAGAGCATGTATATGTGCTACTGAAAGCTTACAACCCTTCAAATTGTTTCACTGATAATGTAAGTTTAAGTAAATATAACATTTTTAATTATTAAAATTGTTTAATTTTAAGAGTTATTTTTCTCTAAATTATTCAAAATTATTTACTAACATTAGAAGGGAAATTATTAGAATAAAAATTCTAAATAAAATTAAGTTAAACTGAATCTCAAGCTTTTCTTTAAAAATCTTTTACTTTTTTAAGACACGAACTTTTCGTTATGGAGCACATCAAACAAACACAAATAGGCAAGATAGTATAATGAGTCCCCCTGTACCTATTATCGAGCTGCAATAACTAATCAGCTCATATCCAATTGCATTGCATCTCACCCTCCTTTCTCTCCTCCATTAAAGTCAATCACACCTATCACATAATTTGATTGCAACTGTGTTAGTATTTCTAAAGGTAAGACCTTTTTAACATAATTGCACTATTATTACTATACTTAAAACATAATTTTTAACATCAACAAATAGCAAATGTTTAATATTCTAATAATTTCAAGTGGTATTTATATTTTTAATAGTTTGCCTCAAAATCCAAATAAAGGCCACACACTGCAATTTGTTGAAGTGTCTTTTAAGTCTCTTAATCTTTAGGTTTTCTTCTCCTTTTCTCTGTGTCTCTGTCTCTCTCATTCTCTCTGTCTCTATCTCTGCCTCTCCACCCCTCTCTCTTTTTTTCATTTTGTTGTTGAAAGGACCACTTTGTCCAATAGAATTTTCCTCAGTCTCAGTTTTATTGATTACGACTTTGTTACTTTATTTAACATATTAATATTAAGATTTAATTAAACTATATTTAATATTTTACAAAATTACAAGTATTTGCAATTTTAGCATTCAACATTCTATTAGTCACCAATGTCAAGAATCTGGCTGTGCGTGTGCAGGTGTATGCACACACGTGTGTAAGAGTAAAAGGAACTGTTTAATATTGTAAAAATTTCCCTCAGCCACTGAGGAAAAGCTAGTGACTTTGCACTAACCCCGCTAATTCACCTATACTCCCCAGCACCACAACTTAGCACCTGAAGGGAAGCAACGAAAGAATGCCAACACTACTGGAAACTATACTTCGTTGTGAGAGAAGCTCTTGTGTTTGTGCTGGAAGAAAGATTTCCCGGTTGCTTGACTTGTCCCTTACCTAAACTTCCCCACTTCTATTCTCTTTACACTGCCTGTTTTTGCTATCAGGAGCAGCACAAAATATACCGCCCCACAACTCTTGGGTTTGGGTCATCTCACCAAGGCCATCGGGTGAGAAATCACTAGAAACATTTCTTTGGGGCATGAATGGGATTAGCCATGAGAATGATGTTTAGACCTACTAGACCTATAGGCTGTACTAAACCAACACCGAGTGCTGGAACCCCTGAGAGAGGAGCATGTGTGTGCTCATTTTCTGTGTATTTGTGATATTTGATGAATCTAATATGCAAGGGCCAAGGCAAGGGTTCTTTTCTGCATTTAAATTAAGTAGTTCTGTCTCCTCATGGGGGCAGTGATTTCAAAGCTCGGTCATTTGAATCACTACCTTCATGGCTTTGCCATTGCTTTATTATCAACCATATAAGTTTTCTCTTTCTGAGTGACAAATTACCATAAACGTAGCGGGCTCAGTTTGACTGGATCTGCTGAGGATCTTACAGTGCTGAAATCAAAGGGTTACAGGTATCAACCTCTCATGTGGAGGCTGCTTTCTTCTTATAAGCTCACTCAAGTCATTCGAGGCATTTTTGAGATTGTAGGACTGGGGTTCCTGCTTTCTTGTTGGCTGTCAACACACATACTTCCTCAAGGCCAGCTAGAGAGACCCTTAATTTATTATGACATTGTAGACATCAGATGGCGTAGTCTTGGAAGTATCTATCCCCTCCTACTCACAGCTTCCTCCCATACTCAAGGGGAGGGGATCACACAGGACATACATACCAGAGGGTGGGGATTTTGAGGATTGTCTGAGAATTCTGCCTGCCACGGTTATTCAATATTTTTCTATAAGTCAACTCACTTTTTAAACTTAAATACATTTATTAAACTTAATATCAGGTATTTGATGTGCTGGGTGTGTATGTGTATGTTTATATGTCTTTCTCTCTCTATATATATTCTTACACAAACTAGCATAAATATACAACCAAAAAACAAAAAGTGCTTATCATTATACCCCTTAAAATTATCTTACTTCCCCAAGGCTCATGAATCGCAAATGGGAAACATTGTCCCTGGGAATAACACTAATCAACCACTTGTTGAATGTGTGATGATTAAAATAGTTATAAATTGGAGGACTTTTGTTTTAATGAAACCAAATTATAGGGAACTGTTCCACGTGTGGGAAATGTAGCCCAGTTCCCACTCGGAAAAGCCAGTTGGTGCAAGGTCTGGCAGGCAGGACCCCCGCCCATGGACAGGTTCTCTCGTGGAGAATCAGGCCTGCATTGTACCTAGGCTGCTTTGAGACTTGCTTTTGCTAAAACTACCTCAGCCTGGATTGAGGCAGCAAATGTTTACCGAAGTGTCTTTCACTTCCTAAAGTCTGTGCTAAACCACCCAAGTATGGAGTGTAACCAGTTCAACCACTTTCCCCCTTGAGCTGTAACATCCCTCTGTTTGAAGTAATTAGCAGCATTCTGTCCTTTGTTGTCTGTAAAAGGTTCACCTACAGTGAACCTGTGCATAGTAAATGAGGACCATCCCTGATGTAATGTGCCCAGAAAAGCAATAAAAGCCTGTCCAGACAGGGGTCAGGCTCTCTCGGGGTCTCTCTCTGGCCCTCACACTCTCTCTCACTTAGATAGTGGCCATGCCATCCCTTTTTCTCCACAGGATTTCTGTAGTCCGTGTGTATTTCTCTATTGCTGCCACAGCACATGGATCCCGTGGCTGGGATCTGCATCACCAAATACATATTTTATATTCCTACAACTGCATTGATTTGATTTCTCTCTAAAGTCATACAAATTATATATATCTGCATGCATTAAATATATCATTTTCTTGACTCTGAAAGAGGGCGTGACTAGGAGGGAACTTGGTGTCCATCAGGATGTGGAATGTTCTGTACTTGAGGACTGCCAGGTTACTTGGATGGTAACTTGAAGTAAAAACTAAGGCGAAAGACTGGTAGACCAGATATTCCCTATATGTTTTCAGTATTTACTATAGTGCCATTTATTTCCAAAAGATATAAACATGTTAAGTTCCATTACCACAGAGAGACAAAGATAAGAGAGAGTATCCATGTGTTTCTCCCCAAGAGGAAGTAAAACTTTAGTGATGACAAGTATATCGATAAGGACTTGACTACTAGGCCCTTGTATAATCGTTGTGGCACTAAAACACTTCCTATCACAGAGAACAATCTACTGGTCTGATCATATCTGTAATCCAACCCTTAGTTACTGCCCAGAAACCTTTGGCTTCACATAAAATCAGTAGATAAACATGTTGGAAAGAAGCCTCGTCTCTCTGGACTATCTGTAGATTTATTATAGCCCTGTAGCTCATTTATCTGATGGTTGCTAAGAGGACCACTTATTCTTATTCTTATAATCACTTAGTATTTTAAATGATTGCTTCTTTTTGCCCATTGTTCCACAACATACCAGGTGATGACTGTTGGGATGGTGCACGTGGGGGGCTGGTTCTCCATCTCAGACTGACTTGATGCATCTTGTTTGGCTTTGAAAGTTTTCCTATCCAGAGGCTAATCCTCCTAGCTAGGTATTCCCACTGCTCTACCATGAAGAGGGTCGCCCTTGACCTGAATTCCTTACTGCCTGTACATTCAATAGAGACTGTAGGGAGGAGGTCGGTACAGCCCAGGCCTAAGGGATCTGAAGGCGTGTTTGAGAGTTTTAATTCCTCTGGTGATCTGCGCCCTGTTAACTGGTGCACTAACCCTTCCAATCCAAAACAGTCTCTATGTTTTCTGAATTTATAGAGGGTATATCACCTGAAATACCCTTTCAGAGGTTTTGGCCTTTCTTTATCACTTAACTATTTTCAACAGTCATTTCTTGTTACTGTATGTGCATTTTGTTGACTGAATAAAGTGACTATTTACTGGGTTTCTTTTTTCTTTTCTAAGTATCCAGAAGAGAATAGATCATGAAATACTTTTGGGTGAATGATTTCTCTTAGTAGCCAGGTGATGGTTGTGGTGGGGAGAAAGAACAGTTTCAAACAAATTGTAGCTTACTAAATAAAGCTCTGAAAATGGCTGATTTTAAAAGAAAGTCTACCTTCTCTGACCATTAGTTTATCTTTTTTAATCTTCAAATTCACCACATTTTAGTGTACACACATATATAAATATATATATATATGTATCAATGATATCTATGTTATACTATGTATACTGAAATACAGTAAATTTAAGATTAAAAATACATAGTATAAATATGTATTGTACATACCAATTACACATAATAAAGAAAGTTACTTACAAAGTCCGTCAGGCACATTGTTCTTCAACCTTACAACTCTTCTGTATATTATTGTACCCATTGTATCAGGATGTTCTTGGCAGCAAGTCAAAGTAATTGATCAAACTGGCTTCAACAATAAGTATTATTTCACATAATAGAGAGTGCAGAGGTAGGGCAAGCTCAAGACATGATACAATCTTTGGCTCAGGGACATTATCAGGTACGCAGGGACTTGGTACCCAGCATCTCTCTGTCTTCTACACTTGGACCTCACCTTGGGGTGGCTTTCCTCAGGGTCGCAGGATGACTGCCGACATTCTAGACATCATATTCAGATATGCCAAAGCCCAGAGGAGAAAAGACCAATGTTCGCCATATACCTCCCACCGAACTTCCTCCAGTCTGGTGACCAACATTCCATCACGTGCACATGTCTGAAGCAAACCCCGAAGTGGTTTAAACTCTATGGATATCTTAGCTACAGTGAGGGTGGGGTCACTTCCCCTTGACTCCTCAGGAAAGGGGGAGGTGAGCACATAAAATTGTATTTTACTGCAGAAGGAAGGCGTGAGAGACTACCAAAAGTATCTGCCACAACTATTTGGTTAAACAAGGAAATTTAGCCATAAAGGGTGAGGTAATTTGCTTAAGGTCCCAGGTTGAAGAGTGGGACCCAAATGGAGGAGGCACAGCTGTCAAAGCAGAGCTCAGCGAGCGCAGGGTCCGGCCTCCTCAGCTCACAGCCCAGGAACCCGCAGGTCAGGATGATCAGTCACTTGCTCAGTAGCACAGAGATCTGATTAGGAACAGAGGTGCTAACAAAACTATGGCGGGCTGCTGCGCAGACCGCGTTGGTTTTATGCCTGCGCACTGGTTCCATGGTGCTAACTCATGTCTCGTGATGGCACATGTGGATTAGCCAAGGAAAAAGGGAAGCGTGTCTGTGTGGAAGCACTTTATAAAGATGATATTTAAGTGCTGAAGACATCAACTGTTCTGCAGAGCGGTATGCAAATTCACTTACAGGGAGCGGCATACTGGCGGTTCTTCTAATCATTCATTTGTGTCAACCTGGAGAAGCTGAGAAGTGCTGCGCTAAGCTACTATTGGGCTGTACAAGCTTTTTCAGAATAAAAATAGAGTAGGTATGAAGCCATCTGAAAGTTGTTTATGAAAATACATAAAGCAGCCACATGTCACCTGTTCCCCATTAATAATAAAGATTTAATAATTGAAGAAATATTTTGGTAAAGTTATTTGAGTCTTCTATATCAAAATAAATACATTTCATCCTCTTCATATTTCACTACATTCTGCAGAGCCATTATTCTCTTGGTTCTTGTTTCCTGGATTTATATGGCATCTATTTCTGTTTATACATTTATCTGGGCATACTGATTTTTTTTAAAGTAACTTGTTTTTCACTGAAGTGTGACGTACATACAAAAAGGGGTACAAATCACGGCGTGTAGCTCAATAAATCTTTACAAAGTGAACACATGTATAACCACCTCCCAGACCGTGACGTGTAAGTCTGAACAGCCTACTGAACACCACTTCTTAGTCATTAGACCCTTGGTCAAAGGAAACCACTATTCTGACATCTACCACTGTAGATTATTTTTGACTGTTTTGAGCTCTGCATACATGTAATTGTTCAATATGCATTTTTTTGAGCCTGGATTCTTTGCCTTAATAGTATGTTTGTAAGATCTTTCCATGTCGTCGTGTGGTTTTTCTAGTCATTTATTTGCATTGCTTTTATGGTGTTCCATTGTAGGACAGCCAAGGCGGTGGGCGTGGCGTCCTGGAGTGCTGTAGGCAGCCCACCGCCTCCAGCTCCAGGATGCACTGTCTACGCGCAGCTTCGAGCCAGGGACTGAGTGAGGCCGAAGGGCGCTGGCACCAAGAACTGAGCATTTCTGCTCAGTGTGGGACTTCTCCTTGGGCAATATGTGCATGGGGGCTCCTCAGTGGACTGACCGGGACTTTCTCAGAGCCCCACCATAGTCTGAAGGTCCTCCCTCCAGATCTTCCTTCCTTCCCTTGCATTGCCTTCTGAAGATGTATCCTGCCTGCTCCTGCTATAGCCATTTCACAGGCATTCCTCCCAGACATGATTCTATTCTACTTTTGTAATGAATATATCCAATATGTCATCTATTTTTTGTACTACCACTCTACTTTCTGAAATACATGAATCATAGTTATTTTAAGGTTTCATGTTCATCACTGTAAGTTAGGATTTTTAGTGTATGGCACTTTATTTTCTGAGTTTTCTCTTTATGTTCAGTCTTTTGGACTTGCTTCCTTGAATAATTGGTAATTTTCATTTGGATGCTGGACATCGTGTGTGGAAACCCCTTGGAGACGTGGGCAGGTTCATTCATTCACGGAGGATCTATTTCATTTCTTGCAGGCAGTTAGCATACATGTAGATCATCTCGATCCAATTAAATATCTAGATATTTTAAGACTGAGTTTCAAGTTTTGTGAGAAAATATCTATTTCAGTTTTCCCTGACTCTTAGGATGTTGCTATTCAAAAATCTCAGCTAAAAACCTGACATGTTAACCAGAGTCCTTCCCTCCTAGCAGGTCCTGAATGCTAATTTCTTTCTCCCCAGCTCTGTGGGTCAATTAGAAGCTCTTCTTAGCTTTTAAAAATTATTATTATTAATAAAATTGGCTTTTTAGAGCAGTTGTAGCATTAATAGTAAAATTGAGTGTAAAGTACAGAGAGTTCTCATATACTCCATGTCCCACCAAAAAACCATCCTCTCTCATTATGAAGTTGCACAAGACTTGTGCATTTGTTAAAATTGACACATCATTGACATTGACACATCCTTGTCACCCAGAGTTCATAGTTGACACCATGGTTCACTCTTGATGTTGTGCCCTCCGTGGGTCTGGATAATGTATGAAGACATGTATCCCAGCATTGTGGTATCAGACAGAAAAACTCACCGCCCTAAGAGTCCACTGTGTTCTGCCTATTCTTTTTAGCCTCTTACTAGCTGTATTTGTCTTAATGTATTAGTTTCCTGCTTCCAGGATCTTAGAATTCTTCTGATGTTAAAAGTGAGAGGCTGCATACTATGTTCAGTTCCCTTGTCTGAGATTCTGTTTTCTTTTATATCTCTGCCCTTAAAGTCCTAGATACCTTGGTTGTTTTCCAAAGCCTTAAGTAGCTGCTGTTTTATTTTTATTGTTTGTTTCATATAGAATACAGTTTTTATATTTTTTTTCTTAGAGGGAGGTTTTATCTGATCAAAGCTAGCCTTCAAGCTATGTCAACTTTATAAAACCACCAATGTAATTGTTTTCTGCTGAGCTAATTATTTTGTTGACACATAAAGACTATAAAGTTGTTAGGCCAGAGAAAACCTTTCCCAGGGCAACTGCATCTTTTCCCCCCAAGAGAGTCCATGTACCCATTTATTCACTCCTCAAAAATGTGAACTGAGCACATTCAATATGCTTATGTGAAATGTAAAACATGCTAGATTCTTGGGATATACAATTAAATTTAACAAGGATTACTGGATTTGAGAAGCTTTCAGTCAAGTAGGTTGCACGAATGGAAAGATTAGAAAGTAGAAAGATACCAAGTTTTAGACTCAGATGGATTAAGGTTATTTATTAGTTGTGACCTTGAACAAGTTATTCAGTTATTTCTGAACTTTAACTGGAGAAAATATTGAGTGGTATAAGATTAGAGAAAAAAGTATGTTATATGCTTATTGCTATGCCTGCAACATAATAAAATATAAATCACTTGTAATTCTTATTGCTGTTTCAGGTGGAGAGATATATAAAGTGTAAAGTCCCTGGGAGTGCTGGGGTGTTTGTGGAAAATAAGGGGAGATTTTATTGAGGTTAAAATATACAAGAAATCTAGATTGCCATCTGAAGCAGGTAGCAATGATAGAGCTAGTGTTTGTGTGTATGAGTGGGGATTTGAAATGAGTTTGGGACATAGGAAAGAGAAAACCACTGACATGGAGTGAATTGTACAGGTGTTTTTTCTTTCTTTGTTTAAATTACAAATTAAGCATTTTTATGTGTCTGGCACAGTTTCATGAGGATACAATGGTGACTAAGATGGACATAGTAGATGGACCTGCTTTACAAAGCTTACGGATGATCAAGGGTACCGACAGCAAGGAAGCAGTTATAAATAGTGTGGGACTATCTTTAGGGTAACAGCTCATCCCATAGCTATTGCTTTCTTCTCTAAAATCAGACCTCTGTTAGATGCCTATTTTAATTAGAGCCAATACAGTTATGGCAGAAATTTGGGATTGTCATTCAGGGACATTTCGTTTTCTGCATGTGGTTAAGGCTGTGGCTTGCCATATGACTAGGCTGTGGAGAAAGCTGGTGTGCAGAAACTGACAGGATGGAAGAAGAAATGCAGAAGTCAACCAAAATCTGAGGGAGAAAGAATCCTATTAATTTACAATCTCTGGTTCTAGTCGTTTCCTATGGCCTGATTTCAATCCTGCCCTGACTCCAATCCCACCACATGTATGCGTTCCTTACATTCCCTCTATCTGATTCCCATGAATTATAAGCAAAGTGTTAACGAATAGATTTATAACAGATGCTGAGAGAGAGGGGGGATGCATACTTTGCCAGAGAATTACAGGTGAAAGGTAAGTAATGTCACTTAACTGGTAGGACCGGGAAGATTCTTGAAGTAAAAGATGTCGAAGTTGAGATTGGAAGGATCAGTGGGAATTACCCAGGTGAAGAGAGGGAACACGATTGTTCTGGGCACAGGGAAAGGCAAGTGTGAATTGGAGAGGAGAGGGTGGTGGATGAGGAACAGCCAAGTTCCACCTGTGGTGACACAGTGTTGGGGGCCGTGGAGGAGGAAGCGGAGGAGGAGAAGGAGGAGTAGACAGGTATTGAGTTGGAAAGGTGAACAGCTTCAGATCATCCAGGTTTAGTTGACAGAGCAGAGTGGATGTCCTCATAATTATTTTTCCTGTCTCCCAAACCCATTTCGATTCCCCTTGCTCTCATATACTCAGAGATTTCCCTGGAGTTGCAGTTCAGGTCTCTTACCCATCTCTACTCACTTCTCCACAGCTGAGAACTAAGGTATCTGGAGGTTGAGTGACAGCCATTGTTCCACCCATCGTGATAGGATGCAGCTCCAGATTAAGTGTGGGGCATTGGTCAAATTCCCCTTTCTTTCTGCCTTTCTAACTTGCTCTTTGGAAATACAGTTTGTGCCAATAGGGTGAGAGTAACCATTCCCAAGATGGCTACTGAAAGGAGATTTAGGTACTCCATTCCCGAGGAGGGAAATCTGAACCTGGTAAATTAGTTCAGATGTTAATAAAGGATTCCATAGGGCCTATGATGACATCTAGCATTGACTTATTCTAAGACTGCTAGGTCCCATCAGACAAGTGAGTTATAAGTTTGCAGTAAAACACTTGGGTTTTATTACAGTAAAATATTGTTTGGTATTTTTTAGCTTTTTAGAAATAAACAACTTAAGTTATTTGGAGAAGTGTGTTAAATAATTATGCTGTTTTTTGAAATAAATAATGATTCACTTTAGTAATTAATACTTCTCATAGGTTCGTATTAAAGAGTGTGACTTTTATTTTAGTAATTTTGGATGTGGGAGAAAGCAGGTACCTTGCTATTTCCCATGGGCTCCACAGCCACGCTCTTTCTGGAACAGGACCTCAATGTCAGCGGGTGTTAGAGACCATGCCCTCATTTCTTCCTCCTCTTCGAATAACAGGCATTTCTCCATCCATTCCAGGTCTTCCCCTTTCTGCTTCTTAATCAGAGACAGGAAGACTGGATCTGGTGTGTTTCCATCTTATCTTGGAACTTTGCGTGCTTGACCAGACTCACACCCAGATGATGCATCAATCATTACAGATGGCCTTACTTGTTTATCTCAGGCAAATACCAGTGTATCTGGAGTAGCCCCTTTCTCTCCAATCAACATCTAATGTCAAGTGACAGCTAGCCTGAAGAGGATTTGGAGGATGATAAATTAAACAGCAAAAATCAATGCAGACAAGGATTAAGGAATTTATGTAATCATTGCCGGTACATGGAAATGCTAACTGGTATATTCAGAACATCACAAACATGTGAGAATAGAAGCTTATGGAAACCAGTGCATTTTGGGGGGGGGGAGGTGGGTGTGGTGTCAGTCTGCCCTTAAAACACACACACACACACACACACATATGACAAAATGAGAGATCCAATTTTTAAGTGTTACAATATAATAGGCCCTGGGTTAAGCACTTTGGGTGGATCATCTTATTCAATATAGGCGACCTTATGAGCTAGGTGCTAGCATTGGCTTCATTTAATAGAGAAAGAACACACTGGATGGCCCAGAATAGCAAATGGCAGGGAAGGCTGTGAACCTTGAGCTGTGCGGTTGCAGAGCCCAGGTCCTCGGTGATATACAGACATATTTCTTGACCACTTTGCTTGTTTCCTTTAACAGCTTGACCTCTGACCTCCTGCTTATTTGGGCTAACTGGACATTTTTGCCTCGTGACTTTCTCAAAGTCCTGCCTGGTCACACTCAGTCTTGTATTATTTTGTAGTAGTATCATAATCAGGATACGGGATATTACAGTGTCTGCAGGGAGGAGCAGTGTCACCCCAGGAGGTAGGCCTGCAGCCGCCTCGACTTGGTTCTGTGTCATGACTGCTCCACGCTGCTCCTTACACTTCCTTGCTTCAATAAAACAGTGTTAACATCACCCACTTTTGTTCTTGGCTCCCGCTACCGAGCAGCCTGGCACCGCCCCCTAGCCATGCGACAGCAGACTCTCAGCCAGGCTGTTTCTAATGTCAGCTCTCCCTGCCCCCGTAACCGCCTCCCACTCCCGCCCCTTGGTGGGCCTTTAGTGACTCAACCAACTGTCCATCTGAAGAGCGAAGTGGTGGCTGTGGACGCAGGGGGGGGGGCTGCGATGAATGTGTGAATGGTCAATCCTTTGTCCATTCCTCTGGTTACCATTCCATCATCTCTGCTGAAATGGAATTTGAATTTCAAAAGGTTTAAAGAACACTTTGCAAACCCACAATTTCCCAGCAGCTTGTAAACCTCTTACAATATTCCCTTCAATCTGCTGCTAGTGTTGAGTGGATGTGAGTGCTTCTGTGAGCTGTGTCACGCTGGTTAGTCATGAGCTGCCTGCCTGTCTCCTTGGCTCACCCACAAGACAGCATTCAAACCAACTAGGCTCCCGTTGGTTTCTGGGAAGAACAATCCAATTCTCAGAAAGTTGATACCTATGGTGTCTCAGCAGAGGAATAATTCCCAAACTGCATAGGGATGCTCATGGAAATAAGGAACTGGAGAGTTGGATTAGAGGGTGCAGGGAGGAAGAGAGTATTTATAGGGAAGTCTAGGGAGGGTGTTTCTCTTGCCCCTCCCTTCCCTGGGGCAGCCTCCAAGGTTGGTGTCTAGGTCGTGACCTGTCTCTGACAACGTAGTCATTTTTATTTAGGGTGAATGAGGCTGCCCCAAGGGCTTCAGTGGGAGTTCCAATTTCAATTCTGCATTAAAGGACCATTAAAATAAAGTGTTACTGTAAGAAGCTCTGTCCGCTAGATGTTTCTCAGAAGAGCTATGTGCCTCTTCGGAGAGCTGCTTGCTTGTTCTTTCCATTTTCGCAAGGGGAAAAAAATGTCCTTAATGAACTGCACCTTTTTAATTGATGATAAAAACAGGAGAAAACATAGCAGTGGGAACTGTTGGTAATGCTTTACAGCAAGTGGCGAATCGCTGCATATTCATTTGTTTCTCATTGGCCAAGATGAATCCTCTTCTGGTATTAAAGCAAATGCGCTGTGAAGTTGCAGAGGACAGGGCTTAACAACTTTTCCTGGCTGGGGGCCTGAGTAATCTTTTTTTTGTGTGTGTGTGGAATGTTAGGAGAGCCAGGCGGTGGTGGGAGTAGGGAGTAGAGCTGGGGGAGTGAAGGGGGGAGTGTTTTAGCAAAGGCAGGCGCTGTGTAACCCTGAGATGGTCCCTCCAGTAGCTGAAAGGAGTGGTCTTATGTGCATGGGTATAAGGTGGGAGAGTTGGATTATAATGTGGTACCTACAGGACTAATCTGACTGCAGGATGGCTCTACTTGGCATGTAACACAATCACTGAGGTAATCTAGAAAATTGAACTGAATTGATTTAGTTTATGACAGAAGAGAAGAGGTAGTTCACCAGACCTGTTTGTTTTTACAGTGGGACTATCTGGATCCTTAAGTAGCTGGAGGGAAACCTGGCTGAATTTTATGGGAACTGAGGAACATGTTCTGCTTCCTCATCCTTCTTATCTCCTGTGCCCCTTATACCACTCATCCTCCTTCTGTTCTATCCCATTGTCTTCACCTCTCAGTGTTCCCCTTCTGCTTCAGTAAATCTGGACTCACACAGACTATGCAGTTTCGTGCTGCCTCAGGACCTTTGCACATGTCATTCCTTCCACCTGAGGGGCTCTTCTCCAGCCCCTGCTCTTTCCCACAGGACTGGGCTGGCTCCTACTCATTTTTCTAGCCGTAATATATAATACTGCCTCCTCAAACAAGTCTTCTCTGGACACCCTGACTTGCATGAACCCTCCTGTCAAGGTACCTTTCCACTATACATTTTATTTTTAGCAAGTGCCACAACTTCAATTAAATAATCACTAGCTGTACCCAGCATAATATGTATAGTTCTCACAACTCTTCATAGCTATTCATAAAAAAATCCCAAATTGTGGGTTTCTATTTCTACATTTCATTATGAAAAATTCACAACATTTTTGGAGATAACATTGAGTGATCTCAGGAATGTAATCCTTGAGAATAGTAGCTCGGAGTTCTATTAGATGCGAGTTCTATTCAGTTGAATCTCTGGGACACATGTCATAAGCACTTTATGCTTTCATCTGAATTGTCCAGGACTAGTAGTTAGTTAATTAAGTCTTTTAGAGCAGTGAATTAAGGGGGAGAAATAAAACAGATATGTAAATATTTTGTTTAAGTTAAAACATAAATATGCATCTATTTTCCCATCTTTTGAGGTAGAAACAGGCTTTTTGTTTGAGTCTGGGTCTGCTGACTGAAGTCTTTCATCGTCTGGCTTGAATCCTTACCCAAAATGCAGTATGTACATTTTCTAGTTTTTTTTTTTTTTTTTTTTTTTTTTTTTAATAAACTAGTTCTCTAAGGAAAGAGAACTAAGTGACGTTTGGGAGGACATCTAAAAGCAGAATCTGTTATATTTTATGTTTTTCTATCCGGTCTTTTATAGTTGCTGCACCCACACTTAATATTTTTTAGTAGCTTGTCTTTATTGCATTCATATAGTTTTCACAGAAACAACTCTTTTACGCTCTTCTTTTACACATTTATGTGATATGTACCAATGTTATTTAATTACAATAAATTATACAGCCGACATCAATGGGTTTGGGATCAACATAACTGAGTCTTGGAAAGCTTGTAATGCAACTGAGGGAACAGAGGAGCCGAGCATTCACACAAAGAGTGGTCAGCAGACTGTGAGCCTCTGCCCGGAAGTTTTATAGACTGAATGGAGAGTGTTGGTTAATCCCTCAACCTGTTAACAGTGGGTAGTTAAAAGAATTTCTTCTATGTCTAAATGTTTTATTAATGTCAGTCACTCTTCCACATACAGAAAGTTCCATAGAGGCAAGAACAGTTCCTGCACATAGTAGGTGCTCAGTTGAAACTGGCTGAATGAATGATTGGCCTAAGATAAAAATTCACTCTCCAGGCCACGCTTTTGCTGATCATTTTCTTTAGGTCCCTTTCTACACCCCAACACTTTCTGTAAAACCAACTTTATAGTCTGATTGAGCAATTCCCTAAGAGCAAGAGCCACGGGAGTGGCTGTAATAGCCTTAAGTTAAGGCAAGAAATTTTAACTTTTCTTTCTCAGCCAAATAAACTAACAGAGTGAGGACGGTCTGCCAATCTAGAGATTTTCATTTTTAAAAAAGTGTCAAATTGTCCCTATATTATGAATAAATGTGACAGATAGAATGTAATAACATTTAAAGCTACAAAAGCATTGGCATTAGAGGGGGATATTTGCAATATAGCTAAAAATACCTGAGTCAAAACGAAAGGAATTTTATAAGGCTTGATTATCTCCAAGTTCTTTCATAGCTCTAAATACTGATATCAGGGTGATGCTTCCTAATGCATGTCCCTGAAAATACTGCAGAGCAGCCATTTCAGGAGAACCTACTGGCTGCCAGATGCCTTGGCTGTGTTGGGGGACTCGCGGGCTGCAGGTGAGTAAGGGGTGGTCTGTGAGTTTAAGAACACGATCCAGTGGACCACACTAGTTAGAATATATTCCTTTTATGTGGCAGAGCGAAAAAATTCTATGAGGAGAGAGCATGAAAGAACGAGAGATTTTATTCAACTGGAGAGATTAAAAAAGAGATTTCTGAAGTCACACAATGGTTAGCAACAGAAAAAAAAAATAAATCACATTTAATTAATCTGCTTGGGAATATTACCTAGAGATGTTGGCTTGAGTGGGTACCAGTTTCTGGAACACAGAGATGAGAGACCTAACAACCCAGAAGCTCTGCTACTCTCTCACCTCTGCCCTTTGTCAGGACCAAGGCCTACTTTGTCTTAGTAAAGAATAACAATAATAATGTCACGACAATCGCCTTCTGCGCCCAAGGTCAACAATTCCTCATTGGTAGCAAAGGCTGAAGTGCAGGCAGATGGGTGGTGGGAGGCTTCCACGCAGAAACAGCAAATGAAAACCTGGAGGTTTCAAAATCTGCCATCATTTCAAGTGTACCATCATCAGCTGAGGCTTGTGGGTTTTCCTGGCCATCTGTGGAAATGATATTCACTGTGTCTTTTTCTCCCTTGTCTGAGGGTGTGGGCTGAGGACAGGTAAGACCAGCTTTCCCCCTTCTGTGAGGTGACAAGCATATCCTCTGAAAACTCATGAAAAATGTCAGAGAGGTTTGTGGTAGAAGAAAATGCATATAATAAGAGGTTTATTGACAGTAGGAAAGGAAGAATTTATGCTGGAGGGCAAATGGGAAAAAGCTCTCTTCTTAACTCCAGACTGGTTGGTTGCGGTGATGGAAAAGTTGGGTTGTGTAATTAAAACCAGGAGCTTAGTGTGCAATGAGGCTGATTTCCATCCAAGAGTATCAGCAAGTGCCTTTTGTATTGCTCTCCAAAGATGCCTTGAGTGTTGTATGGAGACTGCATTTACTTACCGTTTCAAATTCCCATTCTGGTGTGCCACTCAGTTACTTATAAAGTTTGTTGGTGAACAAAGTAAGAAAATTAGCTTTTAGGGAGAATAAGCATTTTTACAGAGTTCCTGATGTGGAATCTTTCTCTAGCTTCATGAACTCTATTAAAGACAACCATCTAGGAACATGGAGGAATCTTCAAGAATATAAGTGATGTAAAATAGGTAATGTGAAGTATCGATTACTTTGATGGGTCATGATTTTCTGGAAGACTTGTGCTGGTTGTGTAGTAATAGTTAATTTTCTTGGGGCCACAGATACTGGCTAAACATCAACACTCAGATAGACGGGTCTATCAATAGTTCTCAAATGAAGGCCACATTTGAAGGTTGGTAAATTGCCAGAGTCCAGATAAACTTACTTTTATTTTTAAGAGTGATTTATTTTTTAATGAAATACCTAGAGAAAAATTTCAAGGAACTACAAACCTCAGGTTTATTAATATTTCAGTTCTAGAAACTCTGCCTGTACTTGTAATTAACTAATGGCCATGCCATGGCTTTTGAAAAGACCCTAAAGGAATAGCATCTTTGTGAGTAATGGTCCACAAATTGTGCATGAATTTTAAATATGTTTCAATATTATAGAGTGGTAAGATGCTTCCTGGTGCCCCGTTTCCTTTCACACACTTTTATTTCTAGTGTTGCATCCCCTTATCTGACTTTTCCAGGCATTCTGAATTCTCAAAACTTGTAATATCTGCTGCCTCCATCTTCACTTTCTCTCCTCAAAGACTGCTCTGATGAAAGAATCTGATTCTATGTGAATTTTTAAAATATATTTTTATTAAACTTATTGGGGTTACATTGGTTAATAACATTGTATTTCAAGGGTACAATTCCATACTACATTATCTGTATGTTGTATTGGGTGTTCAACACCAAAGGTCAAGTTTCCTTCCATCATTGCTTATCCCCCTTCTACCTGACCCCACCCTCTTTCCCTATGATAATCACCATACTATTGTCTGTGTTCATGAGATTTTTTTGCTTCATCCCTTCACCTTTTTCATCCAGCCCCCCAACCCTCTCCCTCCTCTGACAGCTGTCATCCTGTTCTCTGCATCTATGACTCTGTTTCCATCTTGTTAGTTTATTTTGTTCATTAGATTCCACATAGAAGTGAAATCATATGGTATTTGTCTTTCTCTGACTGGCTTATTTCACTTAACATAATGCTCTCCAGGTTGATCCATCCTGTCATAAAGGGTAAAATTTTCTTCTTTTTTATAGCCAAGTAGTATTCCATTGTGTAAACATACCACAGCGGTTTTATCCACTCATCTACTGATGGGCACGTCTGCTTCCAAATCTTGGCGATTGTAAATAACACTGCAATGAACATGGAGGTGCACACATTCTTTCGAATTAGTGTTTCTGGTTTCTTTGGATAAATTCCCAGAAGTGGAATCACTGAGTCAATAGGGAGTTCTATTTTTAATTTTTTAACTGTTTTCTGTAGTGGCTGCACCAATGTTTATTCCCAACAACATTGCATGAGGCTTCCTTTTTCTCCACATCCTTGACAACACTTGTTATTTGTCCATTTATTGATAATAGCCATTTTTACAGGTGTGAAGTGATATCACTTTGTGGTTTTAATTTGCATTTCTTTGATGGTTAGTGATCTCTTTTTAGCTATCTATTTGGCCATCTGTATGTCTTCTTTGGAGAAGTGTCTATTCAGATCCTTTACCCATTTTTTAAGTTGGATTGTTTGTTTTTGTGGTGTTGAGTTGTTTGAGTTATTTACAAATTTTGGGTACTAACCCCTCATTAGATGTATCATTGGCATATATGTCCTATTCATTTGGTTGCTTTTTCATTTTGTTAATGGGTTCCTTTGCTGTGCAAATTCTTTTTAGTTTAATGTAGTTCCATTGTTTTTTATTTTATTTTATTACTTTTGCCTGAAAAAATATATCAGAAAAAATATTGCTATGAGAAATGTCAGAGAGTTTATTGCCTATGTTTTCTTCTAGTAGTTTTATGATTTTGAGTCTTACATTTAAGTCTTCGATCCATTTTGAGTTTATTCTTGTATATGGGGTAAGAAGGTGGTCTAGTTTAATTTCTTGGCATGGATCTGCCTGAATTTTTAACCCCATTCATTGAATAGATTGTCTTCACTCCATTGTATGTTCTTGCCTTAATTGACCATATAGGTATGGGTTTTTATTTCTGGGCTCTCTAATCTAGTGCATTGATCTATGTGTTTGTTTTTATGCCAGTACAATGCTGTTTTGATTACTATGGCCTTGTAGTATAGTTTAATATCAGATAGCATGATTTCTTCAACTTTGTTCTTCCTCAAGAAAGAAGACGCTATTTGGGGTCTTTTGTGGTTACATATAAATTTTTGAAATATTTTTTCTTGTTCTGTGAAATATACCATTTCAATTTTGATTGGAATTTTGTTGAACCCATAGATTACTTTGGGTAGTGTGGATATTTTAATGATGTTAATTCTTCCTATCCATGAACATGGTATATGCTTCCACTTATTAGTATCTTTCTCAATTTCTTTCTTCAGTATCTTATTATTTTCTGAGTACAGATCTTTTAATTCTTTGGTTAAATTTATTTCTGGCAACCTTACTTTTTGCTGCAATTGTAAACAGGATTGTTCTGTTAGTTTCTCTTTATAACAGTTCGTTATTGGTTTATAAAAGTACCACCAATTTCTGAATATTAATTTTGTATCCTGCTACTTTACTGAATTCATTTATAAGTTCTAGTAATTTTTTTGGTGGACTCTTTTGGGTTTTCTATATGCAGTATATGTCATCTGTCAATAATGACAGTTTTACTTCTTTCTTTCTGATTTGGAAGACTTTTATTTTTACTTCTTGTTTGATTACTGTGGCTAGGACTTTCAGTACTATGATGAATAAGAGAGGTGAAAACGGACATCCCTATATTAATTCTGATCTTCAGGGAAGCACTTTTAGTTTTTGGCCATTAAGTATGATGTTGGCTATGGTTTATCATATATAGCCTTTCTTATGTTGAGGTAACCACCCCTGTTTGCACATTGCTGAGAGGTTTTATCATAAATGGGTGCAGGATTTTAGCAAATGCTTTTTCTGCATCTATTGATATGATCATGTAGTTTTTATCTTTCATTTTGTTTATGTGATGTATCACATTTATTGGTTTGTGAATATTGTACCAACCTTGCATCTCCAGAATAAATCCCACTTGATCTTGGTGTATGATCTTTCTACTGTATTGCTGAATTCAGTTTGCTAATATTTTGTTGAAGATTTTTGCATCTATGTTCACCAGGGATACTGGCCTATAATTTTTTTCCTTGTAGTTTATTTATTTGGTTTTGGAATTGGGATAATGCTGGCCTTGTAAAATGAGCTTTGAGTCTTCTCTGCTCTCAAATTTCTGGAACAGTTTGAAAAGGGTAGGTGTTATGTCCTTTTTGAAGTAGAATTTTGGTAAAATTCTCTTGTGAAGCCAACCAGTCTAGGACTTTTGTTTGCTGGCAGATTTTTGATTACTCTTTAAATTTCATTAGTTGAATCAGTCTATTTAGATTTTCTGATTCTTTCTGATTCCATTTTGGAAGACTTTATCTCTAAGAATTTATCCATTTTGTCCAGGTTGTCCAACTGTTGGCACATACTTGTTCATAATATTTTCTTATAATTTTTGTATTTCTTTGTATGTGCATCTTTTTATTTTTAGATATATTTTACTGTTTATTCTATTACAGCTATTCTACTTTTTCCTCCTTTCCCCCCTCTACCTTACCCGCCTTCCCACTTCCATAATCAGTCCCTTCATGGTTGTCTATGTTCATGGGTCCTTCATAAGTGTTCTTTGATTAATTCCTTCACTTTCTTTCAATCAGTTTCCACTTCCTTCCTCCCATCTTACGGCTGTCAGTCTGTTCCATGATATGATGCCTCTTGTCCTATTTTCCTCAGTTTATTTTGTTCATTAGATTCTTCTTGTAAGTGAGATCATATGGTATTTGTCTTTCATCAGCTGGCTCATTTCACTTAATATAATAGTCTCCATTTCCATCCATGCTGTTGCAAAATGTAGAAATTCCTTCTTTCTTTCTGCTGAATAGTATATCATTGTGTAGATGTACCACAGTTTTTTTTTTTCCTTTATCCACTCATCTACTGATGGGCACTTAGTCTGTTTCCAAATCTTGGCTATTGTAAATAGCTCTGGTGTGAACATGTGGGTGCATGAATTCTTTTGTACTGATGTTTCATAATTCTTCAGCTGTATTCCCAACTGTAGAATCACTGGTTCAAAAGGCAGTCCCATTTTTAGTTTTTTGAGGAAATTCCATACTGTTTTCCACAGTGGCTGCACCAGTCTGCATTCCCACCAACAGTGTATGAGGGTTCCCTTTTCTCCACACTCTTGCCAGCACTTGGTATTTGTCCATTTATTGATGATAGCCATTCTGACAGGTGTGAGGGTGTTACCTCCCAATGAGGGTGATACTTCATTGTGCTTTTAATTTGCATCTCTCTGATGGCTAGTGAGGGTGAGCATTTTTTTCATATGTCTGTGGGCCATCTGCATGTCCTCCTTGAAGAAGTGTCTTTTCAGGTCCTTAACCCATTTTTAATTGGATTATTTGTCTCCCTGGTATTGAGTCAATAACATCATGATATATTTTGAAGATTAAACACTTGTCTGGTGTATCATTGGCAAATATGTTCTCCCATACAGTTGGTTCCCTTTTTGTTTTGATGATGGTTTCCTTAGCTGTGCAGAAGCTTTTTAATTTTGATGTAGTCCAATTAGTTTATTTTTTTCCTTTATTTCCATTGCACTAGGAGATACATTAGCAAATATATTGCTACATGAGCTATCTGAAATTTTACTGTCTATTTTTTCCTCTAGGATTCCTAGGGTATCATGACATATTTGTCATTTTTTCATTTTGAGTTTATTCTGGTATATGGTATAAAATGGTAGCCTGGTTTCATTTTTTTGGCATTTACCAGTCTAGTTCTCCCAACATCATTTATTGAAGAGACTGTCCTTACTCCATTGTATGCTCTTGCCTCCTTTGTCAAATATTAATTGACCATAGACTCTTGGGTTTATTTCTGGGCTCCTTATTCTGTTCCATTGATCCATGTATCTGTTCTTGTGCCAGTGCCAGACTGTTTTGGTTACTGTGGCCTTGTTGTATAGTTCAATATCAGGTATTGTGATCCTTCCAGTTCTGTTCATTTTTATCAAGATTGCTGAGGCTATTCAGGGTCTTTTTTGGTTTCATATACATTTTGGGAATATTTGTTCTAATTCTGTGAAATATGCCATTAGTATCTTAATAAGAATTGCCTTGAATCTATAGATTGCTTTGGGTAGTATGGATATCTGATGATGTTAATTCCTCCAATCCATGAACATGGTATATGTTTCCACTTATTTGTATCTTCCTTAATTTCTTTCTTCAGCATCCTATAGTTTTCCGAGTACAGTTCTTTTACCTTCTAAGGACAGGGTAGGGGAAATGTTTATCTTTTAAACAATTGTAAAAAAGAGATAGTGTTTTCAATTCAACTTTTTGAGTAGGGGATACATTTATATAATTTAAGACCTTTCTCTTTTTGTATCATTTCAGAATTTTTATGCATAGAAAAATAAAAATAAATATAATTTCTGACCCCTTCCTTTATTCAAAAGGCTGCATATTATGAACATTGTTGACATTTTACTTTCTTCACTTAATGCATCTTGAAGATCTTTGTCAGTGTAAAGAAAGTATACTCAGTGTTTTTATTTTTACATTCAAGTATAGAATTTAATTCTATGAATACATCCGTAATTATTTAGTCAGTTTTTCATTTAGAAACATTTAATTATTTTATTATTTTATTATCTTGTTGTTAAAAATAAGACTGCAATGAAGAACTCTTTCATAAACCATTTTGAACATGTACAAATATATCTGTAGGAAAATTTCCCGGAAATAGAATCTCTAGATCCAAGGGTCTATGCATTTGTTACCTTGCTGTATGTTGCCAAAGCACCCTGCTGGATTTGTACCCATTCATGCTCCCACTGGTGATGTCTGAGCGTGCCCATTTCCCCATAGCCTCAACAATAAAGTGCGTTATAACGGAAGGATTTTTATCCTCGTTAAACAAATTTCCAGGATTAGAGAGCTTTTGAGAAAGAAATTTATTGTATATCTAAAAGCCTTCTAAATCTTCTAAAACCACTTCCCTTGGGCAGAAACAACAAAGCAATACTTGCTATGTTTCAGGCATTGAGCCGATAATTAGGGAAACAAGCATTAGGTTTTATGGAAAGTTTTCTCTCTTTCCTTCTCCCTTCAAGGCTACCAAGGCCTCTTGATTTTACATTTCATAGCAGAAGGTTTATTTATGAAACCTGTCTTCTCTCTGTTCCTGTAAGTGTGATTGTGATAGCATCCTCACTGCCTGCTGTTTTGGTCTCTCCCAGCTTTAATCTATAGTCTCTCTTTGCCTAAATCATCCTTCTAAGACATGATTTGAACCTTGTCACTCTTGCTCATCTCTTTATGGCTCCTCTTGTCTTAAGGGGCAAAGTATAAATTCTTTAGTCCAGAATCTAAGACCTCATAATCTCACAATAACCTGCCTCTTCAGCTGCTCCCTTGGTGCTCAGCTCTGGTGGATGGTGTGATTTCCTTCTGTAATTCTCTTCATTTTCTTCTCTACCTGAAGAAATCTCTCTCATCTAATACCTTTCTTTTTAAGCACCATCTCCTTTTTTATGTTTTCCCAGAGCTCTGTCCCAAATTCTGCCATACCAACTGGAATTAATTTTCATGCCTTCCTGTGATACCTGTAATGCATTTCGTATGTGTGTTTCTTCTACTCAATTGTGAGCTCATTGAAGACAGACACCATTTCTTAATCATCTTTAGATATTCAGTGCTGGTAGCTATGTCTGGTCAGAGAAACTCAATAGCTTTGTTTAGTTATTTAATATTAATTGGTTGATAAAGTTCTGGATTAGTTCTGATATTGTATTCTAAAGAGAAATTGTTATAGTCCTAAGGCTGGTGGAAATGGAAATGAACAACCTTGAATTCAATGAGCCTTCTGTTCTGAGTCTGTTTTGTCACAAGTCTGAATTTATAAGTTCAGACCTGTCAATCTCCCTATGATCTGGGTAAGATTTCAGATAATAATGCAGCTTTTCACACAGTGGCAGAGCATGGTTAGACACTCACCCAACCCATTCCTCCTCCTGAATACAGGGATGCCTTGAAGTTAGGCATGACCTTGGACCAAGTTCAGTCCAGTGAAATATATATGAAAACAATAAATGTCACTTCCAGGTCCAACACCTTAAAAACTCATGTGAAATGTCCCACATTTATTCTCGTCTCTCCTTCTCTATCTGAATGCAGAAAGTCACATTGGAAAACTCAGGTCTTAGAAAATGGGAGAGGTTTTTTTTTTAATTTTTTTATCAGAACTACTACATGGGAGGCTATTCACCAAATATCTAATTAGATGTAATAGGATTAAAAATGAAGCATTTATGGTGTTCAGCTGCTAAGGTCATAAGCTTGTTTGTCATAGCATTTAGCTCACCTTGAAAACACACAATTGCAAACGCACACCCACAACAACATGTTGTTTAACAGCCACTCAGACCCTTCCCCAGAGGAGAAAGGGTGGTAGGTTCATGTGCAAATAGAGCTGGTTGGAGTGGAGACGTCCCCTGTTCTCTTCTAGAGGCGGAACTAGAAAATAACCTGCCAGTCTTTCTCGCCACACTGCTGTGTGACCAGCCCATGAGCGAGTGGCCGACAGTGTTCAGTCAAGAGTCAAGTGCCAAGGTGCCTGCCAGTGAGGGGTGGCATCACATTAATATCTACTGACATTGTCTCCCAGTCAGTAACAGCAGCTCTGCACCTACAGACCCCACTTTCACTTCTCTCCACACAGACACTTTATCCCGTACCAGCATTTTTTTTGCATAACTTTCTTTTTGACCAGTGTTACGTCACAGGGGAGTATGCATTACACTAAACCCATTGTAACCACAAAATCCTGTTTCCTTGCTTCAGAACACGGCAAAGAATTTGCCAAGGCATTTTTCAGCATAGCATTGGTCACCTTTTCTCTAGATGACGTTTATCAGCATAAATTGACCTGTATTCCATATTCTTACTCATGAAGTACCATAGTTATAGGTTCCTTTTTTCTTCTACCATACTCATTCCCTAGAAGGTATTGTATTATCCAGCCTCATGACTAAAATAATCTGGGCTATTGAATCTCAGATATGTACCACAAGCTGTCTCTCCTGAATGTCAGATGTTTATACACAATTGCCTACTCCAAATCTTTAGTTTAAGTGCATAATAATCATCTCTAACTTCAAGTGGAGTTCCTGGTCTTTCCTGCTGTCCCATCCTACCAGTCTGAATGAAGGCTTCTTCTTAACTGCTTGGTTGTCGGACTTCCATCCAGTTCGATTTCTGGCAGCTCTGATTATTTTTTGTTTTTAAGTTTATTTTTGCCCTTCTTTTGGTTGTTCAAGGAGGCAGAGTGTATCTACCTGCACCTCCATTTTCTGCCCTGAGATTTCATATCTCCCTTCCTCATTGGATTTTTCTCCTAATCATGGTATGATCCAACAAATATATTTTTCTAAATTTCTTGTTTATTAATTTTTTTCCACTAAAATATAAGCTTCATGAGATTAGACCTTTTGGTTCAAACATTTTGAAAGAGGCTGCCACATAATTGGCATGCAAATAATTATTCAATGAATGGATTAGTCATTCCTTTTAAAGTAGTTTTATGATTTTCTGTTATCTTTACACTCACTCTGAATGATACAATTCTAGGCCTCTAAGTTTATCTACCTTCAGGCTAGACTTGAGGCAACAACGTACAACATATGTCTGTGACAAAAAAGAAACTTAAGAAAATCCACTTAGAGAATGTGCCTTGTAAATGCCATAAGTAATGATATGCTGTATGTAGACAGCGTCATATTTAATTACTTGTGTCTAACTGTGAGCCTGTCTCTGCAGAAATGTAAAATCTTCAGCAATAGTCTTTCCATCATATATTGAACCCAAATCTGAATTAAATGTGTTTCTAGCCTGCTCCCATGCAGAACAGCACCTCCTTGCCAACAATGGTCTAAGTATCTGAAGAGGAAGAGACCCTTTAATCCTATAGCTCTATATTATGTCATCCAGCTTCTCTGATCCTCCTCATTAGTGTAGTTTCACATTCCCAACATTACTGTAAATCATTTATGCTGCTTATTGTCAGAGACAAAAAGCATGTATGTGGACATAGCCAGTTGGAGGTAGGAAGTGAACTCATGGTCTTGATTCTTCCATAAAAAGAATTATTCTGCCGGAAGCTGCCCTCATTTAGCAAGGGATGGTTAGCACCTACTGATGGTTTCCTAGCAACACAGAGCTTTCCTGCAGCTAGGACAAAGGGTCACTTTTGCATCTTCTCTTTATTTTCTCCTGGACTCTATGAGGAGATATTAGATTGGAACATTTCTAGAACATAAGCTGTATTACAAAGTTCCTATGCATGGAGCGGGGGGGGGGGGGGGTGTCAAGGGGAGTGGCTGTGCATCTGGACAGGGAGATGAGGAAGGAGAGGAAGGAGAAAAGAGCCTTAATGAAAATGTCCAAGGGGCCAGAGAATTTTTGGAGAGTGTTCTCTCATTGCAGCCCAAACAACATGTATTCTTTTAGTGACCAAGGAAAATGGTGCTTATTCACCAACTTAGAACTTATTTTGTGGGGTGAATAAATTGAACAAACAGGCACTTTAGACTTCTGCTTTTTAAAATAAGCCAAATCCACAGATATTCCCTGTCTAAATTCTGTAAGTCTTCTTACATAATAACTATATTTAACTGTTGTTTCCAGTTGCCTCTGCTCCTCCTCCAGGGAAGTGGTCTTCTAAAGGGAAATACACCAGTTTTAAGACCACTGATGGGTCTGGCTTCATTCTTTGATAACCACCTCTGAGCTCTGTGACACTGGCCAAGTACAGAACCTCCCAAACTCTCATCTTGTCATGTGAAAATAGGAATAATACGACCTGTATGGGCAACTCAGCTAATCACCTTACCACTAGCCCTTTGTCTTTTCTCTTTATTCACATTTCCCTGATTTGGTTTGGGGCAACGTTGTGTGGCTTCAGGAGAAAAGCAAATCCAACCCAGTTTTCCAGGGTTTCTTGCAGGGTTCCTTATAGCTCTGGCCAATGAGATATAGACAGAAGTCTACTTGGTGGAGCTTCCAGGGAAGGTGTTGTTTTCCTGATAATAAAGGATGAACTCCACTGGAATGACCCTTTGACCCCTTCCTGGCCCCCTACTTCAATACTGTAACTCAGACGAAATGCCTTGACGAGTGGTACTGGTGAGTGACGGTGAACATGAGGGCCGTCCACCAGGGCTGGAAGAGCATAGAGATACAGGGGCCCAGGTCCTTAATGATTTCCTCCAGTGGCTGTACCCACTCTCTCCCTTCAGGTGGGCTTTAACAGGATAAAAACAAACCTCTGTTTAAAAGCCACGATTTGTTGTTTTCCTGTTTGTTGCTTTTTCTATTTGCCGTCAAACAGATATTCTATGTCCTACAATAGTTGTGAAGATGAATTCAATATGATAATTAGTCAAAGTACCACACAGAAAGGGCACACAAATAGTTCCCTTGCTTATAATTTCTCTAATTCTGTATTGTTGATAAGTCATTTGCTGTTATTAATTTTTACAAAAATTGGCACTCACATCAAAATGAAAGTAGATTATCTTTGATTGCTTACAACTTTTGCCATTATATGTATAGTTCACCCCATATAATACCACGTACAATCATAATTTCCCCTCATCCCTCTAATGTTTCCTAAGTAAAATATAGGGAGTGTGGGAAATTCTGATTTTATTGATCTCTTTCTGCCACTGGCTTACTTTGTAATTTGTACAAATTCCTCTCACAGATGTTTTTCTTCACTTTTAAAATGAGGAAATTAAACTTGGGCAGCATTTCCCAGACTGTATTTCATGAAATGTTCATAGAATTTTCATAAGAAAGAGTTCTGTGGTCAAATAACCCTTGGAAATGATCTGTACATTCCTGTACCTTTCTTGGAGAGCTCCGTACTATTTTTTATGCCTCTCTTGAAGGTGCACTAAGTATATTAGCATACTAAGGGCTGTGAGAGCTATCACGGGAAATAGATGTAGTTTTAGTTTATGTAACCAACACTTCCAAAATTTACTTGACTGCATAACCATTTTATTAGCAAATATTTTATAATACATGCTGACCAAGGGTTTTTAAGATCTCAGTTTCAGCAAGTCAAGATCAATGAATTCTTAAATTTCATCCCAATTCCAGCATGCTTAGTTTTTCTGGGTTTTTAATATCCTGATACTTTTGGGAATTTCCACCAACCTTTCAGATTTTCAACTCCATTTATTCTAAAACCCCAAGTGACTTGCAGCAACATATCAGTGGGTGGCAAATGTGACTGAACTCAAGGCAGCCGAGATATCTACCTTTCTCCAGTGCTTCCATAATGTTTGACATAAAATATTGCCTTAAGTAATCTTAAGAGAATTATAAAGGGATACTTAAATATCAGCTGAGAGTGGTGACTATAAGTTTTCCTTTATTTTTAAGATCTACAGCTCAATTGGTTCTTTAAAAATAAAGTATCTATTTGAGTTCTAAATCATTACTTCTGTCAACTCAAAGGCTGAAGTGATATGCAGAGGGTGGCGTGCATCAGCCATCAGGCCATGAGGAAGTGGTGTGAGCTGGGCAACAGTAAAGAGTGTTTTCTGTTGCTTCTCTCGAAAGTGGTGAGCAGCCAGTTAGAGTTTCTCAACTCTTGTTCTGCTCCGGTACAGTAAAGCACTTTTGGCTTTAACATGTATCGCTTCGGGAGTTAAACTGAAAAAGAAGAGAGAAAACTGCATACAAATTTATTCCAATATGAGTATGTGTTTCTACACACACATGTGAAAAATACACCAGTGGTGAGGCCTGTGATAGACAAGGTAGATTACTCCAGGTGACGCTTCCAGGCTGGATAACATGAATAGATTTCTTCTTTAGACTCAGTAGGTCTCATAGTGTGAACTTTTTTATTCTAGTGCAACACTCAACTTTTGCCCATTATTTTAATACTGGTAAGATTTTGGGAAATCATTTGATTTTCACCAAAATCATAACAATCCCATAAAAATGCAAAATGTCAGGATTGCCTTGACCTGAGAAAAAGGTACAGTTTATGGGGATTAGTTTCACTCACAAAACTCAACTGTAAATTGGAGATTTCCTTGGTAAACAAAGATTTCTCTCTCAAGAAAATCAGATGTAACCAAAGGCAGTTATATCAGAGAAATGATGTGGGTACGAGACCCCCTTGTTAAGGATCTTAACCCATTTATTCATTAGTTTATTTGCACATTACTCGATCAACAATTATTTATTTAGTGTCTACCATATTCAGGTAAAAGAATCTTACCTGTAGAATTAAGACAAAGAAGCCAGTAGTTAGTATCTGGTCTTTCTTTTCCTATGTTTTCAATTCAATACACAAATTTCATATCCTGGCAAAAAAAAATTTATAATTTATTAAAATAGTCAAAGTTTTGGCTTATCTGACATTATTACAATTTAGAGGGATTCTTAAATGATGAGCAATAGATAGTGGGAAAGAACATTTACTTTAAAAACCAGCAATGCTTAACCCACAATTTAAAAGAAATTATAATTAATTTTATTTATTAGGTATTAGTGCTCATTAACTTCAGTTTTAGAATGATTTTTTTTCTAATAACCTCTTTTCCAGATTCTGGGGCTGAAACTCATAGATTTCCTGTAGCATGTTGCTCATGTATTATAGATAGGCCTTTGAAAAGATTACATTTTGAATAAATTAAATTATGTTTTTCAATTGTCTTACAACATCTGTGCAGGGATACTATTTTGTTTTGTTTTTTTAAGGAATCTCTTATTATTCATTAACTGCCAAGGCATTTTAACTTCTAGGCTTCATGTCTTTTCCCAGAACTCTTAAACCACATTACCTCCATTCTCTACTTTCTTAGGAGGGTACATGTAAACAAAACAAAGCCAATTTAAGAAAGCGCTTGCATGGTTCTTTTTTAAAAAAGGTAGAAATATTTTGTAGCACCAATAATATATAGACTTGGTAAAATCTGATTTGAATGCATTAGGGTTTCTTTAAAATATCCAAGTCTGCATTTAGTTATAGGAAAAAAAAATCTTGTTATACTAATTATTTCTAAATGTTCTGTTTTAGAAATTACAAGCAAGAGACTTAAATTATTACAAGCATAGTTTCAAAAAATTCAGAAAATTTATTTACAAATATATTCCCACTGTCTTATTTAACATTGTTTACTTCTGGATTTTAACCTGATACATCTTTGATGTTTGAGTTTTTTCCTTCCTTTAGCCCACATTAAAACAAATAGTAATACTTTGGTTAGAATAAGATCCCATAATTTATTTTGTTCTTAATGTCATAAAAGAAAAATATACTGGCTCTTGGTTGTGCATTCCAGTATGAATTTCATAGTCTTTTTGGATTCAGTTTATCATCACAGAAATGATTTGGGTTAAATGTTTATGTAACAGAAACCTTCTGCTTGTTATTATGTGATACGAATGTCACGATCAGTAAAAATAAATTTATAACAAAAAAATAAAGCAAATAGTAATAATTTGGGCTGGTTGGGAGTTTCTGTGAAAGCCAGGGAGACGGGTCTTGTGGCAGGGCGGTCGATGTAGTAAAATGTTTTGGGCAAGCTCTGCAGAAGAACTTCTCAGCTCAGTGCAGTTTGCTCTGTTAGTCCTTCCCGGCTTTTCTTTTGCAGCTTAAGGGAACTGTTGAAAAAAAATTTAAATCATGATATTTGTTTATTTATGCTTAAAAATTTATTTTGAGCATTATTCATGTTTTATCAGCAAGTTTTTCTTTACCAACCTATTTTAGGGCTTTACTACATCCTCCTTTCATTTTATTTATTTATGTTGATATCAGAGGCATGTGACAATCTCATTAGGTGAACATTAGTAACAGAAAACTGGACGCATATGAAATTGTTTTGTCTGTTTTCTGACATCACTGCTGAACTCAAAAGTGCGGTGTTTTCTGATACCAACCAAGTCTTCAGTTCACTGATTTTTCTGACATCAAATGGGCATCCTACAGTTCATTTCCATGCCGGCACTACACTCAGAGTCAGGTGAAATGGGAAGAACGTGGGTTTAGTGAAAATGCACATAGGACCTGGGGTGGAGGTGGGAAAAAGGCTGTGGATATTTGGGGTCTTATTATTTATAACTTCAACTGGTTCATTCCAGCTCCTGTCTGTAAAAAGGAGAAAATAGCAAAGGGGAATAGACTGAAAGGTTGTTGCTTTCAGTCTTGTACTCAGGAACCAGCCAAGGTTTTTCACGTTACCATAGGCTTAATCGGGTTTGCCTAGTAGCATTTTTAAATTCCCACTGATGTTTCCCTTTTGTTTTCTGCTCTAGGAAGATCATTAAGTGAGCTCTCTCTCATGCCATATTGGCACTCTCAAGGAAGACTCATGATTGGATTATGTTCCTGGGCAATATAAATCAAATCTGATGGCAGGGATATGTTGACGGCTTGAAGTAAGTGAAAAATAAATTAGGAAACAAGAAAGCCTGGGGTAGCAAAGACATAAATTTAACATTTAAATCTCCAAAGATGAAAAACTACAAAAGCTATTTTGAAAACCTGGCTTAGACTCTTACAAATGAATGAAAATTGGGAGCAAGGGGAATAAGTTAGGAGCATGAGAATTTGGTTTACATATAAGTCCTCAAAACTCTGAAGAGAAAGTCTGCATATTTTAAGCAATACCAGAAGGTCCTTTCAAAAAGTATGATAGCGTCAATAGAAACCACTTAGAATGTTTTTAAAAATTTAAATAATAAAATAGATTACTTGTGGCATTTGGAAAGAGAACTTTATATTGAATATGTACAGTCACCAGGCTAGGCAAAGCTTACTACAATAAATTTATTTTATCAGTTGGTTTTATTTTTCTCTTATTATCTGCTTTCTTTTATTTCTTGAGGCTAAGTACACATGATTAGGAATTCTAATTACCTTAGTTATTGGAACTAGTGAAAAAAAATACTGTTAAGAATGCTAGAGGAGAAAGGGATTGGTGGTCTTGGACTCAAATAGTTCTGGAATTGAAGGCAGTCTCTTCAGCGGCTGTATGATCCTGGGCAAGTTGCTTGACCTCTGAATCTCAGTATTCCCAACTCAGAGGATTTGGCAAAAATGAAGCAAGATACAGTCCTAAACTAAAATCACAGTGCCAGGTGACAGTAGATGCCTAATAATTCTAGATTATTAATAGATCCCCCTTTCCTTCCCTCTGAAACTTGAAACTTAACAAAGCAAGATTTTAATTTATGTAAATTTGTCTTAGTTTAGAAAGAAATAGCTCCCTTGTGTCAGAGATAAGGAGGATGATTATAAAGTTCTACTAAATTAATAAAATGGTGCATTTCTAATCTGCAGAGACTTCATTCTACTAAAACTTATTCGAAGTTTCTGTATCTAATGGTTTTCTCACCCAGAAAAAGCAGAGTCTCACCCACGTGGGCATCTGCGGCTCCTTCTCACGTCCTTTTCCTAAGGGCATGGGGAGCAGTTTCAGGTTTTAGATTATTTGAATTGGAATTAAAGGTGAGCTGTATTCAGAGTATTTTAGATTTAGGAAGTTTGAGTACATTTGAATGAGTGCTATTGTTTGCGTTCATTATTTATCCAAACTTTATTTCTAGCTTCTTTTCATCCTCTTCAAATGTGTTCTTTACTGGGTCCTAGGGGTATGGGTCAAAATTTAAGAAAAAAATGGCATAAACTGAAGAAGGACAAAGCTGGTTCCCAAATGCTTGAATGTGGGTGGTGGGTCTGGGCGTTGCCAGCCAGGGAGCGGTGACAATTTGGGTGAAGGTGGAGCAGGGAGGAGGGTTTGATTTAGTTTAGTTTACTTATAAGTTTTGCCTTCTTTAAAAGTCAAGATGTCTAACTATTTCAAATAATGGCATATAATTTTTTCTGAGAGTGGCTGGTGCTGATGGTGTTGTGTGCCCTTTCAGGTCACTCTCCTGCGATGAGGACATCCCAGCATTCCCTGCGGGGCTCCTCTGGGGCACACTACTTCCATACAGTGTGAAGCCATTGCAGCACCACTGCCCACTTCGGCCAGGTTTTCAAGTTGGTTCTACTTTACAGATAAAATAATAAAAGGGTCTAGTTTGAAGGTAAGGAAAATAAAATTTAAGTAAGCTTTTATTTCTTTTATAATATGTATGTTTATTATAGACATATAAAAGGTAGAAGGAAAAATAAACAATTCCCCAAAAGTAACCCAAAGATAGCCACTGATAAAATAGTTGTGAACTTCTCCCCCCCAAATTTCCCCAGTGTTTCAGTGATGCTGGAATGAAAGCTTATGTCTCTAATCAGACTACATCAGAATGAAAATCTGTGATGAGTAAGAAGGTCACATGAAGCTGTTGGGAACTTGTCATGGGTTCCAAGTACTTGGCTTGTTTCCTTCCTCATTATCCTGGGTCCAACTTATTTGTCATCCTGTCTCAGAGCAATGAGTGATGCTTACCTCCTTTGCTCTTACCTTGGAGCTCTAATCTCTTGAACACATGTGCATGCTGCCTGTCAGTTGGTTCCCATCAGCTCTGTGTGTGGCTGTGGCGGCTTGCTTGTCTCCTTAGGGCTCCCTAGCTCATGCGTGGTCATTATGGATTCCGAAGGGAGGGAATGATGTGGCAAGGCAGAACAGTAGTAGTGCCAGCAGTTCACAAGGCGTTTGCCAGAGCCTTTCACTTAGACTAGCTAAAATGACATTTCTCCTAGGACATGAGATTTCTCAAGCAGCTGGCCATGGTTCTATGAGAGCTGAGTTTTGTTTTGTTTGCTATCCTCACCCAAAGACATTTTTTCATCAGTTTGAGAGAAAGAGAGAGAGAGAGAGAGAGAGAGAGAGAGAGAGAGAGAGAGAGAGATTGAGGAAGGAAAGGGTGGGGAAGAAGAGAGAGAGAGAAAGAAGGAGACACCGAGAGAGAAAGCTTGATGTGAGAGAGTAACATCGATTGGTTGCCTCCTATAGGTGCCAGGACTGGTGGTCCACCCGCAAACTAGATATATGCCCTGACTGGGAATCGAACTCTCAATCTTTCAGTGTACGGGAGGACGCTCCAACCAACTAAGCTGTATCAGCCAGGGTAGAACTGCGATTTGACAGGGCAAGTCCCTTTCTCTTTATGCTAGGGAGGACACAGAGCTGGTTCCTTACAATTATGGGATGGATAAACCACTGGAATTTACTGAGAGGTCTGTGGCTAATGGCATAGAGTTTGAGTAAATGAAGCATGTGGCACTGGGAGTCACAACAAAATCTTCAAATTGTGCTTTCCTTTCCAACTTCTTGCTGTGAAGAAATCTGAATCTGGGCAGGGAGAAAACAAATTGTGAATAAAAACTTTCAGCCCTCATAAACTTCTTCCTTAACTGAGAATACTCCAAACTGACAAGCTCAGGAGTAAAACATTTAGAAGTAAGGATATGCTATGAATAAACAATGTGCACTTATTTTCTTATCCCTCAATGGGAGTGTTAAAAAATGAGACTTCTGGGGATCACAGAAGTCCTAATGCAAGAATATTGTCACCGGTAAGTTCATGTTAGCTCACCCCAGTAAGCCAGAAAACAAAGGGCAAGCCTGTGGAGTAACCAGAAAGTAAAGGGTTAACCAGATAGAGAGTGAGTGAACTCAAGGCTTGACCTGTTCAGAGACCTTCACTTGCCCAGATCCCACCACATTTTAAACTTTCTTTAACATCCATGTGGACATTCAATTGAACAATCTGGATTCTCAGTTATGGAATCCTTTCCATTTGACCATCATCGCCAATGATCTTCAGACTTCTAAACCTGCAGCTCGTGATCTCTCCAAGTTGTTCCACATGCGACACCTCGTAATAAAACCCTACTCTCTGACCTCCATCTCCTCTCCTACCAGTCCTCACACTTACCCACACCCACAGCTTCTGCACTTGGATCTTACTGAGACATAGCAAATCCCAAGTCCTCCTTCACCACCACCCAACCACCTACTCCCGCCTTTCCCTTTCCACTCACTATCTGGTGTCCATCACTGGACCTGTTCTCTTATCATTGATCTAACACCCTTATATTCTTAATACATCTGCCTGTCAAAAACCTAAATTTAGAACTCCCCTATTAGTAGTGTCCATACCTGGATTAAACTCAATTTGAGAGGGTTAGTGTAGTGGTTAAGGACATGAACTCTGTGATCAGACCACCAATATTCAAATCCCAGTTCGCCACCTACAAGAAGTGAAGCGGGGGACAAATGATTCATCTATTGTGTCTCCTTTTCCTTGACAGTGTAATGGGAATGTATAAGGGGGGACCCCCCAAAACAGAAGTTATTTAAAAACAATTGTGTATGTATTCTTAGATGTTTAAACTTCAGTCACCTTCAAAGTACTCTCCATTTGATACAATACACGTATTGAAACATTTTCCACTGCTCAAAACAGTTTTTGAAGTTCCTTGATTTTGATGCTTTTTAGTGCTTCTGCCTTTTTTGTTTGTTTGTTTCACCTCTTCCGCATTGGCAAAAAGTTTCCCTTCAAGGACTTTTATCATCCAGGGACACAAAAAAGTTGCTCAGGAGGAGATCAGGTGAATAGGGTGGGTGGGGCACAGGGATTATGCCAACTTTGGTCAAAAACTGCTGAACACTCAGCACAGTGTGGGCAGGTGCGCTCGTAATCACCCATCATGAACTGGGCAAACACATTGAAAGAGTTCAAAAAAAATTCACTGAAGCCAAAGGCAGCCTCTCACAACAATGCCAGCTAGTACACTGATGCACATGGGTTCCGAGAACACTCACCCAGCCAGGGAAGCCTACATTACAAGGGACCTACCCTCCACAAGATAATCTTGGATTTTTGTGGGTCCCCCCTCGTAAAAGCAATCGCCTCATGTTCTGTTGTGATTATTAGATGTCAAGTGGAGAGAGCAGTATCTGGCATGAAACTTCAAACCCGTCACCATCTGCCTCACCTTCACAAATGATAATTTCCATTTCATAAAGTAAACACAAGTCATTCACAGAGACAAACGCATTATTGGCTCGCGAATTTTTTAATTGGCAGGGTTCGTAATAATCTTCCAGTCACGCAGATGATAATCTTGTTGTTCTGTCCATGTTCAGAGGGTGAACGGAGTACCCTGCAGACTATGAAGTTGGCATTCCCCTTATTTACAGTGATATTATTAATCTGACAAGTGTGTGTTGAGTAGATACTTGGCTGCAGACACACAGGTAGGTAAAAGGAGGGATAAATAGTCAGGTAGAATGGGTGTCACCATGGGGACTTAAATTTTCCTCAATGCCTACACCGTGTCATCTTCAACTTGACCAAGAACCTATGCTTCTTACTTCACCTTTTCTTTTCTGTATCTTGAAAAAAGTATCCCCTATGTTTATAACTCCATAGGAAGTGTTTGATACTGGAGCATTCATTAAAAAGCAAAACAAATTAAACATGTCTGGATATTAAATGAAAATGAATTATGTGCAGCAGATTGGAACATTGCTTCTTGCTCTCTTTATAAAATTCAGGCATTTAGCAATAAATCCAAGTCTATTGAATTAGAAAATTTTAACTTGGGGGCAAATCAGTTGATACACTTAGATATACTTTGCTCATGCATTGCAACCCTTATATCACCTGCAGACTTTACTACCCTCCAAATGACTTACAACAGTGTAAAATGTCAACTCTAAGCAATACGACAAAACACCAAAAGTGGATAAGTCACTCACTGTTTTATGAGCTACAGTGCTTTAAAAAAATAGCCTCTTGGTGAGTTCTCTCCACCCCAGCTAATTTTTTATTTATTATAGTTGACATACAATATTATATTACTTTCAGGTGTACAGCATAGTGCTTTGACATATACATAGTTTACAATGCTGTCACCATGATAAATCTAGTAACCATCTGTCACTGTACGGCATACAAAGTTACTATAATATTATTGGCTGTATTCTCTGTGCTGTGCATTACACAATTGTGGCTTATTTATTTTTGTGATATGAAAGGGGATGCTCTAACTATATAACATAAGTAAAAATGGTGGAGCAGTGAACTCTAAGGCCCCATCTTTCCTCAAAACAATGAATGAACATTGTCAAACAGTGGCAAAACATTGTCAGAATCAACTTTATCAGAACTCTGAAGACTAGCCCATTTACAGCAACTGAACAATTAACCAAGAAAAAGGTGGCTGAATCTCCGTAGGGGAGCTTTGTGAAGGTTTAATTCACCTTGACCCCAGCCCTCCTCCCTAGCTCAGGAGTGAACCTGAAGGTGGCAGCCTGCATTCCTGGGTGGGTTGCTGGTGCTGGCTGAAGCAGAGCAGGTCTGTTCTCAGAGAATGATGGTTTCGACCTGCCTGGTGTCTCGCTGAAGGACTCTCTCAAAGGGATTGCCTTTATTTGACCTAACTGAGAATGTTCCCGTGATGTAAAGATGGCTACATGGGACATTTGTTAGAAACAATTAAAGACAACTGTATTAGCCACTTGGGGAAAAAAAGAAATAGCTGTTAAAGCAAATAATAGACCCACTGAAAGGCACGGAAGAAAAATCTCAAAAATAATATGCTTTAGAAGATAAGGACTTTGAAAGTTCCCAACTATTCTGGGGAATCTGCAAGGCCATAGGCGTGCAAGCCCTGGGGTGGGTAAGAATCTAATTTCAAGAGATATCACATTGTAATACTTAAAATGTTCAGTATTTTTAAAGGCATTCAAAGAAATATTAATGCATATTCCATATACTGAAAAAGTAAAAATGTATAGAAAATGTCTCTGGGGAAGACAAGACATTAAACAACTTTTAAATATGCTCGAGGAGCTAAAGAAAACTACGTACAAAGAAAGAAAGGAGAGATGAGAATGATATCTCACCAAATAGAGAATATTAATAAATAGACAGAAATTATAAAAAGAAACCAAGTAGAATTTTAGAGTTGGAAAAATAAATAAAATGAAAAAATTACCAGAAAAGTTAACAGCAGATTTGAGTGGGCAGAAGAAGTATGGACAAATTTAAATCTAGTTCAATTGATATTATCTAATTTATGGGTAACAAAGAAAAAAATGAAGAAAAATAAACAGGGTCTAAGATACCTGTGAGATACTATCAAGCACATTAACATAGCATAATGTCAGTCCTTCAGGGAGAAAAAGAAAAAGGACCAGAAAGAAAATAAAATATTTGAAAAAAAATAATAGCTGAAAACATCCAAAATTTAATTATCAAAATCTATACATCTAAGAAGCTCAATGAAACTTAAGATAAACTCACAAGAAAAACCACATTGAAAGATTATAATCAAACTGGTGAGTGCCAAAGACAAAGAGGGCATCTTGAAAATAGCAAGAGAGAAGTGACTTGTCATTACAGTTGATCCTTACTTCTTAGTAAGGATAGCTGATTTCTCATCCGAAATCACAAAAGCCAGAAGGCAGTGAGACAACATACTCAAAGTGCTTAAAAAATGGTTAAGCAAAAATTCAACATCTGGCAAAATTATCCCTCCAAAATGGAGATAACAAGACATTTCTTAATGAACAAAAATAGTTTTTTTTTCTAGTGGACTTGCTCTACCAGCACAAGAAATGTTGAAGGGCTTCCTTCAGGCTTAAATGACAAGACACTAGAAATTAACTCAAATTTGAGTTAAGAAAGTCAAGTAATTACATAGGTGGATATAAAAATCTGTTTTAATGTGTTTCTGGTTAGTAAATTTGTGCCTATGTGGTTTAAAAAAACAACTATATAAAATAATTATAAATCTATGTTAATTGTCACACGGGCATAAAGATGTAATTTGTAACAGCAATAAAAGGGGGGTCACAGAGCTATATGGGAGCAAAGGTTTTATACGCTATTGAAACTAGGTTAGTGTTAATTCAAACTATTATAAATTAAGATATTAATTGCATTCCCTAGAGCAGCCACTAAAAATATATATAGTATAAAAGAGATGATAAGGGAATAAAATTGCCATACCAAAAAACATCTAAAACCACAGAAAGCAGCAATGAAGGAATTCAGGAAATAAAATTTATAACGTTTAGAAAACATATAGCAAAATTATAGAAGTCCTTTCTTATTAGTAATTATATTACATGTAAACAGATTACCCTCTTTAATTAAAAGGTAGAGATTAATAGATGAATTAATAAAAAAAGAAAAGCCTGATTGAATATATATTTTTTATAAGAGACTCAATTTAGAAAAGTTACAAGTGAAAGGATAGAAACATTTATTCTGTGCAAATAGTAATCAAAAGAGAACTAGAGTAACTATATTAATATGAGACAAAATAGACTTTAAAACAAAAATTGTTATGAAACAAAGGACATTACATAGTAACAAAAGGGTCAATATGTTATGAAGATATAACAATTATAAATATATGTACACCTAACAACATAATCCCCAAAACATATGAAGCAAAATTGATAAAATTCAAGGGTAAAATAGTTCAACAGCAATAGTTGGAGAATTTACCACCCTACCTTCAACAATAAATGGAACAAGTAGGCAAAAGATAAACAAAAAATAGAAGATTTGAAAAAACAATATAAACTCATTAATACTAACAGACATACACGTAACACTCCACCTAATAATAGCAGAATCTTCTTAGTGCACATGGAACATTCTCCAGCATAGACCATATATTAGGCCATAAAACAATTAAAAATAAATTTTCAAATTTTGAAATCATCCAAAGTTTCTCCTCTAAACACAATGGAATAAAATTAGAAATCAATAACAAAAGGAAATTTAAAAAGTTTATAAATATGTGTAAAAAACTCGTAACTAGTGGATTAAAGAAGAAATCAACTTTGAGTTGAATGAAGACAAAAGCACAAGCTATAAACATTTATGTGATTCAGTAAAAGCAGTGTTGTGAGAAAAATTTATAGCTGCAATTGCTTTCATTAAAAAAATCTTGATTCAATAACTTTATTTTCTACCTTAAGAGATTAGAAAAAATCAAACTAAAACTAAAACTTACAGAAGGAAGAAAATAAAGATAAATAAGACAATATATGAACAAGAGAGAGAGTCAATGAAACAAAAAGTGAGTTCTTTGAAAAGATCATCAAAAGTGACGAGCCTTTAGATTGCCCCCTAAAAAAGGAGTCTCAGATTCCTAGAGTCAGGAATGAAAATGGAAGCTTACAGAAATACTAACAATTATAAGACAATGTTATGAACTGTTCTATGCCATCAAATTAAGTAATATACAGAAATGGGTAAATTCCTACAAAGATGCAAACTACCAAAATTGACTCAAGAAAAAATAGAAATCTGAATAGAACTATAACAAGGAAACAGATTGAATCAGTAATCAAAAACTTTGCAACAAAGAAAAGCTGGAGCCATCTTGCTTCACTGGCCTGTTCTATCAAATGTGTAAAGAAAACGTTAATACCATTTTTTAAAAACTTTTCTAAAAAATTGAGGAGGAGGGTGATGCTTCTTAACTCACTTTATGAGGCCAGGGTTACCTTGATTCTAAAGCCAGAAAAACACATAACAGAAAATGACAGACCAATATCGCGTAAATACAGGTTCAAAAATTCTCAATAAAATAAATAGCAAACTGAATCCTTAATAAAGGATTACACATCATTATTAAGTATCATTTATCCCAGAAATGCAAGGGTGATTCAACATAGAAAAAACAGTTAGTGTAATAAAATGAAGAATAAAATAAAACAAAGCAAAAAAGATTATCTCAATCCAAGCGGGAAATTTTCTTCTTCTTCTTTTTTTTTTTTCTTCAAAATCCAACCTCTTTAATGACAAGAATACACAACGGAGGAGAAATAAAAGGAAACTTTCTTAAAATAAGTGGCATTTCTAACAACCCTAAAGATAACATCCTACTTAATGGTGAAAGACTGAAACCATCCCCCGAAGCTCAGGAACAAAATAAGAATGTTCATTCCTATTCAACATCGCACTGAAGGTTTTAGCCAGGGAAATTAGGAAGGAAATAAAAGTATCCAAATTGGAAGGAAAGAAGTAAAATGATATTTGTTGGCAAATGGTATGATCTTATATACAGAAAACCATGAGAATTATTAAAAAGCCCATTAAAACTAATAAATGCAGAAAATTTTTGAGATTCTGCAAGATCAACATATAAAATCAGTAGTACTCCTAAGACAAACACATAAAAATCAGTATTTCTATATGCTACGAATAAATAATCTGAAAATAAAGTTATGAAAACAAATCCAGTTACTATAGTATCAAAATTAATAGACTACTTAGAATTAAATTTAATCAAGGAAGTGCAAGATTTATACATTGAAAACTAAAACAAGAACAGTATTGAAATAAATGGAAAGACATATCTTTTTCATGGATGGAAAGATTTAACATCGGTAAGATATTGTTTAAAACAATCTACAGTTAATGCAATCTTTGCCAAAATACCAATGGTCTTTTCCACAACAGTGGAAAAGCTGGTTGTAAAAATCATACAGCATTGCAAGGGACCCCAATCGGCCAATCTTGGAAAAGAATAACATTGGAAGGCATATACTTCCTGACTGCAAAACTTGCCGCATGCTACAATAACCAAAAGAATGTGGTACTGGAATCAATGGCATCAAGTTGAAAGTCCAGAAATAAACCTGTGTATCTGTGGTTTTTGACAATACCATTCAATGGGGGGAAAGACTAGACTCTCCAGCAAATGTTACAAAGACAGCTTGATAGCCACATGCAAAAGAATGAAGCTAGACCCTTATCTTACAGCATATATAGAAATTATCTCAAAGTGAAACATTCCAAACATCTGTCAACTGAAAAATGGATAAACAAATGTGTTACATCCATACAATGAACTATTATCGATCCATACCAAGGGATGCAGTACTGATACATGCTACAAGGTGAGTGAAACTTGAACACAGTATTCAGAATGAAGAAGGGCACCAAAGGCCCATATTGTATGATTCTGCTTATGAGGAGTGACTGCTTAGTGGGTACAGAGATCTTTTGGGGGTGATGAAAATGGTCTGGAAGTAGATAGCGGTGGTGTCACAACATTGTGAATGTACTGGAAGCCACTGAATTGTACATTTTGAAGTGGTTAAAAGAGTAAATTGTATGTCATGGAAATGTTACCTCCATAAATGAAACAATCAGAGACTCATTAACAATAGGAATGCTTCAAATCAACAAAAATAAAATAATTGCTTAAAACATCATCTAGACTCTTTCTTCTTGAGTTACAGTCTTCAAATGAAAAACCTTTATGTCCCTTCAGCAATGCAGCCTTTGCGGTAGAGGCATGCATCACGCTGCTACAATGAATTCGATTCCATGGTGAAATTACATCCGCAGCACTGTAGATGTGTTTCCAGTTGTCTTGTACTCCTTCCAGATAGCACACCATCATCATGTGTTATGCCAGGAACTGCAATAATTGAATCAATAGTATAATTAAACAGTCCTACTATAAGTATATATTTATATACTATGGCCTTGACAAGTGGCTTTTAAAAAGCCCAGAGTTTAATAGTTTTGCGCATCATTTACAGTTCCTCTGCACCACTGACATGATTGATTAGCACCACAATAAGAAATTATGTCTTCTGCAGAATCCATCCTATATTGGGAGAATTGATTATATTTCCCCGGGGAGGTCAGGTCTCATAATGCAAATGTTAATTAATTTTTTGTATTAAAAGCTAAATACAAAGATTGAATCACTTTTATTAGGAACTTCTTTTAATGAATTCCCTGCCCTTTGAACCAAAACAGTTTATCTTTTGGCACATGCATCCTATTAAGGAACAAAAACAATCGATTGTGCAATTGTCCATGTGGAGTCTCCTTCCTCGTTTCTAGAGATGTGCAGCTACGGCCCTCCGCTGCTGTTAAACTTAATCTCAGGCACGTAGCAGGTTTCCTTACCTTCATTTTTCTCTTTTTACTCTCTCTTTCCCTTTGAAAAATAATTTGAAGAATAAGTCAGGAAGTTAAAATAAGTATCATCATTTTATCTCTTAATGTGAGGGTGTTGAATGGAATGGGATTACATATCCTGTTGATTTCAAATATATTGTACTAAAAAAGCATCATGTCAAAAATCATCGTGGCTATGCGGATGATGAAACTGTCTGTAATTAAACTAGAGAACTGCTAGGATGTATTTCATAGGCTTTTGTGTGTTGTAAAAATTCACGACTCCAATGAAGATGAACTCACATAGATCTTCCTAGAAATTTCTCTGGAAATTGAAGTGAAAATGTAGCCATGGTAGTTTGCAGTTGACGGGTCCTTCCAATGGCCAAGCGTGTCTGCAAGGTGTGCAGAGCTCCAAAACTCTGTTATGAATACAGAAGGCGCGCTGTCCTTGAAATCTGTGTTACTTGGAGTGCCGCACTTCAGAGCCCTGTGCTGACCAGGCCACGACAGGAAACTTCATTAACGGGCCGTCTTTTATCCATGTAGCAGATATGTGGCTCATCTGTGTACATTGATGGTGACAAACCTTCTCGATACCCCGGTTTTGAATTAATCATCCCCAGGCAATTTTCCTGGACTGTAATCATTGTTGATGTCTTGTAAAGAGCTTCTCCCTCATACCTGTAACACCAGGACTTACCTGAAACAAAATGACAACTTGAGTGTGTTGTCTTTAGTGTGATTCTTCCTATCCATTCTCCACTTCTGTTTTGGCATCTTCTCTGACTTCTTATCTTGGCACCTAATACCTCCTGCTTCCTTCTCACTCCCAGAATGCCCTACTCAGACACATTTCATCTAACAGTTCATGGTTAAAGGGCAACAGGAGGTCTGCACTCCACCCCACCCTCCAATGCCCCAAAGAGGGGTCAAATCATACCTTCCAAAGCATGGGAGCAGGGGGTGCCTACCTCATGAATTATAAAAAATAGATCAGGTTTTATCTGCTCGTCCACAGTATAAAATTGCATATTTTCAACAAGGAGGATGGTGATAGCAATTTTAATGCTATATTAATTAATTCTAAATATCTTCAGTCCCTTACTCTCTCACTCTATGGAAACGAGACTTCTGTTGGTAGCTTAGGTCCTGGGGTTGGGAGGAGCTGGGGAAAGGGCAAACAGCAGCCAGTGACCTCAGACAAGTTTGTCCACACCATAAAAATCTGAGCCAGAGACAAGAAGGGCAAGAGACAAGGAAGTCTCCAACAGCTGTTGATGATAATATGAAGGAGTTTGGACTTGTGGGGGTTGGGTTATTGGAGTGGGTGTGGCATGTGTGTGAAATGAAGAAAAATGAGAATAAAGATTTCTGAGTTTTGTTTTGCACTATAAATATGCATTTCCTTAGTTTATGTAAAAATATACTAGGGGTGGAGCTGGGTCTACTTAATAGTTTTATACTTTACACAGCTGTGGCTATGAGCGCCCTCTTGTGGCGAGCTTGACTACTACCTGCCTATTCACCTTTGACACATGTCACTGTCTCAAACTTGGACACATCCAGTGGGTTTCAACCACTTTCTCCTTCATCAAATTACCTGTTTTTAACCACTTTCCTTGAGCATCTGCTTTCTTCTGCCTAGCTGTTAGATTCATCTACACTGATGGAAGGTGAAACGTACTCCACCTTATCTGAGCTTCTAGAAAAGATGCTCGACTCTAAGGAGAGTTCCCAATTGTGGAAGTTTCAGGCATCTTGACCTGTGATGACAGTTTCCCCCACCCCCCACTTATCAACATACACTGAACAGGAAGCTACTTCTACTTCGTATACTCACTTCCCGCTGCTCCCCCTACTTTTCCTTATGGAGATTTACTGCCTTCTGAAGTCAGTGATTAGAGAGGCTATACAATGAAAGAGAGGGCAGAATAAGAATCAAATATTTGACCAAATATTTAATAAATGTAGCATTTTGCTAAGTACTGTGGTTATGGTGGAATGCAGAAAACAAACAAACAAACAAAGTTTCATACCCTTAAAGAATTTGTCATCAAATGGGAGTGGAAATGTATACAAATGAATATTCATAGTATAACTGTACATTTATTAACTAATAAGTACTACGAAGAAAATAGTTAAGATGTTGTAATAGCATTTAACAGGGACTTGCCTTAGAGTAACATCAAGAAAGACTTCTCTGAGGAAGTAACAATACAGGCAAGATAATATTTGCAGGTATTAACCAGGCAAAGGGGATGGAGAAAGAGTGGTTCAGCCAGCCATAGGGAAGAGCATGTGCAAAGGTCCTGAGTCAGGTCAGAGCAAGGGGCATTTGTCCAGAAAAGCAGAGGGATGTCAATGTGGCTGAAGTACTGGGGAGGGGTCGAGAGAATGCACTCTGAGCCTGAGGAGACAAGAAGGTCAAATCATGTTGGATTTTGTGGGATAACTAAAGTTTTTTAAAAAATAAGAGCTATGGAGATTTAAAGATGTGTTTTAAGCAGGGAACTAGCAGATTTGCTTTAAGAACATTAGCGGAGAAGGGTGAATGCTGGAAGAGGAGTTGAAGAGCGTTTCCACAGTCCAGAAGAGGTAGAATAGCAGTTTGGCCCAGTTTTGTTTTGTCCCAGAATTAAGGGACGGACGTGGAAGGTGTATGGGAGATACAGAAGTACAAGAGTGAATGAGGAATTGGATGTGGGGTTAGAGAGAAGGTGTTGAGAACACCTCCCAAACTTCCATCCACAGGTAGATGACTGCACAGAGCAGGGCCGTTCACCAGAGTCAGAAACCACGGGGAAGACTAGATGGAAGTGCTGGTGGTGAGGATGAAGTGGGGTCACAAAGGAGCTCTGTTTGCTCTGGCTACAGTGTGAATTGCCCAGTTGGGATTACGTCATCTCTCAAGTGAGCCTGGTGATACCTGTCTTCCAGGACGGCTCTGTGTTTTACGGGATGCGGGGTATGTAAAGCATCGTTCCTGTCACTTAAAGGGCCCCCTGTAAAGGTGGGGAGACTGCTTTTGACATTATGAGTACGTGTACATATTTAAGCTTGCATGCCTACGTGTAAATAATCCAATTAATGCTCTCCAGTTATATTTAAATTCTGCCAACATAAAGCTACTATATATGAAGGATAGTTTTTATGTTTCTAATTAACCTATGAACTCCTGAGTAATTTAATTCCAAATACAAGATAGACAAGATAATATATAGCCAACTTGTGCTATGCCATTTTATCGCTGCATTCATTGGAGCCTATGAGTTCATGAAGTCAGTAAAAAAAATGGTATTCTCGTTCTAAATAATTACAGTATTTTAACTCTAATTTAATTATGGTGCATCGAATGGTAGACCTTTAAAGCTATGTAGTGATTTGCCCCAGTAAGCTAGACTAATCAGTAAGCCTCATTATATTCAAGACATAAAAGGATGTATGTTTCCCACTTTAGAACACACTCCTGAAGGTGCTCCCACAGTGCTATCAAAACTGAGGCTGGAGCATTTTCGGAGCTTGTACTTTTTCCTTTTAAATAAAAATCCTCAAATGTAAGGTTTTACAGGAAAGAGCTGTGGGGAGAGAAAGGTGGCAAACTGAAAAACAAGCTTTGTCCTGGCAGCATCTGGACTCTGAAGGAGCCACAGAGCGTTGGTGGCTTAATTTCTTTCTGACAGGTGACATAAAGATGATCTATGGCATCATCACTATCTACCCGTGGTCGGAAAAAGAACATTAGGGAATTCCAAATGACAATAACATGGCAATGGTCATTCAGGGGCTGTCCTTCTGCGATTGTCCGGGAAGATTTCTCTGTGAAACCGCATGAGAGGCACCTCCTTTGAAAAGACCGAGACTCAAGTTAGTGTTATGGAAAGACTGATAAAGCATTAATCAGCTACATGAAGTGAAGGTTTTAAAAATAGAATGAGCAACATTATTCCAAAGGAAAATAGTTACCAAAACAACAACAGTTGCTGAGCTATTTCTCAAATTCTCTATTTGATGAATTGTACAACCGCCGAGAGTGAGGGATGAGATGGGCAAAGCTAGAACTCGAGAAATTAAGTGAAATCTAAGGAAGATAAATTAGGTTAAGTCATTGGACGGTGAGACTGGCTGGTCAAAGGATTTCCATCTTTATTGACTTGACTTGACGGTGGGAACAGAAGATGAAATATTCCAGGCATTGAAAATGAAGGCTAGGTCTTGAAAGACATCCAAACTGAGAAGGCTTTGGGCTTCAATGGCCCTGGCCCACCTACAAGATGGTGCAGAATAAACCTGGTGTGATCACACTGACAACGTGCCAGAGGAACTGGGCCATGGGTATCAAATAACCGGCCTCTAATCCCTGCAACATTAAACAACAATGTGGCTTTATTTATATCCTAATGAATCGCAGGAGATGGTCAGGTACCTGTGGTTTGGATAAAAATACACCATTTCTTTTCCTAATCCAGCTTCTAATGTCCCCACATCCATTAGACTTGGATAGAAAGCTGGGGCCTTCCAAAGATTCTGTAGTGGAAGAAAAAATGCTTCACTCATGGCTGGTGGTAATCCGGGCCCAGAGGACTGCACAGAGAAGGCCCCAGCTTTCTGGTGCTACGTATTTTCCACAGCCACCCCTTGGGGGTTCAGAAGTTTCTCCTCCAATAACCAGATCTTGGAAACATTTTTCAGAATGGGAATTTTTGGACTGGGAATTCACTTTGTGTCTTTTCTTTACACTTTTCTGCCTCACCCCCAAGCCTAGTGGGTTTTCAGAATAATACACATAGTTAAAGAGGGCTTAGTGGGAAGAACCCTATTTTTCCAGGATTTGATAAGGTAGGACACCTATACATCGGTAGGTATATATTTCAACATGAGTGGCATTCATTAATTCAACCTGCCTCAATTTCACTGTTTCACTTCCTGACCTTTTCCTACATATGTTTTCAACCCAGGTAAAGATGTCCCCAGAATCTCCCCTCTCTCTTCCAGCTCTTTGCTTCTTTCAGTGTTCTTGGGTCTTTTTCCATTTTCCTGGGCAGACAACAAAACAAATGAATAAACATATCTCTGAATTCCTTGCTTTTTTTTTTTTTTGGACATTTTCTCTCAGCCCGGAACATTTTTCCCTGTTTAATCCTCTCCTACCTGACTCTTGCTGACTCCAGTGACCCACTGATAGACTCCTTCCGGTTGCTCTTGCACCTTTTCAAGTTAGATCAGATCTTATTTCTTTTCCTGCAAACAGTGTTCTTTCTGCTTTCAGCCCCCACAGCTCTCTCTGTCTCTCTCTGTCTCTGTCTCTCTTTCTCTCACACACACACACACACACACACAAAATCACACAGTCAGCATCAGCAGGAATGTGGCCTCTCCTCAGCAGATACTTTTAAATTCCCGTGTTAAAGCTTTCATCCCCTGGCCACATTGCTCTTTTTCTGCCCTGGCATTTCTCACGCGAACAGGGGAATGTGAAAATGAGGTGGCAGGGGGCTCCTGCTGCCGCTGGTCTTGGTGATTTGCAGCCCACCCTGGCAAGCATGGCTAGAGAGTTTAGAACATATGTTGTCTGCACCAGGTACAGCTAGAGGTGTAGACAGCACACGAATGAGATCTCGTTCGAAGCAGCAGGGCCCCTGTTGGGGACATAAATATTGCAACAACATGGCTTCTTGATTTTTTTTTGATTTTTGAGAATTGTGAATTTTTGATGGTTGTCTCTATCAAGTCAGTCTCCATGACCTGCTAGCCCTGTGTGAGCGCATGAGTGGATCAGGCACCTAAAATGCATTTTGTCATCCAGCACACTTACAGTGACACCTTCATATCAGGTGGTGATTATTTTTAAAAATACACACACAAAGAGAGACCTGTCATTTTCTCTTTTATTTTTCTATTTCTCACCTTAAAAATGTCTTGGTTTGTGTGACACAGAGTTAGTTATTCCAAATTTATGAACTGAAGCTTGGAGGATGAGTTTATATAACTGGAAAGTGAATTCCTCTTTTTAAACTTCTGCTGAAGAAACAGGGATGCATTTTTCTGCCTCCAAAATAAAAATCATTGAGCATCTTTTCATTGTGTTATGTGCTTCAAGTGTTTACTCAGGTAGGAGACTTTATTTTTATACTAGATACCTATTTTTTTTAAAATGTCCCCTGTGTTGATACAGAAACATTCAATTAAAAAAAAGGGCACCTTCCAAGATGAGCTGAAAGTTTCTTTGGCAAACACAGGCTCTGATCTGTGTGCTCTGAGCTGAGGAGCTGCCCCATGGAGGGGGCTTCCTCTGTACTACTACTGAGAGCAGAGCACAGGGGCCGGAGGAAAGAAGAGCCGCATAAAGCAGGTGGGACCCAGGGAGGGTGGGGCAAGGAGACCGTGAGATCAGCTTCTCCAAAGTGATTCTTCCCCAAGACTTGGTGCCTCTTACTCCAGGGAATCATGCCCCTCAACCACTGAGCACCATGTGGTCAGCACCCTTTCCAGAAAGATCAGAGCCCTGTTACCCGATTGTGAGCATAGAGCCTAAAGGAGTGTCCAGAGATGTCCCCTCCCGACCCCTCATCCGGTCTCTCTTCCTTCCGAACAGAGCTGGCCTTCCCTCAGGGGATCCTTGTCTATTGCTCTGTCCCCCATTCCCACCCTACCCTCTTACTAGTCCCCTTGGCCCAACCTTCTAAGATCCTACATGGTTAGATCCAGAGGAAGCACTTTTCTGTCTACCCTGCCCTGACTTTTCCTCCAGATTTATTGAGGGATTTACCAAAAAAAAAGTGCACGTGATTAATGGATACGACTTGGTATACATATATTTGCATTAGCATCACCGCAATCCAGGCAGTAAACATTGCCGTCACCACCCAAGGTTTTCCTGTGTCTCTTTGTGTTGTTTTGTTTTTGTGGTAAAAAACGCAGCATGAGAGCTACCCTTTTAACAAAGTTTTAAGCTCGTAACACCTTGTTAACTCTAGGCACTATTTTGTACAAAGGGTCTCTGGAACTTACTCCGCTTGTGTAACTGCAAGTTTCTCCCCATCAAACAACAACCCCTCTTACCCCCTCCCACTGTGCTCTGGGAACCACCCTTCTGTTGTCTACTTCTACGTGTTTGACCGTTTGGGGGCCTGTGTAAATAGAATGACGCAGTCTTTGTCTTTCTGTAACTGACTTACCATAATGCCCCCCAGGGCCATCCACACTGTTGCAAGTATCTATCTCTCATTTTAATGTGGGGCGGCCATCGTCGGCGGCTCCTAGCATCCCTTAGACTGACAAGCCCATCTCTCATTAGCCTTGACTTCCTCATGTGGTATAACTCAGAGGCTAAAGTTCCCCTTCCCACCAGGCGTGAGAATAAGAAGGAACTCAGAGGGTGAGGAGAGAAATCATACTGTCCCCTTAGGCATCTACTTTCATTCCAATAGCCATGGCTTTGGGAATATTAGTTTTAGAATGTAAAATAGTATAAATTAATCTGGTTGAGCATTCTTGAGATCTTGGTTTCACAGAAAGGGCCTTTTGTGAGTCTGTATTATTTTTACTTTCTGATATGTGCTTTTTTGCCAGATAACTACATAGGTTTCTGTGCTCATAAAGAAGGAGGAGACAGAGTTAAAAAGAGGTGAAACCATTTTAAAATCCCTACCATAAGCGACTTGCAGAATTGGGGTTAGAGTTCAGAATTCTTGGTGTGTAAGAGGCATTAACTCAGGTAACCCTAATTTCAAGTATCACTAAATTTTATGTGAACTCTCATGGCATCTATTTTGTGAACAACTCAGGAGTATAAAGAAAAGTCTTTGACCCACTTAACAAGCCAAACTAACTGATGCAAGTAGTGGTTGATGTCCGATGTTCTGTCTCGTGTAGAACTGAACATTTTTAAGGCAAGTAACAAAAGTCAACAAAACACTGAGTCTTAACTACAACTCAGAAGAGCATAACCATTTCATCCAGTGGTGGAACACCTGACTTTGGGCCCAGTGGACCCCAGTGCCTTTGCCTGGGGAGTCACACAGGGGCAGCACTGGGTAGAACCATTACATCTGAGAGTGTGGTTTGTTGGTTTCCATGGTCCTAACTGTCCATCACATGGTCCGTAGACAGTTTGACAGTTTCAGAGGAAATGCAGAGAAATGATTTATTCCCAGACGTTGCTGAATTTGAAAGGTATGATTAATGATCATGTTCTGAAAGACTCTGCTTACTCTGCAAGGGCGGCGGTGGCCCTGTTCTCCTTGCCAGTTTGTCCAGGAAACGGGGTGTAGTTTATCTTGTTTTATTTACGTGTTTTTGTTTACATTCGTTAGATTTCCACATTAGACTCTTACTTTTCTAAGGTGTGATATTCTTGATTCACAGACGTGGATCAGTGGCTCAAAAGTTGTTAACTGAAGCATGAATGTAGTGATGAAAATAGTAAAGCAAGTACCACAACTTAGAATAGCATCGTAAATATAAATAGCGAACAAGGCTTAGATGCAAAAACAGAATGTGATTCTGCATCTGCCGAGATAACTGAATTTTTAAATGTGCTGAAATTTCATAAGCTGGAAAAGAAAAGTGCAAATAAGAACAATGGATGTTTGAAAATCTTGATTTTGTTGAATCAAGCTTCCACTTTCTCTGAAGATTTCAGCACTGTGTCTAATACGAAATTTTGTCAAATAAAGGCAAAGAACCATCAGATTTTCAAGTCATTCTGAAGTATAGTTAACACACTAGAGAGTTTATCATTTTTTTTCAGAACAGTGGTAAAATAATGATTTCCACTAACCAATGTACAAATTTTATTTCTCAAGATGGAGAAAAGGTCATTCAAGATTTTCCTCCTGTAGGGAAAAAAAGCAAAATAGAAAACAAAACCTGTTTCAGTCATAATATAATAGACAAGCTTATAAAATTTAATGATAAATACGATGCTCAGAGCGGAAGTAGTGTGAGCTACTGAAAAAATCTTTTTATCAGAGAACACTGTTGAATGTCGTACAACACCAGTGACATGGTAGCCGGTATTTTTTTAGGGTAACTGAGACCACGGATGGGCAGAGTGTACAAACCTGCTCTTGCCAAGTAGGAAAAAATATCTGAGAAAATAGAGTAAACATATACTGAGATCTTCTGTGCTCTGTGCTTTAGGTTTTCTATTTCATTTTGTATCTCCTAATTCCTATAAAGTGGGCACTATTCTTATTCGCCCTTGGCAGCTTGGAAAATCATAGCTAGCAGAAGGTTAGAACTAGAGCTGAGGTGCTTGACCACTAGGTAATCAACTCCAGAGACTGAACAATGATAATCTGCTGCTTATAGAGAAGAAAAAATGATACTTTTTGTTTATCACTGAAAAATATACCAAAGAGACACAATTCGTTATTTTATCAGAATAACTTGCCAAAATGCATTGGGGTCAGTAATGATGGAAAACCATAGAACAAACATCAATTTCTAAGTGTGCTTTTCCTGCATAGGCTCCCCAGGAAGCAATCTCTGAGAGGGAAATTAGCATCGAGGATGTCTGTTAGGAAGTGCTCTTGGGACTGACATCTATGACGCGGGAGGGGAGGAGGCAGCAGCAGGCAGTGGGGAAGTTGAACAGTGCCTTTGAAGATCTCAGCCAACTTCTTGCAGGGCTCTGGAGAAACAGTGATGGCCATTCAGAATTGTCCTACTTTGAACAACGGAACTGGGTATTTAGATCTTTGCAAAACAGGCACTGAGTGTGGACCACCCGCAGTAGGAGTTGTTACCTTGAGCAGAGGGCTGATGGCTAAGGGTCATCTTTCAACATTGTGTCCATCAGGTGAGTAACTAAGTCCTTTATTCCTGAAGGGGACTCTTTACAGAGAGCGCACAAGAGTGTTTTAAAGAGAAAGAAGCAATGGGTCAGTCCTTTGCTTTTCTGCTCTAGAGTGTTTTGACTGTTGAAAAAGTGATGAACAATTAAAAAAAATTATAATGTGAACTGAGCCAGTTAAGATTCCAATTATTTTCCCATGAGGTATGTAAATCACGTATCTCAGCCATATTCAGTACCTTATGGAATAGCCCAATCTTCAGGGCTGATAACAGCATCCATTTTAGTTGGATTATAAGTATCAGGATTTCTCAAAATGCCAGAGTTATGGTGGAAAGGGCTTAATCACCAACAGTGTGTTTCTTTTCTAACTTTTCCCCCCAAAACTCGGGACCAAAATGCCCACTGAGGTGCAACTGGTATTCATGAAAAACAAAACAAAACCAAACCATGCTCAGTGCCTGGAAGATTCTGCAAAGAGAGGATTTCAAATCCATTTATCATTATTCCCCAGGTTGAAATATTTAGCCTTGGAGCTTTTGAGAATAATGTGCTTTAGTGAAAAGTAGACTATGGTTAAAAAAAATGTCCTGGAGTTTCTGGATCCATGTTTTGTCTGGATACATGGAACTGTTTGAGAGTCCCGCCCCCTCCCCATCCCAAATCGTGAATGGGGTAAGGGAAGAAGTGACGGAATGTGAAAGTAACCAACGGCTGGAAAATATCTATCATCTCCGTGAATGAAAAAAAATCAAGTGTTGTCCCTTCACGGATGAGAAATAATTATCATCTTTATTCTTAGTTTTGAAATATTGTATTTTTAATCAATGTCTTAATTATAAAAATATTTTTAAGATGTACTCAAAATGAGGGTCCTGACCACGTGCCAAATGTTGAATGAGGGAGCTACAGATATAAAACCATCGAGAGGCACCATGTGATGCAAAGAAGACCAGTTATTAGGTTACAATTCTGATTTTACTACAGTAGAGCTTTGTGACTCGGGCTCATTATTTACCTTTCTGGGCCTAGGGACTTTCATCTGTAAAATAAAGGGGCTTGTTTACATCAGTTTCTCAGCTTTGGCAATATTGGCATTTAGGGCCAGATAATTAATTCATTGTTGAGGGGAGGGAGGTTTGCTAATGCCTTGAAGGGTGTTTAGTAGCATCCCTGGCCTCTGCCAACTAAAAGTCAGTAGCACCCCCTCTCTCTCCCTTTCATTGTCAAAAACACAAATGTATTGGGCATTGTCAAATTTTCCCTGGGGGACAAAATGGTCCCTGGTTGAGAATCACTGGTTTACAATTCTGTCAATTTTTTGAACTGTCCCTGACATGTGTCTTTCAGAACCAGTACTTAAGGATGTGGGCCATTCTCAATTTTTCCCGATGGCAGATGATACTAAAATTAAGAATTTGCCCCTGAAAGCATGGCTTAAGGAACAGTCAAGGATGTGGATACATCAAGGATACATCATTTCACTGAAACCTGCTACCAAAACTCTTAAAGATCCACAGATCAGAGTACTTCCTAGCCAGAGATTCAGGGTCACAGATCTTATCAATGAAACCAGAAGCCCCTAGGAAACAAGGGCCTCGCCATTCAGCCACCTCAGCAGGACCTAAAACTAGCGAAGAGATTATCCACGGTTGATCTCGGCAAAGAGAGGTGACAAGGGGTGTCAGAGCCAATACCCTCTGACAAGAAACACATGATAAAGCCACTCAGCTGAATCTGCATGCTACCATTTTCATGGACGCATGGGATGAGTCTGAGGGCAGAGCCAGACACACAGAGGGTGACCCTGAACACTGAGGGGATGGCTGAGAGCCACAGAAACCTGACACCTAAAGACCCCTGACCAACTGGGTTTTAAAACTGCTTTCCACCAGGGTCTACTCTTCATGCTTCATTTTACCCCTTTTTGGTAGCAGAATGTCTATACCTGTTATCTTATGCATGTCCCAACATTGTACGTTAGGAGCAGATACCTGATTCTTTAATTCCGTAGACCCGCAGATGGAGAGAAAGTGTGGTCAGGAGCTTCAGCAGCACTTGATTTAAATGGTTATCTCAATGTTTCAATGGGATTTTGGGTCTTTGGCTGATGAGAGTTCTGGATGTTGAGTTGATACCATGATGGAATGGAACCCTTAGAGACCTTGAGAGTGTATGAATCTATTTTGCACTTGGGATCCATGTGAATCTCTGCATGCTAGAGCATGGGCTGTAGTAGGCAGAATCCTAACCTGCCATCTTCCTCCCTCAAATATGTCCCACCCAAGTCCTTGGAACTTGTGAGTATGATGAGACATCACTTCCATGATTATATTATGTCATATGGCACAGCTGACCGTAAAATGAGGAGATTTATAAGTGGGCCTAATCTGGTCCCATGAGCCCTTGTAAGCAGAAGAGGAAGGTTAAAAGCACAGGAAAAGTCCCTGTACCATTGCTCATTTGAAGGTGGAGGAGAGAAAAAAAATGTGAGTGGCCTTAGGAAGCTATGAGAAGCCCTGATCTGACAGTCAACAGAGAAATGTGGGTTTCAGTCCTACAACTTCAAGGACTGGATTCTGCCAGCCTAAATGAGCTTGGAAGTAGATTCTTTCCCAGAGCCAATAGATAAGAATCCGGGCTGGCTAACACCTTGTAATACCCCTAGCATAGAACTCTGTTGAACTCTCTTGGACTTATGATTTATAGAACTTAGTGTTTTAAGCTAAGTTTACAGAAATCTATTATATGATAATGGAAAATAAATGTACATGCTAAATGTGAAAGAGCTGCTGAAAGATACAATTTGAAGAGAAAAAATAGTAATAGCATATTAGAAGATATTAATGCAACACACAACTTTCTAGAGCTTAAAAACATGAGTTCTCCAAGATATTGTACAGAGAAGAATTAAAATGGAGGATGGCCAGCTTTCAAGCATAAAAGTATATGTAGCCTATAACATCAAAGGAATAAATATCCTCAAGTAAATACAAATGAATGGAAATAATGACAAAAATACAGGCAAAAAGGAAAAAGAAAAATGCTAACAAAGGAAAATTTAGGGAAAAAATGCAAAGTAAAAAATGATGAACTAAAATTATAAAATTAGAGAAAGAATTATGAGACATTATATGTATAATCCTAAGGGAACAAATTAAAAAAAAACTTGTGTGGAAAGGATAACTTTATCGCAAAATATAATCTACCTCAAATGACCCCAGTACAGAGAGAATACATGAACTAAAGTTTTCATAGGAGAAATGTATACAAAGTTGTAAAAGATCTTCATCATGAAAAAGCACCAGGTCCAGATAATTTTACAGAAAAATCTCACCAAATCTTTATAAAAGAGGTGATCCCGGTGCTACTTGAAATGTTGTTGAATAAACAGGGAGAAGGAAAACTTCGAAATTCTTTTAAAGAAACAAGTAGATGTACATTAACATTTGATAGAGATTTCTCAGAAAGAAAACCATACACTAATCTCACCAATGCGAAAATCTTTTAAAAACAGATTATGTAGGAGGCACTAATGAAAAATCTTTTACAAACATGGACAGATTACAACAATACCTTAAAATAATACATCATTGCCAAGTGGGGTTTATTGCAATCTTAAAAAATGTATACATTATCTATGAATAGATTATTAAATATCTAAACAACTCATCATATTAATAGATCAGAGGAAACCCCAGGATTATTTCCATAGGTGTTTAATAGACACTTTACAAAATTTAACACCCATTTTTGATAAAACCTATCAATTAAACAAGAATCTTAGATAGTTTTATACTATAATTACATATACATATGTATAATCTCTGAAACCTGCCTCTGAATGCTGATACTTTAGAAGCATTCTTGTTAAAGTGAGGAACAAGGTAAGGTTGCCCAATATGGCAAATACAGTTTAACACTGTTTTAGAACTATGAAGCAAAAAAATTAGATGGGAAGGAAATTAGATGCATAAGAATTAAAAAGAAAGAGTAACCTTTTGAAATTGCATATCTGGGAAACTTAAAAGAATTATGCAAAAACAATTACAAACAAAAGATAGTTTAAAAAAGCAGGATGTGAAGGTAATTCACAGAAATCAATACAGCTTTGTATACATAAAAGTTAGATGCTGTAATGAGAGAAAAGATCCAATTAAAATTACAACAAAGAAAATGAGATACCTTGTCATAAACCTAAGAAATGTACAAAAGTTAAATATGAAAAAACTTAAAAATATCCCTCAGGCCCTAAATTACATTTGAACAAGTTGGAAAAACTTCCAATGTTCTTAGATAAGCAGACTCAGTATCATAAAGGCAGTAATTCTTCCTAAGCTATTTTATAAATTTAACACAATCCTCATAAAATAGTAAGAAAAATTATAATGATGCTACCCAAGTTGATTTGAAATTTTACTTGGAAAAGTAAAGAAGCAAACATAGGTAGAGAAACATGGAAAAATAAGGGTCTCAGTGGTGGAGCTGATGACTTACCTTGTCACACGGTCTTGTGTGGAGTAAGCCCCTCATGTGAGTCTGACAGTGGCACCTGCATAGGCAGGTGGGATGTCACCCAGAAATGACCCCAATGCACACGGCAATTTGATGTTACATATCTGTAGGGAAAAGTCAGTCTTCCTAATGAATGATGTCCAGACATCTGAAAAAAGTTGTAATTAAATCCGTACCTCACTCCATACACCAAGATATATTCCAAACTGACGGAAGATCTAAATGTAAAATTCCAAAGCATACAACTCTTGAAAGCAGGCATGAATGAATCTCTTATACATTGAAGGTAGGGATGCTTACCAGCTGTGACTCAAAAATCTATAAGCAATTTACAATAATTAGCTTCAATTACATAAAAAAGAAAAAAGGCACCATACACAAAGTAATAAAAGAAATATTTTCAATTTACACAAAGGGCCATAATCACTACAATATAAATAGCTACTACAGTTGAGTGGGGAAAGACTAGTAACCCAACAGAAAAATGGAAAAAATATATGAAAAGTAATTCTCAAAAAATAATTTAAATGACCTTTAAATATGAAAAGATCATTAATCTAATTCATAATAAGAAGAATATAAATTAAATTATCGTTTCTCATGTGTCAGTTTTACAAATATCTAAAATATGAAAATATAGAACTTAGGCAAGGTTATGGGGAGACAACCACTTTATATATTCTGTGGAGTGTGATGCTGTGCAACCCCTTTAGAGGGGCACTTTGTTATATCTAGAAAACTTACAGATGCGTGTATCCTTTTCCCAGCAATCTCACTCCTAGGAATCTAATAATAAAAGAAAAAATAAGAAATGACATGCTCAAGATTATTCACTGTGACATTTTTTATAGTAGCAAAAAAATTGAAATCAACCCCAATGTTCATCATTTGAAGACTGGTTGAATAAATTAAGGTACATTCATACGATCTAACATTGTGTGACTATAAGACAAAAAATGAGGAAGGTTTTTATATACTCACGTGGCTTGAGAACCAAGACATAATTTAAAGGAAAAGAGCTAAGCACAAGGAAAACATAAATTATATGCTTCTTTTTGTGCAAGATAAAGGGTTAAGTATACAAATGCAAATGTAAATATATTTTAAAAATACTAGAGAATTAACTAAAAATAAATAAAAACAATTCCCCATAGGGAAGGAAACCATAGAATGAGGAGTGACAGAAATGTGGCTTCTCTGAATGCAATCAGTTATATGACTTTGACTTTGAAATCAAGTGAAGGTCTTACCTACTCAAAATTTAGAGTCCTATGAAGAAGAAAGCAACTCCTAAAGACTGAAGAAATTACAAACACCTGTTATTAATAGAGGTCTAGGAAGAATGTTTTCTCACACATTGATGGTGGGAATTAAAACATTTTGGGGAAGCACGCTGCCTGGCAATATTTATTAAAATGTAGTATTTGTGTGTGGGAGCACATGCCCACTGACCTAATGTTCCACTCCTGGGAGTGTGTGCCAGAGAAGTAAAAACATCCAAGACATATGGACGTGATGTTTATTACAGTACAAATCTGGAAGCAAAGTTTTCTGTTCTTGTGAGAATGACTGACACAATCATTTTGTATCTATACTATGGAATGTCATACAGTATTAAAGAAAATGAATTGGAACTGTACTAGGATGTGTAGAGGAATTCATATGAAAACATTTGAATGAGAAAGATAAAATACAGATAAGTGTGATTAATATATTTTTGTAAAACAAGCAATGAGGAAAAACTATAGATATGTGTGTGTGATTATGTAATCATGAGGATAATATGTAGTACTGCATAAGAATAGCAATTACCTGTGTAATTAGGGCAAATGTTAGAAAATGGAGGGCCAAGCAACATAATGAGGGCAACAAAACTGCTTTAAAATGGACAAAAGCAAAGCTTATGTATATTTGCACAGTTTGAGTCCATTTTGCTTTTCTGTAAAATTACATACATTTGACTATGTGAGGAAACAGGCCAACATTTAGGAAAAGTCATGCAGTTATTAATCTTAGAAATGGTATGCATAATTAATGTTGACTCAAACCTTTGAAGAGAAACAAAAGAGCATGAGAAGAAAGAACAAAGGAAAAACGATCAGGACTGGAAGAGTCTGGAGGAAAGAGAAATAGGAAGCATGCAGGACGTAGGAGGCTTGAACAACAAATACTCCAGAGGGCCCATGTCAGCTTCAGGTCACAGCTCCTGGCCTGGAGATGTTAATCTCTGCTCAGTTGTATCTTCTTCAGCAAAGCCTTCCTCTTGACTCAAGCAGAAATGGTTGCTTTCTTGTCAATGCCACCTGCTGTCTAGGGGTATCTGAAAATATCTCATTGTGTTGTAATTCTATCCTTTTACTTTCTCTCCTTTGATATTTTTGTAGTCTTTGTTATTAACATCTTTGAAAGCTCAACCTTTATGTCAATATCTTTCACATAGAAAGCATTGTAAAAATATTTATCAAAAGAATTAAGTTCAGTGGATAAGGTTAAACCTAGGTCTTCTTTCTCTAAGGCTACTTTGCTGCCCTGAAAGGAACTTAATGTTATGGAATGGGGATTCCATTTGAAAGTTTTGAAGCACTTGTTTGCAATATCTCAAAAGAGCAGAGACGCTTTCCTGGGAAGTGAAGATCGGAAATATGCAGGAAGGAGACAAAGGGTGAGACAGGCTTCTGCCCTGTTCTTTAGTCTGTGTTGCTGTTAATCTATGTGTAAATTAACTTAGCAGAGCAGCTAAACTATTTGTTTTCCTATTTAGGAAATAAGACTGGAAGAAGGGCTAAAGTTTATTCCCCTTGGTTATAGCATTTGCAGGCTCCGAAAGAGAGAATTTAGGGAATTGAGACAAAAGCAGTCTCTTCCACCCTAAGAGTCCCAAGAAGTGAAGCACCTCTTCTTTAACAAAGGCCTGGGCCATAGGAAGCTGGATGCTCCCTTTCTGCTTTCCGTCTCTTCACTGTGCTTTCTGTCCCCGTGCTCAGTCTAAATTCTGTTTCTGCGTCAGACATCCTCTCTCTCCTAGAGGAAAAGCACTCACCTAGCACTGTGCAAACGCTTTCCCATCATCTCCCTTTTACTCTTCTCATTCTTTATTAAAACTGCACGCTTTGGGGCTTAAATTGCCCACATGTGGTCTTAATTTACTCTAAAAATACTGAATCTATTCAACAGTTTGGAATTATAGGAGCAGGGTGGTAAAATGGGTGCCTTCCCATTTTAGGGATCTATGTGTATAATTATCTCTAAGCAGTAAAATCTTGTATCTTTGTACCATCAAGTGGTAAGTTCCTTCTGTGAAGGTGGAAGTGTAAGAAAAATGTTATGTTTTTATATCTATGTATCAATGGGATTTTGATGATATCTATCTCATTATAGAGAGGTCTTATATATTACATTATATATTTCCATAGTGTAATATACATATATATTATATACATCCACATGCAGATATATATGTAATATATCTGTATATGAAACAATCTGTGTAGATCTAGATCTAGATCTATTTATTTATCAAGAGAGAATGAATAAGGAATTGGCTCACATAATTATCAGGGCTGAGAAGTCCCAAGATTTGTAGTCATCAGGCTGGAGACCCGGGAGAGCGGGCGGTGTGGTTCCAGTCTGCCCGAAGGCCTGAGGACTGGGAGAGCTGCTGGTGTAAGTTACAGCTGAAGTCAGGAGAGGACTGGTGTCCCATCTCAGCTAGTAAGGCAGGTAAATTTCCCTCTCACTCAGTCTCTTTCTTTTCTTCAGGTCTTCAGTTGATTGAAATGACCAAACCCCATGAGGGAGGGGAGGCTGCTTTGCTCAGTCTGCCAACCCCAATGTTCATCCGATCCCACTACAGCCTCACAGATTCACCCAGAAAAATATTTGATCTAATGTCTGGACACCTTGTCAAGGGGCCCAGCCAAGTAGACACATAAAATTAACTATCTCACCATATGAACCCGAGCACACTCTTTTGAAAAATATCCTTTGCACACATGGCTAGAACAGTAAAGGTATTTGATTTCCCTTAAGTAGCTCTCATAAGAGATATTAGATATTGCAAACATGGGCTGGCAAGCCACTCTTGTGGCCTGAAATTGTCGTGAGCAATCAATTGTGTATTACGGGTACAACTTATTTCTTCTATTGTTTGGATTGGAGCTCAACATAAATCCTCATTTGGCACGATGTTGGTATAGTTCCAGTTTCTACTATTAGGTAGATCAATTGTTCTTATTTAGAAATGTTTGATGTAACAATTTTCTAAAATAGTTTTTAATAAATTATCTGTCTGACAGTTTTTTTCTCACCAAGGTAATTAATTTTATATTTTCACCCCATCATTAAATATTTTAAATATGCAAATCTGTTGGCTTTTAGTACTGTCTATTATAGTAGTGCCAAAAAAGCCTGCAGAATAATCTTGTTTTCAGAGATTTTTCTTCACAAGCTCCCTTAACAGGGTATAATTTGCATAAAATAAGCTTAAATTGATTACATATTTCTGGTGAGATTTTCTATTTCGCGACACCGGAGCCGGGAGAAGGCATCTGTGTGTAACCCCTTGCCGGTTGTCCTCCCTCTGGTGAGATGGCTGTCTGCCACTCCGAGCCCACAACAATGTGCGGGAGTCAAGGAATCATTTGTCAATGTTCCTTTTAACACTGTGGTTATGCATTCCATGAGTTTTAAGCTTGTGCGTAGCTGGTTAGCATGCTTCATCCAAATAAAGACAAGCAAGGGGGAAAAAAAAAGAAAAGAACCGAGCTTTCATAACTGATCTTCCAAAGCCTGCGCTTCACTGTAGCGGCACTTGGGGTGCACAAGACAGGGATCTGGAAAATGTTTGTGTGGACTCTGGGGGCAAATCGCAATGGAAATTATTCATTCAGCACCCAAGGGTCCATCCAAAGTTCTAAAGCCCGTACACTTGAAGACATTTCCCCTGCCTGCTCAAGAAAATCATAAACATCCCCTTCCTTCAACAATATGCAGTCAACAAATATTTATTGAGTGTGCCCAAGGCCTAGATGCTTGACTAGAGAGGCACAAGACAGAGAAAAATAAAACCTCCTTCTGCCCTTTGGAGCCTCCAGTATAATAAGGGAGACACAGTAACTAAATAATCACAGCGAATGTAGGATTACAAACCGAGACAGAATGCAAAAAGACAGAGCTGCAAAGTGACTCAAGCCAACTTGATAACTCGCAAGGGTAAGGTTATTTACGGCGCCTCCAAAAATGAATTTTGCCCAGGTCTGCAGTTCTCCCCATTCCCTCCTGACGACCAGGTGTCAGTGACAGTGACAGTGGGCCTCAGATGCAATTCTGTCCCACAACTGATTATCAGTCAGCTTGCATCCAAACAGGAAAAAAGAGGCATTCACACATCCTGATCTGTAAGCTCGATGAAGTTACAGCCTTCAGTCCTTAAATGTAGGCAGCATGGCCCAGGGTGGGAGCTGAAGGCTGCGTGCCCAGCTTTCTCTCAGGGAGGCTGCTGCCACTGTCCCCCACCTGCACTTTGAGCAGCAAGGTTTTAGACGCTCCTTTAAAAGTCCCCCTTGGAATAATGGGACAGCGTTCCAGCAGCAGGATGCAGGTGTCGGCAGCCTTTGTACACATCTGGATCCAGAACCAGATGGGCTCCTAAGCCTCGGGCACACTTTGGAGGAGTTTGTGCTACTGGACTTTCTCAGTCTTTTACCTTATTTCTGCAGAAGCAAGAGAGGTTATATGAAATTTCTAGCCAATTCACATTTTTAAAATGCCACTCATAAAACAATGAAAAATATTTTAAATGCAATTATCTGATTTTCAGACCCTCTGGTGGATTAAAGACGGAAATAAGTGAAGCCTTTGTGTAGCTGCCTCTGAAGTGTAGTTTTTTGTTTTTTTTTTTTTTAGTTATAGCTTTAAATGTGAACTACACCTTCAGTGTGTATTTTAAATTAAGGTCTTTCAACTATGCATTAAACACCCTCAAGATGGAGGTCAAGATGTACAAACACACTGTTTACGCTAAAGTGTTTATAAGTAATTTGTGGACAACATAGATTGCCTATAACTGGGTTCTATGCAGGAGCAGATTAAAGAGCAATGGCCCAGACTGGGAGTGGCTTCCTTGGGAAGAGCTGAAGTCTATGGGATGAGGAGGGGCTGCCTTGGAGGTGAGAGCGTCCCAGCCAAAGGGAATAGCATGTGCAAAGCCCGGCTCCACAACAAGAGAGGTGGTACCTTCTGGTGTACCGCCACGGATGATTCTATAGGTCACAGCAAGCCTCCCAGGGTGGACAAAGGAACACAGCCCTTGGGTCTTAGAGGCTCGGTCCTGGAGTGTACTTGGTGGCCACAGTCACAGTTGCTCCTGTGATTAAACTGTAAAACCGACCTTCCTGGTAAATCAATCTTGTCTTCTGCCTCACTGTGCCCTAGTTAACACCTAGGCAATTGGTGCTCTTCTTGCTGCTAAGAAATCGCCTGAGGCTTCTGAAAGAGAAATTCACTGTGTCAGCTAAGAAAACCAAGTACTGTTCAAGGAAAATTGTCTGTTAGCAATATAAACCTTTGCATTTGATTCAAGGGATGCTTTTGTATCTTACAGTAATTCACGTGACTCAGTGATCTCACCTATAAGTGGGACTAATCAACAAAACAAACAAGCAAGCAAAATATAACCAGAGACATTGAAATAAAGAACAAACTGACAGCAGTCAGAGGGGAGGGAGAAGGGGATAATGGGGGAGAAAGGGGAAGGGTTTTCAGGAACAACCATAAAGGACACAGGGACAAAACCAAGGAGGGGTAGGACCGAAAGTGGGAGGTGGGGATGGCTGGGGTGAGGGGAAGTTGTGAGGGTGGGATGGAGACAGCTGTACTTGAACAACAATAAAAAAAGCAAAAGCAAAAAACAAAAATACAAAACTTGATGATAAATAAGAATTATTTTGGTGTATCCTACTGAAGGTGAGTCCATGCTATGCTTGTAAAAGGAGGGGCTGGGAAAGGGACCCTGTGGGCAGAGTTAAAGATTTTATTTGTTGGAAAAACTAATGAGCATGTTTGAAGATGAAAATTCATCATCTTAAGAATTATATTTTAACCTCAAGAGGCAACACGAGTGAATGAACAAGTATGTCTGATTTGGATGTATATATACACACACACATAATATTCACTTTTAACTGAAGATAAATGTCCAGACTAAGGTGAGTGGCACCAAGAACAGGAAGAACTCTTGTATATACATACCTTATCTCCACCAGTCCACATGGTGCTGTGGGTTGTAAATTATCTTATAGTAACTTTAGTTTAAACATACACTCACCTTTGACTGTGTGAGGATTTATTGGCTTAAGTGATGAGCTCGTTAAAGAGAAAGTTGTGCTGGTTGAAATGCTAATCCTACTGCTTGGCTTTGAATGCCATTGACCCCAAGTTGTGTCTAGTGGGGTAAAATGCATGTGTGTGCTCTGTGATCTGTTCTACCACCTCCTGACTCTGCTCTGTTATCTCCATGGCCTTGACCAGGCTGCTTCAGAACTGGTACGGGCTAGAAATAGAAACTGCTTCAAAAAATGCTTAGATAAACTTATGGATGGGCCATGCAATTAATTATGAAGGGAGGCTGGCATGGTTTGTGTTACCTCCCTAGCCTTTTCATGGTTGAGATCAGAGGCCATAAATACGCTCTCCTGCCAAACTGCTCTTTGAGACAAAAAGGATAACTGCATGGCCTGACCTAATGAGTGTAATGAACATTTTTATGACCTTTTAAATCACCTTCTATTTTTAAGAAAGGGAGCAAACTCGTAATATCTTGGGTAGGTTTGCTTCAGCGTTTAGACTAAGTCTGCTTGGGGGAATGGCTCATTATAACTGAGCAAGGCAGGCTACGGTCTTGAAAGGCAGGGCGCCCAACATTGCCAAGTTGAAAATATGGCTTGAGTCACAATGTAAATGTGCAGGATTGAAATGATTTGGTAGTTATGTGGCTTTTTTATAGTCATAAACCTTAAAAAGTAGTTGTGAAGGTGTCTGATGGGTGTATAGGAGTTCAGTATCCCATTCTACTTTTATATATATGACATTTTCCATAATAAACCTTTTAAAGTAATCGTTAATAAAGCCATTATTGCATACAGGGGCTGTAAAAGGGCATGTTTGGCCTTATCAATTTGTACCTAAATCTGATATAATTTAGTCACGTTTAGCCCTTGACCACTCAAGAGGCCATGGGGAAACATAGACTTGAAATGCAGACATCACAGATTCCAGGGCTATCAAGGGTTCAGCAAGAGCACAGAGTGGATGCTGCCAAGATCAAGGAAAACGAGAGGTGAGAGAAATCATCTGGCCACCCAGGACGGGCACAGCCAAGTCTCTGCTAGGGTTCAGGCTGGAGACCCTAGAAACTGAAAATAACCAGAGATGTGAGGGATTAGGTGGAAATAAGCAGAGATTGCGAGGTGGTCTCAGGCTCTTCCTCCCATACGGGAACTTAGTACATTGCACTGAAGTTCCTCATGGCGTGAGAAGCACTAAATGCGTGGAATCAAGACCTATTCTTCAACCCCACTGAGTCTTACAAGAATGTGTTCCCTTTAGAGTCACAGACAAGGACAGACATTAGTAATTCTCCCAGCCTGAACATCCCCTAAGGGTTTTACAGAGATGATGGAATTAGTAAGCAAAACACATTTTTTAAATAAATAAGTAAAAGAATCCCACTTCTTCTAAAATCCCAGCACAAATTCAAGATGTTAGATGCTAAAAGAGAGTTACCACCTTTGGTTATTGTACTTCCTCCAATTCCCGACTTTAGCCTGTCTCTCTGATGTAGGAAATAGATTTATTTCAGATTTTGGCAGATTTATTTCAGATCTTTCTGACAAGTGCTGAAAACGCCTCAGTTCCGGGGCTGTTTATAATCTTACTCTTTTATCCTCATGTATGTCTTCTAGTCAGGCATCCACTGGGTTTTTCTTGTTCCAGGCAGAGCAATAGGCCTGGGGATAAAATTCTGAATGACATAGAATTGTTGCTCCCAAGTGCTTATGGATTTGTCCTAATGATGTCTTTTGGGCAGTTTCAACGTTGTCAAAACAGAGGATGCTCTTTGCTAGAAGGATGCCTCTGTGGTCTGTGTCAGGGCCTGTCATCGCAGGTCCCCTGCTCTCACCATTACCTTCATTAGGTCAAGAGAAGAGGGCAAGAGAGTCCAAAACAAGAAACACCACACATTCTGCTTTACATGACTGCCCCTATCACATTTTTTATTTTATGGTTTTTTGTTTTGTTTTGTTTTGTTTTGTTTGCTTGTTGATTTGTTCTGTGCTTCAGGTGGCTGAGTAAGTTTACAGAACTTAATCTGGCTGAGATCAGAGATGATACAAACTCACCTGCATGGGGCAGCCTGTTATTTGCAGTGAGGAGAGGGGTCTGGCATACCTCTCCAGTCTCTCTGGATCTTTCTATAAACAGATGTTTTCTGCTTCGATAATCTTCCCAGTGCAGCTGTATGAAATTTCTGTGTTCTGTTGGCTTACATTTCTCTGATGCGTTCTTATAGGATCTCCTTCCAGAGTGAGTTATATCCTTCAAACCAAGAAACATGTTTGGCAAGCTGCAAATTGAGGCTGAGACCGTTTTATCTAGAGTACTGAATATATTCCTAGGTAGTATTTATCCAAAGTTTTCTTTCCACTTTCACGGCCAGTCTTGTCCAGCTGTAACAGCAGTAGCAAGTTGCTTGGTCATCAGCAAATAGAGACACTGTTGTCAGGGAAGATGTTAGATTTAGAAGACTAGAACCAGTTATTGAGACAACGTTCCTCTTTAAGACAATCTTATCAGCTTCCCTTTCAAGCAAGGACCAGAAATAGGAATGATATACATTCTAATTTGACGGAATCACTCAAACATTTTCATTTCTAGGTCAGAGAGTTTTTTTACACTTTCTTTTTTTTTTCTTTTTTAGTAACTGCATTGTCCTTTTCAGTTTAGCTTTCAATAAGTTCCTGGATTTGGAGGAAAGGGGCACTGAATTGATATGGGAAGTAACAAACGGCTTTGTATTTTTTGGATCTTGCCTTTCTAGAAATAATAAAGGCAAGGTGTTTTCATTTCACAATCACAGCTGGTGACCCTGGGTTTCTGCTTGCTTTTGATAATCATTTCTTTGTATTCACCTGGAGTGCTGGGCTGTATCAATAATATTAATAATTGTTGTAACCACTTACTTATTTTATACTATAAGCTGGTCACTGCCTGAGGCACTTCCCATACATCCCTTTTCTCAATCCTTATAGTCAACCTTGATATTATTATTATCATGACTTTACATACCAGGAAACTGAGGCACGGAGAAGTTAAGAAACTTGCTCAAGGTCACATATCTTTGTATTGTCTTGTGTGTTTAAGCCTCATGGCAATCAAAATTACTTGTAGTCTCTCTTGAAATGTCCTCTTCACTCAATGCGTGCTCGTAATGTACTTTATACAATTAACTCAGGAATTGCACTAGTGAGGATGGAAGTAGGGGTACACCAAAAGAGCCAAGGCTGGGCAAACTAACTTTTCTGAGCTTTCCTTCTTTATTCAGAAAAACAAACAATCATGTTTACCTTTTAAGAAAGTTTTCCGTTTATCTAAATTCTGATACTTCCTATTACATACCAGAAGCTCAGTTATGGCAGGCCCCTTTTCTTCCTATAATAATTGTGGTCTATGTGTTTTCTTTCTTCTAGACTCCGCCCACTTAATCCTAGTGGAGGAGGGTTGGGCGTGGCCAAAGCTGCATAAATCAGAGTATCTCTGTCCCCTAACCTCAGTGGTTGATATAGAGAAAGACACATACCTGAAGCTCCACCAATCAAAATAATCCCCAGGATTTTCCAGACTGAAGTCGGTGGGAATGACTACCATTTTCCTCAAGAGTCATGGACTTTTTAGGATGTAAATTCAGAGATGGCTTCTGCAGCCATAGTCCCCTTTGTACAGGCAAGTTAACATGTTTGAAGATGGGCTAAGCCAATAAAGAGAGAAATACAGAGATAAGTGGTAGAAGGAGGAAGAGAGAAAGACAGTGTTCAGACTTCTTTCTGGTCCCTAGATCTTGCCATTCTTAGGGCTACCTTCACACATTTTCTTTAAATCAATAATTTACTCCAACTATTTTCTTAACCCTACCACTCAGAAATTTGAAGATTTTCAATATCATCTTTCTATAATTACATCCAGGGGAAAACTGAATACATATGATGTTGGGGAATTACTTCCAGATAATATCGGGATGGGGGAGTGGATGAGGGTGTAGATGGGGTAACACTGGCCCTGGGTTCATGGTTTTGTGGAGATGTGTGGCAGGCATGTGAAGGTTTATTATACTGTTTTGTTTAGTTTTTGTATGCGTGAATATAGATTCTTCATAATATACGTTTAAACTATCAAACAAACAAAAGCAACAACAATGCTAAAAAAACACAAACCAGGCCATGAAACTTGAGTCTCATGTTCCAAAAAAGATTAATATGACGTAAGAACAGTTCCTAAAGGATAAAGAGGAAAAGTCCTTTTGGTGCTTGAGGGAGAAGGCTGAAAGAGAGGAAGGAGCACAAGACAAGGGGTCTGTACAAGATAGTCTGACTCCCTTCCTGGGTTGAAATTTGAAAGGCGTAGAGAATAAGATTGGAAAAGAAGCCTAAGAAAATAGGTTTTTTGTACTTTTTCAATTTTTCTTTTTAGATGCACCACCCTTGGAGGGGTCTGGAGCAGCGCAGTAATGTGGTTTGGGGACGCATCTCATTATTCACCCATTTATTTATTCATTTGCTTATTCATTCATTTGGGAAATATTATCTGATTCAGGAAGCAGAAAGCCTTGCTAATGCAGTATCTGGCATGTAGGTAGTGCTCAATAAATATTTGTTGAATTAATAAGTGGAAAAAGGGATATGCTATAAAGAAACAGCTTTAATTACGGGACTCTTTTGACATTACATCAATATTCAATCTTCTACATTTGGAACCTGCCAGAGTCTCGGCTGCAGATTCTGTTTCGAAGGCCAGGAACACATCACCATGGAAATTTTGCATAGACATCCACAGCTTGAAATGCGTTCTAAGTGACAGTGTTTGAAACCTCTAAATCAAGTTTTCTGGCTTTGAGTGACAAGGATGTCAAAAAGATGGAAATTAATCTTTCAAAATATGGATTTTGCCTGTTCAATTGAAAACCTTTTATTTTCTTCTGGGTAGAAAAAGGTCTTTCAGTGTGATGAATTCATGATGTGGATTTAATTGCCTTAGTAATATTAATAGCAGTTAATTTTCAGAGGCTGCAGCAAGCCTTTGTTATATCAAATTGACGAGACCTTAAATCGCTTGTTACATATCGTCTTATGTTGCACGCGTAGACTGCCCTATGTTCATCCGTGCCTCTCTTTACAATGTTCATTTGAACCATAGATATTTATTGAATATAAGGCATGCTGTGCTGCAAAAAAGCATGAGAAGGCATGGCTCATTCCATCAAAGTAATAGGGGAGAGAAGCTGTATCATTTTTGGATCTTTCCTAGGCAAGTCAGTTGCTTTAAAAATAAACAAGGAAATTGTTATAAATTACGTGCTGCCGTCTGGCACGCGGGGCGCTGCTCAGACACATTCTCCTCCAGGAGCTGCGTCCCTGCGGGCAAAACAATAGTCGTTCTTCATCCCACTGTTTTTATTTGTCTCCAAACATGGGAAGGTAAACATAAGTGGAGCTAAGAGAAATTGAGAAATCTGCAAAGTTTGTGTAACCCAAGTGTCCCAGCCATGTCCAGTTCTTCAGAGAGCACTGTTCCTTTGTTAAAACAATAAAGTCAATTCTATTTTTAGAACAGTCTTAAATGTACAGAAAAATTGCTAAGATTGTATGGTATGCTTGTATAATTAATGTAATAATAAAGATTATTATTGTTAGCTAAAGCTCAGACTTTGCTTTCCTTAGTTCTAGCACTTTTATCCAAATAAGGGTAATCTGATATTGAAAAAAAGAGAGAAAGGAATAATATGGAAAAATTAGGTTGAACTGGCTACTGGATGACTAGAATGCAAAAACCAAGACCTTCCTGGGAACTACTGTGGGATGGTTTTGTCCTTGGCCCCTGCCCCGCCTCCACTTTGAGATACACAGGTGGCTTTGTTTCAAGCCTTAGCTTGAATTAATCAAAAGGGCCCATTACTATGGTTTTTCTAAAATAGAGGAGCGATTTGTTGTCAAAGTTGAATTCGAGTCACCCCTCAAAAGAAACGGAAACATTGCTTTAAAATAACTTTGCTGACCTACCCCACATCTATCCATCAAGTTAAAAGAGATATAGATGCAGATTCCACTCACCTTCATTATTCCGGGCTCCCCTTTGATAACAGTTCCCCACCGTGTGCTCTCAAGTGTCCAGTTTGGACATGCCAGCATCCCAGAGCTTTCTTCCCACCTCAAGAATATAAGAAATGTACCAAGAAATTGAAAATAGCTTTCATGGAACATACCCTCAGCACCAGGTCTCATCCTTGCCTTGGTTAGCAAAGGTCCGTGGTTTGCGTTAGAGGTCCTCTATTGCCTACAGATTGCTTCCTCCGTCTCGTGGTAGAACCATGCAGAGATGGGAGGTAGCCACCAGAGTGCATCAGAATTGGCACCTTGACTGGGCTTGTTACTGATTCAATTTGCCGTTCTGCTGCTGGACAGGCCCAAGGTGGAGTCACTGCTATGACGAGGCTATAGAAAGGCAGACTACTCAAGAACTGATTTCCAACAGAAACATCTTCATAAAGGAAAACTGCTGAACTGTGTTGAATCTTGAAATTATAGCTTAATAAATACCACCTTAACAAAATGGTTTATGCATTTATGCATTTTAAGTGTGCAAAGACAAAGTTTTGTGAGTGATTTTATTCCTCTAACTGTGCAAAGATGTAGCTCACTCATTCACAAAGATGTCCAGAGGAATGTTGCTTACAGTTGCTTACAAGGTTTCAGCCAGCATGCACTGGCCTTGAACAAAGTTCTCTCCTCTCAGTTTCTAAAGTTCTCCGTTTACACCCAGCTGATGCAGTCTTGTAACTGAGCGCCTGGGCATTAGCCTTCTGTGACCATGCATAAGCACCACATGGAAACAGGTGATGAAAGAAAGAGGTTTTTTTTTTTTAACAGGGCTTCTAATTTGGGAGAGCTGAGGTTTCCCCTGCTGCAAACCCAAGGCGGCTCCATGAGTGGATCTCCGTCTCTCCAGCTTTCAGGCTCTCTCTCTTTGTGGTGCACCCTTGTGGGTTCCAGAGTCACCATCATCTCACACAGCTTCCTCTCTCTCCCAGGGCAGGAGTGTACTATCTCTCCCAGCCAGTAGTGTGAGGGGCTCAGTCCCCTGGACCTCGGCATCCAAGGCTGTTCATGCTCCTTGGGTTGGGGAACTTCCCTGGCCCATGTGTCTGTGTGCTGCTCTCAGGGCCAGAGCTCATGGGGTCCCATGAATGCTCCGTGCCCCGCCCCAACTGGGGGTGAGGGGTGAGGAAGAGAGAGAGCGCTTGTGTGCACATTTTGTTTTAAAGCTTCAGCCCAGAAACTCGTGTGTGACAGAGCGTCTGGCTTTTCAACCCATGTGGGCTACTGTCCACCATACTTGTCACAGTGTCTTTGCCCCTCTTCTGGCTGCCATTTGGCAGAAAGGGGCAGAAGTTTCCCAGATGCGCACCAGCACACAAGCGTCTCCATCCGAGGCAGGGTTTCTGGCCCACACAGTTCACGTAGGTTCTTTGCAGGCTGTGTCACAAGCTGCTCAGCTGCTGGGGCAATGCACACTGGCTTGCACAGCAGCCTTGCTGCCTCTGCTTACAGTAGCCCCAGGGTGTGGGAAGGCTGCCACAGGGTTTTGGTTGTGATTTCAAGCCAGGGGGACTCTGGCACTTCCTGCAACCCCCTCCCTTTGAGGGGGAAGGTGCCAGCTCTGGGGTCCCTCACCAGCTCCCCAGCAATCTAGTATGACTCACCCTATTACAGTCTAGGATGAAATGACTACCTTTTAGAATTAGAATTCTATTATGATTTTCAGATTATTCTCTATCTCTGTTCCCCTGATTGCATAAAGCTTGATAAAAACATGATCATATGCTTTTGGTGGAGGTTTTTCTTTGGCTAAAAGGTCCATAAAATGGGGCTGTCCCTGTGCAGGGCTGCTTGGCTGCCACACTGCTCTGTCACTCTATTTGAAGATTTTTGCTGTGTTCCCTGCCATTCTGCTGTAATAGGAAGGTTATCAGCTCTTCCTGGGCTGCAGGTGGGGAGAATGTCAGAGTTGATTGGGGTCTGTCTCACATATTAGCGTCTGCCATTAGTCATTGCCAGACACACTATTATGTCTCAGAAGCAGTAACTCAGGGGACTTCCCATTTAACCACTTCCTTCCCAATGACCTAGAGGCAACTTGGGAATAGCCCTCAACAAGATGGTAGCAATTTTGTGGAGCCCCTTAGGGCATAAACATAACGGGGTTGGAAGGCTAACAGATAGCCCTGGGGATCAGACCATTCCAACACTACCTTCTGTCCTGACTTCTTAAGAATGATCTTTCATTCTCAAAGAGGCTACTGACCTGAGAGAGGCAAGACATACACCTTTGTCTTCGGAGTAAAACTTTACAGAAAAGAGACTGCCATTTATTTTGGTGCACTTACATCAAATATTTCTTGCTCCAAGGTAGTTATTTTGAAATTTTACTATGCATTAGAATCATCTGGCTAGTTTACGAAAAAATAAGATTCTCCTGCAGAACCCATATAAATCTGAATTCAGTAGGTTTCACGAGAAGCCCATGTATCTGAATATTTACTTGTCCTATTGGAAATTCCAATGCCAGCGGTCCTTTGATCAAGCATGGAGAAGCTCTGACTACTCTAAGAGAAGAAACGGGCCTAACATAGTCAATGAACTTGAGAATCCTGAAAGAACAAAGGTCAAATCACAGGATTTAGTTCTTGGTTTGTGAGCTTATTGGTATGGGGTAATGTTGATACCCAATGGGTTGATTTAAAAAATACGAATTACTGGGTTTCCTCCACATCTGCTGGGAGCAGGCCTCGGGGATCCGCACTCGTGCAAGCATTCCTAGGGATTCTTGGGCAAGTTGAAGACTGCAGAAGGAAAGACCTTGTATTCAGCCAATTTCCCACTCATCTTCCAAGAGACCCACCAAAAATAGGCTGATTAGTAAAGAACCATGGAATGGGAGCTTCTAGCAAACTTTGGCAGCAAGCAGCAATAGCTTAATTAAAATTCAAATCTCATCTGTGTTCCTAAAATTCAATTCCACTACCGTAGCAAAGAATTACCTCCATCCACCTAATGAAAGGGACCGATGAGGCTAACCTGTATTTGTTGTTTGGTGTGTGTTTTCTTTTCCTTCACTGTATTGAGCAGGGTAACTAATACCTGTGTAGTCACCTCAACAGTTGCTCTTTTGGTAACAGCCCAGAGCCAAGCATGTAGTTCTCTTTTTCCTTTTCGACATCTTAATGGAATGAATGTGATATTATTTATCAACTGTAAGCATGATGGAATACATCATATAAATCATCACAAATGTTATTTGCCACCTTCCTGCCTGTTCTGAAATGCATGCCAGCTTAATTAATCTAATTAGTCAATGCACAGATCAGGAGCACATTTACAGCTTCTCTGTCATCATAAATAAAGTAGTTTTGTTTTCATAGGCTAAATCATTCATTTTAAGGATGGATACTAGGAAGAATCCGGGAGAGCTGTCCTCTATTACAGTAAAACGTGGAATAACGATGACAAGGTTTTCTTTTTGTTCTGCGTGCCCTCCATTAACCTTCTATTAAAATACTTCTTTGCAGGGGCGTCTAGAGGGGAGGAGGCGGCGCGCGGCAGAAATGTCATGCCCTCCCACCTGGAGAGGCATACCTGCCATTTGCTAAGAATGAGCTTACCCATTTTAAACCTCATGATTGAAAGACACATGGATTCTCAAGTACACGCATGTGCGCTGCAGAGCTGAGGACCACAGATGCTGTAAATTCAGGAGCCCACGCTGCTGGCTGAAAACAATCCCAAAGGAGAAAGGGGTCAGAGTCGCAGGTGAGAAATGAGGCTAAGCACAGTGAACAGGTTGCATGTCGTGAATGAGCAATTGTTTCTTTTCACAGCCATGGTTACCTGGTGCAGCCAGGCTGGCTGTGCGGTACCCGCCTTCAGGACGCACACTCACCTTACGGCAATGTGAGTGGAAGCCTGCAACACGGGCAGCCCTGAAAGGACAATATCTTCCGTTATTTACGTGCTGCGTCCCCTTAGAAAATCTAGCTAACCTCTTTGTGTGTTAGTTCTTCTTGGTATAATGTGGGTGTCTCACAGGATTATGTGAGATAACTCGGGCACTAACACATGACCTGCTCCCATATATCTGTGGCTCAGAGCAAGAGTATGAGTGGAGGCCCCTACCCCCAGCCCATTGCTTGTTCTCCTATTGTCTCCTCCTGTTCCCTTCTCCACCCCACCACCCAGCACACAGCCTCCCCTTGGTATCCCCTCAGCCTCAGAAGGACCTGGAAGTGAGTTTAGCCCATTAGGGCAGAGAATTCTGGGTCCTGTTATTCAGAGGATGAGCAAGAAGGCAGGAGCATAGGGGGGTATGATTGGGCAGTTGGTTCAGGCTCTTCCCGTCATCCTTTGCACTGGCTCATTTTAGAAGCTTGGATCTTTTTTAAAAAAAGTGAAAGTATTGTCTCGAAGCAATAGAACTACAAATTACAAAGAGTGAACTTTAATGTATGCAAAGTTAAAAAAAACCCACCACCACCAACCAGAGTGGTGTGCAGACTATAACATATGGATCTTATTGCATTACATATGTATGCCATAACTTTAGAGGAGAGGGTGAAGATTAAAGGAGTTGACCTAAATAACTCTGGGAAACAGTGTTTTGACTGGGAACGGTAAGAATAACATTGGTTTTTCGCTGGTAGTTTCTTCCTTCTGGTAATAGCGATGAAGAATTCTGAAAATGCTTTGCATGCATACTGAAGTTGAACTCATAAGTAAATGAGTGATGGATGGTGGGAGCTAGGTTTCTCGCTCTTGAAGAGGGAGGTTACAGATGAGCAAGAAGGGAAGGCCAGAGAATGCCATGTGGCTCTGGGTGAGGGTCTGGGACACCTGTCTGGACTCATGTCTAACTTTACTTGTACACAGATGGCATAGGACCAATTATAGGGTGTGTGTATATACATGCACATACTATCTGCTCTGTTAGCTCGGAGCCCTGGGAACAACGCCGCCCAGGTAGCAATGAGCACGCACAGCACCCAGACCTTAATTTCACAATTCTGTCTTCCAATAAATGAAACCAAGGTCCTTGGAAAAATGGCTGATTCTATGGCTGGGCAGGGAAAATATCCCACATCAGTCCCTTACTTTAAGGACAGGAATAATCTAGCCTGAGAACTTGTGATTCAGCCCAATGTTGTAAATAGTGGACTGGGCCCAAACCCTTTCAGCTTATTGCCTGCCAACACTCACGGCAGCTGCCACACTCAGACGGTCTGGCAGCAATGATTGCATTTCACTTTTCGTAAGAGAGGTATCATTACCTACGGTATGGAGAAAGGACCTCTCTGAGTTCTAGAGAGTTCTTTGAGTTTTTTTTATTTTATCCTCACCCAAGGACATTTTTCCTTGTGTTTTCAGACAGAGAGGAAGGGAGAGAGAGAAACATCGATTGGTTGCCTCCCATGCACACCAGGACCAGGGATCATACATGCCTGGACCTGGAATCTACCCCGCAACCTAGGAAATGTGCCGTGACTGGGGGTAGAATCCACAACCTTTGGTTATAGGACTATGCTCCAACCAACTAAGCCACACTGGCCAGGGCTCTTTGCGTGTTTTAAAATAGTAGAACTGTCCCATAAAATCTGCCAACATATTCCAGCTAGCTGGTAGCTGTTCTTGTGTTTCATAGCTAATCGCCAAATTGATAAATAAAAACAGTGAACACTTGGCAAAAAAAATGTTTAAATGTGGTTCATGACCTTTGTAGTGTTAAGTTATATCATGTGGCTACTTAATTTGATACTCAGAACACCGATGACATCTTACCTCTTGACAGACACTATCTATTTTTCAGACAAGGCAGTTTCTAGAAATCTAATCTTGGAAAAAAGTCAACTTCATTGAGTTTCTATGGCAGCTCTGCATCGGCAAGATCCACAGGTCCCTGTGCCTCTTCTGGTGCACAAAACACGGGCCGTGCATTAGAATACGTCAAGCAGTAATTAACGTGGGACTCGGATATTTCGTCCCAATTGGCATCTTTCATTTGACTTCCAGTCAACACGGTGACATATTTACATTTTGTGTTAAGCAAAGAATAAACTCTGGGGGGTACAGCCAAGAAGCAACTTCCTTCCATCCCAGGATGCAGCCTTACAACAGAGCTGTCTGCCAAATTAAGGTTGAGGCAAAGACAAACTGTTCAATTGGCACACTGGAGTCACAGGAGCCACTTAGAATGAGAGCTGAGTTCTCAGGTTACAGTCCAAGGGTTCCGGCTGTATTCAGACATTTCAGTTTAACCTGTTTCTTTCAATTATTTATAAAGACCCTCACGCAATCCTGAAATAAGCTTTCCCCTTGTCCCCACTGCCCTCGTTGCCTTTTCTGCTTCATCCTCTGAATTTCTCCCGGTCATAATAATCACAGTGGGCCTGCCTTGGTGTCCTTGTTTATGCAGCCATCCCAGTGGTGAGGCCAGAGAGAAGGTTAAATGAAAAAGCAGATGTGTAGCAGCTTGGCAGCCAGCCACTTGCCCTGGTGGCACCAGGTGAGAGATGGAGGCCCTTTGATGCAGCAGGAGTTAAGAAAGCAATACTCCTCTTGTCCCTGTCAGGGTCTGTCCTGGTGACCCCTTTGGCAGCTTTGTCCCCTTCCGTCTGATTCTAGCAAACAACTGAGATGTCAAACAGGTATAGATTTTTTCCCCCTTGACTACTTTGATAGAATGATTGGGGCAACATCCAGACTTGAGAGTAAGGATACATATTCTTTCTCTCCTTTGAGTCTTTTTTTTTCATTCACTTCATGTAGATGCAATTTTTATATTTACCCACAACGGAAGAAATCCATTGGGTATCCAATGAGACAAGTTGGGGTTTTGGTCAGGGCTCCGTTATTTTCTAACTGTGCTGCTTTGGGCAAGTAATATAACATTGAGGAATTACAGTTTTCTCCTCTATAAGATGGAGACTCTACCACTTATAAGACTGTGAAGATTAAATAAAGGATTTATTTACAGTGGTGAGGACAGTACCAAGCCTTTGTGGCAGTTGTTAAGGACAAAAAGATATTATCATACTTTGTTCAGAAGTAGGGAGAGTAGAATATGAGAGTGTCTCAGACATAAGTCTTTCTCTATTCTTTATGGAATTAAAATAATTGAGAAAAAGCAAAAGATGCAGAAGCCATGAGGCACAATTGTTATCATCCCTTGAGGGGGGAAAAATAAAGCATGGTGATGTGAAAATGATTTATTTTGACCATGTAGGTAAAACAGCAACAAGACAACTCTCACCGGCGTGACAATGAGAGGACAGAGTGATTATGCTAATGTTCCAACGATAAAAGGAATTCCTCATCTTGTTAACATATTATTTTTCATATTGTGTCATCTGAACATCTGGGCTCCTGTACTAACTAAGTGGTTTTGGAAAATTAGACAAACCTCTGTCCCCTCTGTGGGCCACTATTTCCTCATCACGAAATGTCATGACTGGAACAGCTCACCTCGTAGGTCTCCTCCAGGGTTAAACCTATAGTTTCAGGATTTCAATTCTCCTTGTCCATGCAAGCTGTAAGAACGTGAGCCCCAGAACACCTCAACACCACAGGTGACATCTAAATACCTTTTTCTATACTTGAATGTCGTCCTCTTCGGGCCAAACCCTGAATTACCACTGCGATGATGTTAAGCCTAAAATTGATTAATATAAAATGCAATCAATGTTTTGGAATAAACAGCCTGACGCTGGTTAAAATGACAAGCTGTAGCCGAAACGAGATTTTGGAAACACACTTTGATCCTGTGTGCATCATAAGTTTAGTTAAAATGTACACACTTAAAGTATTTGAAATTTTATTTCCCTCTTTTATGTAATTGGAAATTAGAGTTACTAGGGACATCTTTTTGTGGCAAGTAAATAATAATAAGGAGTGAGACCAAATTACAAAAGGTCAATTTAGAAAGTAAGGGGGATAAAATTGCTAATAAAAATGTTGGAAAATTGCAACTCAGAATGAACAGTTTTCCTTCTATCTTTCCATTTTTCCTTTCACCTTCTTTCCTTCCTGTCCTTTATTGTCTCTTCTATACTCCTTCTCACCTGCTCTCTTTCTCTTTTTTTTCTGTACAGTAGAAAACACTCTTACTTTGCCTACCTCCCTGGTTATGAGGACAGACTTTAAGGGCTGACTGACTTTGTCACCTTAGGCAGGTCGATTCACATCACCCAGTCTCCGGAATATTTTCATCATCTGTTAAGTGGTGCGATCAATAAAAATATTGGCCACAAGGTTTCTGTATGGGTAAGGTAAGAGAAGATAAAGTACAGGCAAGTTTTATAAACTACATAATGCTTGCATGTATTAATATTGTCTGCTAGGTCTGTGGAGACAGCCAAGGCTCTACCTGTACCCTTCCTTCCAGCATCCATCCTACAATATAAGGCCCCTTCTTCACTTTACCCACCACTCTTAAAACATACACCAATCTGGGAAAACGAAAGATACCTGTCCTGTTTCCTTTTTTGTGAGACTCATTTTGTTATGTTATGTACTAAGAATATTATACAACAAATGTTTCAGAAAACATGTAAGAATGGAGGGCAAAGGGTTGATGCCACCATAGCAAAGCATCCTGCTGGTTTTCTGGGGAAGAGGGAAGGAGTTCTATTGGGTAAATTGCATCTCTGCTATCTGTGATTCAAATCACCTTTAGAGGACCAGTGCATACAGCATTCTTGCTCTGTCCACCTGCCCACTGTTTTTGTTAGTAATTAATAAACTACTCACAACTGATGGACCAATAATTTTAGTCCACCACATTCTTGAGTAGAGGAGGAATAACTGTTGCTGTTCCTCTCTACCCCTTACAGACTACAGTGGACAATTTTTTTGCATTTTACCCCACCCTACTGCTGACTTTAAAAGACCCCAGGTTAGTCCTTTATGGTCCAAGGCAATGCTTCTCAAACCTTTGTGTGTGTATATACGAACTATGGAGGGTTCTTATCTGATGAGGATTCTGGTGCGCAGGATCCATGTGTTGTGGCTGCAATTTACGCGGACTACAGAAATCCTGTGGAAAAAAGGGACAGCACGGCCACTCTCTCAAGGGGAGAGTGCACCGACCCTTGCCTTGACAGGCTTTTATTGTTTTTCTGGGCACATTACATGGAGGATGATCCTCATTTACTAGGCACAGGTTCACTTTGGATGGTTACCTTTTACAGAAAACAAAGGAGAGGATGTTGCTAATTACATAAAAGAGGACAGATATTTGCAAATGTAAAGGGAAAAGTGGTTGAACTGGTTACACTCGTCCTTGGAAGGTTTAGCATAGATTTTAGGAAGTCACTTTAAGGATTTGCCTCTGGCCTCTCTGTATGTCTTCCTTGGAGAAGTGTCGGTTCAAGTCCTTTGCCCATTGATCTCACCTTTAACTGGAACATAATCAACAAAAGAAAAAAGCAAACAAAATATAACCAGAGACATTGAAATTAAGAACATTGTAACAATAGCCACAGGGGAGTGGGGAGGGGATAGTGGGGAGAGAGGTCTATAGGAGCTACTATAAAGGACACAAGGACAAAATCAAGGGGGAGGGTAGAGGTGGGGGAGGGAGGTGGGACTGGCTGGGGTGGGGTGGAGGGATGGGGAGAAAATGCAGACAACTGTAACTGACTAAAAATAAATACATAAATAAATAATTTTTAAAAAGGATATGCAGTAAACGTTTGCTGTCTCAGTTCAGGGTGGGGGAATTTTAGCAAAAAGCAAGTCTCAAAGCGGCCTAAGTACAATGCAGGCCTGATTTCCCATGGGAGAACCTATCCATGGGAGTGGGTCCTGTGTGCTGGACCTCGCTCCCCACCGGCTTTTCTGAGTGGGAGCTGGGTCCATGCCACGCAGAACGGTCTCCTATACTTGTCCAAATGAAGGTGCTGGCTTGGTGGATGTGGGGTAGAGCCCAAACCCTGCGTTTCTCACCAGCACTTAGGTGTGCTCGTGTGTCTGATCTGCAGATCACACCCTGAATAGGAGGTGACCCTGGAAAAATTTGTTTCTGGTTTTATTCAACAGCTGAGCAATAACATGGGGAATATGAGAGGATGTATATTTTCTAGAGAATATTTTCTAAGTATCATGTCTGGGGAAGTGAAGACTGAACTGGTGTACCCCAGAGCCCCAGTGGGGTGCCCAGTGACCTGCTTCAGAGGATGCGTGCTCACCATATTCTTCTGCCCTGTTTCTAAGGAAATCAAGTCTTGTAACAAGTCAAAGGTTTTATGTCTTCTTAAAATCTTCATCTTCCAGTTTTCCTTTACAGCCATTTAGAAGGAAGTTAAAGATACAGATTTTTCCCTTTAGCTCCAGATTCAACCAAACATTCCTTAGACACAAAAGAGGAAGCTGTCTTTAGTTACTTCTAGTAACTAGAAGTTACATACGGCCATAGCTATGCTTTAGAATTGCTGTGTAAAGTAAGAGCTCTTTGCAGAGAAAGGTAGTCACTGAGGATCCGCCGAGAAAAGGCAAAGCACCGGGTTAGGTGATTTATGGGAGACCAAGTCTCACTCCTCCTCCCTTCTGACTACTCCCTTACTCCCGAAAGTGGCACCTAGCCCCACCAAATGCGCTGAGAGGTGCATCTGGGTGTGTGGATGAGGAGCAAAGGTGTGATCCTATGGTCATTTTTCCTGGAGGTTGTTCCCGGGGAAGTGGGCAGAGAGAAAGGGTAGTGAGGGCAGTTGTAAGGCAGAGTAGACCTCAGAGGGCTCCTGCCCCAGGTTTGTAACAGCTGCTCCTGCCAGTGAGGCAGAGTCAGGGGATGTAACCCATATTCCCAATCCTTATACATTCGAAGGAACACAGCAGAGAAGGCTTTCCCCTTCCTGTTCACTGAGGAGGAAGGCTTCTTGTTCCCTTTATATGTAATTTCCATTCTTTCCTGACTCAACACACAAAGCTTGGATTTCGAAACAAACCAAAATGTGGATCTTTGACTTAGTAGCATGAGATCGTGGGCAAGTCAACACATGATGTTGGAAGCTCAAGGAAATCGAGTCTTTCTCAAAATATCTTCCTCCTGACATCACAGCAACATCCTTGTCTGTGGCCCCAAGTCTGTGCCCTTCAAGTCACCCCCCACCCCCATATATAACATAGTCTGGGGCATTTTGTCCCAGTGATTTTTGCTAAGTGCACAAGCTATCTGAAACCTTCTCCTCCATTCATATCTCATAATTGTATTGATTCATCTTAATTTGCTAGGGGATCCCTTCGGCTGCCACCTTGAAACTCTGAGGCTCTGACCTTGAAGGAATGATTCTGAGACTGTCAGAGTTGGAAGAGACCCCCAAGATCACCAGACTCCTCTCCTCTTTTTGCAGATGAAAAACTAAGGCCCATGGCGAGAAATGTTTTGTGCAAAACCAGACAGTCAATTAATGAAAACGCTCAGTCCAGAAGTTGTCCCTTACGTTTAGGGCTCTACTGAACAGAATATACAAATTTCTGTGGAAGAAATTTTGTACCCACCAGGACCGACAGATCCAAGCAAAGCAATGTTTTAAAGATTTAGGAAAGAAGGATGTATGTATCAATGTGTATATGTATATGGGGATGGGGAACCATTGGGGTTTGGGAAGGCAAGAAGTAATATCCTTTAAGGTTTCAAGCACAAAACAATTCCTAAGTACAGTATGAAGAAATGAAGATTATACATATCTGTTTTATTACTGGGAACACCGATGGGAATTACCATTTCGTGTGTAGAGCCACAAGGCTTACTAACATTTGTACTCTTCTACTGTTAAGAGTAAAAAAAAAAAATACTCAGAGGTGACTTTTAGACTGAATGTCAGCAATGTGTATCTAAGATCACCACTTACTACTTTCCAGAGCAGGTATGAGACAAAGAGACTGGATCTCCATTGCTTATAGACTTTAGATAAGTTAATTTCACCCAGCCCCCAGGTGTGGACAGATGTCTGGTAGATCCTTACCACCCACAAATCCAAAGTTGCTTTTTTTTTTCTGTAGGAAGGAAGAAGTGACACTCATAACTAGCCAAATCTTTCCACAAAGAGGGAGGTGGACATGGGGACCAATATAAAGACAGTATGCCTTTGCCAAGTTGGGGAGCAGCCTGAATTATGGGATATATTGATGGGAAGGACTTCCGACCTTTCTTCAATAGCAAAATTCTTACCAGACGAAGTTCATTTTCTGAGTGATTGAGACGCCATCCTGCTATATCCTCTTGTGCTTTATTGCACATGCCTAAAAGGCAGGGACTCGTATTATTTTACTTGGACTCTCTAGAACTTCACACGCTCTGATACGATGCATATAGAGACTTGCTAAAACTTGGAGGAGAGTAATAATCTTAACTGCTCACATTTTCTCTCTGCCTTTTCCCCTTTCCCTAATTCCCTACAGACAGGGGTTTTGGCATAAGGTTTGGGTTTCAATCGTGCAACACCACTCACTATGCATGTAAGTTTAGAAAATTACCCCTCCCCAATAAATCTCAATGTTCTTGTTCACAGAATTAGGATGATAACATTGCAGGGAGGATTAAATGGGATAATTCGTGTTAAAGAGTTTTTCCCATGACTAGGAAAAACAAGGCACTCAACACATCACAGCTATGTGTATGTGGGTGTGCCCGGCTGGCTTCATGGGTGTGCCACCCACCTGCACACACAAAGGAACCACATTTGGTGTAATGTTCTTCTGCAGCCTCCATCCTGAAATTCTTAGTCATTTTTGAATGGTGTGCCCTACATTTTTATTTTACACCAAGCTCTGTAAATTATGTAGCTTGTCCTTATTGGGTAGTTATCCTGGATGAACTTGAGCATAAAGTACAGGGAAAGAGAGAAGGATAGTGAAAGAAAAATGAGAGAAAAGAAGCAGAAGGGGAGTGAGGAGAATCATTGGCATTAATCAAATTTCCCTAGAAAATTAAAATATTAAAAATATGAATAAATATCTTTTTTCCCCACAGAAATATTCCCATGAGAATTAGGATAGAGTGGGAAGAAAAAAGAGGTTAGTATGTAGGTCAAAAGATGGATGGACTTCTAAAGAAAAATTTAGCCTATTTTATCTTAATGCTTAAGGATTATCCAGAAAAAGAAGCAAAATAAAGAAATTCTTTTGAATAGACAAATCAAGAACACAATACCAAGAAAATCAGTGCAGTATTATAGAAACCCTTGACTAAAATACTGATGTAACTTTTTTTAGTGGAGAATAATATATGACTTATCCATGCAAGTGAAAAAGCAATCTTTATAATGCATGCATTAGTTTCTGTAGAACATCAGAGATTGATTTAAAATACACACATACCTCATCAAAGCAATAGGCAATTTAAAATCTGGAGACAGTAATCTCTTTATAATGCTTGTTGATTAGTTAATTAATCACCCCCTCTAGCTGAAGGGATTCTTGTACAAAGCCTACACCTACTGGGAACTAGCTTCTTCCTGTTGTTCCACATCCTACTCGTAGAAAAACACAGCACAGCCCACACCTTCATGTCAGCCCCCCATAATCAAGAATAGGTCTCCTTCATTCCTAAGTCAGTTTTGCTAGATTAATCCTGTCTGGACATTGTTCACGTGGCAGAGTTTCCAAATCCTGCATTATCCTAGCCATTTCTCCCAAATAGGTTTTATGTTTTTTAAATATGTCTTTTAAAATATGGTGCCTGACCTTCAAATAGTTCTCTCGATATATAAGCAAATGAAATCAGAATAAAGTAGATGACAAATTCATACTTATGTGGCCTCGGGCCACATTTATTTCATCTGAGAGCTATCCTGCAATGTTGGCAAATATTAGTCTAGCCATCAAGTAACACCTAGAGACGGGAAGTTTTTCATGGAACTCAATCAAGGGTGAGTATCATGGGAACTGTGAGCTGTGGCTTTCTGTGTATGTCAGCTCTAGGGGAGGAAGGGAGCTCTCACTGCAGTCTCAAAAAGAATTTCCTGGCCCCTAAAATTCTGAAAGCTTTTGAAAAAGAACTATAGTATAAGTTTTATGGTACAAAAATTTTTTTAATTTAAAAAGATTATTTTATTGATTTGGGGGGGGAGGGAGAGAGAAACATTGATTTGTTGTACTACATATTTATACCTTCATTGGTTGCTTCTTCTATGAGCCCTGACCTGGGATCAAACCTGCAACTTTGGAGTATTGGGATAATGCTTTAACCAACTGAGCTACCCAGCCAGGGCCAAAATATATTTTTTAAAATAAGTTGATTTTAACAGGGAAATTGTAAAAAATAAAAATAAAAAAACAAAAAACAAAAGAATCTTTAAATGTTGTTTGGCTCAAAACATGCATATGCAAATTTTGTCTTTTTTATAAAGGGTCAAGGACTTTTTCTTTCTGTTTGGGTAAGTTGATTGAAATTCTTTATTTGTCTTATAAAAAGTACACCATTAAAAGAATCATACATGAGTTGCAGTTTCAGGGTTTTTTCAACTGAAGGGAGAATTTTAAGACACTGGACAAGTAATATGAATAAAGAATCCTAGATTTTTATAATTTTTAACAAATTTTTACATTTGTCATGCTCACACTGAAATCAATAGTATTTATTACTATTTATTACCTTTGTCAAGTCTTTCCAAAGTATTCAACTTAGTTGAAATAATAATTCTAATCATATTTCTTCAATTCAAGTAATATTAAATTAAATATTATAATTAAAATCATTGATGCCTACAAAAGGAGACTTAATAATTAAGACCCCTCTTTCCTAACCAGGTTGTGAACAATTTGAAAATAAAAAAGAGCAGACATTGAGGTCAGAATATTACTTTTAAAATGGTAGAAGCCAACATCGAAGAACTGGATTTTAGATTTATTAGCTAAATTAATAATACAAGCAGGGATTAGGATAAGAGTTAACCACCCAGTCCCAAGCAGCACTGGATTTAGGCTGATCTTCCTTAACAGGAACCAAGATCTTGGGAGAGCAGAACTAAGCTCACTTATCCAACCCAGGTTTCTTTCCCAACTGTACCATTTGTAAATTCGCTCCCCAGGGGCTGCATAAATGAAGAAGCTGGAGAGAGGTTTGGAGAACGCTTGGGGAAAACCCCTCATTAGGGAATCAAGGAGTTAAAAAGAACAAAAAGAAATTCCCCTATATTACCAGTAGTTCCAGTGTAACTGGCTTCAACAGGTTCAAGAGCAAATCTATCCTCACTGTGTAAGTACAGGACCAACTCATGAGAACAGGAGCTCGTGGCTCCACTGGACAAAGCCTCTGGGCTGGGTGTGTTGGTCGTCTTGTTTTTCAAAAACAATGATAAGTGTTGGCTGATCCCTCTTTTTTGGACAAGGCAGCTGAGAGAGGACAGTATCTGGTGAGCCCAGGCCTGCCTCATCCTGTCCTAGAAGAGTTTATGCACGAGTTAAGTGCTTAATCTTTTACATTTCATCTCATTTATTTCAAGATGTGATTTTAAGATCTCACCCAGTTCTCAGGAACATTAGGAAATAACTTTCCTGCAGGCAAAACTAAAACTTAGTTTTTAAAACCTCTAGAACTTTCAGGAGGCTTTATGACAAAGCAAACATTTTACAAGTCATTAAAGTGTTAATGAGTACAGTAGAAGGTATTAGTGTAAACACCCATCAAGCTCCACACTCAGATAAGTGTATTTTGTCAGGATTAAAAACTAAGAAAAGACATTGACTCAGTATCTTTGACAAAACTTTATCTCAGATACACTTAATGAAAAAATGGATATTTGTTTAAAACCTTTCCCCCTATACTGAGCATCCAGAAGGTTTAAAACATGGTCTGGGTGTGCAACAGCATACAAAATATCTAACTGTCTTTGTAAATTTCTTAATAGGAAAGTAATTATTTTAAAAATATAGCTCTTATTTTAAACATTTCAACCTTTAAGATAGAAAACATGCCCGTGCATCACAAACGTTTTACGTACTGTGTTCTGATTCGTACCCGAGGTGAGTCAATTCAGGAGTATTCTCTGAATGTATTCCTTTCTAAGACCGAGGAAAATCACTGTGATCTTCTTTGGAGTGTGGGAATTGATTTTGGTTGTTATTATGTAAAGTAAAGTCTTTAATCGAGATGCTCTGCTCGCCTTTCCTTCCCACCTCCACCATATTGTAATAACATATTTGTGACTGGGCATTGTTTCTGTATTTTTAAAGACAGGAAGTTTTGTGAAACACTTTTACTACTACTAGTATGAGTGAGTTTCAAGACACATTTCTAGAAAGGATCTAGGAGTCTGAAGGGGAGACTAGACTGAATAGAATTATGACCTTCATGTTTATTGTCATTGTGTTTGACCTGGTTGGGGCATTTGACACTACTGACCACAACCTCAACCCTCTGTTTGAAACCCTCCCTTGACTTCCATAGTGTCTCTTCCCTATTCTCCCACTCTCCTGGTCACCCTTTGTTAGCTCTCCCTTACTCATTCTGTTAGATATTCCCTCAGCATAAAGTACAAATTCCTGAGCTGAGCTGAATACCCTTTGCAGTCTCCTCCTGCCTGCTCCCCTAGCCTCAGCTCCCATTGCTCCACCTGCAGCATCCTAGCCTGCAGCCAGACTAAGTTACTTGCAGTTCTCCACGTTGTTGGGCCAGTCTTTCCTCCTGCCTTTGTCTACACTGTTTCCTCTTTCCTGACCAACCACCAAGTTTCCTCTTAGAGAAAAATCATTCAAGATCTTTTGGTTGTCATTAACATTGCAATATATTACATATACATGTACATGCATGTATATGTACATTATATGTATATATGTTTTACATATATCCATAATCTATACTCATATGGTGGAAATAAGAATTTAGAGAGAGAAGACCTACCTCTCTACCTTAGATGTACTCATCATCCCTTATCCTCCCTCTTTCCCTTCCTTTCCCTTCTAATGGGTTTCTCTTTCCCTGTAATGGGTTTCAAACAGAACAGGTCAACACATTAATGAAAAAACACATGGGAGAAACTGAAAGCCGCTCCTTTAACCACGTATCCCTCATCTGGGTGACTTTCCTGGGTACTCCCCCCATGGTGAATGTTCCCTTCCCTGTGCTTGCAGAAACAACCACTGTGAAGTCTTCTCAGCACTTCTCATTCACTAGCTGCGTAACTTGGGCAAATTCCTTCATGCGACAGCTATGCCAGAAATACTGTGCTGGGCGCTGGGGACACCCACCCCAGATGAAGCAGATACACTCTGCCTCTGGTCTCACAAGGCTTGGAGCCTCATCGACCCTCTGGAATGCAGACCTTCCTGTTTAAGTTGGTTAAAGTTAACCTTGTAAAGGTTAGCCCATTATTATAATCTATTGGAATCTTTTTGCAACTTAATTCTGTGGTTATTTCCAAATGAAAACTTAAGTCATTTAAAAAGAAGTGTTCCCAGGGAAAAGATGAGTTTTATCTCTATTGTTGTCTGTACTTGATGAGCATGTTCTCAAGTCTTGGTGGGAGTCAAGGGTAAAAATTATTGCACTGGCCAAGTCAAAGTTAAAGTGAATTCATAGATTCCTGAGTAATTCTGATTAAACTTTGCACACACACTCTACACATTCAATGTAGATTATAATTTCTTTAAGGGGGGGATGTAAAAATATCTTGTATTTTTCTGTATTGTCCACAACTTAAGGATTACAGTTCCTCAATAAATATGTTACTGCTTAATGGATTGGAAGACAGAGTTAATAAAACATGTTCTACATTTCAGAAAGTGCATCTGAGAACAGAGAAGCAGCTGCGAAGTATCTAGATCACACAGGAAGTTACAGTAAAGACTACTTTTACTCCCTATTTCAATCTGGAGCATGAACAACAGTGTCAATGGTTAACAGTGTATCTGATTTCACCATATTCACCTCTGCTTAGTTTAAATAATAGACTTGAAACTAACAAAATCCACTTTTGCCCTTTGAGATTGCCTTTATCAGCACTAACTACCCACCCTGTATTAGGGTAATTACATGAGAGAGTCACACCTAATTAACAGTGTTCCATAAATAAAGATTTAGTGGAACAAAGTTATCAGTGACTTTAAAATCAGGTCCTTCTCCCAGCTGTGTGATGGTGGAGAGATTCACAGTGTCTTCTTGAGTCAAGAACATTGTCTTCTCCTCTGAGCTGCCTTCAGCTTACATTGATTTGATGTCTCCAACTATGTAGTTTGATTGTAAAGCTTTTTGCCACTGAGTAAAAACAGTGACAGACCCAAACACCAGGTTGTCTTTGTTCCTCCCACAGGTCCTCCCTGTCGCTGTGGTTACCCAGCCTTGTTGGGGAAAGATGAGAGAAGGATCTGGGGTGGCCATACCTTTGGTGGCTGGGCCCAAGGTTCACAAAGCGGAGGAAGGTTGTAAAGGGTGCAGAGTGCTGAGTGAGCCTTCCTGCACCATGCCTCCCAATTCCTCAGCAGGATTCAGCCACACAAATGGATTTTTTTCCGGGAATTCAACTTGCAAATTCTGCAACCAGTGCATGGTTAAAATTTAAGCTTCCTTTCACTGGGAGTTACCAGCTTACCTCGCTGCAACTTACACTGACAGAGTTGGGTGCAAGGAGAGCAGCTAGTTGATAACATGGCACAATCCAAAGGAAGAATGAGCCTGTGCTCCCACACGGTCCCAAGAAAATGCATGCTTCTGAGTTCTTTTACTAATGTCCAAAACCAAAGAAGTGTACTCATGTATCCAGTAAATGTTATATTATCATCAAATCGTATTTCTCAAAAGCTTCCAGAAACTTCTAAACACAACTTCCAGAAACACAAGCACACACCACAACACACGCAGAAGATACCATGTCTAACACTTTGTGGGAGTTGCAACTCTAGTTTGATCCACGTAAGTTCATTCAAATGAGGTGCTTGTTTGTATAAACAAACTTGATAATATGTTGGTTTTTTTCCTCAGGAAAAAGTAGTTGGCGATGTGAGATGTCTAGTTAGTCTCAGTCTCTCTCTCTCTTTTTCTCTTTGTCTTTCATTTGAATATGTAGATAAAACCACCCTGAAATATTTAACTTTTATTTAAAAATAAGGGAGAAAAGGGAATAGGTGGCCAAGTATAGTACAATGAAAGAAAATGTGGTCTGGGCACTTAGCACATTACCAAGCCCAGAACATGTGTTACGGGAGGAAACAGTTTCCTCTGTGGCATCACGGGAAAATAATTTCAGGGGCTCTCACATAGGAGGAGTTTTAAGGGGCAGTGGCAAGCTTTATGAAAGCAAAACACAATAAACAGTACGCTCTCAGAGACAAGGAGTGGGCAGGCCAGAGCGCAGCGGCTGTCCAGAGGTCTTTGTTAAATCTCCTTACTGGGTTTGGGAAAGAGCAGGCATTCTTTCAGACCCGCCAGTCTCTTCCTTGGCTTTTCCTGGGCTTGTGCTTATGCCCTCCCTCTATCCAATCTCTTTCCTGGGTTTTCGGGGTTTCACGCCCTTCCCCTATATGATCTCTTCCCCAGACTTCCCCTGCTGTGCCCTCCTGCTTTTATGGTTGCTCTCTTGGCTTCTCCTGTGCATGCACTTCGTGAAAGGAATTCCCTTGCCCTTGTCTCCCTCCCTCCCACCCCCTATTAGTCAGGCGAACTTCCCGGGGGTGACCAGAAAGCCATCCTTCCTGCCTAGTCAAATGTTTTGCTCAGTTGGGCAGAACAATGTTGGTTACTCCCTGGGGTGGCTGTAAAACTGTTTTTCATACTTAATCATGTTTAATCAGATATCTGGTTCCATTTGTGCCCCCCTTTCTTGTTAATATCTAACTGACTGCTTACTCTAACACAGGCACTGAATTAATTCTTGTTGAAAGAAAACACAAACAAACGAGACAGACCTTGACACACATTCTGATTCTGATCCTCACTCCCTGGGTCATCGCCCAGTTACTTAGCATCTCTGAGCCTCACTGGTCTCATCTTAAAAGTGAGGATGGTGCCACTGCCAAAGAAATGTGGTGAAGATTAAATATAATGAGACAATGTATGGGAGGTACCAGGTGCTTACACAAGACCTGGCCCACTTAGTAAGTAGCTGATGTTATTTTGTTATCCTGCTCTTGGCTTTGCTAAGGGAGCTTCTCTGTCAGCTGCATGAAGGCAAGAACATCTCAGTACCCAGAGTGCCCAGAATCACAGATAGAGCTCAGTCAATGCTCTTCCAGACAACACTTTCCATTGCTTTGCCTTCCTTTACTCCAGAGAAGAGAAGCTTTGCCTCTGCTTTAGGTTAATTGCCATATATTACCTCATGAGCTTAGTTTACTGAACTGGGAAATAGCTGGCTGTAGCAAAATAGTATTGGGAGTGCTCTCTGCTCTGGGCCCAGGTGCTAGAAGCTTCTTTCTTGCTACCTCTGATATGCACAGTTAAGTATGAAGATTGCTGGCCTATTTCAGGCTCCATATAGTTTTGCTTATCTGTGCAAGTCTACCACTGGCCATTTGGTAAACATTTGCGTTCTAGGCACAGTGCAAGGTCAGGGCCATAGAGATCAGCAAAACACAACCTCTGCTATAGAGAATCTAAGAATCTTTTGTAGGAAAGACAAGTAAACTGATGAAATCAACACAAGGTTTCCGATTCTGGAGACGAAAAATAAGCACACAGGTCAGCTTGATTCCAGAAGTTCTGGACTCAGGTATAGTGTCGTTAACTAGCAACATGACACCCTAGTCTGCTTACCTGCTGCTCACTCTACTTATGCCTCTTTTATCTACCTCCCGGCTACTCCAAGTGGGGCCACTCAATTAGCAGCATCTGTACCCCTGGGAGCATGTTAGAAATGCAAAATCTCACACCCTTACCCTCCCCTAGTAAATTAGAACCTGTACTTTAACAAGACCCCTAGCAGTCTGTATGCACATTAGTATTTGTTATGCCTTGATCTCCGACAAGGTTTTGGGTTAGGGGTAAAATAAGTGAGGCGACAGAGGTTGGCACAATAGGTGGCACATAACATTAGTTTCCTTCTTTTCTACAGGGTGCATTTTAAGTAAGCGATATTTTTAGTGCTATTCGAGTCATACCTACAAGGCACTAGTAAGAGAAGTGGCTGTCAGTAAGGGGTGCCTTAGAGCTGCTGCTTCCCGGGGCACCCATGCTAATGCTGATCAGGAGGAAAATTATTTTTAGACTTAACTCCAACCAGAAAACAAGTCCTCATGTCAAAGGGAATAAATTCGATTTTGTTCATGGGCACCAGAGGCAAGGTCAATACCAATAGGCAGAAAGTGCAGGTGTGAAGACAAATAAAGAACATTACTTCTGGAAAAATACATCCACTACAGAAGTGGACAGAAGAGGTGTAGGCAGCCATGGTCAGCTGGACACAAGTATCAGAAAGAGAAACATAAGCCTAAAAAGGGCTACCAGGAAACAAGCCAGTGGGTTAGAAAGTCCAGATGGTTCCTCACATGGCCATCCAACATAGGAAGATATATTCATGTTCAATAGTTATTAGGAACATACCTTACACTAACAAGAATTAGAAAGACTCTAACATCTACTTCTGGGACTGGATGAGGAGAAAGGGATGCTCGTATACACAGTTAACGTGAAGTTAGTTAGAGCCTTGTGGAAAGCAGTCTGGCAAAACCTATTAAAATACAAATATATACTTAAAAGTACCAGTATGCTCACATGTGCATGCACACACACCATATATATATATGTCAACAAAGACAATCCTAAGTCAGATTTCTTCTTTTCTCCCCTGCATACCCACCGTCTACCTTTTCCACTTCCAGTGTGCACCAATCTTCATGGAACACAACAGTGGGCTCTCTGAAGCCAATTACTTCCTGTTAGGTTCAGCAGAACAGAAACACCGGCAGGAGAGGGAGTGGGAGCTGACTGAGTTTTTGAATACCACAGCTTCTCTTAAGGCTGCCCTTTGTATGTGACTCTCCTTACGCCTCTGGCAACCACCTCCTTTTCTCCTTCCATTAGTTTTGTGAATGTTAACAACCCTGGAGTATAGCTTCCATCCTATTTTCTGATACCCTATCTGCACTTTTATAATTTCATTATTAGATTCTTCTTGAATGATCTTAATTGGAAGTTGCCATCTGTTTCCTGCTGAGACCCTCTGGTTAATACAATTTTTCTTTCTGAATATTTACATATGTATATACATTTTTGTAAAAAATGGAGAAATATAGAAAGGTGTATGTTATGTGGTTAAAATGAGATAGAGAAGTTGGGTGGAGGGGAACAATTTAGTGAGAACAATGGTGGGTAGAAGAGAGGGAGAAGAGAGCTGAGAAAAAGAAAGAGAACAAAAAAAAATCTGTACTAAATTAACCAAAAGCAAAAAACACACAAAAATACATATTATCACATTTAACATTTTATACATATGTATGTACCTTATATGAATAAAATTTAATTAAAAATCCAGTGGGCAATATGGCAAAAGGAACTAAACAACACAGATTTCCTGGGGGAAGCAGAATGAGATGTTGAACATCTGGTCTGTAACACAAATTGAAATATTCCTAATAAGAAGGAGGGTGTCCCAGAGAAAGATGAGGTTTTTAAGCACACTGATGGACTTACAGAGAATAAGAATTCTCTTAGTGACTGAATATGTTCAAAGGGAATAAAAAGACACATCTCAAAAATTTCTTCCTGTAGAAAAGTGAGAAGAAAAAAATCATAGTTGAGAAATTGATTCAGTCTCATGTTGGAAGAGGTTTGTGTTTGTAGGACAGAACAAAGAAACACATACACAAAATTGGTCAAACAGTACTGTACTTTATTCAGTGATAAAAGGAAGACACGATGAGATGGGACACCCAGGATTTGAGAGAATGGTTGACTTGGCATAAGGCCAATTTTATTAGCCAAGAATGACAAGACTGAGTGAACGGAGGTGTCAGAGCTGTGAGAAGTGTATAAGCAGAAGTCCAGGGCAGAGAGGGCAGCCAGCCTAATGAAGGCAGTGGCTCATAATCCAGCAGAATGCTTGTGCGCTTAGTCCCTGTCCCTGGAGTCAGACCCGGTGAGAATCAGAAACGCTTCTGTGAGAAGACAAAGTGATCACCTCCCAGTGACCAGGAAAGAGGCGGGCACATTATGGAACACTTTTGTAAGCCATTTCAGTTTTTGCTAAAGGTCTCTAGTGAACAGAGGGTCAACTCTGAATCACAGTTAATTAGAGAACTAAAGGAGAGGATTGAATTTTAGAAGGACACTAGCCCATTCCCGGGGAAGCCTTGGGTGGGGAACCAACAGGACGTTGTCCAACATGTTACATGCCCCAGGTGAATGAACGTGCCCACATTGCAGAAAGTGTGTGAGACCCCATGTCCATGCCTTTAGTCTTCCTTTAGGAAAGGGTTAACTTATTTCCGGTAACCTTTACTGCCAATTGATTTGGTGTTGGGTCCCAGGGAAACAGATCAGCAAATAACCAACTGCTAATAGTTGTATACATCCTTTCTTTCTTCCCCTGGAGAGTCTTATTTCCAAACAAATTAGTCCCTGGATGCCAAATGTATTGCAAATGAAAGGTATTTATAACACATTGACAAGTATTTATTGATCATCTCAAATTCTAGAACTAGAAAGGTAGGAAAGATTATGGAGATGACCTGCCTCAGCCTTTATTTTGTAGGTTGCTGAGGGACTAAAGAGGATAAAATATTTGCCCAATATCTTCCAGTAAGTTTTATAAACAACATAATCTCAAAATGGAGCCCCAGCTAATAAGCACGAAGGAATCTGTCTGAGGTCAAGAAGGGATAGTCACTATAAATATAATAGCAGCTACCAGTTTAAAACATTTATTAATTACAGAAATCTGCACAGCCTCCTTCAACCACAACACACACACATACACACACACAGGCATGGTGTTCATCCTCCTAACATCTCAGGGAGGCATATCCACCCTGCATTTGTAACCAGGGGAATGGCCTTGTTTCTCAAACTAAAGAGACAATAGGGACGTGTGCCGGCACATGATTAAAACAGGAAGGCATGGTTCTCCAAACTCTCTCTTCATTTTCTATAACCTTAATTCCCAGCCTCCTATGTCAGTTCACAGTGCCAACGGATGTCACAAGTGAGGAAACCCGTTCCGGAGAGCCCCTGCTGCCGGAAGTCCATCCAAGAGTGACTTGACTCTTCCCTTCTTCCTTGCCAACAGATGTGTCAATGGCTTGGACCGACCACTCAGAGAGTGACAGCCTTTCAGCGCTGCAGAAACTATAAGACTGACTCAAACAAAGAAGCAGACAGGAGCAACGACTAGAGTCAGGAAACACGGATCCCTTCATTCTCTGACATTCCCTATTAGCTTGACCTTGGCAAGACACAGAACCACTAGGGACAGTCAGCAATGGCATGAAAAGGTAAGTGTTTGAGGAGATCCTCATGGTCAGCCGAGGGTCCCCCCAGCTGGGGACTGACCTTTGCTGATGTAATAGTATCCCAGTTTGAACTAGTTAATTCAGTTAAAGTTAATATGAATCCCATCGTTTAGGTGAGTGGTTGAGATTGCTAATTGTGCTTTTGACAAACCCATGAAAAGACAGCTACTCTACTTGGGCTGTTGTAAATGACCTGATCAAATATTAAGATCTAGACCTCATCTGTTAGCTACTGGGTCTGTACTCTAACCGAATGGACTATGTTTAAATCAGAGAAGAGCACAGGCAGCAAGTGATATTAACAAATACTGTCATGCAAAAGTAATTCCTTAGAAGCATCTCCTTTTCCTGGATTCTCTGTTCATTCTTCCTTTTTGGAAATCTTCATTTCTTGGCATGTTGTTCTCTGGTTCCATTTTGTGGTAAAACCCTGAGTGTTCAAACAGGGAAGCTGTATATATTTAGGCGTGAGTGAGTTACAGACCTTCTCTGTGCTTTAGATTCCTCCTCTTTAAAAGGAGAAAAATAGTAGTGCCTATTTCACAAGATTTTGGTCAGGAGTAAATTAACTAACATGTGAAAAATAATGCCTGCCACATAGTGAACACTATTCCAGCATTTGCTGTTTTTATTAGTTAGAATGGATATAAAAGGCCTTGAATATTCCATGGCCACCAATTGCCTGTGTTGGTTCTGTGGGCATTCATTGTGTTAAATAACTGTGGTCATTCTTTGATGAATCCGACATCTCTCTCTTTCTGTTTCTCTCCCTAACGCACACACAGAGTCATGAGTTTTTGTTGTGCATTGTAATATATATTAATTATTCCCACATTTCACAGTTATATTAGTTCCAGAGGCCTCATGAAGGAGGTCTCTGTTGAGATCACCTATATGCCAGATATTTGGAAGGTGCTAGGCAGACAAAGAACAATAAGACATAAACCTGCCTGAAAGGAACTGGTGGCCTGGCTCGTGCACGTGCTGGCAGATAACTAACTGCCCACGGCTGTGACGAGTGCTACAGTGGAGCACAAAGCTGCTACAATGGAGCACAAAGCTGCTACAATGGAGCACAAAGCTGCCCGGGGGCCCCAGAGGATGGCACCTCTCAAAGGGAGAGAGGTGTGAGGGGAAGGCGTCCTGGAATAAATTCCTAAAGTATGCACAGGAGTTTAGTGATGAAACGAGGCAGGAAAAGGCATTCTTTTTGGAGGTGGAGGGACTGGCATAGACAAAGAAAAAAAGGTGTAAAATGTCGCAGCCTATCTAGAGCCCTGTAAATCAGTAAATGATGGCCGGCACAATAAATTCTATCTGTCAGAATGATCAGAAGATAAGAAATGGCAGGAAAAGTACCAGGAGATGAGGCTGACAATGGGCCCTGTGGCTGCATCTGCAGAGGCCGGATGTGTCACTGAGGGGTCTTGGTCATGATCTACAACTTAGATGGAAGTCCACACCGGGATTTTAAAGAGGAGCACGCACGGTCCTACCGACATTTGGGAAAAGGCACATTGGCAGCGCAATGGAGGGCGGATTGGGAAAGGGTAGGTCGGTGGTCTATGGGTCTCATGGTTGGTAGCTGCCTATGGTTCTCTGAGCGGTGACTTCACTATTTCTCTTCTTCCCTTACCCTCCCTGCGGACCAGGGAACACAAGGTGCATAAGCAGATACTCATCGCACCATCCCAGTGGGTGGGCACGTGACCAAACGAGCCAGCGCACTCCTTTCTGTTGTTAATGGCCTTGGAAGCTGCAGCCCATGGGCAGGCAGGCCAAGACTTACACCCGTATGCAGGGAGCTGAAGCCAGTCAACGGATGAAGAAAATATAGGTGGGAGATTATCAAATCCAATGGACACAGATCTGGTGGAAACTGGTGAAGGAAGGTACATATGAGCTAGGTAAGCATTCACCTCTTCTCTGGAGACTCGGGTTAGCTACATGAGTCCCATCTGGGGGACGCGGGCTCAGCGTCCTCGATGGCTGACTGTCGGGAAAGTGAGAGCTCCGCAGTCCACGTTCTCTCGCCCCGGAGCTCACGTCTGGGCCTAAATCGCCGCTTAACAAGAAACGCCATCCAGGGAGAAGGTAGCTCCGATTTGCTGGAAATGACAAAACTGCATTTTTTTTTTTAAATCAGGTAAGTGTTTTCCAACCTTGAAAGTTTTTTTAAATTAAGTACAGAGAGGATGAAGTAAACAAAACCCACATTTTTAATGCTTTTGTGTTGAATTGAAGACAATCCCTATATGTCTGCTGATGAAATTGTAATGTTTGTAATGCGTTCTTAATGTTTAAGAGATTCTGGCATAGTTGACCTTATAATTAGCCATGTGATTCTACTTTAAACGACTAATTAAGTGGTTGACTTCAAACTAAAGCTTTAAAGTTGAAACTTCCAAGAGAGGTTGGCTAAGTTTGTAAACACTATTGAAAGATTTAAGAGAACTTTGGGGTCACGATATTTAAATGTTTAATTTATTAAGTTTATAAGAACTGCTTAGGTACTTGGGAAAGCTTTGCTTGTTAGTCAGGCATTTGAAGTGCTTAAAAAGAAAATCGTATATATTACATTTATAAATGTGATTTAGACTCTTTAAGGGAACTTAATTGCCAAAATTGTAAAGTACCCCTTAAAATTTTATTGGATTTATAGATAGAATAATAAGATTTGTAGTTTAAACTTAAAAGCTTAAAGAAAAAAATTTCATTACTTCAGTATATTGAATATTTATCTTAGAAACCAAGTAGCTGCAAACAGCCTTTTATGTGCACAAAGGCTGGCCTCTGGGGCCCCCAAAACTTCTGCTGACTTCCTCCTGGGGTTTGACCCAAGACAGGAGACTTCGTTTCCTCTCCTGGTTTGAGCTGAGAAGCTGGTGGCCGGTGGTGGGAAGCAGCCTTGTGGCCCTAGGAAGAGGGTATGGCTGAGGGGCACAGAGCGTTCTGAGGTTCCAGTCAGCTCCGGGAATGGCTCTGTTCCCACCATTACAATGGGAGATGTGAGGGAAACAAAGTATCGCCTTCATTTGCTTTAGCTGGTGGGAGCTGTATCTCAACTATTTCCATCTAAAGAGTCCTAACTCTTGCTGAGGACATGAAGGAAGGACCTGTATAAATGCCCTTTGTGGGTAGAATTAACCTGTGTAACTTGAAAACAAGCAAAAACCTACAACAATGTATATTTAATATTTTGGTTCTCACGTAGAATCTTCCTGAGAGTTTTCCTATCGTCTCTTGCCTTCTGATGAGTTTGGATATTGACTTGGCCCTTTCCCCTCCAGGGACTCCTTCCCTCCCTAAAGGCAGGGAGGCAGGTGACACCAGGGTGAGCCAGATGGCAGGGTGTGGACCCTTCCCTCCTCTGTGCCCACACTGTTTTTTTTTGTCCTTGGGTCTAAAGATATGGGAGGAGGAAGAGGAGCAGTTATATGAGAGAACCACATACCACTGTGTATTTTTTTTCTCAGTTCATTATGTGACTAGTCTCCAGATTTAAAGAGAAAATTCTATGGAATAATTATGGACCTGCAAAAAATATAGAAACAGAGTCACTTTAGAATGGACCCGGGGCTGCCATCCCAGAGCAACCACCTTGCATATCTCATTCCTCAAACCTGTGGATGGTTGAAACTGGGCAAACTTGCCGTTGGACTGGGCGTAAAGCAACACTGCATTCCTAAAATGCTTATTCTGAGTAGAACTGAAAATTAAAGACATTCTTTAGAATTAGCATCACTTTGTTAGCTACAGAAATTTCTTCCTTCTGTTCATATACTTGTTCCCCTTCCCTTTCTCATAGCTACCCCTTGCCTTTACCTCGTAATGGGAACACCATTTGGGTTTCTGTCTGAATCGGTGATTCCTAAATAGCCGTTCTTTGATCCCGAAGAAATGCTTGCTGCCTCTCACTTTTATTTTTAGGTCAAGAATCTCTGATGAAGACTTTGAAACTCTGTTCAAGCCTAGCAGAATGCAGTTCAGGGTGATGCCTGCGTCCTGACTGCAGCAGTTTGGGGGGGAACTGTGCTGCCATTGGTTGAAATTAGGAACTCAGAGGAGCAGATTTGGCATAAAAAGTGGTGTTCGGTGCTGTGTGATATTCTGTTGGGAGTGACCTTCAGGCAGTGGGGTGCAGGAGGCAGACTGGGGTTGGAGTAGTAGCTTTTAGAATGATTGCTATTGAGGTGGTTACTGAAGCTTGGTTTCCTACATTTGCACTTCACCTTGCTGGTTGCAAGGCATGTTGCTATGCACCAGGCAGGGCATTCTATCCGTTCTACAAATGTGTTTGGCTCAAGTAACAGAAAACCCATTGCAGACTGGTCCAAAGAGGTAGGGATTTTTAAAAACTTTATATATATATATATACATATGTGTGTGTGTATATATATACATACATACATATATAAATTAAATATATTTACTGCAATGTACTTTATATATTTTTAATGTAACAAGGCAATACAATATATTAATTGCAATATAATTGAAATGTAAAATTGTATTATTTTTAGGTGCACATCATAGTAATTTGACTTATGAATACATTGCAAAATGATTATCACTCCACGTAACAGTTTATCACTGCACATAGTTACAAATATTATTTATTTTAATGAAAACAGTCTTTTCATCATTACCTAATAAAGTGCCTAAAAGAAGGCAGCTGCTGACACTGGTTCCATGGCTCATGATGCCAGAGGTGGAGTCATCTGCCATTGTCTAGTCATCTCCCTCATGGTCTTTAGGAGGTTGCTGTGTCTCCAGGCACAGTGTCTGCATTCCAGGTGAGGCTGAAGGCAGATGCATGTTATATCGGTCCCTTTTATTAAGAAGGAAAAGTCTTGCAGGTCTTATTTCTTGGCCCGGGGACTTCTGCTTCTGTCTCACTGCCTAGCACCATGCCTCGTGACTGTCTCGAGCAGCAAGCAGAGCTCGGGAAAGGCAGCAAATAAAAAGGAAACTGCGGATCATTGTGGAGTCAGCCCATGAATTGTAATCCTACCACTAGGAAGTTACAGTGTCGTGACTATTATTTGCTGACCTAGGCATCTGGAGCCCAGGACTTGTCCATGGTCAGTGCCTCGATTAGGGCAATGGCTTAACAATCCGCTTGACCTCCTGTGATTGAATTTCTTCCCCTCTTGAAACCTTCTTTATTTTCTGGAACTCAATCAGTCGTTTCCTAAAGTCTGCATTAGCCAAAATGATATTGTTAATTTCTGACAATGTTGAATCTTCCCTAATGTACAGAGAATCTGGGTAGGGGTCTCTGTCCAAACTATTCCCCAAAATGTGAAGTGGGAGTAACTCTGACCTGACAGAGGACCTATGGAAATGACACAGCACCTGTGGCTTTTGACTAGGACTCCGGCAAACCTCGGCCATGGACGTTGTTGGAGGATTATGTCAGGAAACTTGTTAGCAGGTCGGACACCTGCGTGTGGAAAGCTTGTCTGGCAGCGTGATGCCCGAGGCCAGAGCACTGACCGCGCAGTTTTGAATTTACCGGAAAGCTTCCGGCTCCCTCTTGTGCTACTTGGAACAGTGAGGTATTTCTCCTGAAATGGCAATATTGCAACAATTAAGGGTCTTGTCAGAGTTCAAAGGAATGAAAGAAAAGCCTCACAAGAAAAGAAGCCCTTCTGTGGTTTCTTCAGTGTTCAGGGTTGCTATTTTTAACGTGACAGGTCAATGCAGGGCACCAGGGTATAAAAGTTAAATCTACGCTGACTTGTTGAGGAACACGTAAAAGAAGAACCTCTGGTGGGAGAGCTGTGGTTTTGTGTTCAAACTGCTCTCTTGTTTTGAGGCAGGGTGGAGGGGAGGGGGCTTGACTTAGAGTTGTGCTCGTAGAAAGATACCTGATTCCACCCAGTTCTGGACTGGAAGGTGAGTGCTAGTTACAGTATCTGCGGCCTATCAGGTATTATAAAAAACTGCCATCACTAAATGTTAACTTTACACCTTATTTCGTGACTTCCACTTCAGTTTTGTGTTGTAATGTGTAATCAATGCATGCCACGTATTTCCTGTTAGGAAGCTTAGATATAAATTCAGTTTTAAATCTATCTCCCTTTAAGCGGCAATAAATGTTTCTCCCTTGAATTTGCATTCTGTATCAAACATTTAGAAGTCAAATTCTTCCCCACTGATTCTTATTTTACATTTGGAAATGCTTTGTTTTAATTTCTGATTGATGTCCCATTGGCAAAGGCTCTAATGCTCCACATACAAGATACCTTTAGCCTCCAACCTCTGTGGCATGTCGTTAATATTTCATGGGATCTGAACATGCTCTAGGAGCTTATTAACCTATATAATGAGATGGAGAGTTTTAGTCCTAAAATTCCAGGGTCTGTTCCATATGAGATTAATAGCAGTCACAGGACTTCCCTGGAGGCCCTGTGAGAAGCAGGGGTCATGAGGTGGGAGAGGAGTCCCTGCAAGGAGGGACCGCATGGGAGACAGGGAGGGTCAGTGAGTGTGCTGGCATCAGAGGAAAGAGAGAAAGTCAGACGGAGAGAAAGGCATATACAGAAGCACACACACAAAGAGCCAGTGTGAGGGAGAGAAGCTATTGTGCAGTCTTTTGGCAGAAGGATGTGTCATGAAGAATTTTAGGATGTTTCTCTGTGCAGTGTGTTATTTAAACTCATGTACAAGTCTTTCAAGAAAACCAAATATAAAATTTAGATCGTTTTCAAGACTTCTGAGGTCAGATGTGTGTAGTTCTGGGGGATGCACCAATGGACAGAAACTGGCCTCGAAGCTGCCGAGATATTGTTAGATTCCATTTATAATGTAAGCCTCTTTCCTTTGAGATCACTCCTTCCTATCGGTGCTCCAGTTGCTGGGAAAGGGTATTTCTTTAAAGTGGGGCATCTCCCAAATGAATCATATATATGTGGATGGTGGAAAGGGTATCAGACTTGGAATCAGGAGTCCTGCTTTCCAATTCCAGCTGTGCCAATTACCAAGTCCTTACTTGAGTTTTCTTACCTATAAATGTGACTACAGCACAAGGTGGTGAGAATTAAATGAAATAATGTCTGTGAACATTCCTTCCACTGTATCTGGCACATAATGGGTTTAATGGATCTCACATCTGGATCAGTGGAGAATACCCAATTATACCATCAGATTATTTTTATCCTGCCCTGCCCATACGGGGTAGAAGTGAAGAGTCATTTCTACTGCTAATATGTTTTTCTAATCAAGAGCCATCTCTGGAGTCATCCATTTAAAAACATATAAATTACTATCAATGGACCCATTGTCCCACCTTTAAAAAATCCAAAACTAGTTAAATATTGCTGAATTGTGCACCAAGAGGAAAACTGGAAGGGGTGGGTAAAATCCCCATGCTTTCTGCTCCATGTATAACTCCAACAGGCCCACTGTGGAACAATTTATTTTTTTCGGTCAATTGGGCCAAAGGAAACACTTGTCCCCGGAGCCACTGGAGCTCTGATGGCAAGATGTTCAGTGCACATTACACATCCAGGTGTTGACATGGATGAAAGGGGCCCATCACGGCCCCTTGGGCTTGATCCACAGAGCGAGGCACATATGTTGGCTCTCACAGCTAAGAGCCCTTGTGAGAACACTCACTGCCCATGCGCACTTCAGCTCAGCACTGCTGTCTTGCCTGAGGAATGGCAGGGATGGCATCACAGTGCCTCTCTGCAATGAATGCCAAAATGGTACCCCAAGGCTGTGTCTTGGTCTCCATCCAAAACGATGACATTTCACTGTTAATTAAAGCTGCATAACACTCCAGGCTTTCCACCAGGGACAGAAGCGACTACAGTCTTCTCTGGTGTCATTTCTTAAATTGACAGTGATTCCAGAAATAACCTTGGACACTCAAATTACTGTTGGGTAAGAATGGTGAACACAAGGATTGAAAGGTAGCTGGAAAGAATATTTTTGTTCTAATCCCTACTCTGTCAACTCACAGATCGAAACAGGGCCTTGTCTTTCTCTGATGACAGAGCGAGAGGACCGCAGGACCTCAGTCCCACCCTTGCACCAGGAAACTGAGACCACGTGGGATCTGCATAACACTCAAATCTCCTAATTATTACCCTTGTGCTCTTTCTTTTACCCATACAATGGAAATATGTGGATGCTTGTAGGGGCAAAGGCAAACAAAGAAAGAAAACATTTTTGTCCCAAGCATTCTAAAATATTTTCTTCAGCAAAAGGTATCGAAATTGCAATACTTAGCACGTACAGCTTCTTAGAATTGCCACTTTCAAAAACGCTTGAGAGAGGGCTGCATGGATGTCTAATTTGAAAGAGGACTAGAGACCGAATGTTGCAGATTTCAAATTTTTCTTCTCAATCAGGGACCTCTGATTGTCTGCGCTGGGCCGTGGTGGCTCAGGGCTTCAAACTAAAAGTGCTCCCTTGTCTCAATAAGGAGAGCTTGTTGCCAGCGGTAACTCATTCCCACAAAGCCCAAACAGACGATTTTTGTGTATCTGTCAAATGAGAGGTACAGTCTAGCAAATACTGCATGTTTGCATTTCCCTTTAATAATGCCTGTGGCTTGCATTAATATGGAAATAGATGCAGCCCTGAGGCACTTTTGAAGTTGTCAGGGCTGTTCTCCTGTGACAAAGTTTTCATGTCTCCGTTCATTGTACAGTGCTCCCTTGATTTTAAAATCTGTGCTTACCTGATGTATTGTAATTATGGGATCAAAAATGACAGGATGATGCTGTTCCAAAGTTAAAATGAATGATAATAATACCTTAGGCTTATATAGTGTCTTTCTTCTGAAAAAGTAAAAGATTTTTTTGCATGCATTATCTCGTGTATCCTCTCAGCACCCTTGTGAGGTGTCGTTAGCCCCATTTTACAGATGGAGGATCTTACCGGCCATCTGAGGTCAGCTGTCTGCTCTGGGCCCTGAGTCACCCAGCAGAAAGCGTTAAATGCCCATCTCCACTCACCGTTGGACTGCCTCAGCTCTCATGCTTCACCTAGAGCATATTTCACTCTGTCCCTCCAGCTATGGGTAATGATGATGTTTACGCTTTTCTCCCAGGTTTTTGATGCTCAGATCAATCATTTCTTCCCTTCCTTCTCTCCTGCCCTACTTTTCCTTTCTGTCCTCCATAAACATTACCAACTAGCTAGGCATTCTTTTAGATTCTACAGAGTTAGATTCTATCCTCGGAGAGCTCACAGGTTGGTGAGAGAGCCAGAGAATAACGACAGCAATTATCACATGGTGGGATCGGCATGCTCAGGATGCTTCCCAAAGCAGGAGGCTTAACAATGTCTGATGGGACAGAGGACTGATCCAGGAGCACAGTTAAAAACAAAGACCCTATGTTAATCCTATTTAAGTTTCCCACACCCACCCAGAGACTGCATATGCAGTAAAATATCAACACGTATATTCTAAATCTAGTTCACAGACTGTTAAGAGAATTAGTTCCGTCTCCTACCTTGGCAAATATACCTTTGTAATGACATGGTAGGGTGACTCCTTAGAGTTCTAAGCTAGCTGCATGAGGATAGTGACCCCTACCTCAACCTGTGGCACTTGCTTGCTTTCCTTCCCTTTTCTTCTTATCCCAGGCTCTGGCTGCACTTTGAAGGGCTTATGGCTATGGCTGCTTGTATGGATTCCCCAGCCCACATGTACAAGCTCCATTCAAACACCTTGCAAATATCCACCATTGTCACAAAGGGGTGGACACAGGAGTGTGGCCTGCCTCAGGAGGGCGGACCCCTGGAAGAAGCTCACACAAACCCTGAAAGTAGATTTAGGACCATTGAACAGGGAATTCTGGAATTCTGATTACCTGAAACATGCTCTAGAAGGGAGGTGGGGTCTGAACAGGCACATCCCTTGGCTTCATGGACACCTCACCCCATAGTAAGAGTATAGATGAAGAAGGACCAGAGCAGATCCTCAGGCAGAAACCCCTCTGACAGAGTCTAAGAATAGTAGTGATGAATGTGAACTTCAGAGGTCAGCCCAAGGTGTCTTGCCCCATACTAGAAAAGACTTTGAAGTCTTTATCTTCATTTTGAGGAGTCGCACAAGATTCGTTTTGCCCCAGGTTATCTGAACACACAGCAGATCCAATTTTTCAATTGCTTAGGGCACCACCCTTACAGTCAACTTTGACCTTTCCCTGATGCCCACATCCATTAGCAAATTCTGAACAACATGTCCAGACACTAACCTCTTGTCACCACTCTCACGGCTATGGCTAGAGTCTAAGCCACCATTACATCTTGTCCAGAACTCTACAACAGCCACTAACTGATTTTTCTTTTCCTACCCTCTCCCCACCTCGCTTTCACCCCTTGCTGTCTACCCACAGCCAGAGGGAGCCTCTCAGTATCGAAGACGAGGTCACAGTTCTACCTAGTATTCTGCAATGGCTTCCCAACACATTCAGCATGCAACTTGAATTCTGTACTTCTCACCTCCCACATCAGCAACTGCTTTCCCCCTCAGGTACCCAATTCTCACCACTTTGACCTCCTTATTGTTCCTAGATGTAGGGAACCATTCCGTGTGTGGGAAATGTAGTCCAGCCCCCACTCAGAAAGGCCAGTGGGTGTGAGGTCCAGAACACAGGACCCACGCCCACAGACAGGTTCTCCCATGGGGAATCAGGCCTGCATTGTACCTAGGCTGCTATGAGACTTGCTTTTGCTAAAACTCCCTCACCCTGAATTGAGGCAGCAAATGTTTACTGAGTATCTTTAACTTCCTAAAGTCTGTGCTAAACCTCCCAAGTATGGAGTGTAACCAGTTCAACCACTTTCCCCCTTGATCTGTAACATCCTTCTCTTTGAAGTAATTAGTAGCATTCTTTCCTTTGTTGTGTGTAAAAGGTAGTCACCTACAGTGAACATGTACATAGTAAATGAGGACCATCCTCCATGTAATGTGCCCAGAAAAGCAACAAAAGCCTGTCCAGGCAGGCATTGGGCTCTCGGGCCCTCTCGCCCTCTCTCACTCAGAGAGTGGCCATGCCACCCCTTTTTCTCCACAGGATTTCTATAGTCCCTGTGAATTTATCCATTGCAGCCACAGCACACAGATCCTGCGGGCCGGGATCTGAGTCACCTAGAACCCACAAAGCACACCCCCACCTCAGAGACCTCTTTAACACTCCTCCCCTTGCTTAGAATACTCTTCTCTAAGACATCTGATCAACTCCTTCCTCATTTTCTTCAGGTCTTTACTTAAAATGACCTTTCTAGGTAATCATATACCTGACTCCCACCATGACCACACTCCTCCAATCTTACTTCATTTCTTCCATTGCCTTTATCACAACAAGCACATATAATAAACACATCTTCGTTTTTATATGCATGTCACCACACACACACAAGAACGTGAGCTCCATGACGGTGGACACTTGGCTCTACTGAGTGAGCTCATAGTATAAAATCTTATTGTATAAATGAATGAATTCCAAAATTCTGTTCTGAAATTTATCCTTTATTGTTTTCTGGTTCTTTTTTTCAGTTCCTTAAATTAAAACGGAAGTGGTAGGGAAATGAGTCTGTGATATTGGCATTGGCTGTTGCATAACTTCACATCTCCAGATTGAAAGTAATGAAAGCTGGTGCTCAGTAAATACTTACTTTATAAAGAGTTATATTTACATTTGTGTGCATCTTGGCATATTGACTGTGATTCTGAACCTAACCACGTCCCATCTCCTACTCTCCTGGGTGATGTGTAAAGTCAGCTCAGGTCGATTGGTCCCCTCATGACAGATTTAGGAGGACAATAAACTTGTTCAAGGGGTAACAAATGACTTTTATGATCCCCCTATCATCTCAACTCTTGTCGGTACTGTATTTGTATGCCCTTGTTTACTTTTTACTTTGAAATGTTCTCTAATTATGCTCTTCTAATATAATGAATTTCCATAAACCACACATAAAACCCTAATCGTTATTGTAGTCAAATCTTGGCTAAACATATTGTAACCTCCTCAAGGTCAAGAGCTTTTTCTTATTTTCTCTTTTGCTCTCACCTCATACAGCTCATATTTGTTCTCTTCCCGACATAGCACGAAATGAGTCATGAGTAAGTGAGCCATTGCTCAAGAAGTTAAAGTCACATGAGAAAACATCTTTAGTAATTTGAGATTTCAGGGCAGCCTCACCTCTAACGCAAGTGTTCAAACGTTTCCTCATACGTTCTTTGATACCCTCTAAGCGAAGTCCTTCTAAGATTTTATAGTTAATACCCATTATTCTCACCATTATCATGGGCTGCTACAGTTAGATCACTTCAAGTAGAGGCACGAGGTCTATCTACAGCTTCGCTAACTTTTTCTAAACTGATATATATTATGGAAACATTTGGTAACATAAGCAAGTGAAAGAGGTAAATTAAAGCATTCACTGTCTCTCCCCCAAGGATAGCCACCATCAGCACTTTCGTTTGTGACTTTCTTTGTTGGACCATAATGTATTTATCATTTTGTACCTCATTTAAAATTTTTAAATTATTTACACATGCAGTAATTCATCCTCATTTTAGAAAATATAAGTACACACAAAATAAGAATGAGGGGAGGCGGTAAATCACTTGTAAACTCACCATCCAGAGATTTCCCATGTTACTATTTTAGGAAATACCCACTTACAATTGCACCTGTGCATATACTCATGCGTGAGTATTGTGGAATATGTTATGTTTCTATCAAAATGCTAAAATATGGTATACACTACTCTACAAACCTACTTCTATCACTTAATAAGTGATATCATTACATATTTTTTACAGTATCATCATGAATTTTGTGAATACATATGATTCCATTATATAAATGTAGCAAAACTTATTTTTCATCCTCTAGTGTTTAACCTATCTGTTGTTTTCTATTTTTTCTTGTTTCCTGAAATGAGCATCCATGCAATAAAGCATTTTTCCACAGTCACGTAGTCTGTGGTTGGGGAATTGCTGAAGCAAGAAACATCCATATTATTGGAACTTTGTTTCAAAACAGAATCTTCTATGGACTTCTCTCACTTTTCATGTCTCTACACAGAACATGGACATCTCTTATTGAATATTTTTCCTTATAGAATATTCACTGCATTTGGGGAACTTACACTGAACTGAGTCCTGATATTTGTCAGGAAAACATAACATTACATTGAACATTCTTTCAATTTGATGCATGCTTTTGTTGTTCAACACCCACGTGCAACTTCCGCCATGCTGACCCAACTTCCTCCATTGCAGATCCCCTGGCATGCGCTCATGTTAACTTTGACACTCTTTGGAAATTAAGCTAAATATGTTAAATTTATGAGAAATACTTTGTTCTGGTCTTTTGTGCTACAGGTTTACTTCAATCAACATCAGGTCAATAATACAACCATGATTACCAGGTAATGCCTGGTACCCCATTCTGTAGCTAATCTGCCAAATCTCACACATACATAAGTAAATATACTTATTGTAATTTTGACCTTTTATCTCTCTTTGCTCCTTGAAACAAGCCAACAGTTCTGAAGCAATAAAACCTAAAACAACAGGGTCCCTTCCAAACTTGTTAGGAAAGAAAAAGGGAGAGAGGTCAGTCAGTAAGGGCCCATACTGCCTTATACCTGAATGCAGGCAAGATGTGTTTTGTTGATATATGTGGTGTCATTTCTGGACTATTAGAAATACTGTCACCTCCAGAATGAAATGCTGCAGTGATTTACCAGCAAATGACAGAACATTGCACTATCATTTAAAAAGAGAAATGAGAAACACAACTATTGAAGCAAACACGTTTTTAAGTTTATCACCTTAAAAAATAAGATTCTGTGCAGGAGAAAACCTGTAAATTTATTCCCCCTGATCAAGTTCTTCATCTAAATCATTTTGATTTAAACGACATACTGAGCTTTGGGGGAATAAACAACTGAATAAGAGAAAAGCTTTTCCCAACAGAGCCAGGAGAATGCCTGGTAACAGATTGCAAGCTCTTTGAGAAAGGCTTTCAAGGCCATTTAAACGATTTAATTTTTTTTCCTGTTCTGAAGACTTCATTCATCTCTAGACTGAGCCAGAGCAAGACGACACCAAAACAATCAACTTTTTTTTCTATTTCACATAAGCTCCTCTACAAGGTCCAGATGTAGCGAAGCCTCAGAAGTAGCAGGCACCTATTGTGATCCCTCCTACCTTGTCTTCTTTCTCAAAATTGCCGCAGCTATTTGGGGTCATTCGTGGTTGCAAGAAAGAAGAAAGAAAGAGCAGGCGTGTACCTGTGGCCCTTCTGAATGAGTTAAAGCAAACTGAACGGCCAGAGTCTTCCTCCTGTGATTGTTGTGTGCTCACACAGATATGGTCTAAGCAAGAGAGAACCAGATAGACTCTGAGGACTTTTTTGTCATAAAAGGGTTCATTTATATTTTTGCATTATTAAAAAAATAAAGATAGATGCAAAATTTTGTAAAGATTATCGATAAATGTCTATTACTGAAGTCAATATCTATCCAGAAATCATTTGCAGACTCTCAAGTATTTCATGATCAGAAAATATAGATATATGTATTTTGTCATAACCACAGATGCTCCATTTAGTGTTAAAAGTAAATTTTTTAAGTTTATATTAATTATTTCTGCTGCACTGGCAAATTGGAGAACAACAAGTAGGGAATGTGTTGTATGAAAAATATTTGAAGTCCTTAGATCTAAGAACACATATGATAGCTGAAGATTTATTAGATGAAAAGAGAAGTGAATTTATTTTGTGTTGTTCAGAAAAGAAATAAATGTGCTAAGGAAGCTAAAGTCCCCAGGAAAATTACTGGCACAAATACTGAAAATGTATTTTGGGGGCACTGCCTAGCTCCTCGCTTGTAAGTGACCAGAGACACACCTGCTGACTGATGCTCATTTGGAAACCGTGTTTGTATAAAGTGACCCTGCTCCCTTGGTCCCAAATAACTGTGCCAGGAGTGACATGTCTTAGATTCTCTTTCTCAAAAACCCAAGGAAAGAAACTATAGTCAGATGGCCGGGGAAAGTGGAACTGGGTACAAGGTCAGAGCTGGCTTAATGACAAGTCAGTGTTACTAGAGCTTGCTAGAAGAATCTTGACTATAAAAATTAGAGAGAAGCAGATGTTCGGCAAGAAGAGACTTTGAAAACCCAAAGAAAGCAATGGAGAAAAATAACTGATGACATTCCAGATTCTGACAGTCCAGAATTGGGTTGTCCAAGATGACCCTGTACCCTTTTAATAACCCCTGCTTGCTCCCACCCTTTGTGTAAGCTATTTTGAGTAGGTTCTTTATTCGTTGAAATAAAAAATCCTAAAGAAACCCAATGGTCCAATGCCTCCTCTTTTCTTCTATCTTCCAGATGCTAAAACCAGGTTTACAAATATTATAAGTTACAAGGAAATGGATGTCATTTATTGATTGAAACTGTCCATACCCAGGATGTACTGTCATTGAAAGTGTTCAACTTGGCCTCTAATGACCCCCTTGCTGTCACAAATCATGCATTAGAGTTGCTCATGGGTGTTTTGTCCCATTTATAATCTTAGTCTACAGTCAGAGCAATGGTTCAGGTTTGGGAAAAAAATAATTCCCTAACTTTGTCCACACGTGACTGTGACCCTCACCAGCTGCCCCAAATACCACCAACACTCATTCACTCTGTAGAAGGTGTGTGGAGTAAATGACTGTATGTCAAAATGTTTGACCTTGCAAAGTTTTATAAACCTCATAAGACCTTGATTTGGTCATCTTTTCATGGGGCCCACAATCCCTTCATTGAAATCTTTAGACCAGAAGTATTCTGGGTTTCAGAATTTTGAGATGTTAGAGAGCTCGCCTGGCTCTTATACTCTATGTAGGTGCATCATGGAGGCTTGAGCAGACACCCCATAATTACACCGTGTCTGCAGGAGAACATGTGGATATTCACGCCAACTGGGATGAAGAACATAAATAGGTCTCACAGCAATTCAAGTCAGATTTTGCTACCAAGTGAGTCCGCCTCAGATCCAATAAAACCCTTTTGTATTTCAGAACTCTTTGGCTTCCAGGATTTGGGATGGGACTGCAGTACCTGTCTCTTAGGGGCAACCTAAGAGTGGAATGTGACCAAGGCTAAAAGCAGGGGGAACGGACATAGTGAGTGCTCTGTGCTGACCACTGTCATGACCATTTCCACCACCACGGTGGTGCCGTCATTATCTTCTACCGCAGATGCCAAAGCTCACTCACAGTTCCTGTTTCAGGGAGAATTTGCATCCCGAGTGACATTTCACGGCCAACGCAAAAGCATGGAGAAACAAAAGAGCTGGGAACTGTAAACACAAAGCTTCTTTTCGAGGAGAAAGTACAGGAAGAGGAAGCATATATCCAACCGTGCTTTGGTGCTCATCCTTATCTCGACTGCAATCACGCCATGGAGTTCGAATGGGCTGCAGGAAGAGCACTAAACACTGGCCATCTGGGGCACAGGCCCTGGCCGTGAAACCGAACCACACTCACACGCACTGTTAAACAAGCTGTCTGAGCAAATTTCACCCATATACCATTACTCTTAAGATGTTTTAAGACAGGAGAACAGTCAGAACTCTTGCAGTTGGGGGTTCTTCTGTCTTTCCTAGCCCAGGAGTTTTTTATACCATGAAAGTGTCGCATGAAAAAGCCCGAACAGTGCTGTGGTGACCGAAGGAGGTAAAAAGTGCTGTGGGCATTAAGATCAACACAGTGTCCATCTTTCCATCTCACTTGACACAACCTAGAAATCTGGGAGATTCTGTGAACTGCCCTTTCCACCATTTTGAATTATTGGAGTTCTGAGAGAAATTTCATTTTTCCACTCTGTTCTTCCCCCCAGAACTAGTTGCTAACTTCTCTTCTTTGCCAATCACAACTGAACCAAAATCTACACTTTATAAGCATAAGGTGGATCAGTAAAGGATAGTTAGGGAATGAGAGAGAGAGCGAGAGAGGTTCAAAATGCATCATAAACACTAACAAGATTTATTAACAGATAAATCGGCCTGTTTCAGGAACACAGTCACATATGACAGTCCACGTACATGAGGCCGAACCTCCCTGTACTAAAACGGCCTAATCAGCTGCATACCAGTAATAAAAAGCCAATTGATTTAATATCATTAACAGTTAACCCCCAGAAGCACTGATGTAATAAAATTTTCACAAATTTGCTTCTAAATAACAATAAGAATAATCAAGTTTAGAATTAAACTAATTGCTTTAGTCTGCCATTAAAAAACTGCACAGGTAATCTAATTAGCTAAAGTTATTAGTAGTAAATGTGAATGAACTCAGAAATTGAATTTAGGAACTAGTACTGGAGCAATCTTTGCATCAACATGTCAGAGAGCAAAGGCAGATAAAAGTTCCTTTTCTTTCCAAAGCCTGAAAATACATAAAACAAAACAGAGGATGACATCCAGATAAAAGACACTGAGTTTGTTCCCACAGAAACTTACAGTGAAGAGTCGATGGCATCCATTAGAACCAACAAACCCATTTTTTGGTGCTCAAGGGTTTACCTCTGTCCTACAAGTACTGATGGAGTTGGGCTTCTCAGTCTGGTCAACAGATTTTATCAGTAGTTAGTAGGCAGTATAAACTTCTTAAAAAATTTTCCTAGCTCTCCTTTGCTGCCTCACCTTTACGGTTTAGATGTAGGTTCAGTTGTGATCACTCAGAATAAGAATTTAGCATTGGGTTTTGAGGGAGGGGCAAGTGGAAGAAGGCAAACGATGTTTTAAAGGCTGGATGTGGAGAACTGCTGCTGCCCATTTCACGTTTATGAGATAATTCTTCTTTGTGTTACCGCCATTACCCTTGGTGCCCATGCCAGTGTCATTTAGATAACAGGAAACGGGAACTGGCCTCAGGCCGGGTGCTTGATACACGTATTTCTCCTGAACCCCCACAGTCCTGTGGGGTCTGTATTATTGCCCTCCTTTACAGATGAGGAAGCTGAGGTCCAGAGACCCCAGATCACTTCTTAGTGTTGTTCAGCTGGTAAATGATGGAATTAAAATTCATACTCTTATTTCTGTGAGGTCAAAGATTGTCATTAATAAAACTTGCTCAGTAAATACTTACTGTATTTGAATGCTTACCTTTTACTCAAGTGGTCCAGTATCCACTTCTCAGCAACAATGACCAATGCTGCTTTTCTGCACTATTTTCATCCTCACAGCAGCCTTGAATGTTGCTAGCAAGGACAGTCACCATTCTCACTTCACAGAGGAAGAGCCAAAGACCCAGTGAATTTCAGCAACATACCCGCAATCACACGTTTATAAGTAAACTTGGATCTCGAACCCAGAGTCGTCGGCTCAAATCCCATGCTTGGCACTACCTTCCACCTTTTTTATCCAAGGAAAATGAAAACAGAATAGAGAGCCAAAGTCTATCTTCTGATGTCTGCTGTCTAAATATGACCAGGTCTCTCGGACTGTGTTTATTATTCATTCATTCATTCATTCATTCATTCAGATTGTATTTATTTATTTTTAGAGAGAGGGGAAAGTAGGGAGGAAGAAAGAGAAAAAATCATCAATGTGTGGTTATCTCTAGCATGCCCCCTACTGGGGACCTGGCCTGCAACTCAGGCATGTGCCCTGACTGGGAATCAAACTGGCAACCTTTTGGTTCTCAGGCCGGTCAGTCCTCAATCCACTGAGCCACACTAGCCAGGGCTGACTGTGTTTATTTCGAGAAGAAAAATAACTATATGGCAAATAGTTGACTATATAATTCAATTTAATAGGAGGAGACTAATCATTTGATGGCTTAATTGTTGATTTGACAAGAAGTAGATTATCATCTGGGCAGAACGATGACCATTCTTGCAGGACAGGTAAGCACAGTCCTCCTGGAATTGAACACCATTGCTATTGAAAAAAATTACCCTTTAGTTTATTCCATAAAACACCTGGGTTACAATTTAATTCCACCTTTGTTGAGCCCCCTCAGGGACACTGGGTTGCTTTCCTGATTTACAGGGAGAATGTTAACCTCATTTTTCTTACACTAAAAGACCAAAGCAGTCAGGAGCAGAGCCAACAGGGATCTGACAAGGCCATGAGGCAATTACCCATCCCTCTCATAGGCCTGCTGCAATGTTTATGTGGGATTGGGAAAGGACAAGATGTCCTTCCTCTTATAAAGCCTCTACTGATCACAGAAGCAGACTTCAAATAATCTGTTCCTCTTTGCTCCTTTGGGCTACTTGGCTTTGTAAACTGGCAGCAAAGCTCTCAAAGGGGGAAGCCGGATATGGCGATCTCTCTGCGTGGATGCAGCCCAAAGCATGCCTGTGCGGTGGCAGGTGCAGGGACTGGAGCAAACAAGAGCAAACCATGCCTTGCGATATCCTGAATTCCCTAAGCTCATTAGGTCCTCACATTCTTCTATAACAGCAAATAACAGGTAATTACCTGGAGATTCCATTAGAAGCGGCACACTTTCAAGGCACAAGAAATGGCCTGGGTATTGCTGTGGGGAAAATGAAACCTTTTTTTCTGGGTTTGAGATCTGTTAGCTTTCTGTTGTATAGCAGAGCATCTGCTGTTCTTATCTCCAAGCAGGGATGCAAGGGGAGCCCTTTCATCAGCCCCTGGGACAGACTGTCAGCCACAAATGTTGATTGCATCACGTCAGAGGAGTGAGTCAAGTGAGTCAGGGCCAGGGAGGGAGTGGGAGAGACACAGGTGAGTTCTTACTGTGTGCCTGGTCCAGGCAGAAAGAATCAGCTGCCTGATTTTACCTAATATTTCCAACAACCCTGTGGGTTGATAGATTGGATTCTTATCCCCATTTCACAGGTTGAAGGAACTGAGACTGCCCATTATCAGAGTCATTGGTAAGAAAATTTTATAAATGTTTTTATAAAGAGTAAGGCAAAAGGCAGCCAGCAGGGGCACACATTCTTATTTAACGTGAAGCCTCATCCTCTGGAGTGTAAATTCCCCACCAAGGAAACCCATTAGTTTTATTCCATAATATTTTAGCAGATACGTTTTAGTTCTTAGATTAGCCTTCATTTATCTTAACACCCATTCGCTAAATATAATGTATAAATTAGAAATAATTTAAAAATTGGCACTACTTATCCTGACTAGTATCACACCATAAACAAACATATAACAGGCGAACGAAGTTATGAAATCTCAACTCCGTATGCACACCATCAAATGTTATTCAGCCAGTGTTTGAGTGGCTACTAAGTGCCAGACCTGTATTAGATGGTAGAAATTTCACTGGTAGAACGATAACACCCTTTAAAAGAAAAGCTTAAGGAAAAAATGCATTAGAAAATGTATCACTATGTATAAATAATTTGCTGTTTCTAAAGCTGAAATGTAAAATCTAAAACAAGACCCTGGTGGTCCATTTGTATTATAAACTTTCATATAAAAGAGCCCCAAATGTGAATGACACAAAAAAAAGTCACATAAGAACAGTTTTATGCAAGAAAAAACAAGAATGGCCACTATGACCCTTAAGAAGGAGTTATTAACAAATTAATGAGAACATAAAAAAATAAAAGTATAATATGATCAGCAATAGTAACACAAATTTTTTGACATGCTTCATAACCGTGTGTCACACGCCTCACTCTTGAGCCTTACTAGAATCCAAGACAGGATCCACAACAAGCATTTTGTTGTGAGTATGCTGGGTATACACATGATTACCTCTGTAGAAAATATCCTTGAGCAGATGATGTTTTCCCGACGCAATTTGGGTTCTTCAGGGAAGAAGCTTGTTCAGTTATTTCCTGATTTTGAAGGACAAGAGTTAGGAAAAAGAAATACAAGCAGTGTCTGTCACCCACAGAGACAAACCGACCAAAAGCACGACACGATATTCTTTAACTGCTCCGTGGATTTGAATCATTTTACAAAGACTCCACCGGGTGTGCCTCCGTTTAGAAGAATAGCCATGAGACCTCCAATTAGAACTATAATTAAATGTCATTTGGGGACTAATAACTGAGACTCGCAACATTATCTGAGTTGATGACAGGGGGGAAGGGATGAAGGTACACAGTTCAGCTTCTGGTCAGGAATGCCAGCTGGTCATTATACTCCAGTAAATTTCATGCACCAGTGTATTTATAGCTACTATAAACTGAAAATATGAAAGGAAGATAAAGTAGCAATATATTGATTGTATGATGGGCTTTGGGGCTTTAGTTTGAGAGCCGTCATTCCTTGATAACAAATGTGCCTTTTGGTTTTGCCCAATCAAGCTTATTCCTCTCTATTTCTAGTCTTTTTTTTTTTTTAAGATGAGCTTAAAATTAAAACATGTCCCAAAATTAGTATCTGCTTTCAAAGTTCTGACGTTTTACCCTGGGGCAGAGGTCTGGCCTCAAACCTCTTTCCTTAGTGGAGACCACTGAGCATTTAGAATTTGGTTTGGGCACTTTTACTGATTTCCCTGCAAAAGATGGAAACCCTCAGCCGGTCTTGAGATAATAAATCTAGACCTGTTAGTAGGTTTAGAAATGGTCCTCTTTGGAGGCAAATTTTTGAGATAGCTTTATTATTTCTTTGTTTTACCTCTGCAGTCTTAGAAAAAAACACACCCAGAAATTCAAAAGTTGCCTTTAGTAGATTTTTCTCTTAAACTAAAATCTTTTTTGGAGCATGTTGGGCTCAAGTGCTTAAAAGCCAGAAGTGAGAACATGCAGCTTCTCCATTGGTCTGTTCAGAAATCAGGAACGGCAAGTGCATGACAAGAATATGACTACAGAAACTGGAATGAACTTGAAGTTGAGAAAGCACTTGAGAACATCATGTAAAAGAAGCAAAAACGTCACTGTGCTTATTTATAAATAAGTGAAGTAAGCGAGCGTAGATTTAGGCTGCTTTGAGGTCAGAGAAGAAAGTGACTTTTGTATAAATAGGAGGAAGTCGAGGAAGTCAGAACATAAAGCAAGTGGGAGGCTGTGAGCGGTTCCGCAGCTGTCTCCCGGCTTTGCGGGACCTATTTCGGCAAATTCGACATATGTGGCCATGCGTCAGGGTGGACTTTCGGGAGAGTCCTATATTTACCAGGTAAGTGACCAGATGTCTTTCCCAATGTATAATAATTTCTGGGGAAGGAATTTTAAAAGTCAGGCCATACCATTCAAAATAGGAAACTGGCTCTTCTTGCTTTAGAGGAAATTTATGTTTAATTTGAGATAAGCCATCTGTGCAAGAAGAAATACATATCCTACAGATGGTGAGAATTATAGGACACATAATATTGTTAATAATAGCATCATTTTCAGATGTATTGTATGAGAAATTTATGTATATGTGTTCGTTGGTTCTGTTAGGGTGGCATTTTATATTTACACACCACAATTAGATCCATCTGATACAGTTCTAGACACATAGTAGGGTATCAACAAGTCTGGAAGGAAGGAGGGAGGAGGAGGGAGGGGGACAGAGGAAAGGAAGAAGAAAGGAGGAAGGAAAAAATGAAAAAAAGGAAGGAAAAGAGGGAGGGAAGGAGAAAGGAAGGAAGGAAGGGAGGAAGGGAGGAAGGGAGGGACAAATGAACTTTAGGGTTATCTGTTGTAGAGTATCTGTTATATGTATTCACTGAAATTAAATATAATAAACCATGCACTGAGCAAATTTGAGACTGACTGTGATTTGACTAAGGGAAGGAAGTAGAGGCAGATTTTATTTTGTACCCTGGTCTTCTCCTCCCTCACAGCATAGCTCGGATATGTATGTACACTCCCAGTACTGTGGGGCCAAAAGCAGGCAGAGGTGAGCTTGCAGATCTAGGCCCTTCCCTCCACGACGGGCACAGGCAGGAAACCAGGAGTCATTGTGCATGACTGGGGCTGCAGTTACCTGAACTCATCTTGAAAAGCTGTGCCAATTCCTTCTTTGCATTGTGGCTGATTCAGGCTGTGCGTGGTCATTTCGATTACTTTCACATCATGCGTTGACTGGTTTTGTATTAATCTTGTGTGCTGTGCTGGAGCCAGCTGGTATGGTCACTTGTAAAATTTTAAGGAAATCTGTGAGCCAGTCGTTGAACCCAAGAATTATGACAAATGCTGTTATAAATAAACTTGCAATTGAACAAATTGTATTTTAAAAAAAGGTAGCAAATATTCAAACTCATTACCACCAACTACTAAGATCTATGCCCTGAGGTTATTTACTTCTATGGTATCTGTATAGAGAAAAAAAACTGTAAAATAGGATCTTACTGTTTTTATCTTTCCAACTCTGCATTCAGTGATGTCACAGGGGTAGCTTGAAATTGGCCATGGTAGCAATATTTACTCTATAGAAATAGGCAAATGCTACACACAAGTCAGGAATTTAGTCTGTGGGGTCCAGAGAGGAGAATGGTGGTTAAATTTTCACCAGCACCCCACTGAATAGACATCTTGTTTTTCACTGGGCCAGTATCTCTTACCCCCTACCTTCTGGAACTGCATCCTGTTTTTTTTAGATAACCACTCTTTAACTCCTTTATGCAGTTTTAGTGAGGCTTCCAAGTACACTACCTCATTTCTTATCACAGATATAAGAACATGACCCAGGTTTGGCCAATCAAAATTACCCTCCCCCCTGACCATATGATAAACCTAAGCTGAACCTATGACCTTGGTGAAGCCAATCAGTCCTTCCCTGAGGAGTTTCTAGACAAATGCTAGGAATATGAAATTTGTCTTTTTTTCTTGGTGTTTCTAAGCTGAGATGATGTAAACCTAAGACCGTCTGTGGCCATGTTTCCTCAATATACACATCACACATGAGAAGCCACTACGTACCCATTCCAAGGGCCCAAGGTTAGCGACAGGGAGCAGCAAAGAAAGGAATGAGACAGAAGACAATCTGGTGATATCTTTTGAGCCCCTGGGTCCAGGCTTGCCTGTTCACTCGTGGTCTTTCCAGTTAGGGAGTCAATAAACTCCAGTTTTTGCTTCACCTATTTTGAGTTGGGGTTCTGTCACTTGCAATTAAATAGTTACGACTAATACAGTTTATTTAGAATTATCCAATTTTTCTCTCTCATTGCTCTGTTTCCTTGTTTTATCTATTGCATGCATGTATGAATTGTATGTGGATACTTTAAAATTTCTCTAGAGAAAAATGTCATTCTGGAGAACCAGATGCAGTCTTTCAGGAAATGCATAAATCTCTCATAACTAGTACTTCCAAGGTTTTGCTGTCACCTTGGGGACTGGGGTAATAAAATACAGAGGTTTATCACCTTCAAACTCAAGCTCTGCCAAGAAGGAACAAGAGTCCAACACTATAATTCATTAGCATCGCTTCAGAAGAAGAGCTATACAATGATGAAATTGTCTCTTGAAATGAAGTCTTAATGAAGGGACTGGTTGGTTTGCTGTCTGGACGAAGTTACAGAAGCTGAAGCCCACTACATAACTTATCAGCAGAACTGTGATTAACTGGTATAATACAGGGAGGGAAATATAGTTAAAAAAGGAGAAACAGAGAAAAGAAAAATGGAGAATAAAGACAAGAGACTAGTTTAACTCTTTGTGCCTTAGCCCTGTCTAAGTGTCCTTCTTTAAGGAAAGGTGACATTCTGGGACTCAGCATTGGCTTCCTCTATGGGTAGGTTGGGCACTTAGTAGAGGGAGCAGCCTTGTTACCATGGGTAAATCCAGAAATTAAGGGTCAAAGTTTTGCAGAAGTCTCTGGGCCCAGCCACCCTAATACTTCCCAAACAGGTCATGTGATAGGGCTTTAGTGACGGTGATGGACATTATGCCTAGGTTCAACCACAGAGACCTCAGTCAGAAGCCACTTGTGTCCAGTGGCAATGGGGCTGCGGGTACAAGCAGTGACACCCACTACGCAACGGGAGCAGCAGAGTTATCTTGAGCAGGCTGGCTTTGTACCATGGTTTTTGATATTAGTCTTCACTGCATAATCTCAAAGCTTTCGGACTTCTCAGAGATCTTGCAAGCTAGTCTACAGACCTTTAATATATTTTTTTCTACTGAAGTCAGCCAGAGCCATTTCTGTTACTTATACTTAAACATCTTGATTGACTCACTGAGGCAACACAGCATCAACATCATGGTTAAGAAGGCAGTGATAAGGTTTAATTCTAATGTGAGGGGTGCGGTTTGAAATAAGAGTAAGGTAAGGTAGAGAATAGGGATTATAATCAATAATATTGTAATAACTGTGTATGGTGGGTACTGGAAATATCAGGGGGAACACTTTGTAAAGTATATGATTGTCTAACCACTGTGCTGGGCACTTTCAACTAACACAAAATAATACTGAAATCATCAGAAGTCAGGCTGGGGTGTGTGTGGGTCGTGTCTGGGGGTGCAGTCAAGCAGAAGCCTGTGAGCAGCCAGCTGAAATCTCGCCCGCCTTCGGGAGTGGATTGAATGGCTCAAAACTCTGGGTCACCCTGGAAACACAGGGTGCTCAGACCTTTGCAGACAGTAGAAATTAGAAAGGGGGAAGGTTTTATAGTAAATATGGTAATTTTTCCCAGAATTGGCATTTTAGCAGGAAATATTTAATTGTGGTAATACATCTGTTGAACTTCAGTGAGGCAGATAATAGGATATTAACGTCATATTACTCAGCGTGTACAGTCTCCACTCCAAAACACATTGCTCAGAGCAAAACTGTTCTAGAAGATATTACTGCACGTTTCCCATCTTGCAATAAGGTAAAAATATAAATAATTTACATTTATGTGAAATGAACATTTCCTTGGAAAACATCCACTTTTTAAAATCTCTCCTTAGATTATTTACATTTGAGTGAATTACCAACATATAATAGTTACAAACCATTTACCTATTTTTTTCTTGTTAATATTTAGCATTTAATAGCACTTTCTCATCAGATAATGCTTTTTATTTCTAATAACTTGATTCAGTTTTTCATACACTAGCCTTGGGCTCCTCTCCATCTTTTTTATGAATGGAGTTTTCCCTAAGGGATCATCGGCAGGCACTACTAATTCATCTCTGGTTAGAGGAATGTTTGCTCACCCTTAATGAACTAGGGTCATCCTTTTGTTATTTTGCAGAGCAGGAGGTGGTGAAAGTCATGAAATGGAACTGAGTCATCTGGCTTTAGGCATCATGGGGGCAATGTGCTCTGACAGAGGGGCCTTTTCTCCAGGAAAGGGATGGCTCATTTGCCTTAACAGCTTCTATCCTGTCCTGGGATCTTCTAAGAGTGTATGGGTTGGAAAGATTATCGTAAGTAAGGCATGGTAACTTTTGCACATGGTAGCTCCTCTGAGGTTGACTGATCCAATTTTTCTAACCAAAGTGTATGCACTTCAAACCCTGGTGTTTTTGGCTCCTTCCTTGACTGAAGGACAAGTTTAAGAGTAACCCAACTCCCACTGACTCGAGTACCTACAGGTCAAAATCTACTGAACGTGAGAAGAAAATGACTCAGGGTCCTGGCAGTGAGGACGAGAACTTGAGTGGTGAGGAATCAGAGCACTCTTTGAGAATAATCTAGACAAGTGAATTATTTAGTAATTTACTTGTTTAAAGTAAGCGTAACAATGTTGCCCTTTCTCCTCCTTATCCTGTCTTTCTGTTTTACACACTTACATGTCTTTTTCAGAACACTGCAGTGCCAATGTGAAACAATGGCCCGGCTATGCAGTGGTTCTCCAGATTATAACTCCAGGTGGCAAAGCCCTGTGTTTCACATCAGCCCATCACAATTGTGGGCATGTACAAAGTACCACTTTCAACAATCAACTTGCGGTAAAGTTATAGAGCAAGCATTTGTTCCTGAAGGCTAGCATTCAAGCGAGGTCAACTATGATGAAATATTGTCAGATATATGAGCTCAAGGATTTTTTACTACTTCTCATGTTCCAGGTTAGTAAATAATTGATGTTTATAACTGAATGCACAAAGGACCTACGGATATTTATGTGGTTGAACTGAACGGTTGGGAACAGACCTTCCCCGATATGACAATGTGAGCCATCCAATGTGAACTTAATACTGAAGAAGCCAATGATGCTTTGCTAAGAATGTGAACTTCAAATATGGAGAACAACTCCAGAACCCCTGGAGTTGTTTTATATATTTAATTCTTTAATCCACCAACTACTTATTTATTCAGATGATCTAGGAATCTTAGCTTAGTTTCCCAAACAAATGCCTGTTTTCCCCGAATCACTGAATAGTTCCCATTCCTTCACCAATTTTGAAATGTCAAGGTGATCCTAATAAATTCTTAAATATTCCATATAGATGTGAATCTATTTCAAGATGCTATTCTCCATTATCTATTAATATACCAACACACTCTTTTAGTTAATGTAATTCTTAGTGTGCTTCACTGTTAGGTTCAGAGGGTGTTCTTTTATAGTGTTTTATGTTTTGTATTTTTCCACATTATTTTCTACTTTTTAAATTCTACATTATGCATTCTAAATGGGAGCTTCTCCCCCAAGAAAGTTTGTTCTTGGGGGTGGGCGGGTGAAAAAAATCTTACTTTTTAATGTATAAGTGCCAATAGATAGGCACCCAGTACTTAAACAGATATGTTCTCTATCTGTGGTATTAATATTTCATGGGGGATGCAATTAGAAATTAAAAAGTCTCCTTAGGGTGGTAATAATATTAATATAATAACAATGGTAATTTAAAAAAATTAAAAGACACTGTTCTAGATGAACTTTAGAATTAGCTTGTCAATTTCTCCTGCTGATTTTTGCAAAGGAAGGCCCTGGAGACCGGAGAGATGACTTGACTTGACCTGGGTCACATTGCAAATGAGGAGCAGATCTGAGATGAACACCCACTCCTGACTTTTACTTCTGGATTCTTTGCAGTGTACAGACTATTTTGATCTCTCTTGGCACCTGGCGCGTGACATCTCTCCTAGGCCGTTGAGCGGCTTCTGTGCATTGGACAGCCCTCAACACGAATTGCTCATAACCTTCTCTCTATATTCTGGAGAGGCCGTTGCTGCATCTTCATGTGGCTGCCTACCTTCTGGTCTGTCCCTTTCTTTCCCCTCTTCCCTGCCCCTTCTTAGAGCCTGAACAGTCAATAATGGCATTAAACGAGACCCTCCAGAAAACAGCAGAGATCAGCATCACTCCCCATCATGAGACCCAGGGCTTGGGCACCGGTCTCTACAGAAACCCACCAGAAGTTGGGAAGAGAGGAAGGGGTCTGGGTTCTGTTTGTTAGCTGAAGAAGTTATAGGAAGTGAGAAAGGATGAAGATGGCGAGGGAGATAGAACAGGTCCGCAGATAAGAGAAGAAAAACAAAACTTCGACAATTGCTGAAATTGGTTATATGATTCCTTTCTTCCTACTTTTGCATAATAAAATGTAAGCAAAACAAACAAAAACTTTACTTTTTCATCAAACTCAAAGGTTGTGCTTATTCACTGTCTCACACCTCTGTGTTTTTGCTGATCAGTGGTGAAGCAACAGGCATTTATCAGTCTTTTTTCTTTTCTTTGATCCCCCTTCTGTCCAACTGCCTCTGTTTCTTCTGACTCCTTCAGGGACAGAAATAGCAGGACAAGAAAATAAGGAAGAGTATTTTCTTTCATTTAGCAGGGGCTACCTGTACTTCTCTCCTGGCTATTGCCTACAGAGCACTCTCTGGCTGGCCCCTTACAACTTCCCCTGTGTAACTAGCCAGGGGTACCCCACTGACCCCACCTCCTGGAATTCTCCCTTGTATAATCCCCTCCCACATAGCTCCAGGGCTGGTATTGAGCAGAAGAGAAATGATTATCTATCCATTCTGAGATTATGTTATAAAATACATGGCAGCTTCCATCTCAGTCTCTCCATCTTTATCATTACATGCTCCAAGAAAAATCAGCTTCCTTGTTGTAAAAACAAAAAAACTCCACAAAGCAACCAACATACTGAGGAATTAGACAGCCTTCTAACAGCCGTGTGTGTGAGGTTGAATTCAGATCCTACAGACCAGTCAAGCCTTCAGATAATGTTCTGCCTCCTTTCTTCTCAGCAGTCACCAGGTGGCCAGAAAAAGAAATATCTTGCATTGTCCCTATTAGTGTTTCCTCATCCACTCTCAAAATTGTCCTGGTTGGGACAACTTACATGAGCGCCTGAATTAAGGCTTTTTTGACTAATTTTACCAAATCTCACAAGTAGGTATTTAGACCCTTGCTTTTAAAATCTTTGGACATGTGCTAGCAAATAATCTAACAGAATAGTTTTATTTAGCATACAATTGAACTTATTATTAACATGGATTTCCTGAAGAGTGAGTGCCTAGAGGTTGAGGGTAAAATAATTATGTAGTATGTGCCATGAGGAAGAGGAAAAGGGATAGAGGATGAATCTTTCCGTGACCACATTTTTAAAGAGCAAGGCTGAAAAAGCCTCTTCTGGAAATCAGTCCTGAAGCTGCGGCAGGAATTTCACCCCAGAACTCCTTTAGAATTGAGAGTTATACAAACAATGTTTCCCAAAGTCCAACCTACGAGGAAAGGACTGGGTGTTTGGGTCCGTAAAGGCGGGGCCACTAAGTTCCATACACCTTGCCCAAACTTACGATGGGTTAAGAGTAAGCCTCCATGTTGGGGCAGGGACAACTCCATCAGGCCCAGAATGAGGCCAGGCCAGCCACAGCCACGATCTACGGGAAAGCTGGCCTCCGTGGACCGATTGATTGATTTCCCTCATGACACTGGGACATTCCATTTCCAAACACCAACGTGGGTGGATCAGTCTAGGTGAGAGCAAAAGGATTGCTGTCACTGTCTCAACAGAGGGGTCTTTGTGTTCGTTTTTGCCGACTCATTTGCATTTGCATATCAAACTGTACCATCTGCTCTATTCCAGTCACCTAGGAAAAATTGTTGGGTCTTTAGGTCTCAGTTTCTTCCTATGTTAGGTATAAGTGCTGTACATATTCCATGTTTGTAACTATTTTGGGGGAAACAATCACCTCTTAAATCGACTAATTGCTACTCACCTTCCAGATATTAACTTAAATGTCACTTCTTCCAACACTTTCTTCTGACAACACCTCACCCACCCCTCCTACGCTAGGGTGGTTACCCAATTCACATACTTGTTTTGCCACAAGATAACCATACTTTAGCTTAGCAGAGTATTTGGCACCTAACAACACAATAAATGACTATAACAGAAATAATATTAATAATTGCTACTGTTGCTGTTATCATTGTTAGCTAAAATTCCTGACCTCTGAAGAGATCATGTTTAGAATATGATAACACCTTTAATTTTACTTTTAGGTCAGATAAATTATTTGATTATTGTGTCATATCTCATTTTAAAATAATGCAAGGTAGTTGTGAATATGCTGAAACATATAGCTTTCAGAATTTTTTGCAGCATTGTTTATGAAAGCAAAATACAAACAACAGAAAACCTGGAAACAATCCAAAGTGCCCAAAGGAAAAAAGAAGACTTAAAAAAGTTACAGTATGCACACACAAGCATGCCAGGGAGTCACTGACAATAAAGTTGTAGAAGTAAATTTGATTATGTATAATGTAACCTCATTTTGTAAAACCATACATAATTATTTAGATTCATGGACATTATACCTAAGTGTTAACAATAATTTTCTTTAAGTGTTAAAATTATTCTTTCTACATTGCTTCTGATAATGGTTTTAAACAAGTCTATCTTCGTGAAATCTGGAGTGTGTGATGTGGAGTTTGAGGGAATACATGATGGGGTCCAAGAATCACTGATGTAGACGAAGCCATTAGCTACATCCTCATGTGCATAATCGACTTTAAGAGTTTAAATCGTTACTATTGGTAAGAAAACAAATTGCTTCACTGCTAAGTGTTTATGCTAACTTGTTAGAGGCTCCATGGAGTTAAAATTGTGACATCGAATGCATGCAGCCATGACCTCAGACCGTGAGGTGTGTTAAAATGAGCAAAAGTGGGACCTTCTGCAGAAACGTGCTTCCCTGAAGGCAAGATAAGATATGGACCTTGCCTAGGACCAGAAACACACAGGTGTAGCCACAGAAGCATTATCCAGTATCAGGTCCAATCCAGGAGGCAAAGGGGAAAGACTTGCAAAATGAATTGGATATGGATTATTGGACTTCCAAAGGGATTAAACTTACTGTGAAGATTTTAATTGACTCTTATGAAAGCAATAAAAACACCAGCTCTTATTCTGGTCTGTTTGGCTATGCACAGATAATGTAGAATAAATACTCCAGAGCCTTCCCAAAACTACAGGTAGATTGCTTGACACTGGGCACCTCTGTGATCGAAATATTGTGGCGGGGGGGGGGGTCTGCTTTAAAAAACCGACAAACATGCCAACATTTAGAATTAGCACCTGGAGTTGGTTTTAGTCATTTGAGAAGTAGCTCATCATTTGGCTCTCCCTGAGGTCACTAAGGTGGTATAATGATGGGAAATATTATATTTTATATAGTTTAGGTGAATGTGGTTTGCATATCAAGCACACTATTAGTATAAAGTCTCAATTTATAGCAATCATGTAAATAGTCAACTGCACAGGAATTGTACTTTAATCTGGAAAGTTGACTATTCTTCAATCATTGAAAGTCATTTTGATAATATGATAATGTAAATTGACAAAAAGTGTTGAAATACAATTCAATTTTTATTTGCTTATGTTGTAATGAAGGACAAAAAATGTTCACTATGATTTTAAGAAAAAAATAAGCCTGTTAAAAAACTAATAATTCTTTAGCCTTGCAGAAGCTTTTTATTTTGATGAGGTCCCATTTGTTTATTCTTTCCTTTATGTCCCTTGCTTTAGGGGACATGTCTGTGAGGATGTTGCTGCGTGGAATGTCTGAGATTTTCCTGCCAGTGTTTTCCTCGAGGAATTCTACGCAGCAGAGAGAAAGAAGGAGCTTATACCCTTTGCAACAGCATGGATGAAACTGGAGAGCATTATGCTAAGTGAAATAAGCCAGGCGGTGAGGGACAAATACCATATGATCTCACCTTTAACTGGAACATAATCAACAAAAGAAAAAAGCAAACAAAATACAACCAGAGACAGTGAGGTTGGGAACAGTCTAGCAGTGGCCAGGGGGGAGTGGGGTGGGGACAGTGGGAAGAGGGGATTGCAGGAACTATTATAAAGCACACATGGACAAAATCGGGGGGGATGGTGGGGGTGGAAGAGGGAGGTGGGTTCAGCTGGGGTGGGGGGAGAGAAGGGGAGAAAAGGCATGCAACTGTAATTGAATAACAATAAAAATTAAAAAAAAAACTAATAATTCAAAGTAAATTTACTAATTATTCTTATTACAAAGTCACTGTGACTATTTCTTTATTTATCACCTATTTTGTATATTTCCAGCCAGAAGAAAATTCTGGTAAGATAAATCTAGGGTTTAGATAAGTTCACAGTTTTAGAAGTCATCACATTCTAACTTTGGTTTTATCTTGGACATACCCCGGCTTGTTCACATGTAGAGGCCAGTCTGGACCTCGCTTCCCCACTGGCCAGGGAAAGACAAGGTGTACTTGCAATACGTTTTTCAATCATAGAAAAGTTGATACAATTATACAAAGAAGATTCTACTTGTAGTAATGCTACTATTAGTTTTTCCAAGTAACTTAAGAATATTTCATTTCTAAAATGTGTCTTGTGACACTGAATTACATTTTACAGTTCTGGAACTGAGACTTGTTTCACTCCATTTATTTATTCACTGGCTCATATTTATACTAACACACTGCACACTTATCCTCTGCCAGGCCCTGTTATGACAACAGAGAACCAAAGATGAAAGAGCAAGGCAAGTCTCTGCTCAACCCAAGGTACACTCTAGGAGGAGAGACCGGAAATAAGTATATGGCTGAGCTGATTTCAGGGAGTTGGTAAGTGCTTTGAAGAAAATCAGACAAGGAGACAACAGAGTGTGCAGACAACCTTGAGTTCACAGTGGTCAGAAAAGACATTTCTGCAGAAGAAACACTGGAACTAAACCATAAGAAACCAGTCACGGGATCTGTGGAAGAGTCTTTCAGGCAGAAGCAAAGAGCCAATGCTGAGATCCCAAGGCCGCAAGTAGCCCCATGGAGTATGAGAATGTTAAGTCACTATGTCTGAAGCCTAGTTAGCAGGGGAAAGTTGAGGCAGGTCTGGAATGGAAGGGCTGGAGGCTGGGTTTCTGAGCCCAACAGAAGACCATCGAAGGCTCTTAGGCAACAGTGATCAAGGATCAAATGATCCTGATGAAAATAATTGTCCAATCAACAGTTTTCCATTTACTTCAGAAAAAAATATACATGAAGAGATGTTTTCCACATCACTTGGTAATATCAAGTTGCAAGAATAGTATTTGTGAACTAATTAATCTGTAAAACACATTAAAATGGTCCCAATATATTCCAAAAAATTCCCATCTCTTAAAGGTCTCTTTACATTCCAGAAAATCATGCTTGTACTTGTTAAAATGTGCTTTATGGTCTCGAAATGCTGGGTTAAAGCATTTCCTTAAATGAGCTGCCATAAATTAGACGGTCTGAATACTGCAGATTACTCCATAATTTGTTTTCTGCCAAACAGATAATGCATTCAGCACATCATATTTATTAGAGCTGCTAAACTTCTACCCTTTGCTCTCTAATTAGGTTTTTCTGGTTACTCTGTGTTTTTGAGAATATGTCTGTTTCAGTCATTAAACCTAATGAGCCCCAGCTGGGGGAGGATTAGAGTTGCCTCAAGCAGGAGTGGGCTTAACCTTCGCTCAATTGTGCTCCTTTGGATTACTCAGCCCGAGGGGTCTGCTGCTGAATGGGAGGGTCCCGCCAAGATGGGCTTGGCTCCCTCTGAATCACCGGCCTGGCGCTCACTTCATTGTGCCCTATTTGTCACGGTAGCGGTGGGATGTTTCAATCAGCAACATCTAGAAAGTTACTTACGAAACTCCTTATTGATCAGTGATTCATTGTGAGATGCATGCAGGGTTAGTTAAGTGGAGACTAGCTTGATTACTACCCAGGCTGTCTGTTTTGTAAGGCACAACTGGAATTTTACTTTGTCTCTGCCTGAAGCTGCTCTTAATTCAAATCAACATTAAACTGCCAGAAATATAATTGTTGGGCCCTTTTTGGTAGTTTTTTTTTTTCTTTTTCCGTATCATAAAAGTTCATCAAATGTGCTTCGTTGGGGTTTGGACTGGAAAGAACACATGAGGAGATTCTGGGAACTAGTTATGTGGGATTTCTTCACCTGGGAAGGAATTATATTGTGTTCACTTTATATTTACTCATCAGGTCAGACGTATATCTCCTGCATACTTTTAGGTATATATGTTCATTTCACGTTTTTTAAAAAGTGTGATTCGTTTGTATGTGTGTATCTGTGTTAAGACAAAGAGGGTAGAGCAGAGATGCTGTCTTTTCCCCAGACCGAAGTCAAGTCTCATCTACTTCAAATCTGTTGGTCATTTCATCCACCTACGATCCCATCATCTCAAGGATTTGGAGTGTGGGCCCAAAACTTTTCTTTCCCTCATTACTTATCTTCATTTTTGTTCTGTTTGTTATTTTATGTGGGTTCTTTTTTTCTCCCAAAATTATTAACTTCTCAAGGGATAGATTAGAGGTAATCTCTTATGCTTTTTATCTTTGCTGAAAACTGTTTCGATGTTTAAGAAATACCTGTTGATTAAGCCTAAAAGATTTTAAACTGTTGTGTTTCCTTTCTGCAGTAATGGGACCTAAAGCTAACAAATCAGATTGGAGATACTTGTTCTGGTTTTGTTGTTAAGAAAAAAGGAGCAATATTGAGGATTAGTCAAGAACATGGCTCTAGATTCTCACAAGCTTGGAATAAAATTCCTATCCCAACGCTTGGTAATTGTACATCTTTGGAAGAGGGAAGATTTAGTTTCTTATCTTAAAATTAAAAAAAATTACCCTGTTGATGTTTTTGTAAGAATAAATTAAAGATAATGCACCTGGAGCACTTAGAAAACCACCTGGCACATTGTAAGCATCCCACAAATGTAAGCTATTATTATGACTATTACTATTATTACTACAACCTCAGTAACTTCAGCATTAACCTATAGTCAATTACTTATCTCAACCACCTAAACTCTGACTCTAAACACTGGAAGATCACCAGTGCTGTTTAAAGTTTTAATATGTCCAGTTGGGGCAAATACTGGAACAAAAAAATAGAGTCAAGTGTATCGCCATACATTTCCCTACTTAAGTGGATTTTTTTAAAAAAAATGATGGACCCTATTAAAACCCACTGTAGTCACAGATGACTACTTAGCACATGGAATCCAGTGTCAAGCGGTCTGAATGGACCTCTTCCAAGAGAACTTCATTACCAAGTCTACCAGAAGGATCTCATTATCTCGCAGTTTCACCTCTAACGACATTGTGTCACTGACTCCAAGGGCAGTGGCACATCAGGGCTCTGGGGGCGATGATTTGTGTTGGCATCTCTTTCTCCTTGTGTGCCGTAGGAGATTAATTATGCCCATCTATTTGCATCATGTGTGCTGTTTTACCGCTCACACGTCATAAGACAGAGCACTTTGAGTAATAAAAGCTACCACTTACTGAATCGGGGCTGGACGGTGTGTACGGCAGCCAAGACCTAGGAATTTCACTCGAGGAAAGTGGAATTCAGTGGTCCGCGCCATCTGCCCTGTGGACCATCCACCATGCCACCATTCCAGCCAAAGGTGGAGCTTTCTCATCTCAATGCTCGATCCTTTTCCAGACACTAAACTCTGACCATTTAGCAATTTTCTGCTTCTTACATCTTGCATTTGCCTTCAGACAGCCTCTCAATGGCTTATTTCCTTTTGTCTGTAATCTGGCCTTGCCTCTTCCTCTGCAGATAGTATTATTCCCACCCAGCGTAGGCCTTCACCTTCTCTACTGAGCTTTATCCCTGCATAGTGTGCACGCTAGTTAGGGTCCAAACTGTGTTCCCTGCTGGGGTCTCAATGCGTCTGAATATTCTGGAGGCTATGGGGAAACTGGTTCTTGCTGAAGTTTATTTATATGATGAACTCATTCTAAGGAATGGGAAAGTCCGCACCTAGCTAGTCTCAATCATCAGAAGGGAGGAATAATCCTAAATCAAAGTACATCATTATTCGCTTTTTCAATCATTCATTCATCCAGAGGCTGGAGTGACCTTAGGCCATACCTCATCCAATAGCCCTGAAAGCATCTTCACGGATCATAAGTGGTCATCTATTTTCTGCTTGAGCAACTACGATGTCAACCAACTAACTAGTTAAGCATATACAATGTGGCTTTGCCTCCCATTGTTTTACTGGTAGTTGAGGAAGAGTGTGGTGGAGAGAAAGGTATTAATAGTAGCCACTGACTGATGAGAGACAGGACTTTTGCAGGTCACTGTGTCCCAGGACCTATCCTCCTGCCTTAAAGGCTGCTTGACTGTTAGGAGGCTGCAGGAATCTCACGAGAATAAGTTCCCAGGATGATGTTTGAATGACATGAGCCTCAGTGCTCTGGAGTCTCAGGCAGAAACCAGAACACCAATTTGTTAACCTGCAGCACACACTTAAAAGGCACAGGAAACAAAATATCTATTTGCTTCACTCTCCCCATTGTCATTTTTATGTAAGGCCAAATTATAATTTGAAATTACATTTTTTAATGTATTTTATTGATTATGCAATTACTGTTGTCCCAATTTCCACCCCTTACTCCCCTCCACCCTCTACCCCTACTTCCCACCCACATTCCCCCCCTTAGTCATGTCCATGGGTCATACATATAAGTTCTTTGCTTCTCCAGTTCCTATACTATTCTCAACCTCCCTCTGTCTGTTTTCTGCCTACTATTTATGCTTCTTATTCCCTGTACCTTTTCCCCCATTTCCCCCCTCCCCCTCCTCACTGATAACCCTCCATGTGATCTCCATTTCTGTGATTCTGTTCCTATTCTAGTTGTTTGCTTAGTTTTTGTTTTTCTTTTTTAGGTTCAGTTGTTGATGATTGTGAGTTTGTTGATATTTTACTGTTCATATTTTTGATCATCCTCTTTTTCTTAAATAAGTTCCTTTAATATTTTATATAATAAGGGCTCGGTGATGATGAACTGTTTTAACTTGACTTTATCTGGGAAGCACTTTATCTGCCCTTCCACTCTAAATGATAGCTTTGCTGGATACAGTAATCTTGGATGTAGGTCCTTGCCTTTCATCACTTTAAATACTTCTTCCAGCCCCTTCTTGTCTGAAAAGTTTCTTTTGAGAAATCAGCTGAGTCTTATGGGAACTGCTTTGTAGGTAACTGTCTCCTTTTCTCTTGCTGCTTTTAAGATTCACTCCTTATCTTTAATCTTGGGTAATGTAACTATGATGTGCCTTTGTGTGTACTTCGTTGTGTCCGAGTTCTTTGGGACTCTCTGAGTTTCCTTGACTTCCTGGAAGTCTACTTCCTTTGCTAGACTGGGGAAGTTCTCTTTCATTATGTTTTCAAATAAGTTTTCAATTTCTTGCTCTTCCTCTTCTCCTTTGGAACCCCTATGATTCGGACATTGGAATGTTTACAGTTGTCCTGGAGGTTCCTAAGCCTCTCTTCATAGTTTTAAATTCTTGTTTCTCCATTCTTTTCTGGTTGAATGTTTATTTCTTTCTTCTGGTCCAAACTGTTGACTTAAGTCCCAGTTTCCTTCCCATCACTATTGGTTTCCTGCACATTTTCCTTTAATTCACTTTTCATAGCCTTAAGTCTTTCCTCTATTTTGCTACCATTCTCAACCAATTCTGTGAGCATCCTGATTACCAGTGCTTTGAACTGTGCATCTGATAGGTTGGCTATCTCTTCAAAGCTTAATTGTATTTTTCTGGAGCTTTGATCTGCTCTTTCATTTGGGCCACTTTTTTGTCTTGGTGCGCCTGTTATGAAGTAAGGGGTGGAGCGTTAGGTATTCGCCAGGGTGGGGCAGCCCACGTCACTGCATTGTGGTGCTGTCTTTGGGGGAGGTGTCTGAGAGGGAACAATGCCACTTGCTCTGCTTTCTGCCAGTTTTCAGTCACTTTCCCACCTACCCACAAGCAAATTGGGCCCTTCTGGTACTGGTTCCCGGGTGAGTGGGTTCGTGTACATTCTAGGACCCTGTGGGTCTCTCCAGTGAACTCTCCTGTGAGGCTGAAGTTTCTCCCACCACACCCCCTTCCCCCAGGTTTTTTCAGTCAGAGGTTTTGAGGCTTTATTTTCCTGCACTGGAACCCTGGGTTGCATCATCTGTCTCACTCCGCAGTTGTTCCTCCTGGTTTATCTGCATGCAAATGTGGAACCGTCCAGTCCATCAGCCACCACTTTGCCAGGTCCTCCAGCGTCTGCCTTGCAGTGAGTCCTCTCTGCCCCCCCTATTGGTCTGGATGAATGTTTCTTCTTTAACTCTTTGGTTGTTGGATTTCCATACAGTTCGATTTTCTGTCAGTTCTGGTTGCCTTTTGTTTTTAAATTTGCCGTTGCCCTTTTGGTTGTGTGAGGAGGCATAGTGTGTCTACCTATGCCTCCATCTTGGCTGGAAGCTCAGAAATTACATTATTAATTAACCAGGACAAACCGCCATTAGAAATCAGAAATAACTCAATGTTCACGTGACCAAAGTGTACTTTCTCTGTCCGCAGACCCACATGGGATGCCGAATTCTAATCAGAAACTTGGCATGGTTTCAGTACAGGGGTTGGTAGATGAGTTGAAAATCTCATGGCTGAGGTAAAGAGTTAATAGAAGAGGCTGAGGGAGCTGGCTATTCCAGGTGATGGTAATCTTTCTGGGGGAACTTGCGTTCAGCACCCATTCTGGTGATGGCTTTGCCGGCACCCAAAGTCTGGATGCTGAGACTTCTCCCTCCCTTACTCTTCATTTATTTATTTATTTACTTACTTACTTACTTATTTGCTTCCATGGCTGAGCATGCCTACCTTCATTTGTTAAACATGTTAATATTTTCAATCAAGTTACAGTTAGTTCTGCTGGTCTCAGCTTTCAAGTCACTTCAACAGGAAACTTCCATGGCATGCATCTAAATTTAGTCCTTTACTGCACTGTCATATTAATCTGCACATTTTCACAATTTGTAAGAGCACATTTATTTGTGTTTCTGTCTATTGTTTGTCTCTCCTGTAGACTTCTTAATTTGCATATCAGCGATATGATCCGTTATGTGTTGATCTTAAAATGTATCTGCCAGAAAGCGATGTGTACTCATTTACAAATGGAGCATGGAGCAGGGTGATAGCAATGAGCTCATCAGAGTAACTGCTGAGTATCCTCTGAATGATACTCATGTTCACCATTGTTGCTGTTTTTTTTAAAATCCCCCTTAAAATATCTGTGTATTGTTGGAATTATTTGGCCTCTGTGGCTCTACACGATGGTGGTTTCTTCATAACTTTCTCTTTATTCTTTCTTTATCTCAACCATCTTCAAAAGCCTTTATTGTGGTTTCTGTGAGAAGGAACTGGTGAAGCAGGGTCAGCAAGTTTAGGATTGGCTACACTGAATCAAGTCGGCAGGCTCTGGGGCATAGGGACTGTCCCGGCAGAGGGATAGTGGCCCGGAGTGGGAGAGCAGATAAAGGAAGTGTTGGGGTGTGGGTTCTGGGTTGGTTTATTGTATTTATAAAGGGTTTACATCTCTAGGAATTGGCTTGCGCTGGTGGGGACAGTCTCTCCAGGGTCAGCAAGGCCACAGATATCAGAGCATCAGAATACAGAAAATGAAAGACTCCGCGCATGCACTGTACAAGTCAGGACAGGCTCTAAGTTATGCTACAGTAACTCCTGATTTTCCTCTCACAGTTTGCTGTGGGTCTGGCTCACTCTCTACAACAGCTTCCCCCCAGGTTGTAGCTAAGTGATCCATGCTGCTTCCATCATGGCACTCTGCTGCCGCAGTTCCAGGTCTCCAGGCTCATGATGGCAGAGAAGAGAGAGCCTAGAGGACTACATAGCCTTTCTCCATGGTGTTGGTCCCAAAGAGCACATGTCACTTCTGCTCAGTCTATGCACTAGAATTCCTCCTGGTCCTAACTGTACACGGAAACGGGCTGTATTGCCTCCCATTTGCCTGGGGGTTCAGGGTGGATGCAGCTGCCAAGGTGGCCAGTGCACAAAGCTGGGGGTGGGATGGAGGACATGACTAAGCCTAAGAACAGCCAAGCACTTTTGAGTTAAGACCACTGGAGTAAGCCAAGTGCTGCTCCAGACACTGACAGACACTAGAGCACAGACAGCAAAGGCTGTTGTCCAAAGGCCAGAAAGGTGGAGTTCCTCTCACCTGGAGGCCAATGGGAGCCAGATAGACTGGACTGGCAGCTCTAGGATGGGAGCACATTTGCTCTGGACTTTTCCCTGTAACCAAGGTACCAGGTGGGAAAAAGAATGGGTGGGGAAAAAGCAATCAACAAAATCGAGCGTTTACCCTGAAGAGATTGAGTTCTCCCAGAGATGCTGGGTGTCAAATCAGAAATGAACCTAGTTACACTAAGTGGGCATAGTTATTTTTTTCCACTCCCAAGCAGAAATACAGGCTCCCGAACTAAGCTGCGTTCTTTGGTAGAGAGTGCAAGAAAGTTATATTTATGCACCACAATGAGTGACTATAACATTTAAACCTCCCTACATGTGTCTAGTTTAATTTTCACTTATTATAAACTAAGTTGCCATTTTTTGCCCAAAATTGGGTTATAAGTGGGGTCACTGACATTTGTGTATATTGACTCTACATTTCAACCATTCACAATTATTTAACCATTTTCATTTGACATATGTATATATATTGAGCATCAATTATGCTGCCTAAAACTGTGTGAGACTCTAAGGATACAGTAATAAACAGGAGATAGATTCCCTGCAATTACAAAGCTTATGGTCTACAAGGGGCATTTCTTAAAACATTGCTCAAATAACAAATTAATTACAGTTGTAACGAACACTAGAAAAGAGAAGCTCACAATGCTACGAGGTATATGACAAAGGAGGGTGTCGCACTTTCCTGCTTCTGAGCTCTCCTGCCACTGTGCCCCTTCCTTGTTTCTCTGTATTCCAGTCCTCAAGCAGCCTTTCACACAAACTAAACTGTCCCTCGGGAATGTGGTCTTCCCTGTCACCTCAGTAAGAAGCAGCTTCCTTCCCTTTGCATCCAGTGGTACATCAGTTACCACCTTCCTCATCTAACAGTGAACTTAGGTTGCTTTTATAAGAGAGTCTTCAAAAATTTCTATACATGGCACAGTCCTCAAGGACAGGGACCAGTCTCTCGCTTACCTTTACAAACCTCCTTAAACCTATACCTTACAAACAAGCATTTACAATAAACATCTGCTAAATAAGTAAATCATGTTCAAATCCAAATCAGCCGATTTTTGTCTCTTAGGTGTGGAAAGTTCATCTTGGTAATGTTAATGTTGTTTATTGTTGAATTAATAAATATATGCAAATAAAATGTGAAAAAAGTTATTTCTTATTTCATTTAAAAACTAATATGCAGTGTACATATAACATTTTAAAATTAAGATTGTTTTTGTTTTTTCATGTTGTATATTTAAAAACGTGTGTGTGTGTGTGTGTATACACACATATAGATATGTTGTAAAAATGTCAACAGGGCATTAGGATGTACAAAGGAAAACAAGCTTTCTTCATTCCCTAGGCTCTCAGTCCAGTTATTTTTATCCGGAGGATCTCATTAAGTCCTCAGAAACACCTCACGAGTGGTGTTATTACTGTCCTAATACTACAGATAAGGGAACTGCGTGGCTCCCAGAACTTAGTGATTGGAGCAAGACCGCACAGTTAAGTCATAAAGAGCTGCACCTGACTTAGACTCTCGTACCTAAGTGACTTCTTACAAGAAAAGACCCTTCTTTGTCAGTCTTCCTTCCTTCTTTCCTGCCTTCCTGCCTTATTCTGTCTGTATGAGCAGACACTGTGTTAGATGTTGGGGTGCTAGTGGTGAGTGAGAAGCAGATTCGGCCAGCCCCATGATTATGATGGCCTGGCTCTGTGGTTTTAGAGGGGGTGTGTAAATAAATAAAGACAACCCAAATGAGAACAAGCAAAAGCTATTTAGTCACAGTGTACTCTGACAAGGGAGTCAGCTACCATCACTTATGCTTTGTCAGAGACTCACAGGCAGGCAGAGGAGTTGGGGAGCTCTATAGTGGGAAAAAGGAAAGGTGTCAGGTGCACCCTGATTGGAGGTTACCGCTGTGGGGAAGCTGTAGAGGACTAAGTAGAAGTGGGGTGTCCTATGTGATTTGTTAGGGGTGCCTATTTGGCTTGCTCCATTTGGTCCTAAGTTGGAAGCTGCAACAGAAATTAGAGAAGTTGTTAGTTACTAATCAAGTCCTGGAGATTTGGGATGAATGGTTACAGGGATTATTTGGCTTTGTGGACTAGTTGCTCGGATAATAGTTTGCCTTCTTGGATTGGTTACTGTACACAGGTTGGCCTTCTGGGCTGATGGCTACTGGTTGTAGGTCAGAGTTCTATTTTTATATGTAGTATGGCCATTATCTGTTTGTATATTCATTTTCTCAGGCTGTATATTTGACAGCCTTTCCTGCTTCTCAACCCAAAATAGGTCGTTTCCTATAAGTTCATTTGAACTTGACAAATGAAGCTTTCAAGTACATTTTTTCCCCAAAGAGCTAATAGATGCCTGATAGCTCTTCTTTAGTGATCATTCAATATATACCAGGCTAAGCCTGATAGATGTAGCCTCTCATTCAGTCCTCACAATGACCCTGTGAGGTAGAACTTGTGAGTGTTCCCATCTCACAGACGAGAATACTGAGACACAGAGGGGTTAGGACACAACAAGGTCCCCTGGATTGAAGATGGAGAATCGGGAATTTTCACTAAGACAGTTTGACTCTAAACCTTCTGATTTTAACCAATGTACTGTTGTCTCGATAACACTCTTTCCCAAGATATTTATCAGTTAATAATAGTTCTTTTCTTATAAAATCCAGCTATGTCTATGGCTACCCACACTATTGCAGGGGTAAAGGACAGGACCAGAGTCAGCAGGACCTCTGAGGACAAGATAAATGGAAAGTGTCCTTAGGAGTATGAACGTCAAATACAAACCCAAAGGGGCTTTGATGGAGGGCACAGCCATTCTGTAGGACAGGCCATATTTGAGATCGGTTGTTCACGGTCAAGGACAGCTTATGTTTTCCTGTTTATTTTTTAACCCCTTAAAATCTGTGGTCTGAACTAGAGTGTGTGTGCGCAACAGTTTTCGGTGCCACACAGAAGGCAGCGCTGTGGTGTGGACCCTCCCTCGCTGCCTTCCTGATGGCGTGGGGAGCCCTGTGTTCTGCCACTCACCACTGTTTTTGTGCCTTTCTTGTTTATGATCTTTCTTTGCATTCCAGACATTGGAATGCAGTTGCCTGAGCACAAGTCTTTGCGTGTAGTGGGTGTTCAGTACATTTGGTTCATGTGCTAAAAAAAAGGAATAAAAAACATTGCATTTTTTCTCTCCTAAAAGACAACTCCTTAGAGACTTGGAAAACTAAATTACAAATTAAGTCAACAGTTTGCCCTGAAAGGGCATTTTCATACACTTATAGCATATGAAGTGAAATAAACATTCTCTTTGGATACCATGAATAATGTTGTTTCCCAATGATTCACTCTCATTTTTTTCTTACAATGAAAATTCTAACGTTATTGAGATGATAGAAATGTGTTTGCTACTTTAGAGTAATCTCAAAACTGTCTAACAATGTGTCTCAAGAGTTGTATTGCCTCCATTTATCTTAAAGCAGCTCTAATAATGAAGCATAAATATTATCAGGGTATGGCTACCCAGTAGGGTTTTTTAAAAAAAGATTTATTTATTTATTTTTAGAGAAGGGAAGGGAGGGAGAAAGAGAGGGAGAGAAACATCAATGCATAGTTGTCTCTTGCGTGCCCCCTACTGGGGACCTGGCCCATAACCCAGGCATGTGCCCTGGCTGGGAATTGAACCAGCAACCCTTTGGTTCACAGGCCAGCACTCAATCCACTGAGCTACACCAGCCAGGGCTATACAGTAGGGTTTTGATGTCCCTGTTACATCGTAGGCTTAATGTCACACTGGTAAGAAAGGACAGGTGGCCTGTTACTCCTGTGTAGCTAGCAAGGCTCTTGGGAAGTTTCGTTAACTCTCACAAGGCACTGATGTTCTATTTAGTAAATCATTGTTCCTGTGTCCCAAGTAGTAACACTTTTTTAAATTTTATTTTTAATTACAGTTTATATTCAATATTACTTTGTATTAGTTTCCAGTATACATCATAGTGGTTAGACAGTCATATAGTTTACAAAGTGTTCCCCCTGGTATTTCAAGTACCCACCTGGCACCGTTCGTAGTTATTACAATATTATTGACTGTATTCCCGATGCTGTACTTTACATCCCCATGATTATTTTGTAACTACCAATTTGTACTTCTTAATTCCTTTACCGTTTTTTACCCAGTCCCCCAATCTCCCTCCCCTCTGGAAAACCAGCAGTCTGTTCTCTGTATCTGTGAATCATTTCCATTTTGTTTGTTCATTTATTTTGGTCTTTAGGTTCCACATATAAGTGAAATCACGTGGTATTCTTCATTCTCTGACTGACTTATTTCACTTAGGGCCACCCATGCTGTCACAAATGCTAACTCTTTTTTATGGCCGAGTAGTATTCCATTGTACTTCCGTACCACAGCTTTTTTATCCACCTGTCTATTAGTGGGCACTTGGGTTGCTTCCATTTATTGGCTATTATAACACTAATTTGAAAGAATATATGCACCGCTAAGTAGTATGATCTTTAAAGTTCTCACTGGAACCGAATTCTTAGCCCAGGAAATCCTGCCATGAAGTGATTGAACACTGAAGGTCGGTCAGACTGTGGTGCTTCTCTGAACGAGATGGGCCACCTCATTTGCACCTGCTCTACCTGTGCAGTGGGTCTGAGCTGCGGGTGAAACTGCGCCATAGTGAGAGTGTAGCAAGAGTGTTTTTCTCAATGCACAAACTGGCCACCGTGACCTACCTTCCGTGGGTGATGGAGTCTCACTCACTTATCTGCTCTCTGTCTCATTCATCCCTCCTATGACCAAGAACCAATTTTTTCATGACAATTTCCCAAGGATCAACCTACAGAGAAGTGCTTATTTGCCATCCAGGACAACACTTCTGAGCCTGGCTAAGGTGACCATCACCAATGCAAGTATCTGAGCTGATTCGTCATGGTGGATCCTATGCTGGCTACTCTGCCAGAGGGTGTCTAAGTCAGCTCAGGTCACCTATACACCATGCACCTGATCTGTCCTCATTTTAATCTTGTATCCATTCACGTCCAGCTTTTTGGTTCTATTTCTCAACCCATCCTCTATGCCTAACTCTTTATTTTGATTTAGCATTTGGGCTTTCTCCAACAGGCTTGGCTGTTCCTCTTGTTGGAAAATGTAATAGAAAACCTATCTTTTATTCTGCAACCATAGAAACCAATGTCAGTGCTAGCCATTTAATATCTATGGTAACAGGTACAGGCACTTCTGGGAGGAGAGTACACAGAGCCTGTGGGTCAAACTGAAGTATGAAGGCCAAAGATAGTATGGAATTTCTATGCATGACTCCGTGTGGAATTTTAAAATATAATAAGGATTAAATACGTATTTCCTTTAATCTTGGGTTGCAGCCCTGAAGTTTTAAAACCTGTAAATAACCCTGGCTGGTGTGGCTCAGTGGATTGAGTGCTGGCCTGCGAACCAAAGGGTCGCTGGTTCAATTCCCAGTCAGGGCACATGCCTGGGTTGTGGGCCAGGCCCCCAGTAGGGGGTGCAGAAGGGGCAACTACACAATGGTGTTTCTCTCCCTCTCTTTTTCCCTCACTTCTCTAAAAATAAATAAATAAAGTCTTTAAAAAATTTTAAAAACCTGTAAGTAGCATTTTAATTTTAACCAATGTGAGAAATGGGATGTAACCATTCTAGACTAGTCTAAGACTCCTCTAGTTTTAGAAAGGATACTTTTTCTGCAATAAACTTTTGAAAGACTTTTTCAATGCCTGACTTATAGAATTGACATCTTGCAAAGCGTCACCTTATTTTAGCATTTTTATCCAATAATAATAAGATTTCATGCTGAGGAAAGATGAAGAAACACATTTCTGATTGTTGACTCAGCACTTCGATAACCTAACACCAGTTTAATATGCAATTAGCACAATTAAGCTGCATTCCATCGATTAAACCTACTGCCTGTAGAAGGTGGCTGCCTCATTAGAATGACAAAGTTTAGCCAAGGGATTCTGGACTACCCTGAGCAATTCCAATCTCTTCTCCTTCCCCAACCTGTGCCCTACTTCTTGAGAATTTAATTTTCACCCTAATAGTGGAAGCCAGCATTCAAAATTTTCTCTAAAAGGGGTAATTCCCAGGGATCACTCTGGCTCTCTTAACCCCAAGAGAGCTGTTCACGTAAAGGATTGGGACATGAAAGGGATTACATGGGGTAAAGGATATAAGACGGTCTATGTAGATTTTCTATCTAGAATAAAGAATGAATGCACATGTTCGACGTGGGCATCCCTGGCATGTAAATCCCGCTGAGCTCCAAGGCACTGCTCAAACCTCCCCTCTGCGAAGAAGCTCGCAGTGAGAACCAGCACTTCTCTCTCATGTCTGCTGAGCCATGATTTGACATTTCACATGCCTGCCATGCGGCATGTCTTTTTTCTCTCAAACCTCAGTGGGCAGGTACCATGTGCCCCCACAAAATAGGCGCTTGATGTGTTTGTTGATCAAGGGTTCTTGAGGAGATGCATTTGTCAGGCCAGGGAATACTTAGAGAGCCAGATCTGGTGCATTCACGTTCTTCCAGCCCACCTCTCTTCCGTGTTCGGACTTGCTGGTCCCAACATCCCAGGTCAATTGTGAGCATCACATTAGATAGAGCATGTGGGAATTTGCCGTCAACTATAAACTACAAACTGACTGCACATGACTAAGGCTGTCGAATTACAACCCAAAGTCCAAAAATTTAGATGGTCCATCAGACACCAGTGAGGTAGAGCAGTATTCCTTTCCTTCACACGAGAGGAGGGAAAGTGGAATATGGTATGCTCTGGGAACCGGCAACTCTGGGTTCAAGTTCTTGATTTGCCCTTGGCTTTGTGTCTAGCCCGAGCTTCACATTTCCCTTCTGTAAAATTAGGCCATTGAACAGTTCTATTTGTGAGTTCTCTTCTGTTTCTGTAAGTAAACAATTTTGTAAGGTAAAACTATCAACACTTTTATTTATATTAAGGGTGGCAGGACAAACACGAAGAATATTCTATAGGAAATCAACTGATTTTTTTTTTTAGATCTATTAGAATGCAGAAGAAAAGCAATTAGTTAATAAGATCACTTTGATTCCTCATGTTACAGAAAGGTGGGGGGTAAAGGAGAACATTTAATGAATACAATGTGAGTATATATGAAGCAAAATATGCCAATTCCTTACATTTAGATACCTGGCAGGCATTTTCTTCTTACAGTACATTTTACTTCAGACCAGCCATGTTTCAAGTCCTCAGGAGCCACATATACCCAGTGGCTACAATCCTGGGCGGTGCTGATGTACTTCAGAGTGGTTAGTTTATGGAAAGGAATTTGGATTTCATTGTAAGTGGGATAGGAAGCCATTGGTGGGCTGAAAGCTGGGGAAGTTGTGTTTGTGTGTGTGTATGTGGTGACATGGTTTAATTTCATCTTTAAATCATCACTCAATAGATGTTTCATCAAGTATGAATCTTACTACGCACACACAGTTAAAGAAGAAATATCTCCTTGATTTATTCCTTTAAAGTCAAATTAAACCCAGTTCCGAACTCCACCTGCTGGGTTGAAAGGAAATTTATCCCAAATTATTATTGCGATTTCTCTTCCCTTTCCTTTCCTTTGCATTTTAAACTGATGGATGAGTGTGGTGTTTGTGTGGTGGTAGGGGGAGTGAGGGCTCATATAGTGCCAATAGCACTGGATACCCTTCCAAATATCAACCCATCCAGGCTGCTATTGAGATGTTCATTTCTGGAGCCCAAATATTCTCAGAAATCTGTGGCTTCCATGCCACCCACAGTGGGAGCCCAGGACTGAGCACCCAGCCTGCCTCGTGCTCCTCACAGGTGTCCTGTACACTTCCCAAGTAGTTCTTAAATCAATGAAATACACTAATTTCCCTCTCCTTCCTGTGTCTGGGGATATATTTTTCCCTTGCTTCTTTGTTTCTCTATTTTTTCTCTCCTCCTCTTCCCAAAGGGTGCCTAGTATGATCTTTTCAATCACTCATATTTCAAAAGAGACAGGAAAAGAGGTGTCTTTAGCGGCCTTTGCATGTCTGATGCAAAGAATTTGAATGGGCTTGACGACTTGCTCAGAACAAATGAATGAGGAATAAAGGGGAATAGATGCAAATTAGTACTTCAGTGATTACCCTGGCACACTAGCTATTATTATTGTCTAGAAGACCGTTAATTGGTTATTGAATATTTCTAAAAGTCTCTAACCTGGGTAGAGTCACATCAACCAGAAGTGTGAGCTACGTCTGGCTCTGCAAAAGCATCAAAAACAAAGAAATAATTTTCCAATGATTTATTCATGTCTGGTTTTCTTCATGTCTAAGATCTTGCTCCTTAAAGTGAGATTTCTAAACTGACAGCATTAGCATTCCCTGGCAGTTAAAAATGCAGAATCCCAGGCACCACTGCAGGTCTGGGAACCAGAAGCCACATCTTAACAACTTCCCCAAGTGAGGGATGTGCACAGCCAAGGGTGCACAGGTCTAAGGCACACTGACTCTAATTTGGGGCTTGCGTTTACTGTTAGCCGGTGGCTCTTCCTGATAAATTAAGAATTGAAGGTAATAATAACCAGGTGCCTGTGATATGTAAGATGCTGAGCTTAGGGACTGTGGGGATGTCTAACCATATAAAACAATCTTTGCCCTAAAGGAGCTCATGGTCTAGAAGGAGAAATAGGATACAAACCCATGAAAACTGAGTAAGGATCTAACAGATACAAACAGCAGCAGGCCATTGGGAGTTTGTAGTAGTCAGGGGCTTAGGGGATAGAGAGGTGAGATTTCAGACAAGTCTGAAAGATGGGAAGGATTTATGTAGTGGTAGAGGGAGTGAGGAGTTCTAAATTGTAGAACGTTTTTTTTCTTTTTGAATCTAAAGTCACACAAATAAAAGTGAGACAAAGAAAGTTTCCTCTAAGAAAGAAGTACAAGCCAAAGGCAGACCACACTTCTGAGAAAGCAATAAAGTGTCTTCCTTTGTACACAAACCCAAGCAGAGAATTAGGCAGACTCCAGAAGGTGACAGTTTGCTGCCAGATTTCTACATTCCTTGAGGCATGCCTGGTGTGGCAGAGAGCTGAAAAGAAATAGCTCGCGGGACGTTCTTACAAGTCCCAGCCTGGTGTCCTTGCACGTGGAGGGCGCATCTCAAATTTGGGAGGACACGCATTGTTTCCAACCAGTGCGGGCAGTTTGTAGAGGCATGAAATCGAAAAGGTCATGGACATGAGTATCATATTCTTCTTAAGCTAAAGTCTTCTCTTCACGTCAACAGAAAAATCCAGAGAGGAATGCATGACACCTTACTGCCTAATGAGATTGTTCAGATGGTCAAGGGATTATAGGCATTTGGTCATCACAGTAAGTAAGGGTCCTAAGGTTGGATCCACACAGCAGACCAGAGAAAGATGCTATAATATGTCCCCATTTATGGTCCTTGTCTTCCTTTAATACTAATAAAATATAATAAAGAGCCCCTACCTTTCATTGAACTCATAATCCTATTTCAGCATTTTAATGATTATTCTTTCTGATTTGTAGGGGCCACAATGCCCATAATGAACAATTAGAGGTAAGATGCCCTTTCCAGGGTCAAAGGCTCTACACAACTTTTGTAAACATGACTGGCATATTAGACTCTTATTATTTGATTAGCTTTGGCAATCAGGAGTTTAAGCTATAATTGAATCATGTCGAGTACATTTACATTGCACATGAATCCAAGAAAAGAATGGGGTGAGTACACCAGAGTTTTAATTCAGGGTTATCTAATCATTTTATTCTAAAATACAGCTCCTCTCATCTTGCTGGAACCCACACACTAAATTAGGGGCTTCTCGCTGCCAGAATTCATTTGGGTTCTTGGGTTTTCACTTTGAAAACTTCCGAAGGAGACCAGGAATCCTGCTGATAGCAGAATAAGCCTCAGCTATGAAAGTCAAACTGGTGATAAATATATTTTACAAAAACCCTAATCAGTCTTAATGAATACAAATAGTATAATGCCTGGATCAGGGGAGTCCAGGGCAATGTTCAGCATGGTTCGTGGGTGGAATTCAACAATTTTTCAAAAAAGAGACTGTTGAGGTAAAGGGGCCCTGGTTATGATAAGCAGTAATGGTGGGGGGCATATGAAGCAATTGATTCATGTTTGTTTAATGTCTTTCAAGATTAAGGCTTAAAAAAATACCTTTCCTGTTTAAGGCAATGAGAGAAGCTGAGTGCATGCACAAAGGTTAGGAAGTTCTTCAATCAGACTTTTTAGGTTTAGGTCCTGGTATTTCCAGTTTGTTCCAACACCAGAAGAAAGACTGGCTCTGTTGGGTTTACTGAAAAGCAGTATGCATGTTTCTCTGTCTTCACCAAGGAGATTAATTTGTCTCTTTGAGGCCCAGGTTTTTCACCTGTTAGGTGAGAATGTAATATCAGTTCTGTCATATTAAAAGAATGTATATGAATATACTTATTATACACAAATATAGATATAAGAATGTCTGGTATATATATGATAAGCATCAATATTTGTTTTTATTGATGTTGTTGCAATAATAATAATAATTATTGTTATTATTGAGCTTTAAATGAGCTGGTATTACAAGAAAATAAATCAACAGCATGGTCCCATGGAACAAAATTGTTTCTAAGTCTTTCATTTTCCTTAAAGTGTTAAATATACAGGGTAATTGCTTTAAATAGGATAATTGCTTTAAATGGGATAATTGCTTTAACTAGGGACCTGGAGATGCCAGCTGCAGTTTGGAAATGTAAAGGCTTAGCCAGTGGGAGAAGTGGCCCAAGCTGCAGATATGCAAGGAAGGTCCCTCAGGAGATGATGTCTAAATTGATGTCTTAAGGACAAAGAGAAGTTAACCAGGCAGAGATGGAAAGAGAGGGCATGTGCAAAGGCCCAAAGGCAAGGGAAAGTATTGCTGTTTTCGGGAGTGCAACTCGTTCAGTTTCACTGGGCGTGACCATGGGATGAGGGTGATGAGAGAGGAGGCATGCAAAGAACGGGGAGAGGACTGATGAGCTCCTATGTCATTCCAAAGACTTGAGATTAATCCTGAGGAGGATGGGGAGCAGCTGAAAGATTTTACACAGGGAAGTAAAGGTGGGAGTCGTGATCAAATCTGTGCATTTGAGCTACCGTTCTGCTACAAAGTAGTTAATGGATTGGAGAAGATTAGTATTGGAGGATGAGAGTCTAGTTAGAAGACTGTCATTATAATTCAGACAAGAGATCTTGGTACCCTAAAATAAACACAGAGGAGTTTTGTCATCTGTTTACTGGAATTCAATTATATGCTTTAAGTGACAAAGTGAGAGGAAAGAATTGGAGAAAGAAAAAGACGTAAAGAAACAGCACTTTAAAGAATGCTAATAAAAGGAGTGTGTGTCCCAGAGAAAGCCCCAAACGGGAGCTATGCCTCTTTTCTGACACTTTCTGTGCCTCCCATGGTGCAGGCATCTCCCAATGATAAATGTTATCCTAGTGTTCACACAAGTATATATTTTCACCCAATACGTCCCTTAAATATAAATCAATGTCTTTATTTAGTGCTCAACTGAAGAAACAGAAATTTGCTCCAACATAAGAGAGAAAACTAACCGTTGGATTTTCTTAGAAACTGTATGTCTGTCTCCACTGAACCATCTTCCTGTGGGATTCTCAAAGATAATCATATCTGTACATGACTTACATCTTAGCCTCAACTGTTTAGAGCCTAATCCTTAAGTGAGATGTGACTACCCTGCAGTGACAATGGGGATAGAAAAAAGTAGGGGAATTGGAGACATATTTAGTAGGTAGAACTGACAACTCCCTGCAAGAGGTAGGGGGGAGTCAGATTGAGGCCCAGATCTGGCTTGATAACAGGACCCAAAATTCCCTTCCATTCACTAATATTACCCCAAAAAGTAGGGAATTTTTCATCTACAGCTTTGGGTTCTGGACTTTATAGGGGCAATCTGGATTTACTCTTAGAGAGTGATACTGGGAAAATAATGCTGGGGACCCATCTTCTCTCTCCTTGTGTTTACTCAGTGATAGGTCCAGATTTAAAGAAACACAAAAGACAGACACAATTGGAAAGCTGTGATTAGATTTCATCAATGGTTAAAAGGAGTCTGTGGAATCCCCAGAAATGAAGATATGCAGACCCTATAATCTACACAGGAGGTTCAAAGCAAGTAGACTCCTTGGAACTAAAAGATATATAGTTGCCATTTGACAGGTGAATAAGCAGTGTGGCAATGAAAGGAAGAAAACTAGGGATTAGTCTAAACTCTGGGGAGGTAAATAACTTCCAGGGTTGACAGGCAGTCAAAGACAATCCAGGAAGATAGATGAGCCAAGATCAGTAAATCCTAGTGTAATCCTCATGCCAGAGGCTGCTCTGACATGAAGAGCTGGTATATATTCTAGGAATTTATCACATTTGTTTGGCTAGAGCCCCATCCAGAAATCTGCCTAAATGCACTATACTAGCTCTTGGAGAGGATGAATGGGGAGGAAATTGGGAGGGAGATTAGAGCAATGTATTTGTCTTGGTTCTCCAGAGAAACAGAACCAATAGGATAATGATTTATTATAAGGAATTAGCTCACATGGCTAAGGAGGATGAGAAGTCCAAGGATTTGCATCAGCAAGCTGGAGACTCAGGAAAGCCAAGGACGTGGTTTCCGTCTGAGTCTGAAGATCTGATAACCAAGAGAGCTGAGGGCCCACATTCTAGTCTCAGTCTGAGACTGAAGGCAGGAGAAGACAGCTCGTCTTCAGTTTGAAGACAGTCAGGCAAGGAGAGAGGAAACTCCCTTTTCTTCACCTTTTTTTGTTCTACTCAGGCTTTCTGGGGGTTAGATGAGGCCCATCTGCATTTGGGAGAGCAATTTGCTTTATTCAGTCTACGGATGCAAATGTTACTCTCATCCAGAAACACCTTTACAGACACACCCAGAAATAATGTTTAACCAATTATCTAAGCACTCTGTGGGTCAAGTTGACACATAAAATCAACCATTTCAGGGGCTTTGGGTTTTCTCACGCTCAATTCAAGTAGAACAGCTCTGATTGGATGAATCTTCCCTTGTAGTTTGACTTGAAGAAAGGACTCTGCTGTAATGAAAAGTTTGCAGCACACGTCCAGCTCTGGAACCACTGGAGCACTTGCGGTATTTACTGACAAGTGTCCGCCTGCCCCCACACTTGTTTTCATAATCCTTTAGATACACCAGTGTTTGGTTTGCTCTCTTGAGGAATACCTACCAGGATTATATATATAAAAAATAAAATTTTTTAATAAAAAGATTGTATGTTTAAAAAAAGAAAAGAAAAGAAAAGAATACCTACTGATTCCCTGTAGCTCACTCAGATGAACAACTCCTGCCTTGCATATTTCTCTGGATTTCCCGGGGTTTGCAATGCATCATTCCTGCATGACCTCAGGTTTCTTAAAATAGACAACTTCTCACCCAAAAGGCATCAGTCTGTCTCTTCAGTGTTTGCTGCAGAATTTACCCTTCAGTTTGCCCTGAATTATGACATTATCATTTTTAACGCGTATCTGGTTGTGAATCAAGTCATCACAAGTAGGATCAGAGGTTGACCAGAAGGTGGTGGGACTGCACCCGTTCCTCCCTAGATCTTTCTCTGGAGCTCCTGCGGGAAGAAACACAATTGAATCCAGAATCAGAAGGCTTGAAGAGAAATCTTGGCCAAGTTCTCATTTTCCCACCATTTTGATTCCCATTAGTGTTGGGGGAATTCTTGTAAAACACTCCACGGATATTTAGGAAGTGAAAGAGATGAACAACAGCTAAAATATGCTCTAATAGGATAGAGTTTCCAACAATTTCAAGTGCCCTAGCCACACAAAGGGATGGTATTTTTGAAGAACACCAACACAGAATCATTTTATATTACAAAACATGTATGTGATTGCACTAAATCGCATACTACAGATATTATGTTATAGTAGGGATGACATAAAATGCCAAAGGTTCAGGCCAAAGTCGTGGGAAAAGTCTGCAATCATTATCAGTTTTAATGGTAAATTCCGTATCTCTTTGGAGCACTGCTGAACTAGGTTACAGAGGGTTATGTTTGTAAATCGCCTATGTGTGCTATTTGTTCACTTTTAATATGTTAATGCAACTGAAAAACAAAAATAGATTATATACCTGAATAAGATATCATACACAAATTTTATATTTCCCTTATTTACTAATTAATGGGGCTTTTGATACTTAAATTTAACTTTCATGCAGTCAAATCTACCTAAGATACTTAATCTATCTCAGGTACTCAGACTTTGCTTCAAGAACAAATTTACTTATGAAGATTCACAATCAGTTTTACGAGGTTATATAACTAGTAAGTGAGGAACTGAGATTTGAACTCAGTTCTGTCTGATACTTAAGTGTCTTCCACTCTCAAAGCCTCATTGAGTCTTTCTAAATTATGTGTTTGGTTCTCTTGACCCAAGTTTATGACTGATCTTCAATGTAACTTTATTGTAGTGAGAATGTTGTATCTTTTTGATTGTAAACTGCTCTATTGAGATAATATGTATGGTGTATGGCTCTACCCTCTTCACTCAACCTTCCATCCTCTGCTTTTGCAGCATAAAATACAAAGGACAAAAGAACAGGTACCAGAAAATGCATGTATTGATTTTACACATATTTAACTGAAATAAATATAATGCCCAGATTGAATAAATTAAAAAAACACTTAAAATAATGTACACGGAAGGTTTGATAATAACAAAAAAACCCAAGAGATGGGGAAAAATCACATTATTCAAATAAAGGGTTACTTTAGTAAATGGAGCATATGGCTCTGAGATGAAATATTTTTATAATGAAATAATTATATCAATACAGGTTAAGACTGAAGGTAAGTCAGAAAAACAGGACATTAACAGAAAGGATGGTGACATTGCCAGTTACAAGAACAAGTATCACAAGGAAGATGCTGACCCTGCAGCTTTAGAGAGGCACCAATGACCAATTCCGCTGAGGAGCACTCTCACTGGAATCACTCATTCCCCGAGTCTTTACCGAGGCCAACTAAGTGCTGTGACTGAGGTACTAAGTCTCAAACAGAGATGCTGGCCTTTCCCCAGGGAAATACAATCTACTGAGAAAGACAGGTGGTAACATAACCAGAGTACAGGGCTGAAAGGAAAAAGCAACACATGGTATGCTAGACTGGGTGGGTAAACCAGAGGTTAGTTGAATAGGTGGTATTTAACTAAAGGCCTGAGAAATGAAAGGGTTTTGACATAAATAAAAAGTATTTTTCAATGAAAGAGCAACTTAGAAGAAGGAAAAAGCATGTGACTATGCATAGACAGTAATTTTTAGGGTACACTGAGTGGTTTAAAGTGAGTAACACAGAAGATTCGTAGAGGCATTCAGCAGTAAATGGAGCCACGTTCAGTGATGACTCGTTTGAGTGTAAGTGATAGAAATCTAAATTAAACTAGTATAAGCCGAAAGAGGCCAATGGAAGGATACCGGGTTACTCATTTCACAGACTGCCCAAACGTAAGAGAGTGCATGGAACACCTGAGCCTCAGAAACCACGAGACACGGTGCCCTGAATCTCGTAGTCACCTTGTTCTGTCCTTTCTCTCCATACGGTGCTGTTGTACTTCTCCGCCCTTATGAGCCCAGTGATCCACATAGTCAGGGGTTGTACAGGGTACAGCCTGGGGGTCACTGACCCAGCATGGGTCAAGAACCCGCCACAAACCACTCGATTTCATCAGAGTAGAGAAAGACACTTCCTGGAAGAAGAAAGAGGGTTGTGGGGGGCGCTCTACAGGTAGCTCTCCAGAGTTCTGCCGCATATTGGGCCTGGCAGCACTGTCATTAAAAACGTTCAAGAGCCTAATTTACCTTCCAATGGTCTTTCCTCTGGTCCTCCTTTCCTTCCTGCCTCAACTTGTGGACCCTCACCCAGTTTCCATTTCCCTCGATCATCCTTTCTTCCTCTTCTATGGCCTTTCGCTGTTCAGCAGCGCTTTCTCGCTGGGATGCCCTTCCCAGGTATTCTTCAAAGCACGAAAGCACCAGCTAGCTGCATGGTCCATATCAAAAGTAATCAGCCCTGAATTAGGATGCTACTTGCTTTCATTCATGTTTTTATTCATCATTTGCTCATTGACCTCTTGGCAGGAACAGTTAGGATAAAGAAATTAAAAATAATAGAAATGGGTTTTACAGGGTACAGCCTGGATAATAATAATAATAATAGATAATTATTAATAGATAATAATAATAGATAATAATAGCATAAATGTATTTTGTGATCACCATGTGCTACCCACTGTAGCTATATTATCTCCTTTCATCACACATAGTAACTCAATTATTTTTAAAGTAACAGAGTAGTGTAATTGGGATATAAAGCTAAGCTCTTTGACTCTCAAATCCTTGTGTATAGCCACTAGTCTGACATGAGGAATACTATATTTGTCCCAGAGATGGTCACCGAATAGTGGACAAATGCTGTACAAAGTAATAAACACTATGACATTGTTAAGCATCGGTTTACTAATGACAAGAATACCTGGAGTAGCGAGGCACCTGACCCATTCTAGGAGGGAGGAAGGCTTCAGAGAAGACTTAGCCCGAGGTATAGTTGACCAGGTGAGGAAGGGCTCGAAAGGCTTCTCTGGGTGGAAATGAACAGTCCCCCATGCAGAAGTGAGAAGGTGGTGGTAGTGAGTGCTCACTGAATAGTCCTCATTGAATAGGTTTAGCAGAAGTGGTACTGAGGTTGGGATGAAGAGCAGTGGCAACAGATATAACTAGAAAATCAAATAAGAGTCACATGAGAAGGGTGTTGTATATTACACTGAGGACTTTGGACTTTTTCCAGAGGCAGTAGCTAACCTCTGAAGGATTTTAAACATGATCAAATTAATAATTTAGAAAAGTCATTCCTAGAAGCAATGTAGAGGCCAGAGATTGGAAGACTTAATTGAGAAGCAACATTTGAGGCAGGTTTAAGTCCTTCATTTCTATATATTCAGGGCCTACTCAATTGTTGTTGGACACTTGCATGAATAAAGGCACTGCTAGAGTAACCTGGGCAAGAAATAGGAAGGCCTGCGTTAGGACAGTCGCTGTGAGATGGAAATTGTAGGGTGCATTCTCAAGACGAGAGAACTTTAAAAGGCTGCATCTGCCTTTCAGTTCATTGGCTATTATATTCTCATTTTCATTCTGAATGGCATTAAACATTTAGCAGTGCAGAAAATAATATACAGTTTACCACCTAATAGTAATACAACTTAACTACATGCCACATTTGCATTATGTCTTAAATATTTAAAATAACGTTGTTAGAAGTTATAATTATTATTTGTAATTGCTTTATGGTATAAAAGTTGGTCGAGGCAATGCACCATAACTTACTTGAGCATTTTTCTATTGTTAGATTTTTAAGCTACTAGTCATTTTTGACATCTCTCGCTCTTAGAGAAGAACGCTGTGCTGAACAGCTGCAGTCATAGCTGTGTCCTTGAGAAAGATCACTTCCTCTCCTTTGCTGTCCATTTTGCCTAGTGTTTGTAGAGATCAGAGTGTGGGAAGAGACTGTTCAAGTATAGCTGATGTAGATATATAGGTTATTACTTGGTTGAAGGCTATACACGGGTTGTGTGATTAAATGGCTGGGGAGCCATTCTGGGAACAGTGACTTTTTTTGACAAAATATTATTTTTATCCCACTTCTTTAAAAATATTTTAAGACTATATCCACACTGTCTACATTTAGATAATGTTTGTCACATAGAAGCTCAATATATATTTGTTGATTGCGTGAATGAACCAATGAACAAGAGAAATGCAAACAAATCACCTGAAAAGCCCAAAACCCATTTTGCGCGCATGTATTTGTGTTCAGAATCCTAAGACACAAATTCCTTCAAGAAATGATAGTTCTGCCAGGATCAGAAATACGATGGGAGGGTTTAGAAAGAAGTCAAATTAACAGGACATCTCGTCTCCATAAGAAGCGAGATGTCTTATTTCAAAGAGAATCAAATCCGCCAGAATCCTCTTGTGTGTAATAGTGGGAATTAGGCTGATAAATCGTCGCTCGCATGAGAAGGACGGCGGCGCTGGGGCAGGGATCAGGAATGAACTGCGATTTAGTATCTGTTCCGCCACTAACTGAAATCTCAAGTTAAGTCCATTGGAAACAATCTATGTGCTTTTGAGTTTAGTCCCTGGAGACCAGCACACTCAGTTTCACCAGGAACTAGTGACCGAGGACTATTTTCTTAAGCGTTCCCAGTTTTTGTTTTCTCATATATATATAATAGGGATGAAAAAAACAGCTTGTTCATGAAGTTGTTTTGAAGATTAAGTAAAATAGCATAAAGTCCTGGAACATAACAACTTCTCAAAAAACTCTAACAATTGCTATTATCTATTTGAAAATCTATCGCTTATAATTATGGTATAGTTTAATCCATACAGTGGTTGAACAGGGGGCAAATTTATTTATATATGAACCATGATCCCTGTGTCTCTGTTCTAGGCTCACTGGAGGCAAACACTGTTTCCTGACTGCCTCAAATGGTACCCCCCACCCGTGCATGAGAATCACAGGAGAGCTTTAAGACACATAGAAGCTCAGACCCCATCCCCAAAACTCAGAATTATGATCTGAATTTTAACAGAGTCCTTGGAAGTTCTGTGCACGCAAACATATGAGCAGTGCTCTTTGACCCTTCAGTCATTTTCATCCCCCGTTTGAGCTACTGACTTCAGCGAGTGAATGGAGGTCAGCCCTGGGCGGTGGGTCATGGTTGTGTCAGGCCAATCAGAACCCTCCTGCTTCCCTAAGAAGCAGCACCAGAAGCACCAGGAGTTTATTTCATTTTCTCAGCTACATTCTGAAGTTGGAGTGACATCCTTCTGCCCATTGTTGGGAGGCCTCTGGGAACGTTTTTTCTCTCCTTCTGTACTTCTTCCCACACATCTTGCTCCTTCTCTCTGTAAATGCTGTAAGAGGATAAAATCCCTGAGTTTGGGCTGCCATTCAGCACCCAGATGACAAGATGAGAGAATGTGAGTACAGTAAAGATGGTGTCCTTGAGAATATTATTGACATGTTGAACCACCGCGGCTACCACCTGCTTTAAGGATTCTTATTAAGAGAACATGTGATGCAGAATTAACCTTACCAAATCCAAAAGGCAGCCTGGCTTTTGCTCTTGACTACTGGGTAGTGATCTTGGGTCCTTGGAACATCATGCCTGATAAGAGAGCCTTTGTTTGGGGGCTTTTGGTGGAGGGGGTGGCATCAGTTCTGCCTGTGAGCGGACTGAAGACTCACTGGGTCAACCTGCCTTCTGGAAGGGTTGGGGACTACAGATCAGACTCGCAGGAAGTCTGTTATTAAACCCCAGCGAAAACTCTGGAAGCCCACTCTGGGTCTGAGTGAGCTTCACCGGGTTGGCAATAGTCGGTGGGGTCTAACATTTAGTAGGAAGACTTGACATTGTCCTTGACTCCACAGGGAGAGGACGACTGGCAGCTCCACGTCTGGAATCTGCCCTTGGCTGATTTTAATCTGTATGCTTTCCTCGTAATGAACCATGAACAGCAGTTTTCAGTGAGGTCTGTGAGATCTTCTAGTGGATTATCGAAACTGATGGCTGTTTTGGGAGCTCCTCACACTCGCAATTCATATCAGAAGTAAGGAGGAGGGATGAAAGACGGTTTCCTCTAACTCTGACAGCTGGCTAAAACTCTTCACAGAGAGTAGCATATTTTCCCATTAAGCCACTGTCAGTTGGAAATTCCATTGTCAGAGTTAAATTCCTTCTAAAAGATATTCCAGTGTTTCTCAAAGTTTTGGGTCTCCAGACCCCTTTACATTCTTTAAAAAATATTGAAGACTTCAAATAACTTTTACATAGGTTAACTCTATTAATATTTACTGTGTTCAAAATTAAAACAAGAGGTTAAAGTATTTACTTATTAATCCATTTAAAAGTAACAAGAAACCATTACATGTTAACATAAGAGATATAAAATCTGTAATTATATTTTTACACTAACTTGGGAGAAATAGCGTTGTTTTACATTTTTAAAACGCTCTTAAATGTTTGACTTAATAGATGATGTTCTTCTCTCTGCTTCTGTGATATGTTGAAATATATTGTTTGGGTTGAAGTATAAGAGCAAAATTAAGCCTCATGAGGAAATGTAACTGGAAAAGGGAAGAGGATTTGAATTTTATTTTCAGATATCTGTAGATTTCTTTTTCTGATACATTAGTCAAATCCAGCAGGTGACCCTTTCTTAAAGGTTAGTTGCAGTGTGGACTCTGAGATTGTGTCAATGAAGTTCTCATACTCTGTCACCACGCACAATTCTGTAACATCATTCACGTAACGTCATACGCTGGGCACCCAGAGAAAAACTGGCTTACCGTGTTATGCAGGCCTTCCAGCGGCATGTCTCATATGACATTAAGAAGTCACATTTGTTAATACTCCTGAGCTCATCAGAAATGTCTTCAAGTTTCAGGAGGCTGAGAAGCTGATGATGGACAATACAAGTTTCCCAACATTCTAATTTCCTCTTAAAATATTTGATTGTATCATTGGCACCGAATCTTGTCAGGTGTTTTCCTTGGATAGGTGGCTTAATTTTAGATAATGTCTAAATACCTAAGTTTGTCAGTCAGTCATTCTTCCAAGTAAAAAAAACAATATTCCATGAAAACTGTGGGCAGTTTAACTTGTAACTTAAATAGTTACAGGAAGATTTTTGTTCTTGTGGCGACAATCATACTGTGGTATTCAGCAGACCAGCTTTGTGCATACATCCTACTTTATTACAAAGACTATTTTAACATCACATGGATTTAGGGCTGGTATTTAATAAAATTAATAATTTCCACTGCTTTATCAAGGTCGTTCCTATGTGAAACTGGCATATTTTTAATGAAAATGTGTGCCGGAGAATAATTCAATTTTGGAGCCATGGTCTTAATTCATGTTGAGTTGCCAGCCATTTTACCCACTGTTTGCTTTTGTACTGTTATTGCAAATGTTAACAAAGAGAAATATGACAAATGGCATATATATTATTAAAATAATTTTGACCTCGACACCTTTTTGTGACACACTAATGACGTAAAGGATGTAGCAGTGGTATAAGGAGGCAGCTTGGTGATATCTGGGTGTGCACCAGTGGACACCCCTCCCCGACCCCCCATTGGTCCCAGGGCGAGCTGTGAGTTCTGGAGGAAGGCTCTGCATGGTCCAAACTCTTCCTCTGTCATCCCTCCCAATGCTCCTTCCATCTTTTCACTAATGGGTCTGAAAACTTGTTTACGCTAATAGAGTGGTTAAAGCCAAGGGCTTTGACATCAGACGGCCTTGTCTCTGTCTTATGTTAGCTGTAACCTTGGGCAAATTCACTTCTTTGTCTTTGCTTCCATTTTTGCACTTGTAAAGTGGAAACCACTAATAAGTTGTTTTGAGAACTAAACAAGATAAATAATATAAGGCACTGAGAACTCTCCTTAATGCTGTAAAAACTATCAGCAAGAGTTACTTGTTTTAATTACTATTATTTAATAATTTACTCCTTCTAGTGAGATTTGCATGTGAGCCAGGGATATCTGGTGCCATAGGACTGAATTCCAATGACAGGATCTCAGGTACAGTCAGCAAGCAGGTTCTGTTGTTTTTAAATCTTTGGGTCTAGTTGTTGGAAAAGAGAGATTTCAGAGCTCCCGGAACCATCCCTGTAGTCCTAGTTACTCATATTAAATGGCTGTGTTAATAAGCTTATTCTTAATGTTCAGCCAATACTGTCTTCCCAGGGAATTCCACAAGGAGGTAGTTATGTCTCTGCTCAGTATTTATGCTCTGCTAACCTCCTCATAAGGCAATTTGCACATGGTTGAGGCCTGATAAATGCATGTAAACTCTATATCTTCAAAAGAAAAAAAATACACTCATTTGTAAGTGAACTGCTCCTTTGAAAAAAAATTCTCTAAAAGCAATATTTTCTGAGTGTCACTGATCAAACCAAATTAAAAAATATATATAAAGAGAAAGCAAAGAAAAGAAACCTTGAAATAACATGTGTCTTCTGGGTATAGCTCCCAGCAGCGCATTGTGAGAACGCCGTCACTCCCTGGTCCCTTTGAGACTGAAAAAGCAGCTGCTTGTTGCCCAAGGAAAATAAAGGCTTACAAATTATTTCCCTACAAAAAGAAGAACAGGTTATTGCAGGTATTCATATTAGTTTCCGATCCAGCAGAGAATGGCTTATATAATTGTATTTGGGGAACTCCGTTGTAGAAAGAGATTTATAGTTTGCTGGGTTTTTTCTTGCTGTTCATGAAAAAACTATTTGTATTTTAAAATATAGACTCTCAGCAAGTGTCACCCTGAAGAATTGGGACTCCTAGACTATTTTGTTACATTTTAGGGGATTAAAAAACACACACGACAGTTACACTATTAAGGCACAGCGATGGAGCTGCCACTCTCCACCTCATCACTCAGGGCTCTCTTTAGTTCAATTATACACCTCCACGGCTAAGGAAGATAGATGGAGGTCATTTGGGAGCCGTACACCACAATGCCTTGAATGCAGAACTATGTTCTTAAACTGATTTACACCTTGTTCTCCAGTGTTCTACAACCAGGGCTTGGATTGAAATGCACGAGCCGTGATTGAAAAGGCTGTTCCTTGGTTTTAACATCACAGCCCGTGCTGGCCAGCAGTTATTACCTTCAGAGAATGCCGCCTTCGTGACTTCAGTGGTGGCAGCAGAACCAAACCGGACTGAAAGGGAAATCGGGGTTCTTGGTCAGAATGGCCTCTGGGGAAGGAGAACGTCGTGAACGTCTCCTGTAAGTTTTAACTTGATAGTGTGTGTGGCCCCTGCAGGAGAGGAGTTGTGTAATTGAAAGAAGCAGTTTGCTTTCCCAGCATTGACAAAAAATACTGTCACGCTGCTCTGATTTAACTCCCGTGTATCTCCCGGTGTGAAAGATGTATAGTGTGCTAAAGGAAGTCAATTAAACAGGGACATGAAACTTCGTGGAGAAAAGAGGGGTCTTTACAAATTGGAAGTAAGTATTGTTCCTGTCTTCTGGCTGCTATTCTTTCATATCCTGGGTTCAATTTCTGGGACTTCTCCCCTAGCTGTTCCGTTAGTGTCACTTCAGAATGTTGTCACCCATGGGAATTAAAAAGCACATTAGAAAATAATTAGCAAAAAGGGGGGGAAGGTGCCTATAAGAACTGCATGCTCTCCTTACCTGTGTAAAGTTGAATGGAGGATGTGTCAGGAAATACGGATCCTACTGCCCCCAAGTTTACCCTAATGGGTCACCAGGAACAAAATAGCCTAGATCTTTCAGTGATATGTGAGTTCACTGGACGTATATCCACAACGCCAAGGGGTTTCATAAAAGTTCACCTCTGAATTACAGGCTATAAAAAGTTTTATTCCCACTGATAGGTTTTCATTTTGAAGGGAATAGATCTTTCCAAGAACCTACTTGAAGCCAGCACAGAAGCAATCCTGTTCTCTTCTCAAAAGAAAATAATAATTGAATTTAAGTCATATACCAGGTCTTCTGTAACATATTTTCTCTATATAAGTTCATCTTCAGTTAGATTCTTTTTTTTTTATGAGATGGTATTTAAGATGTTTCTTAAACTCCTAACAGCCTTAGAAACAGTGGAGTTATAAAACATTTCATTAACATTTAAAGTTATCTTAGACATACTGCCGAGCTGTAGAAAGTATTTTTAAGGGCTAAACATTTTATGGCCCTCCTAACAGTGCCTTATAAAAGAACTGAAACATTCTAAAGCTTTGCTCTGCCCTTAGATTCAACAGATCGTATGGAATGCTATAAGTAGAGACTGAAATGGAACATTTTTCTCATTCTGCATAGGTAGGGTTTTGCCTTTGAAACTGTATTTATCATTGTTAACAAAGAATCTATCTGTTACATTTTTGATACCTACTACACATTTCAGACTATCAGAGCCTTCTTTGTTGATTTCATTCTGTATCATGCTCCTTCTCACAGATCGCACTTCACCGCACTGGCAAGCCTGCCCCTAAGCACCTTCCTCCTGGAACTCCCCTCCCTGAAACATATGTAGAGCTAGTTCCTGTTCACCTTTGGGATGAGCTCAAAATTCCTTTCAGGAGAAGTCTGCTGTGACCATCTCTGAGTCTAGTCTCTCTCTATCACACTACCATGTTTATTTTTATTTTCCTCACTGTACTTAACATGAGCTAAATAGTTTGGCTTATTTCTGTTTATTATCTGACTCTTGCAACTTTAGCAAACTCCTTGGGTATAGAAACCTTGTCTTGCTTACTGCCAAATCTGTAGACGCTGGAGTGCCAGGCAGGCAGGCAACTGACATTAGTTGAAGTGAATGAATGACTAATAGGTTTCAAAAAGCGTGGGAAACTCATGATTACTAAGAAAGTGAATACTACGGAGTAGTTTAAAAGAGACAGAAATCTTTAAACAATGACAAGAAACTATCCATGAATAATTGTTACATGGGAAAACAAGTTACAGAATAATTCATTTAGAAGAGTATATTACATTTTAGTTAAAAAAGCAAAATATGCAATTATGTACATGAGTTAGTATATAAATAAAACATTTAGCCAAATTTAGCAAATAATAGTAACTATTTCTCAGTAAGTAATTACATGAGAAGTAATTACATGAATCTGTATTTCCTCAATTATATGTGTCTATAGTATTTTAGTTTTTACAATGAATAATTGGCTATTGATAACTTACTCTATTCCAGGGACTATTCTTGATGTTAATTAGTATATAAATGAACAAGTCAAAGTTCCTACTCTGACAGGAAGATCCTACCTCCACAGGCCCTCCATTATATTGAGAAAAATAGAACTGATAAAGAAAAGTAAAGCCAACTTAAGACAGAAAGAGAGAAAGAGATGAGGTGGTTAGAGGAGACCTTTCTGATGTGAAATTTAAGTAAAGACATAACTAGGATGTATCCAGTCAGGAAAGCCTTGGTTATACTGGAGTAACCCCCAACCGCAAAACCTCAGTGGCTTAAATAACAAAGGAGAATTTGTTTCTCGCCCACACAGACGTCCGACTTGGTCTGGTGAGGGCTCTGCATCCATTGTGCAGTAATGCCAGCCAACAGAGCTCCGCCACTTGGAACACGCGGCCTTCCTGAGGTGACAGGAGAGCAGAGGGCTGAAGTCAAACAACACAACTAAATTCCACCAAGCCCTCCGCCAGAAGTGACAGGTCCCTTCTGTTCACATGCCATTGACCTATCATCACAGTAAACCTCTGTGCACCTAGAAGTAACAGAGAACCAGAGACTGGTGAACATTAGTGATGTTGACCGTATAGAGAAAGGCCTATCGATATCTGGAGAGCAAGTCCCAGGAAAAGGGACAGAAATCGCAAAGACCCTGAGGTGTGTATATGCTTTTGTTTCATGTAAGTAGGCAACGTGTCTACAGTGCAATAAATTAAGAAGAAAAGGAAAAGTAAGTTTGAAGAGGGAGTCAAGGGTCAGATCCTGTAGGGTCTTCTAGCCCATTATTATTATACTAAGTGTGATGAGAAGCCACTGGGAGGGATGCGAGCCTGAGAGTGATGTTATCTGATTAATGAAGCACTCCTGTTATCATAAAAAGGCAGCAACATAGAGGCAGGCATAATAAACAAAAAAAATGATGATAGACTATCAACCTGAATAAATACAGAAAGGGAAAGAAGAGACACTAATCAGTTGGATAAATAGAAACCCGAATGGTTTTAAGATAAAAGCAGTTCCAAGGTTTTGATTGCACAAAAATAAATCCCTCAGCTCGATTTTTTTAAACACTAGCTGAAGTCCTACAATACCAACAAAACACGAAAAGAATATGAGCTCCTTTAATACGGGCAAGCGAATTAATTGAGTACGCGCAGATGGCTGCCGCACGGAGCAGGTGATAGGCAGCTTTCCGTGGAAGCTTTCAGTTTCCCGCCGCTTAGGGAAAGAAACACACAGGTCCTCTGAGAAGTTATTTGCCGTTCCACCAAGGGTTTCATAGTCTCTCATTCCTTCTCCGTGTTTCTGGAGACTCGGAGTATTCATGTGTTTTTTTCCTAGACACAGTAAGTGGAAACAACCCTGGCATATTTGCTCTATTTCTGAGTGCGTAAGGTGAATCAAAACTCAGCTTCCCATGTTCACATTACTGAGCATCCTGTCTCACTAGTAGACCTTCAGGCCTGCTTGGGTCTATTCCTGCAATAATTAACTGAAATTGTAAAGGGCAGATAGTGTTATGTGAATATAAATTACCATAAATTGCAAAAAAATGTCAGATGTCCTATAGGTCTAACAGGATGTGTGGTGTATTTAAAATAAATGCAAGAAGTTCAGGATTCCAAGTAAAAGGCCCAGAGACAAAAAAAGAATTCAACCTGTCTGTGAAACATGACACCTGGCTGTCCTCCCACTGATACTGTCCTCCTTTCCTTCCCTACCCCCTTAGGTAGGGAGGTCACCTCAAGTTCTTCTCTAGGCTTAGAATAGTGTCCCTTTGACTTCTGACTACATCTCACCTCTTTTTTAAGGATTGGTCTCAATGTTCTCATCAGTATGGTAAGAACTTCTACCTCACTGAGTTGCTTTTAGGATTTAATAATAATAATAATAATAACAATTATTATTATTATTTTAAAGCACTTAGAATAGTTCCTGGCACATATAAGTGCTCATAATCTTAGGAAATGTAAAACATAAATATATAATAGAGAAATTTTAAAGGTAACTTTAAAAATAAATATTAGACAGTAAGTTAAATATAAATAAGTAAAGTTTTAATGAGCTCTTCCCACACTCCTGGAAATGGTTGTATGTCCATTTTACAGGCCACAGACACCCCTTAGAAGGTCACTATACAAGGTATCATCCAGGCCCATGGCATCCTGGCAAAACTCTAATTCATGAAGTAGGATAGGAATTCATTTACATAAAATCACAGAATTCTAAAACTGGAAGATAGCTTCTGAACCATTTTCCCCAGCCTCTACTGTTTTATGGATGAAGTATCAGAAATCCAGAGAGACTGAATGTTGTGCCCAAGTCACATGGTGCCTGAGTATTAGAAGAGGTAGAAGCAGGAATCTCCTTGGAGATCAAAGAAAGGAACCACGAGACAAAAAACAATTCTACTTTTCACACAGCCACCAGTAAAACAACCTAGATCCAAATCAACACTACCGTTGTGTACCAGGATGTTCCTGAAAATATCTTACCAGTTTTGGTGATAGTCATTTTAGATATTTTTACATCTGACTTCCATGTTAGATAAACAAGCAATTTTTTTTTCTGGAAAACTGAGAAAGAAGCTATGTTGAGTTGGTAGGTATGAAATATAGTTATGGGGAATAATTCCCATGAAGAATAATTAAATACCACTTAATCATAGGGGCATGATAGATGATAGATAATATTATGCTAATCCAATGGGCATTGTCAGATGATTAGAGTCCCCGTTTAGGGTCCTACATAATTATACTTCCTATCATGGCGGAGACTTTGGTGCCTTTTGTTAATCAGTATCACTCTAAACCACTGTGAGACATTCAGCCAATCCGACCACTCAATTAGTGCGGTTGAATGGTCTTGACCTCATAAATATGAATAGGGGATGTACACAATAGAGCAGTAGTTTTAATGACAATGAAACTGCCACGAGGGATAAAAGAAAGCGTGGATTTAAAAAAATAATTAAAATTGCAATGAGAAAAATCATAATTAGCTGTGAGGATTACATATATTTGTTAAAATGTTCCTCACTTGCTTTTTGGACAAGAGCCGAGTGAGTCATTTTGTACTTTATTTCTTTTAGATATGTGTGTCCCGATTGCTGGTAGCTGGACTTATGTAGCATTTAAATAATGTAAAAATCCATGTAAATATTTGGACAACAGACGCAGAGGATAGGAGTTCAGACAGGCTCTAGAACCCAGTGTCACAAGGTTTAACCAGAAATATAAAATTTGAATGGTGCCCAATCAACAGGTCATGGTTCAAAGGCAAGTGCAGTGTGAAGAGTGTCAGTCAAGGCCCTCGGCCCTTGTGTCACTACGCAACAGTGTGAAGGAAGAGAGTATGTGTTACGTTTACTTACTTAGTCCTCTCATTCCACGTTCACCCCTTGCAAAAAGGGTTGTGCTTTTGCTTACAAAGAGGCAAAAAACCAAAAAAGAGCAAAATGACATAAATTATAATTATTTAAGAAGGAGAACAGAAATACAAGAGCTGGGTCCTAAATAAAGACATGGATGAAGTCAATATACGAACATACATGCCGTGAAATTTTACACAGAGGAGGTTGGTATGATCTGAACTCATCCCTGGAGTCTCAGATGTTACAAGGCTTGCAGAAGAAAGCAAAGTCATGAAGATATTCACTAATTAGTGTCCACTCTAAACATGGTCTCTTTGCTTAACCCTACCCTCTGTCCTTACCAGTTGAGTCCTCTGTCAATCTCTCCCTGATAATTGCCATTGTACAATGCAAACATTGTACCTTGTACAGTTGAACTTGTAAATTGTGAAAAATATGTAGGGCTTCATGTAGTGGGTGAAAATCAGATTGGATAACTTTCTGAATCACAAGTCAGTGGCAAATGAGGATCGGGCAGAGTTACATTAGTTAACAACCAAATACAGGAGAATGAATGAAGAAGACAGGACTGGTGTGTGCTTCCAAAGCAAAAAGCTTGAATATCAAAGGATTAAGGAGGGCCCATGGGGAAATTGATGAAGCTCTTGAATATTTCTGAAGAAATGACCTTCTCTATCTTACTATGAAAGTCAAATGTGAACGACATCTTACTAAGCTGTCACATGATTTTATCAGAAAACAATGGCAAATAAATACACATAAAATTTTTTGGCTTGATACGTTAATGCACAGTTTTTAAGTATGTTAAAGACAAAAGAAAAACAACTTTTTAAATAATTTAATTTTGATTTTTGAGATAAAATTTCTATCAACCTCTGTAGCCCCACCACGCTCTTATTTTTTACCTCCTACTAAGTCGCCATCATCATTTACTAAAGAATTTTAGTCTCTGATTTAAAAGGTGCTATTTTTAGTATTAATTATTGCTATCAATAAATGCCTTACATGTGCCTGGCACCAGCTACTGCTATACATGTATCAGCTATAGATTTGTCCTGCCTAGTAACCAGCTCAACATTATTAAATTCGGAGTTTCATAGCATATTTGATCACTGAAGCCTCCTTTCTTTTATGTGAAAATTCCAAAACTGTAGTTTTGAAATAGATGTGCACACCACAACCAACTGTAAAATGTTTGGAAAAGGAGACACTAACACTCCACCCCAACCCCAAGTCAATGATGTAGAGTGGGTACCATTAACTAAGTCTTAGGAGGTTCGCTAGGTGATCTGGATATGGCTTTTAAGCAGTATTGGAGGCAGTGGAACTTGTTAGAAATACAAATTCTTAGTCAAACTCAAGCAGGAAGAATAAACATATGTTCTGCTGGGGTGGTTTTGTACACTGTCAGCTTAGCTGCACTGGAAGCAGGAACCCAAGAACCCCAGGCTCTGAGTGAAAGAAGGTCACAAGAGAAATGTGCATAAGGTTGGGAAGGTGAATGAGAAGCAGCAGACCTTAACCCTCTGAAGGTCAATGAAAGGTGTCAGGTGTGGTTGAAGCCCTTGTGTATTGTGACATGTTGTTAGTCTGCCTTATTCACAGAGGCCAGTGCCGACAGCCACTCTGCCTCCCTTCAGCTCTGTAAGCCTGGGCTGGATGCGTGTGCAGCTCCCCAGCGAAGGTCTCCAGCACATTCTGAAGTCATTCACATCATTGGGGTTAAAGATGTAGGTGCCAGTTTATCCCCACTCTCCTCTGTTTTACATTCACTTTCTTCCTCATTGGCTGCCCTGCTGACCTGTGGTGACCTGAGACCCCCACCCAAAGCACAGGCATCTACCACTGATATACTTTGTGACCAGCCAACCTCTTGGTGTTTGTTGGTGAGCCTCTTATTCTGGACCCTCCAAACGCCCCCTTTGAGACATGCACTTACCACATGAAATCACTGAACTTTTACACAGCACTGTGTGCTGTACTGCTGTGTATACACATGTCTTTTTGAATAGCAGGTTCGTACAACTCTCATCAAAGGGGTTTTATATCCTAAAAAATATTGCAAAGAGATTAGCTATGTATAAAAATAAAAAGTTTTCCAAACTCAAGCAGGAAGAATAAACAGGTTTCAGCTTAGCCTTGTGTGGGTGTTCACTATATGTCAGGTCCCGTGCTGAAGGCTTCTCCGAGATCATCGTTCATCATCCAGTTCTCACAGCACTATCAGACGGATGCCCTCGGCTCCCCCATTTTATATATTAGGAAGCTGAGGCTCGTGAAGGTGCCATAGCTCACCCGTTGCTGAGAATTTTAGGGATGTTTGTGTTAGACTGCCTCCTAAACAGATGAGAACAGAAATCTGACTCATACAATAAATCCCATTCCTTTAAGTCCATGTTCATTAAATGGGTATGATCTGCTCATTCTTAGACATATTCTTTTTATTGTGAAAGTAAAATATTTATTGGCAGAAAATTGGACAATTCAGTTAAATGCAAAGACGTGAATAAAATCACCCAGAATCCCATCAATTAGGCGATTTCTTTTAAAATGACTTTCTGTGGCTTCTACTTCCTATAAAAATAAAATGTATTTTTATAGGTTTTCTGCTCTCACCACTTCTCATTTTAAATACACGTCTGTTTCTGTTAAACATAAGATGACTTCCATTTAAGTTTTATGTAAGAATGGACTCTTTGGTGTGAATACAATTATCTGATATTTGGAATGCACTCATTTAGTTAATGGTTAACATGCCAAGAAAAGAGCTTAAGACACAATAAAAAAAACAAGTGGCGGTAGTGGAATTTGCCTTTAATGATCTCTGATCAGTTTTTACTTGTGTGCTAAAAAAAATCTTTTACACTCTTTTTTACTGAGATGCCACAAAGTCACTGGGGCCACGATTTGCTGTTGTTAATATGCCCTTCAGTAATACTAAGTTCAAGTATGAAAGCCTTATCAGGCTCCCTCTAGCATAAAGCTCCCATAGTTTCCTGGGCTCACCATCATTAATGGGTCTTTTATGAGAGCAGCTAACCAACAGGTCAGTGAATACCAATGACAGGCAATCAACTTTTTTTTTTGGCAGTTCTTTGTGTTTTTGAGTGATATAAAGATAAGTGGGCTCTGCGTGTGTAGATCATCATTCATTGTGAGTTTCCACCCCTTAATATATAGCCTTGCAAATGATGAGCTCCAGTGTCACTGTGGCACTGCGCAATTATCTAATAGGAAAGTGAAAGTCGTCCTGTTTTTAAAGTAGCTCTCACCGGATCAATTAATTAAATGAGTGTAAATGCCTACAAGTGAGAGATTCAGGCCTGAGCCAAGCTCTCTCATGATATCAGAATCCAAGAAGCTAAAAAATAAAAGAAAGGGGCCAGGAGAAATAAAGAAAGGCAGTTTTAAAGAAAACACAAATATGATTCCATGTACATGAAGTTTCTAAAATAGTCAAACTCATAGAAGCAGAGAATATAATGATGGTTGCTAGGGGGTGGGAGGAAGGCAAACTGAGGAGTTGTTCAATGGTTATAAAGTTACAGTTACATAACACAAATAAGTTCTAGAGAGCTGCTCTCCAACATAGTTAACAACAGAGTACAGTGCATTAACAACTTGGTCTTATGTTAAGTATTCTTACTGCACACACACGTGTGCACACATACACAAAGCAAAGGGACACTAGAAATCTTTTGAAGGTGATGGACATGTTTACTATCTTGTTTGTGTTGATGGTATCACAGGTATGCAAATATCCAAACTCATTGAAATGTATACCTCCATGAAGTTGAAAAACACAACAAATTCTATCTTCTGCATCCAAAGACAAGAGTCATGTGAAATCCATATTGGTTTGGCCAACGTGAATTGCTGAGGTCCCATCCCCTCACTATTGCTTAGGCACTTTCCTGAGCACTTCTCCATTCAAGGGTGTTTGTGTCATGGAGTCTGTCTGAAAATGGGCTGTTACGTAGTTTATATACTGTCACTTGAGTGACTTAGATTTAGTGACATTGATAGAGATACCCATTTTTTCCAGGTACTTATCTTTTTAGTCAATTCAAGATTCCTGGTAATGGAAGTTCAGCTTTGGTTATAATATTTGCTGGTATAACAGGGAATTAATTTAGAGAAGTCAATATCTGCATTATTCTCATCTAGCATGCTTTTTCCTAGAAGGAGGAGAAGGAAGAGGAACTGTATTAAAACAAACAAAATCCTTGAAGACTATAATTTAAGACAAAAAAACTATGACTCAAAAAATAAGGAAAGCTATGTACACTTAGGCATCATTCATTCACCAGTGTTCGCTCTGGGAAGCCACCATGCCTCATGAGGCCTGTCTGGATTTGCCCAGACCCTAGAAGTTTGAACCCAATACTAGGTCTGCATGTACACAAGTTCCTTCCTTCCTCTGCCTCTGAGACTCTGCTTTCCTCTTCAGCCATTGTTCTCCATCATTCTATCTTCCTCAAAGTGAAGTCTAGACCCACCTTGGATTTCAACAGCAACAACAGCAAAATCACTTGCAAAGAGTGATTTAGTAAATTGACTGTTTAGTAAATTTTACTAAACATTGAGGGGTACCAGGAAGGCGTTCTATTTTTAGCCCTTAATCTTTGCTTCTTGCTCTTTGTTTTCTTCCTCCTTTTCTCTTTCCCTCTCTTCTCTTCTCCATCTGTGATGCTTACTCTGTTATGTGGAGCTGCTTTGGACCCTTCCCTGAGCTTTGGCACATGGACACCAATGTCTCACCTAGGTAGGGGGTGAAAGGGGGACTGAAAAAGAGGGAGATTCACTTTTTACTGGAAGCCCTGATCAATGAAAATTTCCAGGTAAGCCAGTTTTCTCTTGAAGGTAATTTTTATTGAGGTATATCTTATAGTCTATAAAATATATAGATATTAATATACTGTTTGATGAATTCTGACAAACTTATCTGATGGCTGAGTAACTATCACACGGTTTCTCAACACCGATCAGTAGTTTGTTTCTTTTTTTAATTAAGTAGAATTCCCTGGTATGGATACGTTATCTATTCTGCAGTTGGACATTTGGGTTGTTTCTGGTTTTTTGTTGTTGTTATGGAAAAACTAATCTGAACATTCTTGAACAACTCCTTAAGTAAGCCTGTGGTTTTATTTCTCTTGGGTAAATATCTAAGAGTTCAATGGCTGGGCAATAGGGTATGCTTAACCTTTATAAGAAACTACCAAATATTTTTTTAAACTGGTCTTATCATTTATACTCTTACCAGCAACCTAAGAAAGGTCGGACTTTTCCATGCCCTCACCAGCACTTGGCATTGCCAGTCTTTTTAATTTGGTTATTGGGTCGGGTGTGTAGTGGTGTCTCAATGTGGTCTGAGGTAGCTATTTTCATGCTAACTATTAAGGTAGGTAAATTTTCTCTATCATGTTACAAAAACAGATTTCAGGTATTGTTAATCATTGCTTAGAAAATCTCATCATTTTCCCATTTTGTGAACAATTAATTCACCTTGAAGTTTTCTTTTTATCTAGAGTATATTTGTGTTTCTATTCATGGTTCTGGAGTCGCTAGTTAATTTGGAACCAAACCTCCACCTATACCTTTCCCTCTATCCAATACTTTTCAATTGCTTGCTTAAAAATTATTTTTAGAAAATCCTTTTTTTAGAGCTATATACTACAATATTTAGAAATGAAGTGATATGATAAATAATATATGCTTCAAAATAACAAAGTTGGAAATGTTGTATAGTGTTTAGGGTACAGATAAAACAAAATTATACATTAATTACTAATTGTTGAGTATAAATTTGAGTACACGAGGATTCTACTTTTATATATATTTGAAATTTTCCTTCTTGAAAAGTTAAAATGTATTTTGAAATTTTGTTGATTTATGCTCCATTTTATCTCACCAATGATTTTTGGTGGCTAAGAAGAATACGTATTATGAAATGGAAGTGCATAAGCAGATAAAAACCATGAATCACTAAAACCAACATGAGAGCAAGAAACAGAATTTAGTAAATAATTGGGGATAAAAATGGCAAGAAGATCCACCTAGCAAAAAATGGTTTTGTTACAAAGCAAGATGACAAACAAGCACCCCAAAGGAAACCAGGGTGAATAGCTTTTACGTGCTCCCTACAGGTAGAGGAGCAGCTGGGCTGGGTGGGACTCAGGCTGTGGCTCCAGAAGGGGGCTGGGCTTGGGGAAGGGAGGACCCAGGCAGAAGAATGTATATATGAACCACCTGGAGTGCCACACTATTGAACTGAAGTTTGGATCTGATGCTGGCCCCTGTCTTCTTGGTGGACAAAGCACAGAAGCAAGAATGATCAGTTACATAATTCTGCACTTCACATAAGGGAAAATATCTGGTCTCTGTGGAAAACACAGTTCTTGCTAACACATGGGTCTGAAATATGTGTGTTTGAGTGGTGTGTATGCATGTGTACTTGACCATGGGAATTGGCTTTAGGGAGTCTGAGAGCTGATTTAGCCACTGTGGAAAAACATTTTGAGCCTTCCAGCAAGGGCACAAGAAATAACACACACACACACACACACACAATCCAAACCTTCACACAGCATATGCACTGCTATAAAATGTGGTTGAGCCTGACCCCTTCTATCCCTCTGGCCCAATAATGTGCCCAGGCCTCCTTGCTACCTGCTAGTGGCCCCAGCTGGCTTTCAGTGATTAAAAAGGGCAGTCCTTTTTTCCCATTTCCTCAATGCTCTCTGCAACTGCATTCTTATGTTCTGTCAATCTCTAAACACTCAAAAGAAAAAAAATAGCTGATAATTTTGTAGCTTACTAAAAGAAATATCCTCTTCCTCTCTGATTAATTGCTCAGGTCTCCCATCAGAAATATATCTGTCCAGTGGCCTTTAATGATTATTTTGAATAAAAAGAGAATTGAGATCTATTTGGGATCTAGAAACCCTCTAGTCCATTTTCTTTACTTCACTGGGAAGGAAACTGAGGCCCAGCCAGATTAAGAGACCTTGCTCAAGGCTCCCACTTGGCTCTGGCCCAGCTATGAATTAAAATCGGGCTCCTGAGTCCCAGGTTCTGGCTTGTCCCTGGGCAGAGGGCTCCAGCCCCTTGTCGATGTTTGCAGATTCCCTGCATTTTTCACCCACTGACCCTGGGGTGTTCTTTTATAGATTGTGTTCTTTTCACAGAACTTACCTTTTGTAAACACTTCCAAATGTCCTGTTTGAAAAGCTGGATATAAACATGATTTTATTCAGCTCAAGCTTGGTGTAGAACAAAAGGGCAGAAGCAGTTGTTTATATCTTTCCTCTGCTCCTCTATGGATGAATTCCTTCACAATACACATTTCTCAAAATCCACCTTTTGCCTTTTCAGAAATAATAAAACCCACCATACTTGCTGAACGGCAACACTAAAGCACTGGTCATAGGACCACAGTCTCAGCCTTGCTGCCCTTATGGGGATGCCAGCTGGGAGAGGGGAGCATCCAGCAGGGGGCAGTGTGAAGGGTAGTCCTCTTTTATGTAGTGTGTGGGAGCTGGTGAAGTTCAGAAGCCTGAGTACAGACCAGGAGTCTCTAACTTAAAAGCAGATAGGGATCATCATTGACTTTAGTACTCATGCACATTCCCAGGCCCCCACCCTAGACTTTCTCACTAAGGTGGGGACATGTGGGGTAGAGGTTTGGGGAGCTTGAATTCAAGTTTGGCCTTGAATTTTTATTTTCTGCAGGCACAGGAGGAGACTGCAGGCGTGGGAGGAAACTGAGATACAGGTCACCCCATTCTACTCTTAAAGCAGGAGTTCTCAACTTGACTTCATTATCATCCCCCTAAACAGCCCTTTCAGACATTCACCCCTAATTTCTTTCATTCACAAAATTTTAATACCACAGATACACTGTATATACCTGTTGATACGCAATGACCCTTCAGAAGGTCACAAACCATTGCAATAGCTCAAAGTGTTTGGTTCCCTCCAAAGACTCAATTTTTGCCCCATTGGAGCAGTATCATCCCCCATCAAGAACACATGCTTTAGAATAAGAAACGACTTACATCAAAAAACAAATGTGAGCCTTGGAGTTGAAAACCCTCTGCTCAGGCCTTGATCATAATTCCTGGGTGTGTTCACCTGGATAAGATCTACAGCAAGAAGAAGGATAATGCTTTTCTCACATGAAATAATTGCAGCCTGCACTTCATGTCTCGGTGTCGGTCTTCTAGGTGCTTAGCATCATTTAATCAACAATCCAATGAACTGCATATTATCTCCACATTACAGAAACTGAGGCACAGAGAGGCTTTTTTTAAAAAAAAAAAACTTGTTCAAGGCCACACAGCTAAAAAGTGGTGAGTGGTGAGCTGGGATTAAATGCTCTAAACCTAGTCTCTGATTGTAATCAACATGTTTAACCCTCTATTTTTTAAAGACATATGTATTTCTTTTTTATTGTTGTTCAGTTACAGTTGTCCCTGTTTTTGCCCCCATTGCTCTCCCCTGCCCCATCCAACCCCCACCCCCTTGTCCTTGTCCGTGGGTCCTTTGTACATGTCCTTGACTTGACCCTTCCCCCTCTGTTCTCTGTTATCACCCTCCCCTCACCCCCCCCCCCCGGTCACTGTCAGTTTGTTCTTTATTTCTATGTCTCTGGCTGTTTTTTGCTCATTTGTTTGTTTTGTTGATTATGTTCCACTAACTTCCTCTTAATGCATTAGCTGCTGTGGTTAGGTCTCGCTTTGTGAGCAAGAATGTTTGCAAAACGAAAATTCATAGACTCACAAAAACCATAGGGTTGAGTTTTATCTCTTTTATTGACATGACTTTTATGATTTCTTGGAAAGAGTCAATGCAAAATTAGTAGTAAGGTAAGTCCATTTTTAATGTACTCTAATGGAGAATAATTCTATTGAATATATATTTCTGAAATGTTATAGTTAAACTTTAATTATGGAAATACATGGAACTGATCTGTTATAGAGGAATGACTTAATTCTCACCCTAGATATTCAAAACACTCATTTGTAATCATATATCTTACAATACACTCACCAATCAAGTCCTAGATAACTCGGAGAAGCTAAATGAGATTCAGCCAACTCTTCATATGTAGAGACTTAATATTCTTGGTTTTGGTAATTTGGGAGAGGGGTCAGAGGCCCAAAGAACTTGTCGGTTTTCTGTGTAATAAATATGAATCCTGTGAATTTAATGATGATGCTTGGGAGTAACAGACTTAGCTAATAAGTAAGCATAGCTAAGCACTCGACTCCGCAGATCAGTAATAATGATAACAACAATAATGGACCATTCCTGAGTTCTCATCCTGGGCCAGACTCTGTGCTAAGCGTTCTGGGTTCATGATTTCAATTGATCCTCTAAATAACCCTGTGGGTTAGAAGAGACTTCTTCTCATTATTTTTTTCTATTTTAGAGATGAAATAACTGAGGATTTGAAAAGCTGAATAAATTGTCTCAGGGCAAACAACTAATGAGTGTCAAAGCTAACTAAGAATAAGTCAGGTCTGCCGGAAATGCAAGCCCACAGAGTTTTGTTGCCTTCTATTGTGATGTACTAGCTAATGATAAAATAATACTTACTTAGAATAAAAATAAAAGTAAAACTGGAGTGTGTGCAGAACAGCATTTCACTAACTCAACACATACAGATTGACCTACATTGGACGAGCCCTCAAGGATACAGCCAGATCAAAATAGACACATTCTCTGCCCTCCTGGGATTTACATGTAGGTGCCAGGGAATAATCCCAGAACTAACTTTAGCAGTGCAAGTGTTAACAAGGAAAAGTAGTTGGTGCTACAGGAAAATATATTGCAGGAAGCAGTTTAAACTGAGAAGTGACCATCATGGGAAAGATAAACATTTATCAGAAGTTGAAAAGGTGACTATTTTCTGATGTAAGGATATGTGTAAGACACACAATACACTTAGTACAAAGGTGAGTCAGGAGAAATCCATGCAGAATCTTGTACACTTGCAAAGGCAGAGATTCGATATGGTCTTCTCAACACACCCACAAAGAAAAAAGGCATGAGTCTATTGTAGGTATTTATGCACGCGTTGGTCTACAAAGAACAATCAGTTGACTTCATGAAAGACTAATAAAAAGCTGAAATTTAGGACCTTAAGACCTGCAATGAATGAACCAAATTAAAAACACTTTGAAACAAATGAACAGTCTGAGTTTGAACTTAGCAAAACACCAAATCCCAACAACTTCAGAATTAATAGTCATCCAAGACTTTCCTAAGTTTCTGCCTTCCAATTATCATAGAAAAATAGCAAAATGATTTGTGACTCTCATTTAAAATATGCTTCCTTAGAATGATTGAGCATGCTTTCCTATCCTGCTTCTTCTGCCTGTCCAGGTAATTACTGCTAGTAATGTTTATGTATCCTTTCCCATGTTTATGTATCCTACAAAAAGAAAATTCATAGACTCACAAGTTTCTAATATACACATTCACTATAAATGAATATATAGCTTTATTTCTGCTTGTTTATACATAAAATATATCTTACTATACAGACTTTCACATTGCTTACTTTGCTCTTATTTTAAAGATTGATTTCATTCTTTACCTCTTTTTACTCTTTTTTTTACCACTATATAATAGTCCATTATATGAATCTACCATAATGTATTTTATCAGTACTCTCTTGATGGACATAAATGTTGTTTTAGTTCTTTGGCTATTACAATCATGATGCAATGAATTACCTTGAAAATATATACTACTCATGCTTGAGTGTATCTATAGCATCAACTCTGCAAGGCTTTGGCACTTGCTACTTTTTCTAGATATAGCTAAATATCTCCATGTTTCTCTTTCCCTACAAGTTTTCAACTAAGTGTGCTCTCAAATTTTGGCTTTTTATTATTGTGATATGTGGGGGGAAATTCTATTCATTATATTTTTACTTTGTTTCCATTTTATTTTTGATGAATTAGAGTATCTTAGTAAGCCTAAGGAACGTTTGTGGGGGGGGGTTTCCTGCCTGGTCATATATCATTCCATTTTGAATTAAATCACTGTTTTTTTCCTAATCAATGTTTTGTTTTGTAATATCATGAAATTAAGACATCTATGTATTTTACAAATCCTACAATAGCTGTAAGCAGTTGGGCTAAGTTGCCTGAGCAAACTTGCTTAAAATAACTCAAACTAAAAACGAGCATTATGAAAATGAAGATAAATCATCCTTCAACTTGACATAAAATTCTTTCCAAGTTTTTAAATCAACTTGCACTGTGCCACTTCTTTTGTGCTCATGGGCTTCTTGAAGCTCAGCCTGAAGAGAAGAAAAATGCATTTAGCATTTCAAAATAAAGAAACTGAAAAAGGAGTGGCACCTTTTTACTCAATCCCTATTATATGCTTTGGAGTAACACTTGATCTTTTCAGTTCAATCAACACGTCATCTCCATCTCAGATCTACTCAAAGAAGGATTTGTGAAAGGGGCAGTAAATGTAAATGTTATTAAATGAGTGACTAGTCTGGGAGGGGGCAGTTAATTTGTGGAATTATCTGAGCATCTGCCTACGTATTTCCTTGACCTCCATCTAGGCAGGATTATAGATTCTAAAAGTAAATGCACAACAAAAGCCAAGCTTAGTGCTCTATTTAGTAGGCAGCGACAGTACAAACAGATCTGTTCCTTTTTCTACTGCCTTGACCACTCTTTGTCTGATGCGTAAGAGTTTGGTAGTGGTCTGGATTCTTCATATATTGAAAGGCTGACCTCAGCACCTCTAGAAAACAGTATCTCATGACGCATTCCTTGTTTGAGCATTTCGACTCTCTCCCAGGAACCCCATCCAAGTGTTCTCGTCTAATTTGGAAGACCTTATTTCTGTGTAGATGTGTCTAAAGGAAAGTTTTGTTAATTTCTCTTCTCTGCCATAGATTTGCACTCAGCACAATTCCCTGTACATACTTTGACACAACGGTTTTGCTTATAAGATGAATCAACAGATGCTGCATCTTGAATATCGATGTTTGCACTTTTTCAGTTGTTTTTTTAGAGCAGATTCTCAAGTAGTGGAATTTCCAGAGACAGTTATTTTAAAAAATTGCCACTACATCTGCTCTTTACCACTTTTTAGGCTTCTCACCAGCCAACCATGAATTCTCAGAGATAATGAGCTGTGGTTCTGTGCATTCAATTCCTTAAGTGCCCATGACGTATCGCAGGGCTCATAGAAACTAGAGCTGCATCTAATTTACTTGCAGAGTCTCCCTATTTTATGGCAGCTTTGATTCTCCATTCACACGTGTCTCTTATTTTAGATTGTATATGACCCTCCTTAATTTTTTTTAAAAAAGGTCTACTAAAAATCTCCTAAATTATTGAGAATATTCTATTTTTTCAATGCCATTGATTTAAGGACATTTGAAATGTATAACTCACATAGCCATAAATATGCTTTGCTATGTTACACAGTGACGATGGAGGACATGAAAGAGTTCAGTTGCAATCGGGTGGCTCATTAGCATGTGCTGATGATAATGTCTATTTCTATGAGGAGATCTCAGATACGGGACTGCATAATGACCACCAGGAGAAAGTAGCATGCCCTCTCCTACTCCCTGCGTTCCTGTCCTTTCTCTTCTGTCTGCTTTACACCCTGCACACAAAGAGAGCTCACTACTCTTTCATTTTGCACAGAGGCCACTATAATTTTTCTTGACACAGCAATTACTTTTTAATCTGGTTAGCATAGACTGTAATGGAACCGCGTTGTAAAACATCCTTTCCTGTTTACTCTTTTATTTTGCTTTTAATTTATTGCCATGATTTCACTCCCTTTTATAAACCCATTAAAGCTCAATTACTCACTTTGAAGTCAATCACTAATCAATTCATTTATTTTTGTATTACAGGGAGTAGGGAGACTAGTTACACAAAATGTCTGCATTTCATTAACTTTTGTGATAAAGATAGGGCTGTTCTATGGTTCACTGTCTAAGGAAAGGGACAATAAAAGGAAAATCTCTGGCAGCGGGGGCAGCATCCACACCCTGGCTGATGTAGCAGATAGAGAACAGGTAGTACGTGCAGCACCTGAAACATGCACAGACTTCATGAATGTAAATTGATCAGCAAAGGCAAATGACTAACTGTTGCTTTCTCTTTGGCCAGAGTCTCCTTTGTAAAACTGAATCAGGGAACTCAAGGGTGAAAAGAAGAACACATGTTGATAGCAGTTTATAATCTTTAACATGCTCTGTATACATGGCTTCCCTCATGTTTTCTTCAATGTAACCGTCAGGGATAGGTTGGAGAAGGCATTGATTTTTCTACTGTGTAAGTGACAACACTAAGTCCCAGAAGAAATTCAAGCAATTTGCCTAACATCTCATAGTTTGTACATGGAAAATCCTAGATCTTGGTGCCTTGATATATTCTACTGGGGGGTCCAGCCTTATGGCATCTCTGGCCCACATTGGAAGATGAAGAGTTGTCTTAGGCTACACATTAAATACACAAACACTAATGAAAACTGATGAGCAAAAAGAGTGTCTAAGTAAATTTACAATTTTGTGTTGAGCCACATTCATAGCCATCCGAGGCTGCATGCAGGCCATGGGCCTCGGGCCACAGGTTGGACACCCCTCTACTCCATGTCATTCTGAACAGTAAAATTTCCAGAGATTTGGTCAACATTTAGCCCTTTTACTTACAAACAGTGAATCGCAGGATTGCTAAATGAGATTTTCCTAGTAGATTTGACTCTATGAAGGCCCACAGGAATTCTGTGATGTGTTTGGTTCCTGGCAGTAATATATTAGTAAATCATCTTTAACAAAGAGATTAAAAACAAAACCTTATTTGTAGCATTTGCTGATTTCTGTGGTGTAAATACTATCGCCCTGACTGATTTTAAGCTTGTGCAAATGATAACTTTGAACTTGCAGCTGGGAGAAAATGCACCCAAGTGGTCCTTACAAGCTGGGACGAGCCAGCTCCCGCACAACAGTCCATGGCTTCACTGTCGCAAATGAGCATCTTCTGGACCCTAACTGTGAGGTGCACACTCTGAGAACACAGAGGCAATATTTCAAGAAATGCGGTGTGTATATGAAAACCAGAAAATCTGATCATTCTGCAAACAATTTAAGAATAGCTGCAACACATAAGGCTCTGTGTTGAGCTCTGTGACAGTATAAGGAATAGGCTCTAGTCTCCTTTCAAGAACTGTATAATCTAGTGCAGGTAAGAGACATGTACACTCTCAATACTAAGTCAGCAGAAAGTCCACCATATGTTAAAGTGGCAGTGCGTTAGAACGGGTGTGAATACATTCTCATTAGGGGAGCTGATGAAAAAAGAATCTATTGAAGAGTTAGTAGTTGTACTGACAAATGAAAAATAAGTAGGTTTTCAACAAAGTTGTAAAAGTAAACAGTTTCCAAGATTGAAGGGCAAATACAAACAAAGGCAGAGTTCTGAACACATTGTTTGTGGAAGTATGAAGGCTGGTGTAAATAAAATGATGAGCAAGGAAGTTAATCTGGAGAGACCATCTGAGTGAGGACAGGGTTTCTCAAGCTGTGCTCTGGGCCTACTGGTGTTTGCATCACCTAGGAAAAGTTTTAAAAGTATATAAATCTGAGGAACCCACCCCCGGTCTGCATTCAGAATTTCTCCAGCTCACTCTGCCCTCTAAAGTTTGAGAATCACTGTGTGTCAACATTTTTTTTTAAATCAAGAGAATTTGAGTAAGAAAAAATGGTATTTTAGAGAAAAAAAGATTCTAAGTGCAGTGTGGAGTATGGATAAGAAAAACAATGAACTGGAATTGGAGACCAAGTTGGATTTAGGCAAGAGATGATGAGGGTTGTAAGTAAAGTGGAGGCCAGAAAAATGAAAAAGATCACCTAGATTGAAAAAATATTTTAGGGGTTCCCAATGCTGAGTCCCTAGACAACTAGTGGACACCTATATGGTATCTGGTGGGGGTCTGTTTATTTTTAAAATGGCCTAAAATGTTATACAATTGAGTGCATTGTTCTGTGGAGAAGATTCATGATTTCACAAATTCTCAAAGGAGTCTATAAACCACAAAAAGTTGGAAAACCATTGTTTTAAAGGAAAAACTGGCTGTGATTCAGAATTGATTAATTGGGTTGAAGGAAGGGGGCGGGTCTTAAGGGACTTGGAAAAGTAAAACAATAAAAAGACCAATAGTTCCCAACCTGAAATCAGTGGAAGATTAATGATATTATTAGTCAACATAAGAACAGTGAGGCCCTGGCTGGTATGGCTCAGTGGATTGGGCACTGGCTTATGGACCAAAGGGTCACCAGTTCAATTCCCAAACAGGGCACATGCCTGGGTTGCAGGCCAGGTCCCCAATAGTGAACACTCGAGAGGCAGCCACACATTGATGTTTCTCTCCTTCTCTTTCTCCCTCAGTTCCCCTCTCTAAAAATAAATAAAATCTTTTTAACAAAGATGCTCTTTTCACTCAAAATAAATAAACCAATAAATAAAACAGTGAGAAGAGGAGGTTTGTTGGAAAATAAAACAAATTCTCTTTTCTACAGAATAAGCTTAAGATATTTGCACCTCCTCATTATAAACATGTCCCTTAGACTCATAGAAAGGTCATAGGACACAATGACAAATATTTTCTTTAGTATTAAATATTCATTGGGTGCTTTCTAAGCCCTTCATATAATTCTTATTTAATTTTCACAACCAAATAGTACATATTATTCTAATTTTACAGAAAAATCAAGGTCACTACCCAAGGTCACATACCCAGAAAATGGCAAAGACAGAATTCAGACCTTAATGGTGTTCCCAACTGGCCCAAGACCTCATTTTGAACTTCTCTGCCATAGCTTACACCTTGGCATTCAGCAGTTGACAATGAAGCCGATTTGAGCAGAGATAATGATGTTTTCATTGGGAAGAAGCTTAGCTACAGAGCCCACTGCATTTTTTCCACACATTGAAGGATAGTGTGGTCTTGGAGAAAATCAGAAAAGAGAAAACCACTAAGGCAAACGATGCTGGTGTGAGCATCACCAATGAAGATTGGATTATCCTAAGTATTACAGCTTCAGCTTGGCTCAGTCTCTGAAGTGAACTCAATGCTCTTCCTCTACACGACACACTTCTGTTCATCTTCTTCTCCTATTAATAAGCCACTAATTGGATTTGCAAGCCTGTAAAGGAAAGCTCAGTACAGTCAAGTATTCCTCTTAAAAAACCTGTGATTGAGATGATATTGTTTGAACAGGGTGATAGATGGACAATTTCAGCAAAGTGTTAAAAATAAGCAATTAATAGAAACATAATTATTTAAACATGGTCTATTACATGTGTAAAGCTACATTTATTGCCAGAGGGTTTTTTTTTTTCCACTGCCTTATATTGCAAGAGAAGCCAAGCGGTTTTTCCCATTCTTTCAGGTAGATGGTTTCCTTGGCTTAGAGTGAAAAGAATTGAGATAAAAAGCACAGCAAGCCTCTACTGTATGTTAACTCACTTTCTAGTTAACTAGATTGTCCTGGTGGGATTGGGAGTACAGAGGGAGAGTTCTTTGTAGAAAAATGGAAAGCTGAGAGCAGTAATTGAAAAGGAAGTGGAAGTCTGTTTAATTCTCAGTACACTTTTGGGTTTTGTATTAGGGACCAGGAATTATGAAAATGTAAGAGGTAAAAGAAGGCTGTGTCAACATAGACTAAGTAAGAGGTTTGAGTTTCCTAATCAGGCAAGAGCCAGCCTGGTGAGAACACAGAACAACAAAGATGGAGTGCTATTTTTTCGTATTGATTTTATTTCTCAAAAAATATATACCCTGACATTGCTATAACAGAATAAAAAATAGACTAAGTCAAAAACTCCATCAAATCAATAACTTTTTTATGTTTGAAAAGACTTATTCTTTAGAAATATCATTTAGTCTTCCATCAGCTAGGTTTTGTTTTGTTTTGTTTCCATTCCAGACTCTCCTGAGGAAAAGCCTAAAGGGAATCTCTTCTCTAGGAAAAAGAGACAGGAACTCCTTCCTAAAACTGTGGAAGACTTCATTCTGTGGGTTATAACACTCCTACTTCTAGTCTTGGAATCCCTTTCAATGGTGCCCCCTCCAACTCCCCATCAGTCACCAAGTGTTCCCTAGGGTTCTCAGGATTGTCTCTGCCTTCCTCCTTCCCCTTCAATGAACTTGAGCAGAAGTCCTCATTGCTGCATACCAACATTTCTCTAACTTATCCCCGGACCTATGCCCAGCTTAATCATGCCTCCCATCAATGCTGCTTTCACTGTGGGTCTCCCTCCCAATGACTCTCCATGACCCTACTGCATGTGGCACCAAGTCTACACTCCCCTGTTCAGTTTTCTAGGTCCTTCCATCTCTCCTCCTTATCCTTCTTCAATGTTGTATTTTATTCTCTGTTAAAAAGAAGCAACAAGCCTGAAATTAAGTCACTTGGGCTAAGCTCACAACACCAAACCAAAACCACCTGACCAACTTGCAGTTTTGACCTTCCCCATACATGTGACCCTAACGGGTCAGTGTGGAATTTTCTGGCCAGCACCATGAGGGAATTTTCCTGATAGACTCTATTGTACCCAAAAGAATGGTGACTTTGCCCTAAATAATCCTTTTCTCGTGTATTTGTTTACGACATCCTCGTTTGTTTAGCTCCTTCTCAGTCTTTGAAAATGTTTTCCTTCCTCTAGTCCGCCGGAGCTCCTTTCTTTTTGCTAGATGAGATGCTGCCTGACTCATAAATTATTTAATAAATCAATTAGCTCTTTTCAGTTTTACTCAGTTAAAACCTGTTTTTTTAACATCTCCTACACATAAAATCCAGGTTTTGTCAGAAAGACCTCCTATTTAAACTTCCATTTTCCTGTCCTCTAATTCTACTGTGTCATGCCAACTTTTTATCTATTTAAATTGCTCTCCAGATTTGAAATTCCATCTCTTCATTGTGATATATTCAAATGCTAAGACTTAAAAGCCAGTTCAAGTGTTATTTCCTTAAGAAAGTGTTCTCTAAGCATACCAACTTTCATCCTCCTCATTCTCTGAATTCTGAGAGCACACTTAACGTCCACACCAAATGACCCATCTCCCTGATCAGACACCATTGTTTTTCTCTCTGCAGTCACTCTGAGTAGATTAACATTGCCATCCAACCACTCGTTAAACTGCTCAACGACAGTATAAATGCACATTATGCTTGCATATAACTTTTGCAGGAAAGGGCGCTTAATAGAAGCTCACTAAATTCTCAATACTTGACACGTAATCCACAGATCCATAATTTGGCCTAATTTAATTGATTATCTTTTGTATGCAAGGTATATCATGATAGAAGCCTTTCTGAAGTTTTTTGTTAATATTGGAGCAGAAAGAATGCTTTCCTGGAGAAGAGAACGCATGCACAGGAATATGGCTGTCCAATCTTCTGGAACATTTTTCTGATATGTTTACAAAGGCATGTCTGACCTATGGAAATTTTCTCCCCTCCAGGACATCATTGAAGAACAAGTATAAGAGAGTTGAGATCTTCTGTAACTCAAAGGAGAGAAACATACTCGTTAATGAGTATCATTTCTTGCGTTTCAGATTGTTTCCAATCCTACTTACCACTGAATCAGAGCAATGGTGTATGGGGTGAATGAACACACAGTCAATTATTACAAGGTTTGGGAAGAAAATCCTCACAAAGTCACTAAATCTGCTGTACCATGGACAGGGCCCAAGGGCTGGAAGGTCAGAGTGGCTGGGACCTGCAGGCAAGCCGTCTGGCCTCTTCAGTGGAGATCTCCCCTCCAGTAAGGCTTCTTCAGAATAGATGTGCCTCGACAGTCCTCCAAATGGTGATCCCAGAGGCAAAAGTGAACATTTGGTTCAAATGAGAAGCTAACCCCCTTCCTAGCTTTTCTGGGTGTTTTTGAAACTCTTTTTCATTTAAATAAACAAATTAGACATTCTGAAATTCAAAGGCCTATACAACAAAAGCAGTCGTTGTTCATGATGGATTAGTCTGGTGTTTAAAAGGAAGGCAAAGAAAATGCAAAGCGTGCTGCCACCACTGGTTACCTGAGAAATAGATCACAGGTGACACTGGCTTCTGTTTCGTCTGTGGGAGGTTAAGGAGGAATATATTCCCGAAGAATACACTTCACTCAGGGATAACTGGTGGGAGGCTTCTGGGCTATGTTTGCATATTATTTTTTTGAGAGCGTCTATATACTCCTGGAAATTCTAGCTGCTTAGAATATTTTTCATCTGGAAACTCAAAATCAGGCTCAGATTTATTGAGAAGAAACTCTACCACTCCCCAATATCCTTCATCTATACTATGTTTTTTAATCCTCATACCCTAAAACAATGGTGGGTCACTTTGTTAATAAAGGCTCAACTAGTTTACATGGAAAGAAATCTGGATGTGTTGCCTTCAAATTCTGGAAATAATTTAATTCTGTATTTACCATATATCAAGAATTTGTATACCTGTAGTTTGTATACATCTAGGTTATTGGGCTGAAAGGTAAAGTCGGAGGAGCCGTGGCTTTGGTTCGCTGCATCGCAGTGCAGGCACACAACGTATACATGGGGTAGTTATTCTCCTTCCCAAGCACTTGGAAATTATCGGGAGTGGACTATGGCTGCTGCTGGCAACTTCTAAGATTCGATGTGTTCCTCTTTCTGTCATCTATTCCTAGTGACTAGAAGTGGGACCTGGAGAATGCAGCCGTCTTCCAAATGGTCCTCCTTTCTCCAAGCCTCCTGGGTCATTCCAGAGAAAATGTCTGACCAGCTACTCTCCTGTCTACCCCAGCCCTCCACTTCCACTAAGTGCAAACTGCCTACAAGATGTTCAGAGGCCTCAACCATTTGGCCCCAAACTAATTGAGCTTTATTTATCTTCAGGGTCAATTTCACCTGATGGCATGCTAGAATTTATCAGCTCTTTATACCACTGGCTGGTTTCCCAACATGCTCTGAATTTTTGTGCCTTCTTGGCTTTACTTTTTTTTCTTGTCAGCGGAGCCAGAAGTCCCAGATTCAAGTTCTACTGCTATCTTCATAGATGTGAAACCTTCAAGATCATTTAAACCCTTCTCAGTCTCAACTCCTATAAAATAGGAATAAAATTCACCTAGTAGGTTTCATGAGGATTTGGAAGATTAAATGAGCTAATGCTGGGGAAAGAAGACATTATGGGCTGGAAATGTTATCTGTTAGTTTGATATGCTAATCCTAACAGACGTGTTGGTCAGGTCTACCGAGAAAAACAGCCTATATGGATTTATTTGGGGATGACAGTTAGCTTTGTTAGCAAGGGTTTTCAGCCTCAGCACTATTGACCTTTTTGGCTGGACACTTTGTTGTGGTGGCTCTCCTGGGCACTGGAGGACATTTAGCAGCATCCCTGGCTTTTACCCACTAGATGTTAGTAGCATCATCTTTCAAGGTCGTGACAACCCAAAATGTTTCCAGACATGACCAAATGGCCCCCAGCCTGCTTCTTACCCCCCCAGGACAGAGAACAGAATCACCCTGCTAAGAGCCACTGTTAGAGACCTCAGAGATATTATGTCCACATCACTGTCCTAATACATTGAACACAATTTTCTAAAAAGACACAATCTCCATTTGGGGGAAATTTTAAACTAGGAGGCAGCCAGATATGTAAGCAACTCCTTATAAAACATGTTGCCCAAAAAAGGATTGTTATAAAAGAAGCATAAAGTCGAAGCATCAGAGGTGGAGAAGCAGCCATTAAGATATGGACAGTGGAGGCTGCATTCAATGAACAGCACAAAGAGAAATTTGCTTCAGCATCAGTCTGGGGATCAGAAAGGTAACCTTTGGCTCCTGGTAAGCTCACCATTAAAGGTAAATTTCAATACAGCTGTTGCTAGGGAGACTGAACAGGTAAGAGTTTTTGCAGAGACTGAACTTTAAAGGAAGCATGGCAGAGAGGAAGAATGGAAATAAAAGGACTCAAGAGAAATGTCAGGCTTTGTAGGACTGTTTTGTTTTTCTTAATTTGTGCTAACCCAACCATCTCGATTCACTCTGGTAGTCCCTTTTGCTTTCCTTTCCTCACTATTTCTCCTCCTTAAGAAATGATATTTATATACTTGCAGTTCAGGTTTTGAAAGTCTTGATACCTCCACCCTCCCCTCCCATGACTGGGTGGCATCAAAAGGAACCTAAGTTCCTGGAGTATTCTGGTGAACCACAGTGGTGGCCTTTCCTGCTTTATTCTAGACATGTAGGTAATCAACACTGAGTGGGCAGAGTGAGGACATTTGGGAAACTCAGTTTTAATGTTAGTCCTCCCTCCTCATCTATAAGAAATTAGAGAGGTATGCAGTTTACCATTGGGACCAAATTACACAAGCAAGTGCACAGCAACCCACGTGGTTGTCAGGACAGTAATTCAAAGAACTAGAAGCTGGAGAACATGCCATATTGACAGTGCCCAGCCTGGGGCTTTCGAGGTCATGGCTACACGCTACCTGCTTTCATTCGCCCCTGCTCAGTGAATGCAGAGAGAGACAGGGAGGATGGAGATGGTGCGCTGCAAAGCACGATCGCTGTAAATATCTCTGCGTGCGTCTTGCTGACAGTGGGAAGTCCAGCTCTGGAAAAACGCTGTCAGCAGTAGCATCTATTTATGTGAGGGATTAAACTAGAAAATGCTTATTCTTGTGGATATTTTTAGGAGTTCTCTCAGAATTTTGAAACTGACTTCAATATGCTTTTTTGCATGCTTGGACTTTCATAGTTATCACTGATTTCATTGAATCCATCCATAAGTTTTGGATTGACCAAAGACACTTAACACCTAAATTAAATAGGAAATGAGTGATTAATTTTTTAAAACGCCTTGCATCAGGTGTTAGGAAACCTGCATTTGAATCTCAGATGTAGCAACTATCAGTTAGTTGACCTTGAAAAAGTCACTAACCTTATTTGTAAGACCTCAATATCAATGTAGTGATACCCATTACTTAAAATTCCAAAAAGCTAAGGTAAATTGCTACACATGAAAGCATTTGGAGAATACACAGTTAGATGGAGAGAAAAAGGAAGAATGAAAAAGGAAAAAAAGAAAAGTAGGAGGGAAGGAAGGAAGGAAGGGAAGAAGGAAGGAAGGGAGGGAGGAAGGAAGGAAGGAAGGAAGAGGGAAAAAGCAAAAAGAAAAGAGAAAAGAAAAAAAGAAACCTAGGACTTTCAATATTTTATTTTAAAGACTTGACCGATTCAAAACAATTTTTTCAGCTTTACTGAGGTATCACTGACCAATAAATTTATTATATACATAGATAGATACTTAAGTGCACAATGCGATGATTCGATGCATGTACACACTGTGAAAGGGTTCCCTCTACTGAGGGCATTAGCACAGCCATCACCTCAGCCATTTGCCTTCTTTTTTTAGAGAGAACAGTTAAATTTTATTCTCTTAGCAAATTTCAACTATACAATAGAGTGTTATCAACTATAGTCACAATTTTATATATCAGCTCTTCAGTTATTTATCTCATAACTAAAGTTTATAACCTCTTTTACCCACCTCTCAGATGTCCCTATTTTCCCCATCCCTAGCCCCGCTGGCAACCACTTTTCTGTACTCTGTTCACTTAATCTGTAACAGAATCTGTAAGTTCACATTTATTTATTTATTTCCGATTCCACATATCAACGATACCATGCACTGTTTGTCTTTCTCTGCCTGGCTTATTTCAGTTAGCATAATGTTCCCCATGTTTATTCATGTTGTCACAAATGACAAGATATCTTTCTTTTTTAAGGCTGAATAATACTCCATTGTGTACGCGTATGTGTACCCCATATTTTCCTGATCTGTTCATTCATCAGCAAACATTCAGGTTGTTTTCGTACTTTGGCTAGTGTGAATAATACTGCAACAAACACGGGCACACAGACATCACTGAGATAATGGCTAGCAAACTAGAAGCTTCTGCTCAGTAAAGGAAACCATCAACAAAAGAAAAAGGACAACTGTAGAATGGGAGAAAACTTTTGCAAATCACAAGTCCACTAAGGGTCAATATCCAAAACCTAGAAAGAACTTATGGTAGGAACGTAAAGTGGTATAACCATCATGAAAAACAGCGTGAATGTTCCTCAAGAAATTAAAAATGATTCAGCAATTTCACTTCTGGATATATACCCAAATGAAACAGACATTCTTTAAAGTGAGGTGAGAAATATTTCTGAGAGAGCTAGTAGATCCTGGTTAATGGCCACCGTAAGTTAGGTACTGAATATATGCATGGTGGGGAGGAGAGAGTAAGTGACTTTGTTTTCATTTACTAAGAGCTTGGTAAATAACCAGTGTCAAGCCCAACCGAAATCTACAACTTGGCTGATGGATCTTCACTGGTGGATGAAAGGGCTATACCTACAGAAGGCCACCTGAGGAAACTTATTGTCAGGAAATGCTAATGTTTTATGTGTTTCCATTAAAGGGTAAATAATAGCTATGGAGTGAGGGTAGTAACCTCAGACAGAAAGGGTTACTTCTGACTGACACAGGCTTGTTAAGACGGTCACAAGAACAAATAGGACAGTCTTGCTTGAGCCCCAGTTGTTTTTTAGACTAATCGCCTAAAAAGAACATTTGCATTTCAAATAAGCCAATCTAATAAGTATATCTTATTCGCTCATATTTAAGTAAATGGGGAACATAAGGTGATACAATTGGTTTGCAACAGTCTACCAACCGAGGGTTTTTTTGTTGTTATTGTTGATGTTGTTGCTGCTTTCTTGCTTGATTGATTGAGTGTTGTGGTTGTTTACATTTTCTTATGATAAGTGACAGAGGACACTTTTTTCATTTTAGTTTCCCATTAGAAGGGTTTGCTGCCTTCAGGCACACAAGACCCAGATGTAATTTCACTGATGAGCAAGACATCTCTGCCAACTGAATTCCTATTGATTAGCATCTGATTTTGTTTGTCAGCAAAAAGAAAAACTTATTCTTTAATGGCATGTTTTGGTACATAATCAGTGGGTGCCTGTGTGTGTGGGAGGGGTGTGGACAGCACGGTCTCTTTCAAAAGCTGATGAAACTATATTAGTGTGTATGGTCATTTCTGCTCTCAACCATAAAAATAGCATTTGCAATCTCAAAGCAGCCAACAGCTTGTCCTGAAGATGAAAGGAAGAGTTGGCTTGAAGTCCTTAGTTGGCCTGAGATAGGGGGCATGGCATGCTGACTATGGGACCAATGTCACTCACTGTTCACGCCGCTCTCTGGATCCTCCTTCCCAGAGGGCTTAGGGGGGTCATACACAAGTCAGTCATTCTCACTGGGGGGGAGAAGGAGAAGAATGACAACTCCTACTGACGCATTACAGCTTTGAGGGGAAATACAGCAGCATGAAGGCAGGTTCCTCACCAGAAGAGTCTGCACAGGAATATGGGGGCAAACAGAACTTCCCAGAGTCTTATGACCAGCCATACACTGCGGATTATTCTTCACTCCAGCACTCACCAAGAAGGTGTTTATACATTATGTCATTTGATCGTGACTGCAATCTCGTGAGGTAATTAATACTATTATCTTTATTTTAAAACTGGAAAAATCAAGGCCTAAAAATGCGACTCATCCAATATTATACAACTTGTAATTCTGAGCCCATGTCTCCGGCCCCAAGTCCAGGATTCTGTGCAATGAGCCAGTTTTTCTCTCTTGCTTTACTAAGGGAATGTATTTCCCATGCTTTTCAAGTGAAACTCTGTCTCCCATTGGTAATGTTTTGCCCTAATGAGAATCTTTTATTACAAATCATATAAACTTATAATAACTTATGAGTGTAAATAATGTATTACCTAAGTGTCATAAGGAAAGAGCATCAAGAATCAGTGTTAAAAGCATTACAACTGACCTATATGCATATCACTAAAAATGCTTGATTTTTTTAGCAACTGTATATGCTTCTTTTATATTAACCTGTGTGTCTTTATCATGAGAGGGAAGCAAAAGGGTCACAACATGATTAAATAATACATAAAATTTCCAGGAACGACTTAAATGAAATGGATTTTCTTAAGTGATTGACCGAAGACCTATCAAGAGTTCCCACTCTATTCCCTACACAGTCAAGAGTGTTTCTGGTCAATTGTGGCCCTGCAGGATTTAGGAGGTCAGAATGTGCTCACAGTACGAAGGGAGGGTAACAGAGATGAGGAAGATGGCATACAAATATGCAGCCATTCAGTCTGTATAGGTCTAAGATTTTCTGAAAGAACCCACCTGCTCTCAAGTGGTAATGAGAATTTATTTAGCTGAAAATGGGCACGTTCCTCCATCAAAGCAAATGAGATGCTCCTTCTTGAAGCAAGGTCATGAAGCAGTGTTACTGATTTGCACTTCAATATCATGTTTTGGTCTTTTTTCCACATGAATTTCATTTCTGCATTTCTGTAAAACTCTTGTTGATAATGTGATTTTACATCTCAGATTTTGTCTTCTATTAATGAGACATGAAAAATATTTTTGGCATTTAGTTTTGAGGAAAAAAACAAAAAATTAACACCTACTAGTTTATGTAACCTATCACATTTCTCCCTCCAACCTGCCTGGTAAGATGCACAGCCCCAAATATTGTGCTTAATCACAACACATATTTAAACCGTGGTTAGCCTACCACATCTTCCTCTCTTTTCTCAGCTGTCTTTTCTCCTTCTAAAGCAGCTTAAAATCATTTTTGAAGGATGTAGAGTATAACTAAGTTAAATAAATTGATTTAAAGTATGCCTTTCAGGAAAAAAAATCTTAAGGGATATGGTTTATTATGGGATAACTATATATTCAGAAAATGTAGACATATTATAGTTATAAAAATGGGATAATAAAGAAATAAGCATAAAGTTCTTGTTATTAGTAATTATATTGATAGCGATAGTATGAATATTATTTAGATAGTATGAGTATTACTACTATATTATTCAGTATGTAATAGGAATACATTTAATAGGTTAAATGCAATATTTCAATTCCATTATTCTCAGTGTCCTAGAGAACCAGAACATTTGGTGTGGACGAAAGGAGGCACATATTTAACAGACAAGGAGGTAAAGAAAAAACCCTGCAGTCTTGAATTTTTACTAGATGTATCAGTATATATTCATGAAGCAATTCATCTTGAAATAATCATAATAATATAGATACATAAATGTAAAGTAATTCCAATCAAAAATCTCAGCAGGGTTTGTGTATGTGTGTGGAAATAAGTGAGCTGATTCTAAAATGCATATAATAAGTCAAAGAAACTAAAATAGCCAAAACAGTTTTGCAAAAGAACAAAGTAGGAGGACTCCCATCACTTTGTTTCAAGACTAGTATAAAACTACAGTAGTCAAGTGTGGAAATGGCAGAAGGATAGCAGGAGGGAAAAGAGTCCAAACATAAACCCACACATCTATTGGGTGACTGACTTTTTTTCAATGTTGAAAAGGCACGTTAATGCTGAAACAATAGTTTTTTCAGCAAATAGTACTGGACAAATTGGATATCCATATGCAGATTCAAACCTTGCTACATACAAAACATTAACTCACAGTGACCATAGGCTTAATGTGAAAACTATAAAATTTCTAGAAGAGAACATAGAAGAAAATCTTGGCTCTGTAATTTCACTGTTTCACCTCCAGAAATCAGGGAGATTTCATTCTATTTCCATTGTCTCCTAGAATTTACTGGACATCTGATTCCACAGGTAATAGAGAAGGATACTTCTCGGGTACCCTCTGCTGTGGGGACTGTGGGGGCCAAAAAGATTCCAAACATGCTTCAGCCTTTATGATCCAGCTACAATAGCTGTAACATAGCCACTGATTGGGGACAGTGGAGAAACTGATGTCATCCTCTAGCTTTTCCCAATCTTGCAAACGGCCCTCCCGGCCTAAACGGCCATTTGGAGCCAGCCTACTTTTCATCCTGTGAGTTGGAGGGGAGAGAGCTCTTCTCACCCAATGAAGGGAGAAATGTGTGGCATTCCTCATCCCCTTTCCCACTGATGATTTGTTTCGCAGCCTCTCCCTCGGTAGTGCTCTGTAGCAGCTGTTCCTTTTTCTTGCTCTGTATATGTCTCCTTTTTATCTTGGCAGACAGGCCAATTTCTTTGAAATAAAGCCCCTTCTCTGTTGCAAGTGACCTTGAGACATTTCAGCGCTATCATTTCCCAGCTGTATTAGTGACTCCAAATTCAATTTCAAGGTTCTTGAAAGCTTTCCCTTGTCCACCTTGTGTTCACTTGCCTTCATTTAAGTGTCCTACAAGGCAGTTGTTTTGGGATCCTGGTATCCATTTTAGCATGCGTCTAACTTAGGCAAAGAGAATTGCAGCCAGCATGGCTGCAATGCCTGAGCCTGGCAGGGGGCCAAGGCTTCAGAGTTGGGGCCCCTATCATGTCTTTGGATGCTGTGAATAGCCAGTGATGGGAAAACAGTGAAATGTCCTATAGGACCTGAAGTCCAGATCATGCAAATCATTGAACAATGTATGGTAGAGACTCAATTACTCACAGTATACAGGACCAAGAGTGATTTTTTCAACAATAGACTTGAATAATAAACAATTATAGATATATTTTGAAGTGCAGATGCATGCTTCTGATTTACGGGTAAGACAGGGTACACAGTGATGCCATCAAAACACACTATTTATGCTGGTCATCAATTATATTGGTGCTTGTCATTTGTAAACTTAGCTTCCTCATTTGTAAAATTTATGTCTAAGAGATTTTTTCAGATCAGGCCTTCTGGCCACCTGTTTAGTGAGTATTCAGAAATATATTTGAGTCAGCTGTCCATAAGTTCTTGTCTTTTATCCCACAAATCCTGTCCCCAAACTGAGAAATAGGTTTTACTCCCAGAGCCCAGAATAATCAAGTGGTCATGGCTGCCTGGGTTGCAAAGAATTCTGAAACAGTGTCTAGGATCACCTAGGCGTGGGATGGAGGACCAGGAGCACGTGTGTCTCAGGAAGGCCATCCTGGCCTGTGGGTTTATCCCGGTGACGTTCTTATGGTGTCTGGTCTGATTCCTCTCCTCCACTCTTCCTCTTGGTGGAATCCAGACTGCCTAAATAACAGCTATCCGACCAACAGAATTTTCAAAAAGTTAACAACCTCCCATCTGTTTAGAATTTTAGCAGATTACAATTATAGGAGAAACTGATGGGGATTAAAAATAAAATTGAAGGTTCAAATTAGGCAAAAACTCAAACACTAAATTATACCCAGTCTTTACTGAAAAGTTGGTGGATTCATCTTGTATTCCAGGAATTTCCAACATTTTTCATTTCACTGCACACATAAACTAATTACTAAAATTGTGGAGCACACCAAAAAATGTATTAGATTTTTTGCCAATAATAAATCAAAATTACACCTATTTTTGTGGCAAAAAAATAGGTGTAATTTTGATTTATTTACACAGATGGCTATTCTTGTGTTTTAATTTTTATTTGACATTCTAAAGGAAAAGAGGTCAGTGCCCCTAACTAAATACTCAGGTACCACATGTTTTAAAAATTCTTGTGGCACACTAGTTGAAAATTGTTACTATATTCTGATATGTCTAGGAGTTTCTTCTTGGACACATGGGAGGGCCATCAACTCTATTTTGCTGCTCTTACTCTGTTTCATTCCACTAAAAAGAAGCACCCACTCAGTATTACTACTTCCTAGGCATGATAACAAACACTAATAAATACCACTTAGGCATCTATACAGGCATGTCAACATTCACAGGAAATTAATTTGTATTATAAATGTGACTATAATACTAAATATTTTTTCTCCAATCTTAGTCCCAATCTCTTTTCTAAACAGAAACAATTAGCTTCAGTTATTGCCTGAAAATGTTGTTCTCAATACTGAATAACATTTTAAATTTCAGGGCTGTCTAACCAACCAAAAGATCAAGCAAGATTCCCAAGAAGTATTCACTATCATTGCCTCGGAGTAATTTTTGCTACCTTTTTGAAGTAAGGGCATCATACTTTCTCTGTCTATCCAGGCTCTTAGAGTTTCAAATTTCAACTGTTTACCTTATTGCATCCAGTGACTTTCCGTCTTTTGTGTTCAGAAAAGTGATGCTTTCTCTCTAGCATTTTTTGACGGATTTAGTTTGCCACTTTGGAGATCTTGGGCCCAGCTGTACATGCATGTTGTAGGTGTGGGGGTGTGTGTGTGTAGCTGTTTGGTGGGGTGACTTTCAGTGTTCCCTAGACAGATGCACAGAATAAGTGTTGTGGGGATGGAGGTGAAAATAGGAGAGTGAGCCCTGGAGCATCTCAAGCTGGTATGAGCTTGACCCTACCTGCTCCATGCTTTTGCCTTATCATGATTTATTCTACTACATTCTTGTGTCTCTAAAGTCAAGAGTGGCCAGATCTCTTTCCATATTTCAAGATGTCTAAGGATTATGGATAAATTCTTAAACTTTCCTTTAGATTATGGGCATTATTTAAAAAGTAATACACCTACTATAATGAAAATCTTCAAAATAGTCTTTTTAAGCCTTGATGTTTGATGTGAGAAAGTATCTACACGTATGTTATTGCCTAAATTAGTAATTCCCTTCAGTTGTAGGTCTAGTACACAAAATTGAACATAGTGCAAGATTGACCATCAATGTCATTGAATGAATAAAGTTATTCAATAGTGGTGATGACATTTTTAAATATTATATCTTTAGACTCATAGAATTTCAGAGTTTCAAGAGAAATGAAAGTGTATCTTGTCCCCAACCTTTATTTCAAAAAGAACCTCAGACTTGGAGAGAGAATGTTTTTTATAAGCCTTAATTCTATAATGGGGAAATTTCTTAAAGGGTCACCTCACAGAGAGAAGCAGATCTGGCTTTAGAACTCAGGTGTCCTGACTCCTGTTGACTTTCTTATCTTTCTCTCTCCCCAAATCAGCATCCTGTTCAAAATAAGAGCCGTATTTCCATTTTTCCTGGTGGTATTTCTGTGTATTAGAAAGTGGGAAGCCTTAAAGGGAACTCATGAGAATGGCCTGTGCCCTAGAAAATGTGAGAGCTATTATTATAAAAAGATATTTTCTCTCCTATTTTTCTAATATTACTTTTTAAAACATCAAGCTCAAATGTCCCCAGGTGTCTGACACCTTTGTGGAAAAGGTGCCACAAAAAACATTTCCCCGTGAGGTCTTTATAGGTAGGCCAACCCCACCTGCCATGAAATTTAGATAGTGACAATGTAAAGATACCTCCTTACAAATAACGACATAATATCCTGAGCATAACAATAGTATCACTGAGTAGTTTAATATCTTTGGTATGTAAAATTCAGATACTGGGATAAGAATATTATTGAGTTATTTTTGTTTAAACTCTGCATTTTTCCCTAGATATTCTACCTTCTGTCAAGACTTTGTTTTGGGCTTAATATTTGCCATGATGGAAATGGCCTTGGTTCCACAGTGCTGTGGAGAGACAGAGCGGAAAAGCCCCATTACTCAGAAAGAAAACAAACTTCATAGGCTACGAGCGTACATCCTGCATGTCAAGCCCAGAAGCAGTAGTCCTCCTCGAGTCAGAAACCGAAGGACCGGCATGGAAATGTCTGGAATGACAGATCCACGCCCACATGGTCAAGCTGGGCTTTCCTGATTCAAGTCCATTGCTGGGGAATGACTGGATATTCATGAGCAACACCTATGTCTCCTTAGCCATGTCTCTGTGAGTCCACTAGACATAAGCTTTTTAAGACCAGAAGTAGATCATCTTTGCCTTTTCCTCCCAGCCTAGCAAATAGTAAGTGCTCAACAGAAGTGATCTGAATGAACCAATTTATAGTAAGTAGAAGTCAAGGCCAATGGTTCTCAGTAGAGGGCGGGTTTGCCACCACCCCCAAGAGGACATTGACAAAATGTGGAGATATTTTTAGTTGTCCCAGCGTGGCAGGGTGGAGGGTGATGTTATTAGTGTCTAGTCAGTACAGGCCAGGTAAGTTGCTAATATTCTACATGGTGCAGCACAGCCCCGCCACAAACAAACATGTGGTCCAAACTGTTAATAGTGCTGAGGTTGAGAAACCCTGGCCTAGGCTAGCAGAGGGAAAGGAGCGTCACTCACTCCTTAGGTTTTCCTTCCACTGGAGGTAGCTCCATCAGCTTAACACTCATGGCCTCACTCTGCTCCTCGACACATAAGCTGGGGGGGCAGGGGGTGACTCCTCGTATTAGTGAGACCTAGCTGAGAACTTGGGATGCAAAGACCTGCCCTTTCCTCACTTTGCCCAGCCCAAACCTGAGCAAGTGTCTGTCTAATGTGAAGGCTCAGTATTAGGGAGCCCATTTTTTTTCTTCCACACCTATAGCACCTATGAACCTCTTACTCAGTTCAGAATTCAGTTACGGAAAAAAAGGGCCATTTATGGTCACCTACGTTTCCCAAATAGGCCAAGTCTGACCTTCATTACGACCCATGGATTTGTTTCATTAGGAACAGCCTGTGCCATTTCACTCTGGGGGGGTGGGGATTTCTTCTCAGTGGACAGTCGCTTCCGGGATCACGTGGTGTCCAGACAGATATGCAGGGACATGCTCTTGTTATTAGGAAATGTTCCGGAATGATTAGGAAGCAGGGGGCTTCAAGATAAGTTTGAAGTCATTATCCAGCCACCACCGCTGTGACGGTAGACTTGCAGACATGAGCCACTTAGGAAATGAAGGTTTCTGATTAAATACCAAACAGGGTTTGATAACATGGGGAGGGCAACTTCTATGGGTAGGCTGGGGCGGAGGTGATGTTTTCTCAGACTGAGCAGATAGGGAGGATGGCAAAGCACCATCCCTTTCCAGGATGTGGACCGCAGATGTCCTCGCTATACTGAAAACAGAAGGGTGTATGTTATCGTTAGATGCTCTAGGCCTGAGAGGCTTTTTTTTTCATATTATCACTCTTCCATAATGATAAGCCTTGGGGAAAAAAATCTTCTTAAAATGCTCTCACCAAAGTGGACAGAGAAAAATGACTCTAGTGGTTTCCATGGCTCACAGTGCCGTTTAAAGCCCTCTCTCCCTAGACCCATTTGTTTGCTTTTTACTGTTTTCCCTATCGCATCATTGATTATATCTGATTCATAATTAACTTAGAAAATATGACTAAGACTTAGGATGTCTCATTAATACTTAGATTTATGAAAGACACTATTGATGAGTGTGTTTGCCTAAGTTAATATCTCTTACTAGACTCAGAGGAGACATCAGTTTTAGCTTTCTTTTTTACTAGATGGTATAAAACTGGTATTTGATGTTAAGGACAAAATATTTCTTTTTGAAAGTGTCTCCTCTCCCCAATTCATTATTGTTAATTCATTTCATAGGTCTTTCATTATATCTTCCAGTTGTTAAGATTAAGCTGACATCATCAACATCCCCAGTGTCATCATTACTATGGTAACAGCTCTCATTCCTTGAGTACTTTTTTTGTATCACAAATTGTGCTTGGTACTTTAGTCAGTATTTCCTTGAAATCTTATAATAACCCATGAAATGGGTACTTTTAGAGACATGGAAACTGAATCTCAGAGAAGTTAAGTAGCTTGTTCAAAGTCACATAACAAAGAGGGATAGAGTCAATAATCTGAGGTTTGTCTGACCCTTTCTTAGGATTATATTAGCAAGGCACAAAGCGATTCAACCAACACCAGCTGAATGCTTCTTCTGTGGTATGCCCTGTACTAGCTGTTTCCAGGAATAATAAAATGGCAAATGCAAAGCCCCTGGCATCAAGAAATGCCCTGAACAAGGAGGTAGAAAATAGCAGGTACTAAGTTAAATAGCAGTGTTTCTCCAAGTTTTTACCAATGTACCTCTTAGGCCAGTAAAAATTATTTTGTAATTCAGAGAATCTGTATGTGTGGCCCCAAATGACTACAAAGGGGATGACATATCTTTGCAGTCTTATTTTAGGCTAAAACATATATATATATTTTTTATGTATACATGTGTATGTATATGTGTGTATATATAGTATTTTATTTCATAATATGCCCATGCTGTTTTAATGTAAAAACAAATTTTAAAATTACTTAGTATTGACTACAGTGGATGCTTCCCATAGATGTCACACCTTCTCCTTGTGATTTCATGGGCCTCTGGTACATCACACTGCAGTCAACCTCCTCACAGCCCATGTTCCCAGTTTGAGAAGCGAAGAAGTGCTTGGTGATAATTTTACACAACATACAAGGTAAAAGATGGGGTAAACTTAAGTAGCGTATCACAAACTCCCTTCTTTCTATTTTAAGCACTATTCATCCATTCAAAAACTGAATCTGATTTGTATGGTGAACTATTGTGTGCCTTGACTAAGGTGCTGGGCACATACACACAGGTGACGAAATTACATAGAAAAAACATATGCAAACACATGCACAAATGAGTGCAAGAAAAATAGGGAAAATCTGAATAAGATCAATGAATTGTATTAACATCGATATCTTATTTCTTAAAAGGAACTGGTTCGCATGATTACTGGGGCGGGCAAGTCCCGGGAGTGCAGATGGGCTGAGGTTCAAGTCTGAAGGCCGGCAGGCTCAAGGCCTGGGAAGAGTTGCTGTTTCAGTTCAAAGACAGCCATGGAGGAGTAGCTTTTTCTCACTCAGTCTTTTTGTTTTCAATTTTTCAATTATTTTACTGTTGTTCAATTACAGTTGTCTGCCTTTTCTCCCCACCTCTCTACCCCACCCCAGCCAAACCCACCTCCCTCCCCTGCTTCCACCCTCCCCCTTCGTTTTGTCCATGTTTCCTTTATAGTAGTTCCTGTAATCCCTTCTCCCCACTGTCCCCTCCCCACTCCCCTCTGGCTATTGTTAGATTGTTCTTAACTTTAATGTCTCTGGTTATATTTTGTTTGCTTTTTTCTTTTGTTGATTATGTTCCAGTTAAAGGTAAGATCATATGGTATTTGTCCCTCACCACCTGGCTTATTTCACTTAGCATAATGCTCTCCAGTTCCATCCATGCTGTTGCAAAGGGTATAAGCTCCTTCTTTCTCTCTGCTGCATAGAATTCCATTGTGTAAATGTACCATAGTTTTTTGATCCACTCATTTGCTGATGGGCACTTAGGTTGCTTCCAGTAAATTGTAAATTGGCTATTGTAAATTGTGCTGCTATGAACATTGGGGTGCATAGGTTCTTTTGGATTGGTGTTTCAGGGCTCTTAGGGTATAATCCCAGCAGTGGAATTGCTGGGTCAAAGGGCAGTTCCATTTTTTGTTTTCTGAGGAAAGTCCATACTGTTTTCCACAGTGGCCTCACCAGTCTGCATTCCCACCAACAATGTACTAGGTTTCCCTTTTCTCTGCATCCTCTCCAACACTTGTTTGTTGATTTGTTTCTGTTGGCCACTCTGACTGGTGTGAGATGGTACCTCATTGTGGTTTTAATTTGCATCTCTCTGATGGCTAATGATGCTGAGCATATTTTCATATGAGGACCCATGTCTCTGGGTCCTCTGTATGTCTTCCTTGGAGAAGTGTCTGTCTGTTCAAGTCCTTTGCCCATTTTTAATTGGGTTGTTTGTCTTCCTGGAGTGGAGTCATGTGAGTTCTTTATATATTTTGGAAATCAGATCCTTGTCTGAGGTATCATTGGCAAATATGTTTTCCCATACTGTTGGTCCTCTTTTCATTTTAATGCTGTTTTCTTTAGCCATGCAGAAGCTTTTTATTTTGATGAGGTCCCATTTGTTTATTCTTTCCTTTATGTCCCTTGCTTTAGGGGACATGTCTGTGAGGATTTTGCTGCATAGAATGTCTGAGATTTTCCTGCCAATGTTTTCCTCTAGGACTTTTATGGTGTTATGACTTATAGTTAAGTCTTTTGTCCACCTTGAATTCATTTTTGTATGGTGTTAGTTGGTGACCAAGTCTCACTCAGTCTTTTTGTTTTAATCCAGGCCTTCAGCTGCCTGTATGAGGCCTGTCCGCATGAGGGAGAGCAGTATGCTTTACTCACTCTACCAATAATCTCATCCAAAAACATCCTCAAGGAAACACAGAATAATGGTTGACCAAATAACTGGTCATCTAATGGCCCAAACAAGTTGATACATAAAGTTGGCTATCACAATCTCAAAGTTTGAAATGAAAATAAAAAAATTAAATATAAAAAAGTATCTCAAATGAAAGGTTTCATTTTAAAAAGTGGAAACATAAAGGTTAAAAATCTAGGTTAAGAGGGAGTAAATCTGGGCATCATACAGACAATGAGATCCTGGATTTTGAGTATGAAGTGCCATGATTGGATAAAACTTTGAAGGTCTTAGGGTGCTGACTACTATAATTTTCAAGTGGGAGGGACACAAATAATTATACTGAGACTGGAGACAGTAGTAGATTAAATTATAAGATCCAGCCCTTCACTCCTCTCTACACCTGCATCTTTCACCATGTGACTATGTATCTGTTCAATTAGTCAAAGGGTTCCCTCTGCCCTTTGTGTTTGGCTTTAGCCATGTGACTTTCATTAGCAGTGGAATGTTAGCAAATACAACACTCACAGAGGCCTGAGATATTTTGTGCAGATGACATGAGAATTGCCCATGTCTTGTCGCCAACCACATCGATTGACTCAACTGACCCTCAGGAACGTGAGCAAGAATAAAAGGCTGTTGTGAACCATTGAGTTTTGTACCAGCTTGTTTCATAGAAAACCTACCTCATCCTTCTAACTTAAAATACTAATTTTTTTATTCCATAAGTACATGAGTACCTACTCGATTCCAAGAATGGAATGTGTTATCTGCTGTAGACATGCTACCTGATCACATAGAGTTTACAGTCATGAAACTATTATTCTTTGCATTAAAAAGAAAAAGAATTCTCTTCCTATTGCAAATCATTATCTTCCACTGTCTACTGCTTTTGAAATTAAACCTGAGTCTTGAAAAATACCCATAGTCATAACATTTCAGAAACAAAGCTATAATACAGAAACTAGACATTGTGGTAAGTTTTGTCTTTGGTGTTTTTTGTTTGCGTGTTTGTTTTCCCCTGAAGCAGAGCAGTATAATTAAGGAAATATGGTGGATGAATGTAGTAAATAGAACAATGACTTTCTGAGCACATAAACATGTGTATCTATGATGTGAGTATATTGGAAATTTCAATAAATGGCATTATTATCTACTCAGTTACCAACTGTGAAACCTACAAGTTATCCATCAACTCATTTTTTCCAAGTTTTCCTAAATACGCCTTGAATATGTAATACGCCTTGTAAACTTCCCTCCTCTATCATACCATTGTCCTAACCAAGCCATTACCATCTGTCCCCTGGATTATGAGTGAAGAGCACCTTAACTGGTGTCTCTGCCTTTTCTCAGTCTGCTCTCCCTGCCCATTCTTCATCAGAAAGATTTATCGGAAATATAAAGCTGATCTTTAACTCCCAGGCATGATGCTTTTTGATGTTTTCCTGTCCCTGTAGAATGAAGTCCAAACTTCTCAGCACACAGAACAAGATGTGGCATTATCTCCTCCCTGGTGTCTCATTTTGTCCTACTTTGTCAACACAGACCAAAGACCCCGTAAGTAGGCACATCATTAGGGCAGGGGTTGGGGTGTCGATAGCAAGGTATCTAGGGCACAAACGTAGAGGAAGTACTGATCCTCGGGATCATATAAGTACACCCGGGAATGAGTGCCTCCTTCGATTTTGTTCCCTAAGCACCTCTCTTGCCTCACCCCGGTCTTCACTTTACACTTCGCCTTTTTTTTTTTTTTTAATCAATCCTTGACTTATGCTGTTGCCTTGGCTGGAACACAATGTTCCCCTTCTTTTCCATACCAATTGTCATTCATATATTTTATATTTGGCTTGACTGTGGATTTCCTAAGGAACATTCCCTGCCTCCCAGGCTGGTGTAAGTTTACTCACTTCGTCTGTCATCACATAGGAGCTTTGGGTTCACTTCTCTTTTAGCATTTAGTTCAAAACTGCTTATCTCCCCCCAACCACTGACTCTAAACTCTCTTGAGATGTATTCTTTTGTTACATGATAATTCTCATCTTTGTAGCATAAAGGGGCTAGGCCAGTCATCTTTGAACCTTTCCCTCTCTCTAGTCCCCCATATCTAATCCACCTCTAAATCACGTGGCCATTATACTCACTAAGTGTCTTTCAAATGCCATCTGTCCCTCTCTATCTCCACTCAAACCACAAGGCTATCATCTCTTACCCGCGTTATTACAACAGCTTCCCACCAGGCCTTCCTATGTCTGCACATCCCTCTGCCCACGACCCTCACTTGTCCTGCTCATTGCAGTCTTGGTAAGCTTTGCAAAATACAAATAGAATTGTATCTCCAAACTTCAATGTCTTCTTACTATCTTAGGATAAGATCTCACATCCTCAGGTCAATGTAAAACTTCCCTTCATGATTTGGCCCTGTCTAACCTCTACAGCTAATCTCATTAAACTTGAGCCATTGTTTATATGCCAGCCAACTTTCAGTTCTAGAATATTCCATACAGTCCCCCACCTAACAGTCTGGACACAGGCAGGTCTCACCACTTATGGTGTTTTACCCCTGTATTATTTCACCAGATTAAAAGTGCCTCCTCCTCATATCAGTCCAGAAATCACTATTTCAAGCTTCCTCTATGCCTCGGTCTAGGTCAAGTTCCCTGCTCTTCATTTTCCTAGTTCTGTTTCTTTTCTTCAAAACACTGATCTTAATTTCTAATGTTTCATGTTTCTGGGCAATTATTTTTGCTTAATGACATTTAGTTTTGTGTCCATTAAAAAAAAAACACATTTTGTTATGGAAATTTTCAAACTTGTACAAAGTAGTGAGAATATAATGCACCCCATTTCCTTCTCCCTGCATTTACAGTTAACATGTGGGTCTTTCATCTTTTATATTTTTTATGCTGCCCTACTTCCTCCCCAATACCACATTTTATCCTTAAATACTTCAGTCTTTATCTCTGGAAAATAAAAAACACTTCCTCCCCCACCAAAATCCACAAAGTATTTCAAATTCACAAAATTTTCTCACAATTCCAAAAATTAATGAGTTTCTTAAAATTATCAAATATCCTGTCAGTGTTCAAATGTTGTATATGATTTTAAGTCTGGTTTCCCATCTTATCAGAATGATTTCTGATAAAGTTTTCCTGAGAACAGGAAAAATCAGCCCAGCACAATACATGCCACATGGTATTCAAATATAGCTGAATAAGTCACTGAATGAATGGTTACTTAATAAATATTTGTAAACTAAGCTGGACACACAGGCTCAAGGATGCCTGGGGAGCAAGTCCCAAATAAGACACTTTCTTTATTCCAGATGAGCCAAGCCTCCTCTTCTGGTGGCATTCTTGGGCCTTGGGACAAGATGGTGCACTGGGGCAGACTCCAAGTCAAGGAGAGGTGTCAAAGCTTTGCCCTCCCAGACTTTGGTGTGCCCTGCTTTCGGCCTTGGGTGAGGGTAATGGATGGCAGAGGCTTCCTGTCCCTAGGAGGTTTTACTTTCTCTCTTCCCATCATTTTCCCTTTTCCATTCCCAAAGAGCACTGGTCATCTACAAGTAGTGTCTGTCCATCAAAGTGGCTGAACTGTGCATGGCAGGGGTTGGTGGCTGTCAGGAGTCACTGTACAGAGAGGGCCTGGTTTCTAAGTAGCGTGAGGTTTCTCTGATCTCACCTCTGGGGGAGGCAACAGCTACAGTCAAATTTCACCACGGGGGGAAGAAAGCACTGATGCTTATTACTTCTACTTTCTTGTGTTTTTATTTTTAATTATGTAGTTTATAATTTTTCATTATAAAAATAGTACTTACCCCTAGTTGTATTTTTTACTCCTTCATAAACACTTATCCCTGATACTATAAACTCTTGCTATAATCTTTTACTCCATAATATCTCATTAAATATGAGATAATACCTCCTTTCCAAACTTTGTTTAGTGAATATTAAGGCTGCTTCCAATTCTGAACTATTATAAATACTGTTTTTATGTACAACTTTGTACATAATGCTTTTTTTATATCAAAGATAATTTTCTTAGGGTGAAGTCCCAGAAGTAGAATGACTGGGTCAAAGAATATAAACAATTTTAAAGTTTATACGAGTATATTCATATTACCAAATCACTTAGAAAGCATGGTTTAATTTGCCTTTAAATTAAATTTAATTTTAAGGTACGTTTTATTGTTTTTCTATTGCATAAATGATTCATAATCACAATAGAAAAAATCAGACAATATGGATATGTAACAAGAAGGAAATAAACATGAAAACTAATTCCAGTACTTGGAGGTAATTAACTACACGACATCTTATTGCACAGACTTCCATGTACTTCTCTGTGCATATAAACAATTATATTGTACATACGTGTATATCAAGGTCTCTATAAAGTCTCAAAGAAAAACCATCACAGATTACTATCAATACTGAGGATCTGTCTCAGGGGCCCATAGGGACATGGAACAACCAGGGAAGCACTTTCATCAGCACTGTAGCTGTTCCCAGATCGAGTTCTTCGAAGTCGAGGATTTGGCCAGACCTCCTCTTTGGACATCTCATACTAGTTCATCAAATGCTTTTAGCGTTTTTGCTTTCCAAAAGAGAGATTTGACTGGGTTTGTTTTCCACCCTCCATAGAGAACACTTCTACATCACCTTTGGATAGAATTCATTTCAAGTGACTCCAAAGCTGCTGCCATTTTTTATACCCAGCTCTCTGCTCTTCCACCGAGGCCTTTAATTAGCTACAGAGAGAGTCATGTGACTGGTTTCACTCACCAGGAAACTTGTGAAGCAGAGAACTAACTAAATGAAGCCACCTTTCCCTCAAGTACAAGATGTACAGAGGACAAGTACTGAGGAGGGTAAAGGAAAGGATGTAAATGGTGATGGAAGGAGGCTTGACCTGCAGTGGTGAACACACAATACAATTTACAGATGATATATTGTAGAATTGTATATCTGAAACCTATATAATCTTACTAACCAATGCTATCCCAATAAATTCAATAAAAAATAAATTTTTTTAAAATGTCATTCATATTAGTGTCAGGATAATATTGTTTTGTAATTCACTTTACTAAGTTACCACTGAATCTTCAACACTAACTTTTAAGATTCTATCATATGGATGTGCCAGAAATTATCTAGCCAGTCCCTTTTAGCTAGATACCCAATTACTTTCAAATTGGGCCCATAAATTTTTTTTAATGATAAAAGAAAATCTTTGCAGACAAGTTCATTTTGGTTTCTTTGTATCCTAACATTTCTTTGCCTGTCCATTTTATTTTGTAAATCACTTTATTTTAGGTATGTATCTTAAACCAATCTGAAATTTCTGTTTTTAAATAGAAAAGTTTGGCCTATTCACATTAGTTTTGATAACCAAATATATATTATTTATTTTCTTTAAAAAATAAATCAATGTATTTAAACCAACAAAACAAAACAAAACAAACACATCTATTTCTCCTACCCCTGTTTTGTTATTTTTATGCATCCTCTATCGATTTTCACTTTTTAATCTTATTTGTTATATCACTTGTTTTATTTATTTATATGCATTCTCTGATTTAGAAGAATACATGCTACTTTTCTACTAGTTACCTTTAAAATAAAAAAAACAAAATTATGTGTTTCTAACAAATGAGAGATAGCATCTTCTAATGCTTTTCATAGAGGCTCATAGATTTAGAAAAAAATTAATCCCTCTATCTCCTGAACTTACCAAACAGATTTTTATAGGTATAACAAAATTTTATAAGAATAAACATATCATTATACATAAACAGATATATTTTATTCCTTCTTCCTCAAGAATTTCAAGAAAACATAAAATTTAAGAATGTTAATGTTTTCATTAAGTTTTATAACCATTTTCTTACCATTATTTATATACAAATTACAACTTACTAATTTTAGTTATTAACATCATTTTATATATTTTCTTTTATTCTCTATGCAATATTTGGATTAACTTATTAGTCAGCTGTAGCATTCCTTTAGGAAAATATGTGGATATTATATTTTCTTGTCTGATAATAGGACAATTTTTTAATTTGTTTTAATACCTGCACTGATTTTCCATACAAGCCAGTCTGCTATTGAGTACCTCTACTTCATTTTAAAATTAATTTTTATGGGAATCTAGCTTTCTCTAATCTTCTTTCCTCTTTTATTATTCAAAATCCTCAGGAATTATATTGATGGTATACATTTATATACAAAGTAGGCCAAATCTGGTTAGCTGCTTTTTTGTAAATAAAGTTTTACTGGGCCACAGCCACAGCCATTCACTTACACGTCTGTGACTGTTTTCACATGCTACTGAACTGAATAGTTGGAACCAGGGCCAGATGGCCCTCAAAGCCTAAAATATTTATTACCTGCCCCTTTACTGGAAAAATTTGCTCACCTCTTCCCTAACCTAACTCATGAGAACAACTCTCGCAGGAACAGGTCTGGTAGAAGAACAGTGGGAAGACATTTCGGAGCCTCGGAGTATTTTAGCGGTGCTACTAAGATGCACCGCGAATGCGGCCTCTCTCAAGCCCAACCTCGTAACCCCCCTGGGAAAGAACAAACATGCCCAACATCTGATACCCAGATCAGTCTGCACCAACTCTGATGCCAAACAGCCTGCCAGGGCCAACTCCGTTCTCTCTGAGCGAGGTAGGAGCCAGGCAGAGAGAAGAGCATGACCTTTGTGAATGGCTTCATAAATTCCGCGGCAGATCAAGCTGCCAGGTCACGAGAGCGCTTATTGCCCAAGATCAACATTTCCTTTAAGGGAGCACAATCGCAAGGAGCAGAAGAGCTTTAATTTATAAGCAGGCTGATTTAATTCTCTCTGTTCCGATGGGCTTCAGTCTGGTGCTAGAAAGAAGCCCTTCGAAGACTGTTGTTTTAGCTGACAATTACGTGGCTTTAAGTCGCCTCACCTCGGAGCCTCAGTGTGCACCCATACCTGACAGCTCTATCTTCTTTTTCTCTTTAGGTGCTATTTTAAATCAGTACTTCGGTGGTAGCAACTTAGGCAGACAGGAGAGCTAGTCTAATTCTACTTATGCCAAATTACATTTGGTACAAGGCAGCAGAACATTTTAAATCTTAGAATCCAAAAAAAGAAAAATACGTCTTTTAAGGTTCCTCATTAGAAAAGGTAACATATTCAGTAACACCCTGGGAGTCTAGAAGAGCTAATTCATCTCACCGGAAGAAGCAATTATCATCAAAGACCAATGTGCTTAGCTCATTCCACATAGGGCCAGGCCCACAGAAGGGAACCGGGCCTTGTGCAACACTGCATTTCATCTGAATTTGCTTTCTGTTCCATCTACACAAATTTAACTTGTATAAACCACTGAGCAAGCAACATGAGTTTCAAGACCATTATCTAGTTCACTGTTTTCATATGTGTCTAGAAATAGTCCAACAATCTTAGCAGGAGGAGAAATCAAAGCCATCTGCTTTGGAGACTCAGAAAAGCTCCTTCTTTCCATTACTGAGTGCTTCGAATGGAACTCTGAGGAAGCGGGTTCACTTGGGCCAAGCCAAGCACTCTCAGATCCGTATTTAATTTAACAAACAATGGCACAGTGCTTACTTTGATGCTAGACACTGTTCTGAGCCCTTGAAAAGTCAGAATATTTCATCTTCACAGCCGTCCTATTAGGGCAAGCACTATTCTTAAAATCCACTTTACAGGTGAGAAAACAGAGACATAGAGAGATTAAGGAATTTCCCCAAGATCAAGAAAATAGAAAAAAAGTCAGGATCGGGATTTACACGCAGGGAGCCTGGGTCTATAGCCCAAGCCGTTAACTGTGAAGCTAGTCTGTCTTTGTGCCGTTTCTGTGAGCATCCCTCACCACCTAAAGGTGTCCAGCCTTTTGGCATCTCTGGGCCACACTGGAAGAAGAAATGTTGTCTTGGGCCATGCATTAAATACATTGCAACACTTAATCACAAAAACATTTCATACTGTTATAAGTAAATTTATGATTTTGTGTTGGGCTGCATTCATAGCCATTCATGTGCCACATGCGGCCTGTGGGCTGCAGGTTGGACACCCCTAAGGGACATACTTAAGTCTCGGCTTTCTATTAAGCATCCTTGTCTCACCATGAGCCACCGTTATGAGCTGACTTCCCAGGGAAATCCTATAGCATTTAGCTTTTCCTCCGATCGCCACTGAGGATTCTTGTCTTGTGACATTTCTGATGTCCTGTAAATATTACCCTGTCAATTTCCTTGGGAAGATACAAACCCAGCACCACAGTCAATAAATACCTATACACTGACTTCCACATTGATCCTCATTGTTCTTGGAGTTACATAGACTGTGTGGATGTTTTATGTACTAAAAATGGAAGTGTCTTTTTCAGACGTGTTTTACCCGGGTCAATTTGTTTGTACAGTATTTTAGACATCTTCTAGGAAGGTAAAGACATCTCAGATCATGGTGTTTTGGTGGCATTGGGACTTGTAATTTCAAGGGCTCTGGCCATTTTCAAGTGGGCATTTGCAGTTCTGAATATCTGTTGACAAACCAAATTTCAGAATTTATGATAACCTTTTTTCCTTCTCAGCATGAATTGGAATTGCATGTATTTGAAGGCTAGTATGTAAGAGAAAGTCTCTTAGCTGGAGAGAAACTTTCTCTTCAGCCAGCTTTCCTCTCAATGAGCTTCGCAATCTCATTTTTCAACACATGATCACATCTAACTCCCACCACTGCCTGTGATATCATTATTATTGTGACCACTGTGTAGAAGAGAAAACTAAGAACATTAATTGTGAAGTAGCTGTTTGCAAATGTGACTTTGAGAATTATGAAGGTCTCAAGAATATAACTTTGGAGAATCTCAGGATATAATTTTAATAAAATCTCAGTCTCAGGATATAAATTTAGGAGATAATGTCAGGATATATTCTCTTTGGTTATATCACAGTGAACAATTTAAAGATTGATTTTACCATAGACCATGAATTTTCATCGCACATAGAACAGTGGAACTTTCACTAAAATGAAGTGGTACGTGGAAACCCAAAACATAAAGCAAAGAGACTGTGCTACATTGTGGACCTTTCAGAACGCCATCTGGAAACCACCGCTGTGGGTCAGGAGAGAGACTATTATGTAATAGTTTCCTGTGGTGTTGGTTGGACAGGGTTTGGGCAGGAGCTGGGAGTCTATACCTTTTATTTTCGTTGCATACTTTCATATGCAAAGCTGCAAAGAACAGAATTTGTTGAATTTGCTTAGAATTCAACTTAGATTGTCATTTAAGTATTTGCTTTCTTTATACTCAGATTAGATTTTTTTTTTTTTGCACAGACATGAATGCATACTTTATTTTATTGAGAGTAGATTCTGAAAAAAAATTAGTAGTAATCCAAGAGCCCTCTACTCAAGGCAGCTGTATAAATTTCTAAGTCCTTCTGCTCCAAACACTTATAAGGACTGATAAGAAGCAGAAAGGGGGTAGGGTGGCAAGTAGTCGAACTGACACCCCGGCTTGATGGGTGGTATTGCTGGTGCCCAGTAGGTGCATAATAAAGATTTGTCAGGTTGACCTGAACTGAGCCAAATTCAACTGAATTGAACTGAATTGTTGGTCACAAAGATGGTGCAGGGACTCTTCTGCCAAAACATCACAGCAAAAACGAGGACCAATTCTCCAGGGCCAGTAGAATCTAGGTATGGACGACTTCAATGTAGCTGCAGTCTGTCCAGCTGTAGTGAATTTTGCCCACTGAGAAAAACAGTCCTCTTTCTAATTTTATGTGTAACAATGAAACCCAGAGGAAATATGGCCTTAGGATCCTTTGTCACTTGGTGATTTATTATTTATTTATTTACTAATAAGTTCTCTAGCCCCAGAAACAAATGTTTCAAAGCCCTTATTATTATGGGTTATTTGAATATTTTCAAAACAAATTGACCCAACATTTTCCTTCTAGAAAAAGACGTCTTAGGTACATTTTTGAATATGCATCTGAAAAGCCCCACTTTTTAGCAGAATATGCCATCATTTTCTGGTTTGCCCTTTACTCCCTATGCACACATTTCCTTTAACATGTCACTTTTCCAGGTGACAACTGCCCTAAAGAGGCCAGTGTCCCACAGCAATATGTCAGAAATGATAAGCACTCTCCGATTACACACAGCTAAACATGAACTTTCAAACACTGGTCTTTCCAGTCTATTACCTGCTTACAGACCTTTGTTTTGCTGTCACTAGGGAGGGGAAAATGTACCGATCAATTGGGCCCGGATTTTTTTTTTTTGTCTTTGATTAACTCGTAAAGCCTTCCTCTTCTCTATTCCTTTTACTTACACAACTCGTAGTCTGTCTTAATTCCTCCTAATTGTATGAGACAACCGCATTGCATGGTCCCTCAAGGTGCAGTAGGCACAGTGCTTTGGGCTCAAGTCGGTCATAGCACTTACAAATGAGCACAAACTATGGCACTCGTGCTAAACTAGCAAAGCAAATTGTCCCCACTTTTAATAATGCAGCTTTGCACACAGAGTGCATAATGGCCTTCAAATTAAGAAATTAGTTACATTTCTTTGATAGCTCACATTCTTATTAGCACAATTGGCATACTTGCTTTGACTCCTAATTTTTCATAAAAATATCATCTCACACGAGGTATCTCATGTTCCACTAATTTTTTAAAAATATTATGATTATTATTAAATGGCATATGCCCAGCTATTTATGTCAAAGAAAGAAACAAGAAAAGAAAAGGAAAGCTCTTTGCTACGGAATGGAAACTGATAATTATGTTCTGCTCTCCACATCACAGATGCCCAGCTGGCACAATTAAAGAAATAGCTGATCAGTTCCAGTTATTGATCCTGCTAACATGTTTGTTCACGGTTGCTTCTTGTCTAATTGGTTTTTTCTGCTTTCTTAGTCTAAAAGCAAACCTTTCCAGACAGGGCTATTTTCAGACATGAGTGAGCAAGGTTTCCTTCGGTTGCCTCTAGATTTCTTTTTGATACAATAGTTTCCCTATTCATTTAGCTAGGAGATAGCCTGACAGCTAGACTTCCCTCTGAATTCCTTATTGAATTTCAAATCTGGGTTTTATACGCTTCTCTTTTTCCATGGATATCTCAGTAGCGTTGGTACAGCCACAGTCGAAGCTGTTGTCATCAGTAGGTGACATGTGATTAGGGCTGTTTACACAAACTGGGACAAACTGAAAATGAGTAAAAGATGCCACAAGTCCTATTTGGTGAGGCTTGACAGAAGCATTCATTCTCTCTTCTGCCAAAAAGGGAAAATCTAACTCAGTATAATTTCCATTTCCTGAACGTGGATTGTAGAAGCAGTGAAAATGTGTGTGATATTGACAAATTGGGGGCCCAATGGAGCATCAATTTCCAGAAACAAATGATTACAGTCTTGGTTCTGAAAAACCAATGCGTGTGGCATGGCATCCTTGCCTTTGTCCAAGTTTGTAGAAAAAGCTTTACAATTCAGCAACAGATGCTCCTGTGAAGTGGAGGCAGAGCCTGTGGGCCAGCAGAGCAGTTCACCAGTAACTGCCGCCCTGGTTCCATGGCTCTGCTCAATTGCAATGGCAGCTGTCACCAAGCTCGGGGACGCCAGTGTGCTGTCAAGATTTTAACCGCTCCCGTACAGGCAAACAATAAATGTTGCTCTTCTTTGATACTGCTAATGTTTTTTTTCCAGTGCAAGATTTAGAAGCAGGGGAGTTTGTTTACTTGAGTATTAAAATGAAACAGAAAGAACCTTTGAGGATTTTGATAGGAATTTCTATTCTCTCGGTAAAAGAAGATGGGACCAATCCATTTTTATCCAGTGTTTTCACTGTTAATTGCTGATTATGTAGTCCTGTTGCTATAAACCTTTCAAACCATGGAGAATGAGCTGATTTTCTTTCTTCAACAAAAGAGCATGTTGCAGATTATAATATTCCATTAACTTTACAGTTTTACTTTAGCACCGTATCGAGGCATTGGGACACTTTGATTTAAATGATAGAAAATTAATTTTCACTTTTTTTATTACATTTGCAATGGGAAACTAGTGATGATATAACTGCTGTGGCATAAAAATGACACAAGAAACTATGAATTTTATTTCCTTCAGAGAAAAGAAAGTGGACAATTAAAAGCTTTAACACTGTCTGTAACCAACCTAAACGTCCACAGAAGCATGGAATTTGAAAAAAGGGAAACAAGACAAAATGTGAAAAGTTTTAACCTTTTAAAGTTCTGCTTAAATTTATTAGATTGGGGGTGTAAAACAACATAGAATATGAATGTAAATAAATCACCTCAACTCAACAGCAAGTGGTTGCATATAAAAGGAATCTCCAACAGAGAAAGATTTTAACAGAGAGAGATTTTAAAGATGGAAATATAATTCAAGGATTGGCCAACTGTGGCTCCTGGGCCAAATCTGGCCCACAGCCTTTTTTTATAAATAAAGTTTTATTGGAACACTGCCATGTCCATTCATTTACATATTGTCCATGGTTGCTTTTGTGCCACAACAGTAGACCTGAGCGTCTGTAACAAAGAAATTATGGCCTGCAAAGACTAAAATATTTATAATGGGCTCTTAACATAAAATGTTTGCCAATGTCTGGTAGAATGCATAAAATATTTAAATGTAAAATATTTAGGTATTTCCTCCCTTTACAACAACAACAAAATAGAAATAAGATGGTAGGTCCTCTCTCTCTCTCTCTTTCTGTACCAGTGGGAATTGCAATGGTTGGAAGTTGTAACCCACCCCACCATTCATGTGACATGGTTTCTGCAAGTGCTGACTCTGATTGATATGTAGCTGATAGATAAACAGCATATTTGCATTAGAATCCTGGGAATTAACTTCAAAAGATACAGACTCTGACTTTCAGGCATCTCAGCTCCATCGGATTTGCTGACCTTCGACTGTGGAGACAGGGTGACATAAAGTCAGGATTGCGTGAATCCAGGATGGCTAAACCAGGATGATGCACACAGGACCACCACTTGCTGTACCAGAATGGACTGTGCTCACCTGCACAGAGAGGAATTTTCAACTGCCTCCCTTGATCTCTTTGTTCTGTTTCCCTCTCCTTATTTATAAAAACCCGTGCCTCCACTGCGAGGTGGAGATGAGCTTTGAGACCTGAGTCCCCGTCTTCCAGATGGCTGGCATCTGCAAACAAACCGCTTTCCTTTGCATCAGCACCTGCTTCTCGAGTACCGGCTTCTGAAGAGGCAGGCAGCCAGAACCACGTTCAGTTACAGTTTTTGGTGACTCAGCCAGGACAATGTGGACCCCAATAAGGCTCAGAGTCCCCGGGCTGGAGTCCCAGCTGACTTGCACTCGGTTACATCTCTGTTTCTCTCAGCACAAAAACATCCAAATGTTTAGGACAATAATACTGACTTAAGATACCAGGTCAATTCCAAAAAGAGAGCCCAAATGGAATCTCAGTGAGAATCAAAATCTAAATAAAAATGGAGACTTTGGAGCATTCCCGAAGAGATAAAGTGCTGACATAGTTCATCTACTCAGATATTTAGAAAGCACTATAACAGGAGATCCTGTCTCCATACTTTTTATTCAGTTTATTACCAGTTGGTAATGCTTTAGCTTCCAACCTATTGACTAAATCCACTCACTTCTCTGCCAACACCTTCCATAATTTTTGTCACTACCCGGTTTACCTCCTTTACACCTGTTTAAATCTATCACCACGCAGTCACAAAGTCCATGTCCTATTATTTTGTCCTTCAAGATTAGTTTATACAGGGTGGGGCTAAAGTAGGTTTACAGTTGTGAATACATGAAACACAGAGTGTATTCTTGTGTTATTTATAAATTATTGTATTATTTTCCATATGAACAACTGTGAACCTACTTTTGCCTCTCCCCATATTTGATGTCACCAACCCCTAAAATTATATATCTCTGCCTCCCCCTCTTTCCTACCCCTCTTTGCACCTCAAGCATTTAGTCATTTCAGACTGGCCTCTTTTTGAATAGTTCAAAAACTTATTCAAAAAGGAGGATTTAAATTCATTCCTATTGGGTATAATACCTAATAAGATTAAGACCACACTCCCCCCTTCCAAAAGCATCAATTTTATTACAGGAGACACATTAAATGAACGTGTTGATACTCCAGGCTTCAGAGAGTCAGACACCCACCCTGGGGAGTGCTGCTTGGCAGAGGGTGGTCTGGAGAGGTTTGGGAAGCATCACTGAAGATGAGGCTTCCTATTGCTCCTCAGGTGATTTGACCAAGCTACTGCCCACGTCTAAGACTTTTTGACAACCATATACTTCCTCTGCTCCTCCTGCTCCCACGTCCCTTTATGAGGTGGCACCAGGGACTGAATCCACCAATAAACTGTCAATCCGTTGAGGGCAAACCCTGTCTTTCCCCTCACCACCGCCTCTCCAGTTTTTGGCGCAAACTGAGTCGGAAACCCAGGTCCATTACCTAGTTAAATGCCTGAGCACGTTTGGCTGCTCAAAAGGCCCCAGTGGCTGTCTTCTTGACTCCAAGTGAAAACCAAAGTCCACGCGAGGGCTCTAAAGTCCCAGCATCATCTGGCTCCCAGCGTCTGTCTTATTGTCATCCCTCTGCTCACTGTGCTCTGGACACACTGGCTGTCTCACGTTATCCTTGCTGCCTCTTCCATTTCTTCTGCACAGTTTCACCCATGGCTACCGCCCTCACTTCCTTCGAGTCTCTGCCCATGTCATTGTTTCCCATAACCTGCCATCCCCTTACGCTTGCTTTATTTTTCCCATAGTATTTGTCACCTTCTAAGCTCACATGTAACATACCTGTTTATTTCTCTTGCTTTGTGTATCTTTCCATTAAAACATTAACTTTACAAAAGTTGGGGTTTTGTTTGCTTTCTTCGTGGTTCTCTTCCCAGGATGCAGGACAGTGCCTGGTTTACACGAGGCACATTATTTGTCTCTTTTGAATAAATTACTTCCAAAGCATGTGAACAAGAAGCAAACTTCCCATTACTCCTGCTTTCTCTCCCTCCCCTTGACCCTGTATTGTAAATATGTGCAAACAATGGTCAGTTTATAAAAATAGGCTTCTTTCCCTGTCCCTCCCCTGCATTGTGTCTCCTATTCCATGAGTTTCTTCTCATCTTCTCTCTGAGGTCATCTCAGATCAAAGAGAAATGTTTCCCCATCTCCACCCCACGTGCATTATGAGCCTTGTTTCAACGGGCTCCGTCAAACTCATGTCGCATTGCTGTCCAGCTGTTTAAAAAAATCACAGAAACTATATGACGAGTGGTCTTCTTGGCTCATCCCACTAGGTCCCAGATGGCACAGACCGTTCAGACAGCAAAACTAATATACATAGAGCCTGAAAAGGCCACTGTGTTCTGTGCCTACAGAGGAGAGAACCTCTAGAGTGATCATCATTATGTAGCCATATGACAGTCTACTCCTCTGACATATGGGCTGGGAATTGGGATGGCTGCCCCCCCCCACACTTGTTTTTAAATAGCTGAAGGGCAAAAGAGTATTTCTTAGGACCTAGTAAAACTTCATTGCAGCTAGCATGTGCTTTTCTCCCATGAAGCACTCAGTGCAGAGATACTGACAGACAATAGAAATGAACACACAAAAGAGAAATCAGGCAATGGCTTACTTATTTGTCTAGAATTATGTCATCACCATATGTAGGTAATGGCTCTACTGGGAATGTGACCCTATACACAGGAAGAGCTGTTTTACAAACAAGCAATAAGCATTCTGAGAGATGCGAACACGAAGCATGTACATGCGTGGAGAGAACCCAAATACTTTTACATCTCAGTGACTTCATGCTCTTTTCTTGTAACATCCAGTATGAAAAAACATTCACAGAAAAACTTATTTGTTCATTCCTGTGATTTTTAATTTTTTTACCAAATTAAAGTCTGTGCTTTTCCGAAATTGAACATAAGATGCAGAATTTCCGGAAGGAGCTTCACGTCTCATAATTTCTAAATAAATTTAAATTTAATTAAACTAGTTCAGCTCTTATTTGTAACATCATTTATGTCTTTTTCAATTGGAAAAAAATGACCATGTTACCATGGTCCCTGGTGGAAAAAAACAAAACACAAAAATGCAAATGATTAAAAGAGTATGTGAGTTTCCTATGGTGAGCATGGGAACTCGCATTTAGATAAGCCCGGGGCAACAGAAGCTGCTTCCCCACTTGTATATCAGCTTTTCTTTCCTCCAGCTACAAAACTCATCCTCTTTCCTTTGCAGCCCTTAGATCCCCTCCACTGCCCTTCTTATCAACTCGTCCATGATGGCAAGAGAGGTGGGACAGAATGGCAAAGGCAAAGGAGGGTCACGGTTCTGCCTGTTTGTACCATCATGGCCGTGAACTACCCTTTCCACCCAGAGCCTCCCTTTCCACCATGGCAGCTCCTCCTCATCCCAGCCCCTGGGTCTCTGTTACCTCCCCCACATCTGTCACATGCCTCATTCCAGAGTTCCTACCGATGTTTGAATACTCATAGCATAAAGAGCTTTTATCCTGAACCCCCAACCTTCTTTGGCTGTAGGAAATCCCACCAGTAGCTTCAAGCCTACAACCAACACAAGAAGGTTAAGTGGGAAGAAAACACAGTGCTCACTTCTAGGCCTGCAGTTAGGAGGAGGTGTGTTCCTGGTATTGACATTGGCTCTGGCAATGTGCTTCCCCACAGGAACCTTGTTACGTGTGGTATTGGATCCTTTCATACCATACGACCAAAGCACCTCAGTAGGTGAGAATGGGGAGAAGGGAGGTCAATCCCCACAAACACTCACATGCCAAGTTCATAAGGAAAGGGGGAAACTTTGGAACTGTTGCAAAACTTTTCCCAAATTTTACTGAGATATAACTGACATACAACATTGTCTAAGTTTAATGTGTACACGTGGTGATTTGGTACATGTATGTAGTATGAAATTATTACCAGAGGAGGGCTCGTTAACATCTCTGTCACCTCACATAAGTACCTTTCGTGTCTGTGTGTGTGCACGCCCAGAACACTTAAGGTTGACTCTCTTGGCAGCTTCCTAGTGTAATACAGTATTGTTAACTATAATCACTATGTTGTACATTAGATCCCCAGAACTTATTTATCTTATAACTGGAAGTTTGATATCTTTGACCAGCATCTCCTCAGTCTCCCTACTACCCAGCCTTGGCAACCAGCATTCTACTATCTGTTTCTGAGTTTGACTTTTGTAGATTTCACAGGTAAGTGAGATCATACAGTTTTTGTCTTCCTCTTTTGTCACAAATGGCAGAATTTCCTTCTTTTTTATAGTCCACGGACTGGGCTGACTTCCTATGCATGCTGACTAGCTATCTGCAGAAACTTGCTCTTGCCATCATCTTCAGCACAAGCAGGGAACCTCCTTTGGGGTGGGGCTGGGGTGTGGATGACACACATGCAGTGCTGTGGGTGCCCATGGGTCAGAGGAGGGGATCTGTAGGAGAAGTTTCCCCAGTGGCTCATGGGCAAGCCTCTCAGTGAAGTCCCTGATATGTTTGTGTCCCTTTAATGTGCTCCATTTCAAGCCCTGGTGGCTATTCTCACAGCCGATCGCCCCTCCCCTGAGGTGTGCAGCTCATAATTCAGTAGTCTGGATGTGGCCAGAGAGAGATGGGTCTCTTTGGCAGCGTTCTGCAAAGCTGAGGAAGCCGGATGCCCACTCACACACAACTACTTCCCCCCGCACCCCCAGGGGAAATCACAAGCCAGAAAATGCTCTGTTGTCACTGAGCCAAGCTGCCTTGAGGAGGGGTGAGGTAGATAAAGTTGAATTGTTCTTCTCACCTTCCCATTAAACTTCTCTGCTGGATCCACAACTTCCACAGATGCTCTCATCCATGGATGACTGTCTAAGACCATGTTCGCTAGGAGCTCCCAGATCATGGTGAAAGGGGCTGGAGCCAGGTCATGAGGCACTTCAGGGTCCACAGCCAGAATCAAGGTCCGTATACCTATTTCCTGATGTGTGGGTGCACGAGACTCCTCCCAGGTCCTTTGGTGCATGGTGCTGGTGACAGAACCAAAGCCAAATGGAGCTGTAGCCCAGTCCTTACGGGTATGGAGCTGTTTACAAGTCTATAGCTGGGGCCACCGTCAGCCTATCAGCCACCTGGCTGTGTACCTGTCTTCTTGAAACAGCACCCCTGCTCTTGGACTGTACTAGGTTTCTAGTCTCCTACCAGGATCTCCCAACTCACACAAAGTCACTTTTGTCCATGGATGGATTACGAATTCTGGTTGGGAAGAGGGGGATATGAGCAAGGGATGTCTTATTCAGCCATCTTGCTTGATGTCAAGCTCTGGTAATTTTCAAGGTCATCATAAATAAATAAGCCAGTTGAAAACTGCTAACCTGAGCCCTGGCTGTCTAGCTCAGTTGGTTAGACCCCTGTCTCCATATGCTGAGGTTGCGAGTTCCATACCTGGTCAGGGTACCTAGAACAAGCAATGAATGAATGCATAAATAAGTGACACAACAAACTGATCTCTCTCTCTCTCCTCCTCTCTTCTAAAATCAATAAACTTAAATATTTAAAAAGGAAAACTGCCATCCTGAAATTTCACACAAAACTTTCTTTTCTTTGGATAAAGTTAATTTTTGCAGATATCTGCATCATCACAGTCAACTAATTTGCCTTCCACACTGGTTATGAACTGAATCATGTCCCTTTCCAAACTCATTTTTTTGAAATCCTAGCCCCTACAACCTCAGAATGTGACTGTATTTAGAGACAAGGTCATTGGGGGTTAATAAAGTTAAAATGGGGTCACAGGTGGGCCCCAACCCCACATGACTGGTTTCTCTACAAGAACAGGTGATGAGAACACAATCACAGAAGAAAGACACAGGGAGACAACGACCATCTGCAAGCCAAGAAGAGAACCCTGAGAGAAAGCAGTTCTATTGACATTTCGATCTCAGACATCTAGCCTCCAGAATTATGAGAAAATATTTTATTTGTCACTTAAGTCATCTAATTTGTGGTATGTGTTACGGTAGTTCCAGAAAACGAATGCAACATCATTAAACATTATAACCGGCTTATAAATAATGTGATCCTAATTGGCAATCTTAATATGTCTAACTTTGTTTCCATGTGAAAATTGTGTTCAAGTCGTTAACCTATTAGGGAGGAACTTTTGAGATGCTATTTCTGTTGGGGACTGCTACCTAGGAGAAGTCTCAGTACTTCTCAAATCCCAGTCTTATAATCTGAAAGAAAACACTGGAGGTACCTACCTAAGAAATCCTTCTCATATCTGAATTCAAGAATTAGAAATCTGGCAATTCTGTGATGACAAAGGCTGAAGTCCATCAATAATATTCCTTCTCCTCTCCTTCCACTATAATAGAGTCTTTAGGTGGGTATAACAAGCAACACATTACAAGTATATTTCCCAGTCTGCATCCCAGGGAAGAAAGTTTGACCATAAAGCTGGGATCTGAGTGATGTAATGAACAACCTTCTAGTCACATCCATAAAGAAGAAAAAACATGACCTCTTCCTTTTACTCCTGAGTCTGAGGGTGAAAATGGGGATAGGCCTACCTCCAGGACATCAGTACTCTTAAGATTTCAGAAATTGACATAGAAGGAGCTTCAGTCCCCAACACTGCTGGGCTGCTCAACATCCGGGGTATTCAGACTGTTACATAAGATATAATCGGTATCTTATTTAATCCACTGTATTTGGAATTCATTGGTAGACTAGATTATATTTTAAGTAATATTCAAATGCTGTGAAAGGAGAAAATAGATACAGATCTGGAAAGGAAGGAACAAGAGAAAAAGAGTGAAAAGTTTCTCATGTATATAATTAATCAGTGCATTGACTTATTACTTAAAATCAATACTTTTCTATACTCAATAAGGGAAAAATAAGTGACTAAATAGAAAATAGGCTTCAAAAAAGATATTCATGTGAACCACAGACATGTGAAAAGGTGCCAAACCTCATTAGTTCCCCCAAACAATACCACCTCACACTTCTGGATGCTAAAACTCAAGCCGTTGACCACACCAAGTGTTTTGAAGATGTGAGACAACGGGAATTTCCTTATGCTGTCTGCTGTTTAGAAGGAAAATGGTGCAATCATGTTTGAAACCTCTTTGGCAGCATTTACTGTCAAGAGTTGATCATATATGCATCCCCTATGTCCCACCAATTGTAGCACCTAAAGAAATGTGTGCATATATTTCTCAAGAGATACACATGCTGGAATGTTCTTAACAGCTTTATTTCTACTAGCCCCAAACTGGAAACATCCAAATGTCTACCAATCATAGAACAGATTAATAGATTGCGGAATGTTTAGACAATTGAATATCATACACAGAACAACATGGATGAATATCAGAAATACAACACTGAGTGACAGAAGCCGGGTGCAAGAGTAGAGACACTCCCTGACCTATTGCTCCTAGCCTAAGTGAACTGCGGGTTCCGGTAAATCCCAGCCAGTTCTTCTCTCTTGCTTCCTGATCCCTTCATGATACCAACATACAAACACTACTTGAACGAGGACATTCAAGCCTTAAACAAAGACAAATTCTTCTTCCTAGGCTAGTTTAGCCAAATAAAATAGAAGGAAAGGCCATGAGACATTATTATAAGGGAAAAAACATTTTCATTATAATATTTACAAGAGGCACGTTCATAAGTTTTGGATTACAAAGCAAAGAAGGTAAGCTTCCAGTGTCCAGGTGCACGGCTAGAAGCTGGGACTCACCAAGGAGAGGCTGTTAGCTGACTGGTAAGAGGATCTGGACAGAGAAGATTGTTAGTCATAGGACTGGAGAAGAAAGATCTTATTAAGAAGTTATCTGAATACATTATGGAAAGAAACCATGCTTAGAAAACTGGGTTTTAGAGCCAGGTAGCCCGAGGTTGTCCTCAGGACAATTTCCTATCTGTGTAATTTTGGGCAAATTACTTTACCTCTCTAAGCCTCTATCTGCAACATGCGAGAATGTTTGTTTCTACCACGCAGAGATTTGGGAATATATATATAATGCTAAGTAAATTTAAGGTCTAATTATTTCTATACTTACTAATAATTTTATTATTATTATTATTATTATCACACACACAGCTTAGCAGGGATATTGCCATTAAGGTATACGATTCTCCATAATTATGTTTTATATAATATATAAAATGCTTGTATGTTTATCATTACTGAATCTTAGGAAGAGATTTTATGCTTAGAAACTTTCTTGACTAAGGTATTATTGTTCTTGAGAAACTCTTAATAGGCTATATTCTGGGTGTTCTTATCTACACAAATGTTAAGAGTACCGCTTAGGGGTCCCCTGTCCTACTGTGCAAATATAAAACTAAAAAATGCCATTAGCCTTTCATTACCAGATTATACAGATGTGAGCAAAAATAGGCTTACAGTCGTTAACATAGAAATGAATACAATAATTAATAAATAATAATACCAGAATAAACTCTATGTTCTGCTTACTCACAACTGCAAACCTACTTTTGCCCACCCCTGTATGTTCGTTAGAGGTCCCCTATGCCTTTGTGACTCCGTGCCACACAAATCAATTGAAAAGAAAAACAAGGGCAATTATCCATATAATTCAAGCAGGAAACATCTCGTTAGAAATAAATTTAAAAAGAAAACTTTATTGAATTATGTTTTCTATGATGAAGCTCACCATGGGGTTGTTCAACTGAGCAGTTTGTAATATTTGTGTCACCTTTCTGTGCCTCTGAATTCTGGTTTTACTTGCTTTTATGGCATGATATTTAGTGTTTTCATAAACAGATCTCTAAAATATGGAAATCTTATTTGTACACATGGATTTGCAGAGAAACACCTGTGTTAATGCTCACTGTCTAAGATCGTTAGGAACAAAGAAGCCCCTGGATGCTACAAACTGGAATTTCTAATCTTACCCCCCACCAAAAAACATGTGTAATTTTTTTGCAGTCTGAATTTATAGACTGTTTTGGATTCTCACATTTCCATAGTCATTTGCATAGTACAGAAAACATATTGCATAACAAGTCAGTCAAGCTAAATTATAGGCAGTTCTTTTCAATCAGGCCACTGCAGTTCTGTGTTGCTCAGTTCAGCTCCTGTCTCCCACTGCTCAAATGTTGCCATGGTGACCAATTTTTGTCATGTACATTCCCAGGTCCCATGCGGCCCCCTTATTTATAGTACTTTGCCATCACAACAGTGACTGCTAGCTGTTATCTTATTATCTAATCTCCCCTTAGTAATACATATCACCTTTAAGTTACCTGGGTGTGTTCTTGAAGCCTGAGTATAAGTGACATGTTACATAAACAAGAAAATAAATTTCTATTAAATAAAACGATAATGATGACAACACATAAATAAGACTCCTTATTCCTCTGTAAGTAGGAGCTCTATATAACTCCCTTACCGTTCTCTAGCTATATCATTGCCTGTGTCATTGGAAGACCAGTTTGATTCTTTTATGGCAAATGGAATGACAAGATTGCAAAACTGTTGAGCTGAATTTGAGCATGAGGCAGGCAATACATCTGATTGCTGAGCTTTCCACTTTGATGGCAGTTGAAAAACGCAAACTATGGGGATATTGGAAGAAGAAACTGGGAGGTACTGAGATGGTCTAATTTGCCCAGATGCCTAAAAAGACAATGTCATACGGATAAACTAAATCTCACCTCTCTTTCCTTCCTAAACATGGTAGGCTGAATGTGTTTTGAGTAAAAACACAACCTTAAAAACCATCACAAGAAACCAGATCAAAGACATAAATAGAACAAAATATGCACAAGAGATCTCATCCAGGATCAAAGATGTGAATGTAATTGCTATGAATAAGAAGTGCAGAGCTCGCCAGAACACAATGTCTTCAGCACACAGAGATTGCTACCAAAAAAAGAAAAGGAGGGGGAAAGTGTCTTTGGGAAATCAAACCTTCCACAGAGCAAGTGAAATGTCTTTATTTTTCCCTTTGCAGTAAGCAAAATTTCTATGCCAGTCCATCGAAATCATCAAATATGGAGCAATGTTCACTGAGTCTGGAGGTGAAAAGCATGTCCGAACCCTTCTAAGCACTTTTCATGTCATTTTCCTGCCAAAATCTACCCCCAAAACTTTAATTTTTAAAAATGGTTCACTGTAAATCAGCCTGGTATAGAGAGTTTTCAAGACTGTGAAGTATTGAGGTAGTATCATTTGAGAGAGCAGCTTGGCTTGTTAAAATGAAGTAATTAATTTAATGCATATGGGAAAAGAAAAAAGTAGGAGGAGGTCCTTTTATTAAATATTTATCACTGGAGCCCTGGGTGGATGCCACTCAGAGAGGCAGTCATTAGAGATGGGACACTGATTGAAGTGAATAGTAAGCAGTGCTCTACACTAAATAACAATTGCTAATTTCTTAGAAAAAAAAGTTCTTGAGATTCTTTGACACTGCTCTTTTAGAGTGTCTTACTACATGCACTTAATTTTAAGTAATTCAGTCTTTTTAAAACGTCTGTCTGACCTTATAGAACTTTCCTCTCATTCAAGTCAATGAATCTAACTGTTAACTACCGCTCTACAGTAAAGGTGGAGGAGAGAGAGGGAGAGGGCCGGGGAGCGTGAAACAGAGAGAGAGCAGAACACTTGAGAGCAGATGGCTATCACGAATGAAGCTTATACCCGAAAAAAGAGGAGAAATCGCAAATGAATAATCCATGCTTGTATTTATCCTGCTAGGGGAAGACAAATTTACGAACCAAAGTAAAGCTTGGTCAGATATGCTAGCCCTGAGTGTACACTGCCTGAACTTGATTCTTGGAAGTGAAAACCACTGAGAAAACAATGCATATCTTACTGCATTAAATCTGTGTGTTGATATATCCATACACGTTTACCCTTAGAATATGGATGTTATGATTGTAAATACTTTTAAAAAATATTCTAATTTTGAGCAATCTATTTCTATGGGGAGAATGCCACCATAGTCCCTGAAATCATTTGGAGACTATTTTTAACATTGTAGTGTTGTTATGGAGAGCACAATTTTCATATCATTCTAGATCCCTGAGAATTATCTGACTTTTATTCCGACTAAAGATCTTTACATGTTTAATGAGCTAATTTCCTGGGCTCACTTCATTTGAGAGCAAAATGCAACAAAGCACCACTCCAGGACATAGGCCCCTTACCACAGCAATTTCATCGTAACGTGAAGTCCGAGAAGATGACGGCCATGTTTAGTGGGGTCTGCAAGGGGCTGTTTGTGGGAGGGGGACAAAAGACATTATGAATAAATCTAGAGTGACACTGGAGTCTGTGTCTCCTTAGCCCTAAGTACGGTAAAACAAACAGCAACAACAGCAAAAACTTGGGCAGAGAAGGCAAGTCCCCTCCCCATAGCACATATCCCTATAGCACAATTTTTTTGGAAGAAAAAGAGTGGATTACTGAGAAAGGGAGTCTTTTTCCTGTAGCATCTGGAGTCCCTAAGAGAAATGCTCTTTCCCCCAACCCTCCATCCGTGTCCACATTGCTAGGCACAAACTGCCTTGGAGGCTTCTATTGACTCCATTTTCAGGGACTTTAGAAATGTGGAGATAAGAAAAAACATGGGCACTGTTCCACAGCCAAAAAGCACAGTTGTAGTACCACTGATCACCACCACCTTTGGGACTACTTTCTTGACAAGCCAGTAAAATGGTCTGGTAAAATGGGACAGCATTTCTCTGAGTGACTAACATTGGAGTGGTAACGTGAGTGTCAAGGAGAGGCAATCCTCCCTCCCCACCAGGGCACATGCAGCAGTGCTGGGAGCCAATTTTGGCTGTCACAGCTGCCATCTGGTAGGTAGAGACCAGGGATGCTGTTCAACGTCCTGCAATGCACAGTACGGAACCCCTCCAAGAAAGAATTATTCCACCCGAAATGTCAATAGTGCTGAAGCTGAGGGATCCTGCATTAGACAGTTCGTTCACTTTTCCCTCCACTGTTTTCTGATTTCCGTAAGCATTTTTACCAAAAGTTTATATTTGCTTTCAGGAAAATCAAATCACAGCTTCTCTTAGGTAACAATCACCTACTTGTAACCCATTCACAGCAGTGATGCTTATGGTGCCTGGAATTCATGTATTGAAAATGTAAAGTTTTATAAATATTCAGTTTGATTTTTGGAATTGTAACTTAGAGACTGGGCTTAAGCCCAAGCCTTTTGTTGGGAGAAATTATTCTCTACACCATTGTTTCATTCTTGCATCCCCCTTGTGATTAGGGGTCTGGTACCCAGAAGTGGCTTGGCAGCTCCACAGCCCACACTCCTACATCGCTCTTTGTGTAGAGACTTCTCAAAAGCCAGGCAAACTACAGATAACATTTTTACCTTGGAAGTTAGTTGATTTTTACAAATTATGGCCTTTACAAAAAAAGGAGCAATTTTCAGCCATCTTTGAATCCCATTTTCTCTTGAAACACAAAAGGTAGACTTTTGGTGATTTTATCAGAAAACTCAAATACATTTTTAAATAAGAGACTTGCTGTGGTAGGAATTATTTTTTTAAAGAGTGTGCTTTGTGCTAACCTTTTTGACTTATAGAATCCTGCTAGTTCTAGTCAGGACTCTAGAGGTGATGGGTTGCTAGGGAAGAACACTGAACTGGCCTATGCAGTTGAGTGTGGCATTGATGCAAATATAACACCCTGTTTTCGCTGCGACCCACTTCAGCGAAAGATGCACACTAGATACCATCATGAACTCAGAAACCAGCTTTGACCCGCACACTATGGCAGGGCCCACTGGACACTAAGTCATGAGATCCTGTAGTAACACGCAGTGTACTCATTACCAGTCATTGATTTCTAAGAATTCTATTTAAAACAGATAAAACAAGACTTTTACTTGAAAATTCCTCTTACCCATTGTCAAGCTACCCTTGAACTTTTGGCTGTATTTCTTTAGTAATATTTTGTAACCCAAGGTTTTCAATCAGTCATTCAAAGATATCTATTCAGTGCCCACTGCCTAATAGATAAGTATAAACTTTTGCTAGGCTGACTTCTGAATGTGAAAAGTATTTCCTAAAAAAGTTAAAAAAAAAATCTAAGAAACTTGTGTTTTTCCTAAAGTCAGTGTTTCCCAAAATGTCCTGAGCATAAGAATGTCTGGATTACTTATTAAAAGAAAAGACTATTAGCCTAACTAAGGCTTCTGTGGGAAAGTCCTAGAGAGCTGTATTCTTTAAATAGCACCCAGGGAGTCATAGGGTTTGGCAATTTGGGAAACAATGCCTTAGAATGCACATGTATATGGGAAACCACAAAAGACACCATATTGAATTATAAATAGATTGGGGAGCCTGATCAAGATCAAAAGCCTGTTTGATCCTTACAGAGCACTTACAAAAGTGTCTGACAGATAGGTAACTTTTAATAAGCATTAGAGACGATTGTTTTTCCTCGTCATCCTCACTGTAGATGAGAATTATCCTTTCACTGGGTCACCCTTGAAAAACTATTAGCCTTCTCAGTCAATGGGCCTGCATGTTGTATTTACTGCCTATGTGACCCTTTTCCTCCTTTTACTCAGGCATTTGACCAAATTCCTATCTCTTTTTCACTAACTCTCTTATTTTGATCGCTTCCTTATCTCCCCTTTTAACTGAGTGCTCCTCATGATACTGACTTCTCCGAGAGTCATTTAATTCTTCATCTGTGAACACAAGGAGCCCTTCCTGGGAATTCTAACATTCCATTGATAGCCATCAAGGAATGCACCTTGATTCTACCCTCTAAATGCAATGTACCTGTAACCTGGAGTCCAAGAGTGATTATTTAAAATAAATCAGAGATTCCCAGGAATCTGTGTGGCTTTCACCCTCTATACCTAATTTTACTTCAGTCCACATTTAAATATTAGTTAAGAGTATTACCTTTGAGTGGTCGAACCCACTCACACTTCCTACATATGGAGGATGTGTTGAAACTGTAAGAACCCTGATGACATTCTGATTTTTCTGCTATTCAGTAGAAATCCCTGTGCCTACTCACTGACTTATCTCTCCATGATTACTTTTATATTCTCTATTATATAATGGTTGCAACAATACTAAGAAAGGAACAGTAATGGGTATGTATAATTAATCTGCTCTTTTCCATATTACTCATCATTGCAGCTTTTCCTAAGGAAAAACTATTTTCTGAATAAATCAGACATGTATGATTCATGTCATTGAGCAGAGAGAGAAAAGGAAGCTATTTCTGAGGTGTACTACCAACTCTAACTCATGCACCTAATATAAATTTCGTGAAGTGGAATTGTGCAATTCAGAGATCTCATCACGTTTTTTTAGGAATTCCTGTATGTATACAGATGGCTTCATTCACTAAGAGAATGTTTTCTTCTTAAAGAGTTACTTAATTCTTTTATCTGCTGATTCTATCCCTTCTATTTTTAGTGAAATGTATCAGGGGTACCTCCGGAAATTCCTAAATGGCCACAAGCCACTGCTACTCTGTGTTAAAAAGAGGTTAAACTGCCCAAAGCCCTAATTTCAAGTCTTAATTGAATGCCAGCGATTCAGCCATGAGCCGGATCCCCAGAAGAATGCCGGAGTTCTCCGTGGGCTCCACACAAAGGGGATGCGTGGGTAGATGCCATCTGCAGCTCAGGGGCAGGGAACAAAAAGCCATTTGAGGAAAAGGGAATTTCTTACAGATATGATATAATGGGGAAGATCTGAAAGTCATCCATCATGCCTGTGACATACATCACACCCAACAACAGCCCAAAGCCACGAGATGTCACGTACCGCCTGCGGCGTGTCAGGCCCTCTGGCATCAGCACTTTTGTGCATCCTGCCACCTCCCCTTTGTTGCCCACTTGCTGCAGCGCCTGGGGAGGCCCATGAATGCCTCTGCCCACCGCCTCCCCAACGTTTGCTAATGCGGGCTTTATTATCACACACTCCAACAGGCACTCGGGACACATTCATCCCCTGACAGAGAGTGACAGTCAGAGCCGAATAAGGCTGCCGATGCCACCAGATGTTGCTGGACCGCATAAATTCGGTTAGCGCAGCCACACGGCTCTGAGAGGGGCAGAACAACATGGGCCAGGCGAGGCCACATGGCCACTCTGAAGCTCACAGGCAGACAGCTGCTCAGAGACACGGAGGTTAGGGAGAGGCGCCCATTCCCTTATTTCAGTTTTATTTTTACAACACTGAGTTTTAAGTAATTACCGCAGAATTTAAAATTCAGATTGGGTTAAGATGAGCAAGTAAAATATATAAGCTATGTTTTCATATCACTGTGTGATAGCAACCTGTCACTTAGATGCAAGTGTTGATCTTTTCAAAGTACCACATGGCATGTGGATGCACCCGCGCACGCGCACCCACTGAACATAGAATGAGAATCATTCAATTTGTGTCACATTCTCTTGCTTTAACTTCCGTATTTGTTTCTATCTCATCTTCCCAATGAACTTACAAACTCTCTAAATGCAGGGGCCATGGGGAGGGGTGGCCCTTTGGTCCTCACACGGCCTAATTCAATACTAAACACGTACCACCTGCTTGATGACCAACCAGATGATTTTAAAAGGGTTTGGTTTTGCTTTTGCTGTTTCCAAAGACTTTCCATGAAAATCAAAGACAACACACAGAGTGAAAAAAACCAAGATGAAAATTATTGATATGGAACATAAAAAACATAAAGCTAAGCAGTTACACTTCATCACTTGAATTGAGTATATTAGTACCCTAAAATTCCTATGCTTGTTCAGAATGATTTTCCAGGTTAATAAACTAAAAATTGCGCCAACACTTCATGTTCCAGACTTGTTTATAACACCGTGTAAATAGCCTACTTGCAGGTGCATCTATGTGTACTTGTTACTAACTCATAGCAATCCATAAAAACTACAAAAAAGGACACTTTTTCAGAGCAATAACTTGTTTGAATGTCACATAACTGGGCCTCTGGCTGACTGAATGAGTTGTAGTGTTTTGAAACAACTCTACAAAAATACCAACCATATCCTGAAGCATTTATCTAGGAAATTCTATGTAATCTGTGCCTCGTGTACTGGTTTTTATCTCTGCTTCAACATCTTTTGTGTAAGCCCACATTAATTACTTCTTCTTAGATCTTAATTATTCTTGCTTCTTCTGGCACTTTGTGAATCTTAACCACATAGAGAAAAAGAGTTAATTTGCATTCTGGTAAAATTATTGTATTTATGCTTCAATATATTCTTTTGTTTGAGTGCCAGAAGTTGGTAGAATTTCAATATTGTATTTTATCCTGAACCAACTTCTATTTTAAGCATTGATGAAATAAAAATATTTCATATTTATACATGTATACAAATGGTAGAGTTTGACTGGTGGAAATAACAGGTCCTTATTCTGTTTGATGGAAAATTCATACTTAGTTTCAATTTATAAATTGTGGAACAAAATCTGGGGTGGAAAAGGTCACAAAACCAAATCAAGTGCATGATTACAAGTAATTATTAATTATGTTATTGAAAACACAATAAAGGTACGGTATCTAATCTAGTTCTTCATCTTCAAGTCAAACAAAAAATATGAACCTAAGGACAATAAGAATTTATTCAACATAAATTCCCTATAAAACAATGTTTTTTTGTTTCTTGTTAGAATTAAAAATAATTTAAATGCACAGATTAAATGAAAGGAAGAGATGATGCTAAGTAAGTTAATCAGTATTTTAAGTATCTGTTCCTTTGAGGTCAAGACTGATATTCTAACTTTGATGAGTAAGGGTTTATCTTTAAGTCAACATAAAGCTATGTGTGAAAATGTAATTTGCATGCAGAAAGGACACGTGGACAAAGCCAAAGCGGGTAGGTTCAAGGGTGGGAGGCAGCAATGGGTGGGGCAGGGGGCGAGGTGGGGGGCGGGGGGGAAATGGAGTCAACTGTCCTTGAACAGCAATAAAAAAAATTATAAAAAATAAAAACAATGAAAAAGAATAGAAACAAGAAAATGTAATTTATAGACTACATATATAAACACCAAGGACACACCAGAGAACAGAGTCTACATGTCCCTGTGCCACCTCACCTGAGTGGCCTTCTCTGACACCTTGCCCCTGCCACAGCAGTGTTCCTCTGCTGTCAGCTGCGGTGACCTTTTATCATTTATTGCATTGTGTGACTTCCTCATTTACTTTATTGTCCCTTTCATCCACTACAAGTTTACTTCCAGGAGGACAGGCCCTTTGCTCCTTTGGTCCCTACAGCATTTCTGGCACTTCCAATCGTGCCTGGCACTCAAACATTTTGAATATATATGGGACACGTGTTCTTTTGGAAAGAGATAAAGGAAGAACACCAAGAAGGCTTTGCATGAGTGTAATTATGATCTTATAATGTCAGTTGTAATATAAAGTATTTCATTCAAATTCAGTGTTTTACACAGAGTATTTTAGTATGCGTTGCACAAATAATCTCTTTCAGTAAATCATTTTCAATAAGTACTTTTCCATCGAGTAACTGAAAAGGGATTGTGAAAGGTTACAGATAATACATAATAAAGCTCCCTGATTAAAATTTCTGAAATCCCCAAGGTATTATTCTAAGACTCAAGAAATAAAGGCCCATAAAAATCAATTAAATGAAATCAAGTTCCGCATGTTGTATTCAATACTTAGATTTTCTGAATTTTATATAATGTTTATGTTTGCCACAAAAAATGCATTATTTATGCCTCCATTAGATTTCCTGATGGTGAGCGACTATAATGATGAATGAGGAGATGTTCATGATCACAGAGAATAACATGCACACTATTTTAAAAGTTTCAGCAAATGCATGTAATACTGGAATGACAAAATAAATTACAAACAATCTGAAATGTTTGTATGTAACAAGCACCTCTAATTCTAGTTAGATCTAAGTGTACAGACAGATAAAAAATGTTGATAAAAACAGAAAGTATCCATAGTGAGAGATTTTAGTGAGTGAAATCTTTCCTCTAGGGGACTTGAGATTATACTTTGGACAAAGGAAAACATTCGATGCTTTCAAAAACTTAAAAATGTAGTTCTCTTACCAATTGTCTCAGATGGTTTCCTTTAGCTGCATTTTACCATGGTTGCCTGACTTCAGTAGCCAAACAGCTGGCTGAGACAACTGCCAGAAGACAGATTTGATGCAGTCCTACACCTACTGGTACCGTGCGCTGGAAACTGCACCAACGCCGCGCTCCAGCTCTCTCTTTGGGGCAGGACCAGAAACGCACGGCATTTCACTCTCCATGCCCTGTCTTTCTTTAAACGAAGTCGTTGGATATTTTTGCAAAGCTGAATGCACATTTACAAGAGTGAAACATCAAAAAGTATGAAAGGCATATAGAAAAGTCCCCCCTTCCCTTAAAAAGACTTTTGGGGTTGGTTTCCCAATGTCACCAAGAATTGAGTTTGCATCTTCATTTTCTGTTCTGCACCTTGCTCTAGAGAATTTCTAAGAGGTGTGTTAGAGTGATGTTTATCCCAGACAGTCTTACCTTCTTGTCTGAAGGATCAAACTGGGGCCCTTGTTCTTTCTCCAATACCCTGGTCTCTCCATGGCTCATGCCTGCCTGACTGAAAACTTGCTCTATTATCTCATATCCTATAAAGGGACATCCTTCCGCCGACTTTGCGTTTTCTAAGGTGGCCTAGTCCTCCAGCAGCCGTCAGCGCCAACATTCTGCACAGAATCATCCAGACTCATTGCCACCATCTTTTCACCATCACTGACTCACTCCTTAACTTGGTGAAATCTACTTTCTACACCTCCGCCATCATCAAGCCCTTGCAAAGACACGCATGCACCCACACTCACGTGCACACAAACACAGGCTTTAATGTAGTTTCTCTTTCTAAGACCACCGAGACCTACTCATCGTCCTACCAACAGTTCCTTTCTCACCAGCTGCTCCGTCACCCTCCAAAACTGCAGGATTTCTCTTCCTGTATCCCCTCCTTTTGGAGGATCACTTGGCCCAACCTGCCTTCCTTCTCCCCTGAGGGTACTGCCTTTGTTTCCTTCATTGGTGCTTTTTCTCCTTTCCAGTTTTGTTTATTTCAGAGCTTTGTTTCTATACCCCCCACCCACTATTGCTTCTTTGCAAGATAATACAAAACCTTAGGCAAGTTACCTTATTTGCCCATCTGTAAAATGGGCTAACAGTAATGACTACTTCAAACGCCCACTGTGCAGCTTAGAATAGTCCCTGGCATATGGTAAGCACTATAATATTAACTCTCGTTCCAAAATAAGACAGAGGAATGCTATATTATTTCTTTTATAAACTCTTGTTTGGAGGCTGTTACTGATATATAGTGTTAATAATGTTATAGAGCCTATAATGCACTAATCATTAATCAGTTACTGAATATTTTCTGAAAAATTTCATCATCCAGATTTTGTGTGTATGTGTATATATTTTTTGAGAGGCTCTAAAAAACTTCAGAAACCTAAAAATTCCTAATTCAGTATATGCACCATTCCCACAGCAGTGGAGCTCCCATTGTTGCCAGGGTTATCAAGTTTCTGAAGTTCAGTATTCAACTTGTTCACTGTTAATTAATATGTGGCTCTGATCTACTTGGGAAAACTGTAAAAAGCAATTAAGAGCAAACCAGACCCAAGAATAAAAGGCAGGCTTTTCTTTTCTTTTTTTTATCTTTTCCCAGAGTTTCAATGTTTTTCACTGTACGTCTCCATGGGTGGGTTAGGAGGTGGAGCAATTTATGAGTAATTTATTTTGAAATTGTCGTAGGGGGGAGTCAGCATTTCTCCCTCAACCTGCACCTTCTTTGCAGAGTTGCTGGGTCTCCCTGTTCTCTGACCTCTTTCCCCTGGGTGGTCTCTCTCTCCCTGAGTGATGGTAAAGGCAAGGGAAGTCAAACAGATGGAGCAACGAGGACATGTAACCACGTGCCTTTATTGCCCTGTGTACAGGTGGCGGAAAACCACTTTACTTCGTAACTCACATCCATTCCTTTTGTGATCTGTTCTGTGTAGTATCGAACTCTCCCCAAGTCCTCTCTCAACCACCACCCCCTTAGTGGAGCTAGCAGACAAGTGAGGATCTGCCTGTAATTATTGCTTAATTCATTTGCATGTGGATGTTCTCATTAAAATGTCATTAACATGGGGGGAGGGAGTCTGGTTGCCAGAGCAACCAGGAGTGGGGCAGGTGCAGTTCAGCCTCAAATGGATTCTGGGCTGTTTGGTCAAATTCCACCTGTATCCCTGGCTCGTATCACTCTTACAGTTGCCAGAATGAAAACATTCTGCAGCTTTACCCTCTTTATCTTGGCTGTGTCTCTAGAAATTCTTGGTAACCTGTACAGTTCTGCCTGATTTACTAATAACTGCTTTTATTTTAACTAGCCATGCTGGGGACTTCAGCTTCTAGTCTGTGCTGTCTAATACAGTAGCCACTTGCTTCATGGGACTACAGAGCCCTTGAAATGAGATTAGCTGGAATGTGTTATCGGTGTAATAATACACACAACGGTATTCAAAGACATAGTATGAGAAAAAAGTGTAAATTATTTCAATAATTTTCTTAATTTTGAATATGTGTTGAAATGGTAATACTTCAAATATGTAAGGTTAAATAAAATATATGGTCGATGTTGATTTTAGCTAGTTATTTACACTTAAAACACAACTAAAACATTTAAAATTAACTATGTGACTCAGATATATGTTCCATATTATATCTTTACAGGCAGCATTGTCTTGGATGATGGATTCCTCTTTCAAATCTCTCTGATCAGTACTGCGTTCTTAATTCTTATTGAATTTACAATAGCTGTCATCATCCGCAGAACTTCTTCACCTAATTCTTTCTGGATTGCCAAGCAATTTGCTTGTTTTCACCATCATTTCATAAATACTCTTAGAGGTTAAGGAAGTCAATTTTCTGATCAGCACAGGAATTTCCTCTTAAAGCATTGCTGTAGATGATGCTTCACCAGGCCCTGCCTGAGTCTTTCCCTGGGGCCACCACCTTACAGAACACCAGATAGAGGAAAACTCAAATCTTAAGAAAGGTTTTCCTTACATGGACAAAAAATCTGCTTCCCCATGAAGATTACCCGCTGATCTGAGTTCTGCCCTTGGAACAAAGTAGAGTCGGGCTGCTGCTCTTCCACAGGACAGCTCTCCATTTACCCAGAGACAGCTGTCAGGGTCTAAATGAAGCTTCTCTTTGTTAACCATTACCCACTCTCCTCAACCGTCTCTCATAAGTCATGGCCCCAAGGCCATGGTGCCCCCCCCCCCCCAGATTTTTGTCATTTGTCAATGTCCCTGTAAAAATGCGGAATCCAGAAAAGAACATCCAACTCCAGATGTGCAGACTGAGTACAAGAAGATGGTAAGACTAGTCCTCCTCTTCTCTGGGCACTAGGGTTTGGGATTCTCAGGCTAAGACTGCATTTCTTTGGTCACCTTCTCTACGCACACATGTGGACCTTGTCATCCACTGAACTTAACAGATCTTTTTTTTTTACATAAACCGGTATGAAGTCATAGCTTCTTTAACTCAGCTGTATATAACTGATCCGCTTAAATTGAAACCTAAGACAACATTTCTCTCAGTAAAATTATACTTTCGGGCTTTATTCCATTGTTCCAGGGTACAATCAAAATTTTAAGTCTGATTCTGGCTCAACAAATTAGCTATTCTCCACTGTGTACCAAAGACACTATTGTTTTTCATCCTTGTCATCATCACTGATAATGATAGACAGAGCTATCTTGTCCATTAACATACAAAAGACTTTGTCAACTGTCTTTCTAAAATCAAGATACGCTATAGTTTTATCTGAGCTAATTAGTCTACCAGGAAAAAAAAAAGGACGTTTGGCAACTATTTACTATGTCAGAAATTTTTTATGTGCATCACGTAAATTTGGTGACACAGTTCTGATGCCCAGTGACTTCCTCTTCTTTTTCTAAGTGTTTTCAAGCCGTGTCTTTAAAAATCTGTTAGGACTATTAGGATAGTTTGCCAGAGATCCTTATTCATCCTACTGATTTATGATTTCTCTAGTCCAAATTTTTACTTTTTGATAACAGGCTGCCTTTTGTTGCTTGTCATTTTTTTAATATCCCATTCATTCTCAGGGTGTCTTAAGGATGACTAACTATGCCCTGGCTGGTGTAGCTCAGTGGACTGAGTGCCAGCCTGCAAACCAAAGGGTCGCCGGTTTGATTCCCAGTCAGGGCACGTGCCTGGGCTGCAGGCCAGCTCCCCAATATGGGGCACATTAGAGGCAACCGCACACTGATGTTTCTCTCCCTCTCTTTCTCCCTTCCTTCCCCTGTCTCCAAAAATAAATAAATAAAATCTTTAAAAGAAAAGATAATCAACTATGATTCCACTAACACAGAAGTAAGTTATTTTATTTTCCTGGGAAAGAGTTAAACTATAGTTACAGATTTATAATTATTTAAAGTTGCTCTCTATTCTCCTCTTTGTGTTTCCCAGTCCTGGGAAAACTGCATCTGTCTTGGTTTCCACTGCAGTCTGGCATCTGATGCAGGGACTGACCATTGACTGCTTAATTTTTTATCGTTTTGCTCCCTTTCCCATTTCGAAAGCCTGTCCCTGCATCTCAGTGAATAAGAAGAAAGATTAAGTTAAATAGGTCATCTGTCTCCTTTCTTTTATTATCAATATTGAAGGATTGTTCCTCAGTCATGATCAACCAACATGTTTCTTATTCATTTTCCAAAAGCCAAAGGTGCACCTAGTTTTATATACATAATATTCATCAAAACAATGAGAAAGATTCTAGGGGGCTCTCCTGGTTTCGATTCCCGAGGTTACTTGTAGATCATTTGGAGTCATTGAATACCTGTTTTTTCCCTTTTATAGTAGGTTTCCAACTTATAACAATGCAAAGATGTATTCTTTTAAAATAAAAAAACATTGTACAAATTGTTATCAGATTTTCCATTGAAACAATCCATTAATTTCTAATTTGGGACTGACATTTTTCTTTTGATAGCTTTTGCAGGACCATATAATATTTTTCCATTAACTCACTTTATTAAATGGACTACTAAAATGTAGTTAAACTCATTATCCCTTTAATTCTAAGCTCAATGTTTGCATTGCTACCTGTATTTCCTATATATGCCAGAGCAATTGGCAATATTTATGTAGTTCTAGTGGTCTGGTGTCAGCCATTGAATTTTTTTTTGTATAGCAATGCTGTAAGGTCCCAGAGAAAAAGTTTTTAGCAGGTGCTTTTAAAGATGAGGATGAAAAATTGTTACTATCCATGCTGCCAAAAAGTAAGCGATTATATATAATTGAATGAATCTTGAAAAGTACTGTAAGCTATGAGTTTAGTGTTCTGCATTTATAAATGTTACATCCACACTTAGATTGTATCTGCTCATGTAATGAGAAGGCAAACTGTGAAAGAGCAATTTGTCTAATTCAGTCAAAATTATCATATCAATCATCTGAATATTTCAAAAGAAAGTTTTAAGTGCCTGAATTATGGAAATAATTACTTCATTTCTCCATTCCCTTCACTCTGTTCATATAAAGACACAATCTGATAGACTGTTTTTTTTTTCTTTTTAAATAAATACCGTTATTTATAATTGGGGCCTCCCAATATAATCTCTGAAAACCTTTTACAATTTTGCATCTGGCTTCTTTTGATCAATATCATCTTCTCATTTTTGCAGCAATTTTTTCAAAACAAATAGCATCTTTTTTCAAAGTTATTTGTCAAAATAATGCATATTAAAAATTGAAGCATAATATTGTTAATTCTTTCTGTACAATATTGCAAAAACAGCTTTGAATTGAATTGGATCCTGCTGGCTGGCTTAACTCAGTTAAAATCAGTAAACATAAATGCCAGTAAATACTGGTTGCATTTTATTCGCATCTTAAATTTGCAGTGACCTCAAGTGATTTTGTTTGACTGTTTTCTACCAAAAAATTGATTTATCACTACACAAAGTCAAATAGGTTATCAAAATATTAAAATATATAATTATTTTAGGATACCTGTGCTTCTCAGATGGTCCTTATTTTTGCACCCAATGAAAGATTTTGTTACAACCTGCACAAAACCTTTTCCAGCCCAAAGATAGCAGTGAATTGACTAATTAAAGATGCATCCATCTGTCAGTTGTTTGTTGACTTGCCATTTGAAACAGGCAGGTCTAAGTGGGCTGTTTTATTTATAAAGACCCTCTAACTGTGAGAGTTATGAATTCATAAGATTGCTTTCATAAACAAAACGAAGGTTAACATTATAAGAAAAGTTAAATATACTGAGCATTTCATATAGTCCTTTAAGAGGTTTGGGTTTTTAACATGTAATTTTGAGAAACAGAGCTTTTTAATATCAATTGAAAAATAAGTGTTAGCTATTGTCATTATAGAATTTTTACGGAACTCAAGAAGATTTACATATAAAATATCAAGTTGCATATGTCCATTCGATGTTTGCTTTGTTTACAAATAGTAGAGAATCACTTTGAAATGATTGAATATGAAGCTTTATTCTTCTCCAAGGAAAAAGTGTAGCAACTGCTAGAACTAGAATTATATTATATTAGGTTGAGAAAAACCATAAAGGTGATCTAGATTGAAATTTGAGGGTTAAAGAGATGTGATTACTTGTCAACATCAAGCACTCCAGAGTCCAGGATTTTGCTGTCTACTATGACATTTCCTTCATGTGTAACACACTTTTGTAGCACCCTGAGCTAAATCATTTAATTTCCATGTTATGCTTTGTTATGTTACCAACATAATCCACATTCCATTGATTAAGATTTTGCCACCTGTGTTTGGGGGAGAGCAATTTTGACTGACATCTGTATTTCAACATAAATTTCAGGAATAGAAAAGAAGTTACGGCTCATACTAAAAAGTACTCAGGCGTGCACACATTCTGCAACAGATGAAGAAAACATATAAAATATCTAAATGCAAAAACAGATTAGTCTCTGCAAGATATGGCACAAGGGAAGAAGACAGTTCCCCATTACAGACCAATAGTAAGTCTACCTCTGAAGTTAAGATTGATGACAAATGGAAATGGCAGAAAAGTACTTGTGAGGGTCTTTGAAAACATCTTTCAGACAATTATATTAAATAAAGAAATGTATGGTCCAACATAAAAAAGAAGGTGCTTTCCCGGCAATTATCTAGTGCCTCAGCATTGAGCACCAAATTGAGGTATAATCATAGTAACAGCAAACAATGATGTCGTGTCAGGCACTCTATACAAAGTACTGCAGTTAATTCCTGTAACAATCGGAGGTGGGCACCATTCTTAGCTTCATTTTATGGATAAAGAAACTGAGGCATAAAGAGAATTACTCTTTGTGAGATGAACAGCAGAAACCATGAGAGCTGAGATGGGTTGAATACTGGTGGAACAGTTGGGTCCTTTAACTAACTGACTCTCTTTCTTGCTTTGGCCATAAAGTGTGAGACTTGAATTCGGTTCTCAATAAAGTTACGAATCACCTGTTGGGGGCAGTGGAGGTCACATTCAAATGGTCAAAACCTTTAATGTTGAATCTGTCATTGGGTGACTATGCCATCCATGTCGATGAGGCAATCGATTTTCACACAATGTTTAATTCTGACCATATTTCTGGAAAGTCAGCCAATTCCAAACTATTCCGGACCCCTGCAAACATGGAGGCTAGGATAAAAAGTTCAAATCATTAGTTTCTCTAAATCTCATTTTAATCACCAATTGGAATCTTCGAAACCAACTTTTAAGCAGAGTTGACAGTTAGCTAAGCGATTTGTGTTTGTTTAGGGCTTTTTTCCTATTTATTGGAAACACTCAAATAATGAGTCGAAAGAACAAATATTGGTGGCTTTGGGGGACATCTTCAAGTTCCTGAAATCAAAATCCACCACAGAGAAAACAGGGAATGTAATTAGCTCCTGTGTTTACAGAGTGGGCACATTTGTCCAATAAGGTACAACACAAGGCCGTTCATTTTGATTTGGGTCAAGAAATTGCATCAAAAATCTGCTTTTGTTCCCCAAACGGCTAGAAAGGATGAGCCCCGTGGGGAGAGTCAGTGCGAATGATGCATGGTCACAGAGAAGACGTAAACCTCCCAGAGTTTTGGGAAATTGTTCACCATCAGCTTGTTGAATTTTATTGCGTAAATTAACTACAACCTGATTCATTTGGAACACACATACAGGAACACACCTCTCAACACGTACAACGGCTACCTTCTGAAATTCATTGCCATGGTTATTATTTCCCAAATAAAGTGCACTGGGCATTAATGAAAAATGTATTTTTCCATGGTGAAGAAAGGATTAAAAAGATATTCAATAATATTGACTTAAAAGCAAAAAGCAATACTTATTTTGAGGTGTAAAGAGACAATTTTATACAGATGCCAATTTTTAAGAAGTTTATTTTTTTCCTTTAACAATCAACTCTCCTTCCTTCTTCCCCCCGTATAAATTGCTTTATTCTGAGTTAGAAGGCAGGAGCTATTACTTCACGTCATATTCTGTAGGGATAACAAATCCCAGTGGCTTACCAAGGGTATTTTCGGATTTACGTGAGTTTGTGCCTATGTATGTGCATATGTGTGTGATATTTGTACAGATAATCCCCAGGTACACGTTTTATTGAAATAAATCAAACCAACCCAGATTGAGTTCTAAAGGCCAATATTATTCTTGGCATTATCTTACTAAGGAGACAATTTACTAAAAGCCTACTTCTCTCCACACGAAGAGTAATTTATGGGAGGTTTCCAGAATTTTAAAATGTTCATTCCAAGCACAACTTTGTTGGTTCTCACCAATTTTATCATTTTGAAAATTAATCGACTGTCAAAAAAAGTTGAACTTTAAGTGATATTAGATTTAAATTATGCATGTGTGTTTTATCAGAACATGAAGAGCAAAACAAATTATAAATAGACAAATTATCTTTGAAGAAGAAAGAACCTATGTAAACTAAGAATAATCAATAATGTATGGCTTCACTACTTTTGGGACTCTTCAGACAGATGTGTGCATGTGTGTGTCTGTAATTTCCAGACTCTACACTTAGGCTTATTCTATGTGCGTGTATGCTGAGTATCAGAAGCAGCACTGTTTTGAAGATTATCTGTGTTCAGACAAATGTAGAATTGCAAAATTATTTTCTTGGTCATTATTAGCTTTACGTTACAACAGATTTAAGGCACTGGTGAATCAGACATTTGCAAAATATTCCCAGGGGATTTGCCAAGAATCTGTGCTAACACCCCAAATAAACTCCCGGGTTATAAAAGTATTTACTCTGTGTTGTTGGTTACACGCTTCCCCTGCACACACTGCTGCTTGTCTTCCGCCTGATAAAGGAGAACACCCAAGTGTTACACACGAGGGCACTCCCAGACAGACAGCAGAACCGACCATTGCTACAGGATGGTGAACTATAATGTTCACGTTTGCATCGTTCACACTTCTCTCTTTGTATGTTCTTATCTCCAACATGACAAAACTAAAAATAGAAACACAATATACGCAAAATATGAGTATAGCTATGCCAAAAGTAAAGTACAATACATGTCTATGCTGTAATGTATTCAATATTTTAAGTGACAAGGACTTTAATTGAAACAGAGGGAAATATATTTTAATTCCTACGAGGTGAAAATCAGTCTGTTTATTTTTAAAGAACATCAGGGCTGCTAGTGATTTAATAATTAACTTGGGACATTTTGTTGAAAGATCTTGCAAATGTAGCTGATCATAAATATGATGTCAAGTTTAAAGGGCTCATAATTAGAATGCAGGTGGCACCAAATAAAGACAAAATAATTAAATAAAGCCTACATTTTAACTCAAGTTCTCCAACTTTTAATTTGTGCTGATGACTTATCCGACTTTTCAGGAAAGTAATCTATTGTACAAATAGAATTGTCTCAATAGTATGTTTTCATATTATACAATGCAAACTCCTTCCAATATTAAGACATTAAATTATACAGGATGCAATCTGTACAAGTCTTAAGTTAAGCAAAAGGCTCCTGCAGCTACTCTCCAGAAGAAATACTCCAAGAGTAATTTTACGAAGAGACATTAGTACTTACAGGTCAGCTAAGAGTCAGTCAATCCAAGAAAGGGAAGCTAAACACCTCTGATCACTCACCCTGAGAGATAAACTAGGACTAGTCCTGGGCCCCCACTCCCTGATAAATTTCAGCAAGGCAGCCTTTTTTCTTTGTATCAACAACCCTTGGAATGCCTGCCCCCCGCCACCTGCCGCCACACCTCCCGCAGGGTAATTTCACATTACATTGGTGCTGGGCTACAGCTGCGAGGGGTTTAGTAGATGTGTTTGCATTTTTTTGCGTGCGCTTGAGGAAGCAGTTTTTGAAGATCTATGGACCAAAATCCTCCCACCGCTAGTCTCCCACCCTCAGCTTTGGAAGAATAGGGTATGCACCACCCTCCTCCCTCCCCCCACTCTTTCTATCTAAATGTAGTGTTGGGCCTCAGGAGGCCTTGGTACACAAAGCTTCCATCCAAGGCTGTCACTTGACTGACAGCAGAAAGGTTGCAGGGAGATGGACAACTGTGTGTAGGTGGACATGGGTAAAACAGGGCTGAGCAGATTAAATCAGAATACAGCAAGAGGAAGGCTCTAAATCACAGAGCTTTCCAGCTGCAGACAGCGGTAGGAGCTTTAAAGCTGGCTAATCTTGTTTTTAATCGAAGCCAGGTTTTTAAAACAAGGACTCAAGTTTATAAATAGATGGATATCTGTAACACATAAATACACAGTGTCAAGTGGCACAAGAAGTGGATTGCTAAAGAAAGCTATCAGTGGAAAGACACAAACACCCTGAAAGTTCTCATCACCTTGGCAGTCCAACCTTTGCAGTGATTTCTGCATTGCAAATGTAATTCTGGGAGTAACTTGACCAGGGTGGCCTGCTAAGCTGTATGGGCACAAGCAGACATTTATCACAGTATTGTAAATGATAACAATCATAGTGGAAACCATGAAAGTTTCAGATGAGAACGTAATGAGACATTGAGGAAGGGGAGCCCAGCTTTACTGAGCAGCAGTAAACTGACCGTTTAAGGGGACAGATGTGACTGATTTCCTGGTGATGTTCAGTCACCTCTGATAGGTGTCTAAGGTAATGCACATCAGCAGGTTAGAGTTTCAGAGACGGGGCATCGCTCTCAAAGTTCACACATGTGGGAGTCCCTCTCACAATCACCTGTACATATTTGGGTTCAAACTTGTTTTAATTCAGAGCTGCAGGCGATAAAGGTGATAGAGACTTCAAAGAGATGACATAAATTATCCCATGTGCTAATCTGAATGCTAAAGCGAAGTATCAAATCTCAGGAAATAAACTCTACCTTTAATAATTGTATTATATAAATGTTCTACATTGAACAAGATTTACCGCAAAGTGGGATAAATCAGTGTGCAATCCAGGTAGAGATCGTTAAGGGTAGCCTTCCTAGAATGCAACTTTCACACACAGTCAAAAATTTAGAGTAAGTCTCATGGGAATACCATTCTCAGTTTTTAATGCCTGATTTTTAACTCCTGCACTTATTGCCCAGGAAAAAGAAAACCTAGGGTGTGTACACATAGGATTGAATAAGAAGAAAAACAAATAATTGAGTTGACATGCCTAAATGTCAGCTTCAGTCAAATGATGCTAACTGAATTTCTTTCTGCCTCTCTACTTCAAATAACTAATTGCTTGCCTGAATTTACACCAGTTTATCTGGACAAAGACAGTTAAGATCTGAGGAAAAGTGATTCTACCTATAACTAATTGAAGAGGGCTGCTCACAGAGTACATTTTAAAGTTGTATGATGTATGTATGTGCATAAACTCTGGAGTTTGCATTTATTTTATGTGAATTCTTCATTTTTTAAAAACATCATATGTCCAGAAAGTCCCCAAATAAAATCAGTTCTAACCAAACCACATTTATAAATCTCACGTTTGTATTTCTTGATATAAAGAGTTTACTTACATTCAATTGACTTTAATAAGATTTCATTGGTTAACAGTGGTGCTCAAGTAAAATATGATTTTCAGCAAAAAGCCTAAACTATGTTTCTTGGAGTTTTGACTGAGTTTCCTCTTTAGTTCTTTAGCTAAATGGTCCAGAAGCATAATCTTTTGCAGGCCAAAAGCTTTTCCTATTTACTAATTGGACTGAATGATTAGATTAAATAAATAAAATATAAATATGATTTCAAAAGTACCATTTCTCTTATCGTATGCTAATAACGTTCCATTATCTAGAAAAGCATTTAAGGGATTTATATTTTACATAAAAATACATTATGTGTCACTGTAGACATCTTTAGAATATTCAGAGATCTTTGAAAGTACAGAGTGCGTGTGCGGGCCATAAGTCCTTTGTAACAAAGCACTCTGCTTTAGACCATGAGAGGGGAAAGGAAAGTTGGCTTCCCAAACTCCCATTCTCATTATGTAGTAAATCATAAATAGTGGTCATTTTTTTTCTGACATCATTTCATTGCGATTACAGTTTCTTTTTCAGAAAGAAAAAAAACACAGGGGAGGTCTTTTTACAGTATTTTCATAAATTGGTTCTCTGACCAAATAATTATTTCTCCTTTAAAAATGGTTAAAAAATGATACCAGTATATGCTATTCACATACATTATTATTAGGTTTTCATCGTAAAACCATTGTTATTTCAAAAGCTCTTTTAATGATTATAAATCAACATCACGATTAAATATTAAAGTATGTAAAAGCTAGACTATTTAATGACTGTAACTTGAAGGTTCAGGCAGCTGTTTGGAGCTAGAATAGTGGACACCGTTTCATGGACGTTATACTGAAGACTTCCAAGTAAAAAGGATTTTACCTTTCTTTGGAGGCATGGCTTCCATGCATAGAAAACAAAACGGTTTTGATATTTACCCCACTTTCCTAATTCAGCCAAAAACATGAGGATGATCTCCTCTGAATTCTCTTGAAGAAAGGCTCATCGTCTCTACATCATGTTTCATTCTAGGGTGGTAGAGTTTTTGCAGAACTAAACCGAGGGCCTTCCTCCCACTCCTGCTCCCTCTCTGGGCCTCCGGGGAACTGAATGTTTGATGGCTTGTACTCAGCTCTCACATCCCCTCGTGGTGGGTGTCATGCCCCATCAGGGCTAAGAAGAAACCTTTGACATCTTAAACTTGGGGTGTTTGGCACATAGCAGATGCTTGAGAAATGTTGGTTAGAACTCACCTGAGATTTAGGTACAGCACCAAAGTTTGAAACCAGCCTTGCCCCTTGAGAACCCCCAGCCTTTCTTTCTTGTCCTTCTTCATCCCAGTGACTCTGAAAGACTTGTCCTATGTCTCACTCTCTCATCCTTCTGACTGATTCGTCAAGGCCTGAGCTCTGTGGCCATCTTTCCCATTCAGGATTGAAGGGTTAACAAGAGTCCTGCTTGTTTTTTGCACAAGAAACAGTATCAAAGCCTTGACTGGAAGGATGAAATCTCCCACAGAGTTCCCTGGGAGCTTTAGGAGGCCCAGCAAAAATTCTTCCAGGTTCCAGGTTGCTATGTTTCAGGTGGTTTTCTTAGGCCTGGGAGGGATCTCCCCAACCCCTGACAAAGGTGGACATTTCATAGGCAAAGCTTTGGGTATTTATTACCACCAATATTTGACTTGGTTGTAGGACTTTTGATTCCTCACATCTTGTTTCATTTAATTACTTTTGAAACTACTATTTTTGGGGACAGGTGCAATCCCTAGGTTCAAATTCAGTTGAATCATCTAGTAATGTGTGTTGAATGTGAGCTGTTACAAGTGAACAGTGAAAGAAAAGAAGCAGCAGAATTTATTTCCCTCCCCTACTCTAGGAGGTGAGGAAATAAAGCATTCTCCTCTCATGGAGTGCACAAGGTAAATCCCGGTGCCTGGTTTCCTCGCGGGAGGGAAGATTCAAGCTGAGTAAATGATTTCCCAGTTTAGAGGATTAATACTAAGTTAGTAACTATTAATTCTTAAAGAACTATTATTTACCAGTAATAATAACTACCTCCCACGTGTCAGATACTATACTCCATGCTCTTCAAAATTCATTCAATTTTTAGAGGAATCACATAACTACTGTTCACCAACAGGGGAACCATATCTCAGAGAGACTGGGTAACTTTCCCAAAGATACACCGCTGATAGAAGACCAGTTAGAAGTTAGATCAGGGGTGTGTGTCTTGAAAGCCCTGGTCCTGCCAATGTTACTGTTGGAAGCTCCTTTTTATGGACATAAAAGACGGACATCCAAGAAAGGCGAGCTAAACTTTTCAAAAATTCTGGCTGAGTGTCTTGTAAAAGGCCGACTGGGTTCATCTTCTTGTGCTCACTCTCCCTCCAGTCCTCCACGCATTCTCTTTCTCGTTGCTTCTTTGGACACGGGTAAAAGGCACTTCCCTCACGACTTGGGTGAAACTGGCCCTCCGCTTAGAGGTGAAAACTCTGAGACACTCAGGGAGATGTTTAAATGTCTCCAGAAATTAGAAATATCTTTAAAATTCAATCTTAATTCATCTTAGATTTTAAAATGTATTTAGCAGCTCAAGTCTTTGTCATAGGTACTGTACAAAAGGGAAAATTTACAAAATTAATTAATTGCTGTTTTTCTTAAGCTTATAAGCATATATATATGTATATATATATATATATATATATATATATATATGAATGACATGTCTCTTAATGGATTCAAAATGACCTCAGATTTTTACAGCACTTGGGGGGCTTGTTTTACTGAAGAGCCAAGCTAATTTATCTTAAAAGTAGGTGACTTAGGTACTTTTTGAAAGTGTGGTATTCCGTTGCATGCTTATGACTCAATTGGATGATTGATTTGTAGTAAATTATCTCAAATGTTGGACAAGTCCTGGGTGTTTTCCAATTTACAGTGGTAGGTTCTGCTTTAATGGTGGACCAGGGCCACCATCTTTTTTTATTGTTACCCTATTTGTAGGAAAAATGGTGCCTGTTAGATTAGAACACTTTTTTCCCCAGGTAGTCAGAACGGATAGAAGAATTTTCAGCTGTTCATTTCTGATCTTCGGCCCAGAAACGCTTTCAGGAGGAAGTTATAGTTGGGTTTTCCAGAGTTAGCACTTCCTGCCTCGTGGCTCTCCAGATTACTGGGCTGCTCTAAAGCCTAAAAAGGGAAATGGGAAGAAAAAAGGGGGAAGTCACAGAATGTACCCTAGCAAATGAAGCTGTGCTTTCAGGCAGCTGCGGCTGGAAAGACTTTGTTTAATGTTCAGAGTGCATATGGGGGGTGGGTACATGTTTTAGAAATTTTACTGTTTTTAAGGAGGCAGCCAATTTCCCATTTCAACCACGCATGCATGCAAAACTCAAGCCCTTGCAGAGAGGCAACCAGCAACTATTGTTTAAAGTGTTTTAAACGGAATTCGGATGGCTCTTTTCTCTTTTGAGTCTGTGTGCCAAATGACAGGGACCAATACTCTTTTTTTTTCCCTCTGAAACTGGGGAAAACACATGAGAGAACCCAGAAATGTATTCCTTGAAGGGGCTTCGTGCAGTTATATTAAATTATTTATGTACACACACATACATACATATCCCCCGTGCGCATTTCCCCCCTTTTTACTCGTATGAAATCAGTAGCTGCAATTACTGAAATTCACTTCCTCAGACTTTGACATTTGAGCTGGTCTTGCACTGAGAAGCCAAAATGCCTGGAGCCGCGCAAGCTGTCGGTCTTTCTCGTCTACCGACTCACCGTTATTGCCCAGCACCTCGCCGAGTGCGCTCCAGTACTAGTTGCCTGTCTTGTTAGCCCGGGTCTGAGTTTGCACGAGTGCAGCTGTCCAGCCCCGGTGACATGATGTGCTATGGGGGCCAGTGACCAGGAACCGTGGCCACAGACTGCTCTCTCCTATGCACCGCCCCGCACCCCTCCCGCTTTATCTAGGATTCCTTTTTCAGGGACAGCGACTGCTCAGGCACCCCCTGGGATGCTGACTACGAGTTTCTCCTTGAAATGTTTTCCGATACTGTCTTCCGTAATCCAGTTGGCTAGAAGCGCGATAAGACTCCCGGGTTCTCTCCACCGCCACCCGTCACTACACCATAGGGGTGGCCTGGGTGCGCCAGACTGGGCAGAGGGATGAAAAGATACGCCACCAGCACACCTCCCCTCTGCGGGTTGCGAGTTGCGTGCGGGTTGCGCATTGAGGTCTTTGTCCGCTTGCCCTTCAGCGGGGGCCGCGCACTCCGGCCTATGACCGGCAGGTGGCGCAGTTGATTCACGAAGAGCCGCCGCGGGAGAAAGGAGCTTCCACCTCCAGGAGGGTCGTCCTCCCGTGGGGACCTAGGCTCTGGAGGAAAACCCGGCCCGACCCCGGAGGGAGCAGAAGGAGGCACGGCCTAGGAGGAGGGGAAGAAAGAGGTCTGGTCAGGAATCGAGGCCCCTGCAAACGTCCGGAGCAATGCACCGAGGCGTATCGGGGACCAGTTCCCCGGGCCGCCGGCCGCTTTGCTGTCCGGGACTGCGCTCAGGTGGCTACGCCCGCGGCCCGGTACGGGGGACAGATCAGGGCCCAGTAGTGCCTGCTCCCCGGAGAGCCAGCAGTGACACCCGCGGCGCCTCGGCGGAGGCAGCTGAGCAGATTTCTGCGGGTCCCTCTGCCCACCACCGTCTCTTGGGGCAGGGAGAACTGTGGGGACCTGCGGGGCAGCGGTGGAAGCGCAGAGCTGCAGCAGCTGCTCCGGACAGCTTCCGAGTTCCCGTTCGCCGCGTCCCGGCGGCGGCAGGCCACCGCATTCTTACTTACACCCTTGGCTTCTGTCCCCGGTGCCCGGGACTTGCTAGGCCGGGTTCCTGGGACTCTCGCCCCCGTCCACTCTCCCCCCGCCCCCCGGAAACACAGAGTTGGCTCCCTGCAGACTGCGCCATCTCAGGGCGCCTTGCCGCGGTGGGGGGTCAGGGCCGGGATGAGACCCTCGACGTGAACGCCGAGATGGGGCCAGAGGGGAGCTTCTCCGCAGCTAGAAGACCACACGTTCCGAGCCCAGCTTCCGGCTAGGCGCTGCGCTAGACGGTGGGGACCGATTAGGTCTTCGCTCCGCAGGCATCTAGGTAGCCTGGGAAGAAGAGACCAGTCAAGCCACAAAATTCCCCCCAAAGAACATTTCATATAGAGATGCGCTACAAAGACACGAAACAGGGCAAGGTAGCAGAGGGTGGCTTCGGCCGTGCTGAGGAGTAAGTGTGCATTCCCAGACCCGGCGCGCGGGACGCAAATGCTTCGACCCTCAGAAAAGAGCAACCGCAAAGAGGCAGGTCAACTTTATGCTTATTTTATTACAATAAAAGGGCCTTTTCCCGTCTCGAATCGTCCGCAGGGGGAAGAGGTGGTAGCTAACCCTTCCTCCGGCTTCCCGTGAATCAGTTCAGAGTCTTTCGAAACTCATTCCCCTGCCCAGGGGTGGACCCCCGAGGTGAAGTCTCGGGACCCCGCCGCCTTCCTCCGGCGGGGGCGGGGACCCACGCAGAGTTCGCCCCCTCAAGCCTGGGGAGACCGTGCACCCCGCTGAGCCCCGAGGGGCGGGTACCAAAGGCGGGCTTTGCTCCGTAGGGGCGGGGCCAGGTCGCCCTGTCTGTGCGACCATTGGCGGCGAGCTCCGGACTGGCGGGTGGGCGTCACGGGCCGGGCCCACCCCCTTGGCAATGTCTTCAGCCTGCTGCACTCCTAACTTAAGCATTTATTCCACTGGGATAGAAGCGGTAGGAGCAGCGTTGGCACCGGCGAACCATGGCTGGGATTTTCTATTTCGTCCTCTTTTCGTTTCTCTTTGGGATTTGCGACGCTGTCACCGGTTCCAGGGTGTACCCCGCGAATGAAGGTGAGAACGCGGCGGCCTTTCTACGGTCGGAGACCGAGAGCGCACGATCCACCGGTGAAGGTTCCTCTGAAGCGCGAGGCTGGCCAGTGTGTGTGTGTGGGAGGGGGCGGGGGGGGGGATTCCGGCGGGAGCGGTGCGCCCCGACTCGGGAGAAAGGGGCCGAGGCGAAGGGATTTGCGAAGGGGAGGTTTGGGGCGGCCGCTTAGCCTGACCTGGGCGGTGACCCGTGCTTTTGGCGAGGCTGCACAAGTTTGCAGCGAAAGGACAAAGTTTATCAGCATCCACCAGTGAGGCCAGCTCGAGGCGTCCTAGGGGATACCCGGGAGGCAACGCTAAGATTAAAAATGATAGTAATTCTGTGGCCCAAGTCCTCGCTACCACCTACCCCCCTCACCCAGCCTCTGTCGAAGGGGTAACGGAAGCCTGGAGCCCGGTGAGGGCTCGGTGCTCCCGGGTTCTTGGGGAAGGCTTTCAAGCTGTGGTTTTTGCAAAGTTTCCCAAGCCGTGCGCTTCCCAGGACCGTGCTGCTGGGCCTTCGCTGCGCAGCGGTCGTGGTGCGGCTCGCGGGTAACGAGTGACCCGATTTCTAGCACTGGCCTCAGACACCTTTCTCTCCGCTGGGCTCCGCGCCCCGGAGGGTGCGATCGCTGGTGTAAGGGGTCCCACGCTACTCTGATCACCCCGCAGACTTGGTGAACCCACCGGCAAGTTGAATGTACTGGAGTTTTTGCTGTTTTCCCAGAACTGTACGCTGGGTTAGTTTGGAGGGAACGCGCGGGACCGACTGGAGTCGTCTCGGTGCTCGGTGCTCGGTGCTCGGTGTTCTGCGTGTCTGTTTGGACGTGCTGGAAGGATTGTGTGTGTCTCTGAGTCGGGGAGGTGGGGGTTGATCATTTAGTTTCCGATGATCTCAGAGAAACGCGAGTTGAGTGTGTGTGTGCATGTGCGTGCGTGTGTCTGCGTGTGTGCGCGCGCGCTCGCGCAAACGCGTGTGTGTGGTGCATGAGTGTCCGCATGGACACGGACGATTTTGTGTCTGTGCGCGAGTGCTCTGATTGTGTGCGCGTCTTCCAGCGAATGCTCTAATTGTGTGCGCGTGTTCCAGCGAATGCTTGTACTGGAACCTGCGTTCATCTAACCTAGTATCTGCCTTGCCTGTGCGTTCACGCCTCCCCACCACCACCCCCATCCATCCACCCATCCATCCATTCATCCATCCATCCATCCATCCCTCCCTCCCTCCCTCCCTCCCTCCCTCTTTTCTTCGTCTCTCTCTCCAGATCTGTCCATCTTTCCTGTGCAATCTATTATTTTCCCTGTTCCGAAGGAGGGAGCCAAAAACCAACTTAGTCTTGGCTGGGCAGCCGGTACCCAGAGTTCGCCAGACGGAGGCTACGAGAGATTCCCACACCTGCCGGCAGGCACTGCTTGGGAGGAAAGGGGCGCTCTCACGCCCAACCTGTCTCTTCTCTCCTTCCGACGTGGCTCTTGGTGCCACCTCAGCCGCTGCCGCGTTTTTGTCCCCACGGTTTTCTTATCCGAATCTTGGATCCCACGTTCTGATGCTTACTTTGCTCACTGTTAGGACGTCCCTCAGGACCTCACTGCATCAGACGCAAATTTTTTAAAACTCATTTCTTGCTTGTTTTTTTTTCTTTTTTTGGAAGCGAAACTTGGGAGCCCTAGACACAAAAGGCGCTGATGGAGCTGTAGGCTGATGTAGAAAGAAGGGGGGAGTCACCCCCTCTCGAGCCCCTCCTCCCCCTTAGAAATTAATTCATTTTGTTGCTTTTTATTCCCATCACGTTTCCTTTTCTCCCTTTTACCCTCCCTTTCTACTCCCTCCCGTTTTTTGTAAATTGGGTCTTATTGTTCCCTTTGTGTCCCTAATCCACCTTACATAAATCCAAATGGATGTAGCGGGCTTTTCTCTGGGGACCCAGAAGAGAGAATGAGGCCGGCGGTGGGGGCGCAACTCCGGGCGGGAGCGACCCAGGGAAGGCTCTACATTTTAAAATAATTAACAGACCCCAGGAATTCAGGCTTCCCGGGAAAACCGGGAGAACGAGGCTGATTTTAACTCCTTTGACTTCGTGGTGAAATGCGAGGAGAGATGAGCAAAATTCCGAGGCCGGGGGTTGAGATTGAGAGTTGGGGTGCGCAAGAACAAGGATGAAGGCTTCCTATTCCCACCCCTCCCCCAGCCAGCATCGCCGATTAAATTAATAACCCACTGGTTCCTTTGAGATGGGCCTTTCGACCCCCAGGCCTGCAGGTCTCGGTGGGAAAGAGAACGTGGAGAGGGTCGGGATTTACCTCGTCCTTTTCAGTGTCCTAGGTGCCTAGGACTGCTCCAGCTTGGGCAGCAGACCGCAGCTCGGTAGCCGCGCTCCCGGCCCCCCTAAGCTTTGATGCACACTCTGGGGTGTAGCGCACGCATACCAGCTCTACTCCACACCTAAAGTTCAAACCGGTGTTTTCCTCTCGGGTGGAGGAGGAGTCTCCGATTGTCCTCAAAAAGACCTGGAGAAGAGAATAAATAACTCAGTTCATTTGCATTCTCATTCTACACGTCTGCCACCCCCACCCCCTTCTGAAACTTTGATATTTAAAAAAGCAGCGGATACCACATCCAGGGCCGACTCATTTGGGGGTGGAGGGGGGAAAACGGTAAGGAAGAAAGCCTTCTCGTGACCCTTTGAGTACACTCAGATAGAATTCACTTGTGGCTCTGTCACCACGATGATGAGTTATGCGGTCATCTGAAACTTGTAAAAACAAATAACTCCAGCAGACACCAGACAGAGATGAATGCTGATTTTGCTCTGGAGTGCAACTGCCCTGCATAGATATATTTATTTTTTGAATTGTACTTGAGATTCTCTATTCATCCTTTTTAGAAAATGAATCAACCAAGTCCAGGGATGGAATTTTAAATGCTAAGCAAGTTAAATAAATAAGAACTTGCAGATTTAAAGAGGGGAGAAGATCAAGTGAGTAATGATTATTTACATAAGTGAGACCAAGTTTAGGTTTTGATCAGAGTGGGATATGCGCACCCCCGGCACATATGGAAACGCTCAGGCAAATGGTTTTTGTAGTATTGGCTTTTTGCAATTGGAAATTAATCTATTTTTCTTTGTTTTTTTGCAGTTACCTTATTGGATTCCAGATCCGTTCAGGGAGAACTTGGGTGGATAGCAAGCCCTCTGGAAGGAGGGGTAAGTTCCAAGTGGCTCTCTGCTCCAAAGGGTAAAAAAGGAGTGATTAGCAACTTTCTGAGAGTCCTAATGGCTTGATTCTTGTTGATTGTGGTGAGGGGGTCAGATTTCCGCCATGGCCTATGAAGTGAATTACGCTTTGTTGCAGAAATCCTATACTCCCCTTGGATAGGTCTGTCGTGGAAGAACTAGAAACCAAAAGGGCAGAAAGAGTTTTCGAAATTAGGAGATTGGTAGAGGCATAGGCTTAGATGCCTATTTAAAACTAAAATACCGACAAGAAATGCAATCTGGGGACCAAATTAGAATTTATGCCTATTTTGCTGTGATGGCTATGAAGTACTGACAGGGCTAATGTTAGAGCAACTGTTCCGTTTCCAGATGAGGAAAATGAATAACTTAGGATACCAGGGAGAAAAGCCCCTCATTGTACCATTGCAGGTTCAGTTCTGTGCACAAACAGCAGGAGCTCCTCACCTCGCTCCCAGGGCGACCTTAAATCAGCGGCTCTGCTCTTGCACGCGGAGAGAAAGCCTCATGAACTTGTGCCAGGGGTGCAATACATGCACCAAACACCACGAGCTTGAACATGGTTGATGCTAAACGTGAAAAGTTTAAGTATTCGGCATCTTGAATCTTTGGGGACGCAGAGGCTGCATTATAAGCGTGAAAGAGAATGCACTGTTCATTTCTTCTCGAATTTGCCATCATTGTCTCCACTGGAAGATTCAGAGAACAGAATTAGGTCATTGGCCACATTCTCTCACCCCGACCTTACCCCTTAATGACACGTCAGAATGAATCAGCTTTGGAAAGAAATGAGTACAATATGTATCTCTGGCTTTTGCCAAATTGAAATAACTCTCAAGTCCTTTAAAAATTAAGCATGTTATCCTACATTTACATGCTTGGTAGTCTAGACTGAGCCAACTGATTAAAAACAATAGGGATGAAAGGAAGATTAGGGGTGTTTACCAGGCAAAAATAGTAATGCCAGCCCCCAATATGGTGCTTCTGCCTGTCCATTGAATAAGCAATAAAAGATGAAGAGAAAAATAAAGATTCATAGAAACTGTTATAGAAGGTGAGTTTCAAAAACATGACAGTCATGAAAATGGAGAATTTTGGGCTTCTATTTCCAAAGCCCTTGTTGTAATCCATTTTAAATGAAACGGAGATTGCGCTGCCTTCCTGTTTTCCTGCCTGAACTTGACTGCTGCTGTTAGTTGGGTCTCTGCTGAAAAATTCCAGTCTGGCCTCAAAACCATTTTTTTAAAGGGAGGGAGAATGATTGGCAGGCCTCTGGCAGTGTAGACAGGCTGTATTCACCGCTGATTGCAGGCAATTGGCCTCATCCTTTGAATGCGAAGAAAGGTACAGCTTTATCTTGTGAGAGTCAGACTCTTGTTAATCCTATACCCTGGAAAGGTCACTGATTCAGGAAGGCTTTCCCAGGCTACACAGGGGCTCTTGCTCTGTAGGTTGAATGTATCAGAATTCTCTGCTAAATTGAGGATGGAAGGTGTTAGTACTTTCATTAAAATTTTTAATGAGCCTTATTTTTTTTTTTACTGGCTGCTCTCAGGCTTGAAGAGAGAATGCATCAAGTAATGACTTCGCATCTGACTTGTTACACTAAATATACATGGGCCTATTTAAAAGCGAGGAGTGACACATTTTTGAGTACAGTCTATGGTCTATCTAGTTTCTGGAAAGCTTTTACTGCAATTTAATATGCTGCAGACTCCACACACTCCACCGCCCCCACCCCCCTTCCCCGAACTGCTGAAAAAGCACCTGGTCACTCTTTCTAGACATAAAACTTCTCTCAGTTCTCTTGAAGTCTCTTTAAAAAAAACACCATGTATATTGATTATTGTATACAACCCAGAACTTTTTATGGGCTGATGTAGACAGTTTTTCCTTTCCTCAAATGTGTGTAACATTCCAAGTATTATTGTGAGGGGTTTATTTGAGGGGAGAAATAGTCATCCCAAAGTATATAATAGCTGCCGAGAAACTATGTGCCAAATTATAAAATTTAATTAATCTCTATATTTTGTATGTGACTTTTTCAGGCTCAGATGTAGAATGACAGAGGAATTAGACATCTACCAAGTAGGGATAGACTGGCTTTCAAAAGTTCTTTCCAACTGAAGGAAAAGCTTATTTGAGTCTTTTAATTATTCTGAAATCTCTAGTTAGAGTTAGAACAGATAACATGTTTGCTGGAAACTTGGGGTGAGAGTTTGTCCAATAGTGACATTTATTTGCTACTGTTGTTATTTTTAAAAGGAAAAAGAAACCTTATATGACAATGCCACCAAGGAAAAACTAAACTGTAGTCAGAGACAACGCTCAACTCTTGTTTTTGCATCAGAGCAACTAAATAGAACGTTAGAATAATGGGAAGTGATGGCTTCTGATGGCAACACTGTAGTGAACCCCCAATTTCTTGGCAGTGTTCATTGAAAGGAGTATATTGAGTTTCCAACGTTGATGGTAAAGTATAAAACTAAGGGGATATTTGTCATTGTTCTGGTGAATTGATCGGTGTGGTTAGACAATCAAGTTCAGGCTGGAAAATTCATGTTACACCTGAATTATCCCATATGAACTTCCCGGAGATATCCCTGTGCTTTCATTTACATTGATAAATGTGTTTTTCCATATTCCCTTTGTTCTGTGATGAGAAACACGCTGACTGTTTTTTTTTTTTTTAAGGTGGGGATCTATTTTTGGATTCACATGAATTTCCCCAAATAATTAAATTACTGGTGATTTATTAGTTAGTGGATAAAAAGAAATTTTAATCACCCCAGGGTTCTTATCCCTCCCAGTTCCAACTTTCATAATGATAGCAGATGAAAGGGATACAGAATTTTATGCATTATGGCCCTCCACATAGTAACATTTCCATCCATTAACGGTTTTCCAATGCACAGATGGGAAACGCGTTACAAGATACAGTGTGATTCTATGTACTCATTTTATTGAATGGAGCTTTAAGTGGAGCTATTAGAGAACACACATTTTTGAAACTATCCCTTTTTTCCTTTAATTATATTCATGTGTTACATATTTAAGCTGAGATATACCAGATCATATAAATGCACTACTTGTAGATATTAATTCAGAGCCTTGCAGGAGCCCCAAACCAATCTTGCTTCTTTTAGGATTCTTTTTTAAAGTACAGAGAGAGTGAAATGACTACTTTTGTCATAGTAAATTCAAACTGTCCCACCATTAGGATCTTTGTTAAGAAGTAGATTACAGAGAAAACTCAACCATCCTTTCTTAAAATTTCTTGAGCTTTCAATCACAAATTCTACTTACTATTTTAGTTTCAATATCCCCAGAATAGTTAGAAGCAAAGCATGGGTGCATTCTTGTTTACTTATGTGTATATGTTTTAAAAGTAGGAACAATAGACAAACATTTAATTGAGTACACGTTCTTGATGTGTTCCACCATTACAAATGACAACGTATCTGAGAAACACAGCCAGGAAGTGTGCTCCTTCTGTTCCCAGGATTACCAAACTCAGAATCGTGAGATTTTCTTTCCCCCTTTAAAGAGTAGTAACAGTGCCAAAAAAAAAAAAAAAAAGAAAAAGAAAAAAATCCACTGACTTTTTTTTTTTTTTTTTTTTTTTGGTATTAGAGAGCAAAGTTCTGACAGGAGCACCACTAATTAACTGATAATTGTCTTCCTTTGGCAAGCGCTGCTCTTCCTGCTCTTAATTTGCAGGTCTCTGTTCAGTTGTTGAAACAATACACATACGAGAGTTTTTCATTTCTGAGTAAATTTGAACTGTTGCCACTTCAAATTGTAGCTGTTGTAATAGGTGAATCTGAGGTTGTTAGACCACCGCAAGGAACTGCTGAGAACTCATAAGTAATAAATCCACCATTGCCCCTGGATTTAAGGCAAAAGAATGAAACAATTAAAAAAACACACTTCTGCAATAAAGTATTGTCTCATCTCCTCCATAACATGCTTTACCAGTGGGGACGGGTGCTCAGTAGTTTTCTTATTGAAAAAAATTAGTAATAATCAAAGTCGTATGAGAGTAAAGTAGGATCGACAGATCCCTGTGTGATGAAGTTTTATAACTGATACCTCTCCTCTGGATCTTTGCAGTGGGAGGAAGTGAGTATTATGGACGAAAAAAATACACCCATCCGAACCTACCAAGTGTGCAACGTGATGGAGCCTAGCCAGAATAACTGGCTCCGAACTGATTGGATCACCCGAGAGGGGGCTCAGAGGGTGTATATTGAGATCAAGTTCACCCTGAGGGACTGCAATAGCCTTCCAGGCGTCATGGGGACTTGCAAGGAGACATTTAACCTGTACTACTATGAATCCGACAATGACCGAGAGCGTTTTATTCGAGAGAGCCAGTTTGCCAAGATTGACACCATTGCCGCTGACGAGAGCTTCACCCAAGTGGACATTGGCGATCGCATCATGAAGTTGAACACCGAGATCCGAGATGTAGGGCCATTGAGCAAAAAGGGGTTTTATCTGGCTTTTCAGGATGTGGGCGCTTGCATTGCCCTGGTGTCGGTCCGTGTGTTCTATAAGAAGTGTCCACTCACAGTTCGCAATCTGGCCCAATTTCCAGACACAATCACAGGGGCTGATACGTCTTCTCTGGTGGAAGTCCGAGGCTCCTGTGTCAACAACTCAGAAGAGAAGGATGTGCCAAAAATGTACTGTGGGGCAGATGGTGAGTGGCTGGTACCCATTGGCAACTGCCTGTGCAATGCTGGTCATGAAGAGCGGAATGGAGAATGCCAAGGTAAGACCAGCCATATTGTACTTTTCATTAGGGCTTAGTGCACGTAATTAAATCAGAGATGAGACTAAATGGAGTAGAGCCAGTAATTAGCAGCCCCTGTGGGATGTGGTGGGACAGAGGGGTCTAATGAGTAAGTGCTGTAGCTCCAGGTGGCAAGGCTGAGACCCTTCTGATACTGACAATGTAAATGATGCTGCTTTAATCAGCAGAAGGCCAAACACATTTGCTAACAGGCACTTAGATCTGAACTGGCTAGATGCACCCTCGGAAGTGGAAATGATCAAGCTGAAGACACGGGCTTGATTGATCCTTCCTTAAAGAGGGTGGACACATTTTCAAACCACAGTATCCCTGCCTGTAGACTCGACAAAATGGTAAATATCTTTGGTTGCCTGTGTACGTACATAAACAATTTACATGTAAAATTAGGATTGTGTTCCAATTCTCTCGCGCTGTGTGAAGAGCGCCCAGCGCACCCTTCTCTGTGGACCAGAGTAGACAGGACTCCACGAAATGGAGTGACAGTGTTTCGAGTGTGTTTGTTCCACGGAGCACCCATTGCTAAGGTCCCTAAGTGAGATCAGTCTGGATGATTTATTTCCCCTGGAGGTGATAAAGAACTAGTAAGAGTTTTCTCATTTGATCTGTGGTCAGAGGGAACAGTAAATTGTGATCCATTTTGATTACTGAGTGTTTGAAGAAATCTAGGTATTTTTATCATGTTAATTCCTATGTAGCATTATTACTAAAGTGATTTTTTTTCTCACCTAAAGTTCACTGTGTAATTCCTTCTTCCCATATGTCCCCTTTCTGTCAGAATACAGGTCGTGGGTGGGGGGGGGTGGAATTCATAAAGTTTTTCTTAAAAAAACACTTTGTTTCTGAGTAAGGGATGAGAGTAATTCATTTGTATATGTGCTGTTCATGTCATGTATGGCTTCAGGCTTAAAAAAAAATCAGTATCCAAGGTTTTTATTTTTGCTTGGTATTTATTTTTAGTGGTAATCAGTAGACTCTGCTGCCAGTCTTATTGCGGTTCCTACCAAACAGTGTAACTCTGATCCCGTTTATGGACCAGATCAGATTAATCTTTTCTCAGGGTGATTGTTGAGCCGTGGACGGGATTGCCCCTGGTCCACCTGATTTGGTGATTACAGAGCCTGAAATAACAGCCTGCCAAACAATTTGTCTGGCATTCCAACCATCTTAATGACACAGTGGGATTAACTACGGGGCAATCCACCTGACTGACTAGAAATCAACAATTATAGGCTAAAAAATTACGTTTTTTGATAATTTGGTGTCATAGAGGTATATGTTTGTCCTTTTGTAGTTTGTGTGTTTCCAAAGTGTCATTCTTGATTTGCTGTAGTTATTTCTAGGAGTAGCTAACAATGATTGTCTTGTAATTTAATGGTAAATAAAACGGAGTAAAGGCTGACTACCTTTTCTGTTGACCTAGAGTAAAAAAGGTATATTTGTAAACTTGAACATTTAAAAGTTGGGGTTTAAAGTTTGCTGTTGACTTAGCAAGATCAGCTGTACCAAAGTAAAACCTTGGAGTGTACTCTGGTAGTAATATTAGAAAGTATGTGAGCACACTGTTATTGGTCCATAAATTACAATAATCAGAGAAGGAATAGTGAAATGAACTTGGTAATGACACCATGTCACATTTTAGAGTAAATTATTCTGCCAATTATTCTGCCTTTTCAATTTTTGAAGACAGGACACGCACATCTTCACATGTCAAGATTCATATATATATGAGATTATATATATACACATATATAATATATATATTATATATACTATATATGTGTGTGTGTGTGTGTGTATATATATATATATATGTATATATATATATATACACACATATATATAAAATCATTGTCTTTTCATTTCCTGCTCAAATGTTCACATGTCTGGTATTAGAATCTCTCTGTATCTAATGTGATTGATTTTCAATTGTCACAGAGCCCAGTCACTCATATGTTGCCCCATTGTGAAACTCCTTGACAGTTTTACAACCCAAATTAGAAGAAAAAGAGAAAAAGATGGAGGGGGAAATGAATGTAAAGGCAATTGAACATGTTAGTGATTTGTTTCATGGAAATAATCTTGGGACTCTGGTTAATCATGTGGTACACGGAATGGGAGCGACTCCATGTTTTAGGCCCAGTTCGTTTCTGCACAAACTGTTCCTAACACGGGGTCAGAGAGTCGATGGAAGGGGGAGGTTGGTTGCGCCATTTTGGGGACTCTTTGGTGTTTCTACATCTGCTCCCCAGGTTTCTTTTTCTTCTCATACAATGATTAAACCTTTTAAGAACACACTTTTTTGCACAAAACCTTGCACTTTGTTTGCTTCTTTGTATATGATACTCTCAGTAAAAATCTCTGATGAATTTAGGAAGAAAGGAACAACTTGAATGACACAGGATTCTTAAATTCCAAACCTAGGTGAGACTTTTTAAAGACGATAAAAGTCTGAGGAGTAATAAAAAGTGGTTGTCTCCATCCTTGACGACATTATTGGGGTTTCAGGGAAACATCCAAGAGGAGCAGAAGGAACATCAACACAAGGAAACCATGTCTCAGTTTGGTCACTTAGCTGTATGACCTTGAACATGTTCTTAGGCCCTGGGAGCCTTGATTTGTTCCCTCTGTAAAGTGGGTTGACCATAACTGTCCTTATCTTACGGAGTTGCTATGAGGGCGTGGAGCTTTCAGATTGGTAAAAGTCACCTCGTACATCAGAAAGCATGAAACTAATGCTAATACTACCATCTCTTTTATCACTCTGCTCTTCCCAAGGCCATAGCTGATGACTTCAAAAGGTGCTGAGCTGAAACAAAGGGTCTTCATCTCCCAGTCACTCTTGCAAGTCAAGGCTAAAGATAGGAAGAATTGCCCTTGTCCTAACAAAGAATAATGTCCATTTTCACACTTCATATTGCAAATGATATTTGGAGAGTGCCATCTTTTTTCCCCTGAAGGAAAGCAAACTTCCCTTTGAGTAAGAGAAAAGTGATTTGGGGGTGGGGGGCAAGAAAGAGGAGGTGTGAAGAGAGCTTAAGAAGGGATATAATGGAGAACTGGCCAGGCTTCAGAACTCTGGCAGCAGGTCCCTCCCCCATTGTCTTTTCAATGGGTACGCTGTGGCAGGACAGATAGAAGAACAGGTGAAAGGTCACCTCCTTCCTCATCCATCTTCCTTGGGGTCTGGGAGGTCAGAGCGAAGATTGATTAAGATCTTAAATGTTTGACAAAGGATCCCTGGGCAAAAATAGGCAGGGCGGGTGGGGGCCTGGGGCGTGCTGTTGTTTAAATCTAACCCTGGTCATCTGCCCGAGTCCTCAAGGGACCTTGGGGACAGAACTACACTTCCTCTTGGAGTTCTTACTTCCAAGCAGTACATGCTAATGGAGACATGAAGAGCTGCCTCAGAAGTGTCCAGAGAGGCAGGGTGATGGCGGGCTTGCCCTCTGAAGCAGCCGCAAGTTCATTGTGCTCCTGAATAACATTTTCTGAAATGATTTGGCCAGGCCTCAGCCAGACAACAAAGAGTGTTAGTCACTCATCTGCCCTCCCCAGGAGAATGGCTGGCTGGCCCGCACAGTGGTTTGAACTTGCCTGGTGATTGGATGCGCGGGATAAGAAACTATTCCAGTTAGTTAGCTAGTCACCAGTCCGCCTCAGACACCCCTCCTGCAGTACCCACATGCGTTCCCCTCAGTGACGAAACCTTCCAGATGTCTTACAGGGGTGTTTTTATCACTTCAGAAATATTAAGCAGAAAGCAGAGAGGAAAAGATATTTTTTGCTTAATTAAAAAACAAAAAAATGAAAGTCACATATTCACTCTGTGAAATATTAATAAGCAATGTTTTCAGAGAATAGACAGAAGAATATGGCTAATACAAAGAAAACATTTTTATAGAGTCACTCTTCAGGCCAAGTAAGTGATCACAACAGTGACAGAAGTTAGCCAGGTAGAAATCAACCCTTGCTAAAATACACAATTTTGCTATAAATTGTTTTGGGTCACATATATCTAGGGCCTATATTATATATCATTATAGATATATGGTGGCTTCATATCAGCACAGGTATCTTATTAAGAGCTATTTTGAGAAATGCTTTGATAGCTATAAAATAGATTTCAAATGTGTGCTCTGAAAAGAGAGTGCTGTTGGTAAAAAGAAAAAAAAAAGTCTTGATGACTTTGTTTTCCTAAGGACCTGAGGAGAAGGAAGTGCTGGAGAGGAAGCATTTAAAATATAGTTCAGAAAGATGCTGCTTTGTGTCCTTTTCCCTTTTGAAATTTTCTTCTACCTTTGAATTGTATCTTTAAGAATCAATGGCTTGAATCCCATGGCTGCTTTCATCCCAGCTTTGAAGCATGGCTGTGATCATTGAAAGACTCAATTCTTTACGTTACGGGAAGAACAGGGTTTAATTGTTGTCCTTTTTCTGTTCCACTTTTTTATTTCTCCTTCTTCGGGTGACCAGGCTTCTTTTTGCGTGTGAATGAGGCAATGGTCTCAATTTGGGGGTCACCAAAACATCACATAGGCATTACCCCAGGGGTTTCTGAAGGCAGTATTGAAGATTTGATGATTTATTTTAATCCAACCGAGCTTCCTTGTACCTTTCAAAAATGAATTAAGACCAAATTATTTTTTGAAGACATGAGGCTTTAGGAAAAAGCCTGATTAAATGGCTTTTTAGTTACCACTGCGCAAAACGGAGGTGGTAGTGATATGTTTGACGTTCCCATTGTTGAACTTTACTACTTAAGGGTTTTTTTGGATATAATTGATTAATGTAATATTACCATAGAACTACATACTTCACTCTTACTCCGAATTTTTATGCATTACCACAGCTTACAATTTGGCAAGTAACCCAAATATACCTTTATGTATGTATTTAAAAAATAATTAATGGAATTATTCTTAAAATTGTCATTTTATTTTTGGTGCTTGATTATCACATTAGAGAATATAACTTTTCTCCATTCTTCATAATTGATGATTAATATTCTATGGTAGAATATGCTATACTTTCATTTTCCTTTATTGGTAGCTATTTAATTTCTCCTAGTTTTTCCTGGTAACATTTTTAAACAAACAGTTTAATTTGTAAATCATACATGTATATTTCTGTTAAAATTTTGGATGATGAAGCTTGTTTTGTTATTTTGCTGGCTTTCTCTTGCACAAGTAAATTTAGCAAAACTTCCATATCATGAGATAGAAGTGGGCGAGTGTAGTTCGGTGTAACCAAGCAAGTAACGCCAGAAACTATTCTGGAACATAGTGGGGTCTCATGAAATGTTCATTGAGTGAATGAATAAATAAATGCTTAAGGAATTGTGGTCTGTTTCAAATTAAACATTTATTTGATGGAGTAATGTTTCATGGAGTCGACATGATATATCAGAATCTTTGTATGTGACTAATGTATTAATGAGGTCCTTGTTTATAATTCCTGCTTCAGTTGGGTCTTAAGAACTTTCATCATGTTTATGAATCATCTCTGTGCCTGAATGCTCAGAAATCTTTGCAGCGCAGGACTTAACATCAAGCTATTTTAGTACAAAATAGCTAAGCCCTGCCTTTGGAGTTTGAGACTTGAGTTTAGTTTCTAGTTTTGCTACTTACCCCGATGTGTGATCATGGATACTAACTTAACCCTCCCTAATCCCAAATTCACATTAGCAAATTGATGGCAACATTGTGTGATTACGTATCATACACACAGACACACACACATTCAGTAAGTGGAAATCGTTATTGTTCATTTTATTGTTGTTAGAAATGTGGTGACAATATGAGCTATTGGGCAGTGTCTGTTCAACAAGGAAAGCAGTTCACTTAGATGTGGAATAGAGTTGTTGTTCGGTTTCTTTTTGGTTTTTGGAGGAGCAAGGGTAGGGGATGGTGTGAAATGGCTGATCTTGTCTATATTCGTCCTTTGCTTCCCAAGTCTCCACACTAGTGCAGCGGTTCTCAAAGTGTGTCCAGCTGGGTTCCCCGAGACCCTTTCATGGGGTTTACAAAGTGAAAACTTTCTTAAAATACTAAGATTTTATCTGCCTTTTCCTTCTTCTTTTCTCATGAGTGGAGTTTTCCAGAGGCTGCCTGATGGGTGATACCTCATCCAATCGAATACAGAAGGAAATACGAGACTGTGACTGTCCTCTATTAAGCCAGGCATCAAAGAGATTTGCACATTAATAAATAAATAAAACCGCTCTTCTCATTAATTTCTTTTGTTATTTGTGTTCACATGTAATAGGTTTACTATTGGCATTTTAACATGAATTAATAAATAGTTCCAAATTTTTCAGTTTCAATTTCCAATGATACATGTTGATAGCTTTAACTCACATAATAAACAAAAGCACTTTGTCCCCCTCAGCACTCTTGAGTGTAGATGGGCTCTGAGACCCAGAGTTTGGGAACGCAGCAGCGGTTCCCCGCAGCCCGGTAGGCTGGTTCTCTTGCAGGTAACAGAGTGAACTGCAGACTTGCGGCAGACGCTTTTAAAAATTAAAATGAAATAAGGAAGCTCTGACAAGTGTTTCTGAACCTGGGAGATTTAGGTAGCTTAGAAAAATGGTGTTTTATTTATTCAAACTTTTAGACGTTTCTATAAAATTAGACAGCTACTTATAGCTCTTGGCATTCTCAAAACTGTTTATCTGTGTCTCTTTAGTTTGGTTGTGCTTGTGAGAAGGAAGGACTAAAGAAGGCCCAGCTGCCCCCCAGGCCCTGAGAGGCTGTATCTTTTCCACTTAGGGCACAAAGCCTTTCTCGTGTCCCCTTACAGCTGGTATCTCAGAGCTGCCCTGCAGAGGAGAGCAGGTGAGGTCACTGGGTCCTGATATGCAGGGTAATTAACAGTCCCATGACTAAAGGGACATTTTATGAATATTCAGGTCTGTTTTGGCTTCCCGGGAAACAATCCTGTTGGTACCCCTTACAACTCCCTTTGGAGACACCAAGCATTTTCTGGGTGAATGCTGGTCCTCAGCTGTCTGCCTAGGGTTGCTTTTCCAGGCAGCAGATTCTTCATTTGCATATTCTGTATTCACCCTCATGCAAAACAGCACACCCATCTCTCTCCCTTTCACAAAGGCAGTGAGAGCTTCCTTTGGAAACTCCAGCCAAAATCTCCTTCTGTTTATGCAGAACCCAATGATTTAGATGCCATGCAAATTAATTCGGTTTTGATTTGAATGCTTCCAGAGATTGGGGTTGGGAGGCATGAGTGGACTATTTGCACAGGGCTCTTTGTGCAACCCCTGCTCCGCCATCACCACCCTGATGTGGCGGTTGTCACTCCCCAGCCTTTTTCCCCATGCAAAATAACCCCGGCTCCCGCTGCTCATTTTATTTTGACCTTTGGAAGGAAACCTAGCAGTTGGTGAGTCCCTTGGCCTGTCTGTTTAGTGACAGCTTCAGCTGGAATCTTGCGTTCTTTCTGAGGTAGGAGGGTGGAGATGACACTATTCAGATTATGCTAGGAATGTTTAGAAGTGTCCCAATAAAGGGCTTGAATACATTGTAAAGTAAAAAGATCAAATTCTTTGAAAAAGAACTGTCTACATGAGAAACATTCAAACTGTAGAGAATTTTTATGAGTTGGTGTTTTTTTTTTGAGCCAAATTGATGACAATTGCTGGGAATCAAAGTCTCAAGGGACTGAGAAAATGCTCCAGAAAGTGGCAGTTTTGCACCTTATTTTATACATTGCTGTGCAGGGAGGAGACACAGGGCGGGTTACATGAAATGCAATGGTGGTAGATTAAGAGGGTGGGGAGAAAGCAAAACTGGGTAATCTCTGGGACTGGATAATAAGGCAAAACAGAGGGACACATATTTCTTTTCCATTGGTGGGCACAGGACAGTTAGTAATTATCATTTGCAGCGCAGAGAGATGGTATGTGGGGAACAAGAGAACAGGAGGAGTTCTGTGGTCTGATACTGAGGGTGTGCCCTGAGGGGTCTGGGAAAGGAGCTTTCTCTGACATTTCAAAGGTATGTTATCTGAGATGCAAAAAAAAAATTAGAAAGGCTCACTTAAGGTAAGTTAAATATTGACCTTTGTCAAGGAAGCTACAGTCCTAGGACATGGCTACCCTCCGTGACTCACTTTTCTTTAGGAATTTTTATGTTCAGACCTATGTGGTTACTCCTCAGCCCATCAGGTGTAGTATGTGGCCCTTTTTTCATCCACACATACCTTCAGCAAATAGATATGGAAAGGGCAGACTCTGCAAACCATCGCTGGTATTTTCACTCTGGATTTCTGCACCTATGAATGAACACATCAGTCTTCATGTGTAGAATCACATGATTCTACTTTATTTTCACTTATGTCCCAGATACATTTCTTTAAAAGGTGTATCATTATAATTCTGTTCCTTATCTCATATGTGTACTCACTTGAGGTTGAATTCCCGCCTTCCCATCCCACCTAGTGCTTCCAAATTCCCTTTAACCTTCGCTTTGGTCCCCTCTTGGGGGAACAGCAAGCACATGGCCCATCATACCCAACAGACATCACTCTGCTTGAACACAGCACTCTCTTCAGAAAGCCATGATCATAAGACTTCTATAAACTAGAAGAAGAGGACTTTGCATGAAATGTTTTTGAAGTTCAATTAGTTTTGAGTTCAAGCTAATTTCACAGGGCAGACGTGGGCATAGCCAGACTTGGAGCATAATTAAGAGGAGGCAGGGTCAGCTAAGACAACATCTAAATGTGGAAGAGCTTTGGTTTAGCTCCACAGGGTCTGACAGAGTTTGATGATGCTGTTCAAAGTCCATTTGGGATGGATTATTAGGATTAAAGAATAGCAGAAGGCTCTGTGCACGGCCCGTTCTCCGGTGTCATTAGTGGATGAGAAAATTCAGCTGCTTATCTGGCTCTTGTTTCTAAAGATGGATTTAAACAGGCCCACACTTCTCAAAGGTGATCTTACTAACCTCTTCTTAATAAGTTACAGATCTCAAATTGCCCCAAATCCTTAAAATACCATTTGAAGTAAGTTGATTGATAATTATCATTTCCCCTATGTGTGCAGATATTTTCCGCAGCAGTACAAAGCTATGGTACAGTTTCTTAATTACCCAGATAATCCTGTTTGCTTGTATTTTAAAACTATGAAGTGCTGGGTAATTATTCAATTCTTAATAGAAGGCAAATGGCAATGTAAACAATAATTAGGATGTGAGACAGACTAATGTGCTTCAAAGCAAATTGGATTTTTTTCATACTGTTCAGCATGAAGTCCCATAAAGCTAACAATTTAGAAGCAAGGCAAAAAAGGTGCCATTTTGTTCATATTTTATGGCGTTATCTCCTCACGTCTTGTTTCTCTGAATAGCAGTTTGCCCCAATGAGGCTGGCGGTGCCCACGCCAAATGTTTCCCTAACAATTGCTTCCCTGCTGTTTGACATTTGGCTGTCTTCTCCCAGGGCTCCAGATTGGTCCTTTGTCTGCTTTGGATCCCAGGGGTCAGAGGTTAACAGAATACTGATTTCCTCCCATAATACCATGGCAGGTAAATATGGGCCAACCTCATGATCAGTTAAGACACAGCCCAGCGAGGAATGCTTTTCTCAGGGGCTTTTGTCCTTAAGAACTTCCCCAATTTAAGACGCCAACTTTCCCAGCTCTTGCTTTCCACAAGGGATCCTTCATTATCTGTGCTGCCTTCCCTTTTATGTGGCTTTTTCATTCACAGCTAACAATGTATCCCCAGAAACACGCGACCTGAAAATTATGAACAAATCATTGCTCTTGATTAACCAATTTTACATATTTAAGATGATAATACTTCGCCATCTTTGCGTAGTTCATTATGTCTTGTAGTCTTATCTTTCCTGTATGTTTCGTGGGTGAGACAATGAACTGATGACAGAAGCAGTAGGCAAAGATATTCTAATGATGGTGCGATTACCGCCCCCCTCCCTTCTCTTCCTCGTCTGGCCTTCGTGGTGTGTTGCCAGTTGGAGGTGTAATTAAATGAACAATCAATTTTATTTTCCATTTTCATCGTTTATGGAGATGTCTAAGCATTCATCAATATCAATGTTATTAATGTTTTACATCAGTTTAAGTACATCAGTCTTATTTTTTCCTCCCAAGATTAATGTAACTCAATAGGTTGCTTTCTAATTGGTTATGATGCACACCGAGCCTTTAAAAGTTTAAAATACATTTCAAACTTTCAGACTTCTTGTTATCATCAATTAATTTTAAGCCACTTTTCTATATTAGCTCTCCCATTCCGATTTGGCCAACCTTCTTCACATTGCACTGTGAACTTGATGTTTAGATTCATTTGTTTTCAGTTTTAAGTGTTTGAAAGAGACCTCCCCACTTTGAAAAACAAGTTTCCTTTTCAAGTGTCCGGCTTGGCAATGACTGAAGCAGCCCGCAGGCAAATTACCATGTTAAAAGAACAGATCAATACCTTTCTGGCTCCTCCACCCTTCGTGCTCCCTTCCAAGGGGGAAGAGTTTTGAAGAACCCTAGGAGGCCCTTGACAGATGTGCCAGGAGCCTTCAAGAGGATTGTCAATTGCTGAGTGGGGGACATTGACAGTTTGATCTAGTGCCAGGCTGCTCCTCCACCGGCCATCTGAAAATGGACGCAGGAGGAACTGACAGCTTCAGGAAAGAGGAGCAGTTTATGTAATTATGGAGAGGATTAGAAGAAATGCGTTGGAAGAAGTGAGAGATCAATACCGGGCACGAGTGGGCTGAACTCACCTCTAGCTGTTAGAGCCCTCCATTTTGTAACATTTAGCTTGTGCGGAGAGAAGATTATTTTACAGGTTTTTTATTAAGGGTTGTGTAAACCTATGCATAAGAGTGGGTGGGGGGGAACACTGATTTTTGAGAGCGGACTTGTAGGTAATTAACAATGTAATGCTTCCAGTACTTAAAATGTGAAGGTGCTAATTAACTAATGGAGAAAATTGACATTTCATTACTCTGTGTCTCTAACTGAGGTGCTAGCGAAGAAGTGCAGGTGAAGGTAGTATTGGAACATTTAAGTTTCCATGGATAGCGTTTTGTTTAGGAACTGTCTCTCTGTTTTTATCCTAGAGTTCAAATGTAGCAATAATTCAGGGCTACCTTAAAACGATATGAAAGCGTGTTGTTATTTTAAGAAAGGAACTCACGTTGATGGAAAACAGAACATTATGTTTTGCAAAAGTGAAGGAAAGCATTTTTAAAAAGGGCCTGAACCACACACTGTTTGAGGGTCTCAAATGGTGTTACTTTTATGAAGTTATCCTCCACAGGGCAAAAATGGCAGCTGTACTTAGCTAAAAACAAACTCAAGTATATAATTTATTCTAACTTTCATGAAGGATTCTGGGATTCTCTTCACAAAATGTTGTAGGTATAACAATTCTAATAATTTTTAAAAGGGTACTTGATATGGCTAGAATTCTGCTCTGTGGTTTTAGAAATCATACTGAAACTTTAAAAAAAATGTTCATCATTAGATTTTTTTCTTTTTTCTCCTAGAGAAAAATTAAGTCATTTATTGAAGAAAAGTAATGTCTGATCTTATAAAAGTCAAAACCATTATTGCAACTTTAAAAAATAGATATAGTAAAAAGAACCCTTTTCCCGAAAATGGATTGTTGACTTTTATAGATAATAATTGAAAAATACAAACCTACCTAGTGAGTTTTTCCAATATTTTCCATTATATCTTCTAGCTGGTTATCACTGATCTACAGGAAAGCTATTGATTTTTGTATGTTTATCTTACATCCAATCCCTTTATTGAACTGTCTTGTGAATGCTAATAGATTTTCAGTTAATTCTCCAGGGTGCTCTAGAGAACTAATACTTTTGACTGCAAGCAATTATTGTTTTTCCTCTTCCCCAAAATTAGAACTCTTATATCTGATTTTTATCCTACAACATTGGTCGAAATTCTCAGACTAGTAATAAATAATAATGTAGCTTGTGAGCACCTTTACTTTATGGCCAGTTTTACTGGACATGATTTAAGTATGCTATGAGATGTATTTTCTTAATATCATATTACCAAGTTTTAAAATTTCTTAGAACAAATTTTTAATTTTGTTAAGTTACTTCCAATATTTTTTTTAATTTATGTGAACTTTTTGACTTGTTTCCTTTTTGACATTAAATATAATAGTATATTTTTTTCCTGATAATAAACCATAAAGTGTTTTTGCACTTATGGGAAAAAAAATAACCTTATAAGGTGGCAGTGAGTTTTGATAAATAGACTCTTTAGTTCTTGTTGTTAATTGAAAATAATAAGAGCCGGAGCTTTGGAATAAGAACCGAATTTTAATCTCAGTTTTTTTTTTACTTACAAGTTGATTGGGCTAGATACTTAACTTTAGTATTTTGACTTTCTACTCTGTAACATGGGAGTAAGATACCTACCCCATAGCTATACTTAGGATTAAATGAGACAAGGTATATAAGCGTCAGCCAGGAAGTGGCACCTATTCAGTGCTCAGTAAAATGTAGATACTTTTATTATTTTATTTTGAAAGTTTTATAAATATCCAAGTGATATTAGTCTACCTATTCTCTCTCTTTCTAACTCTATCTCTTTCTCTTTCTCTCTTCTCCTTTATTTCTGTCGTTTCAGTATTATAGTCAATTTGTAAAATTAATTATCACAGTTTTTCATTTCTTAATTAATAGTGTAGACAGTTAATGTGCATGCTAACTAGCTCTTCTCTGTAAGTTTGAGAGGTTTCACCATGAAAACTGATGCTGGACTGTGCACTTATGATTGGGGCACTTTTCTGTGTATTTGCTGGACTTCAGTAAGAAGCATGACAGACACAGAAAGAAAACTGGCCACAGCACCTTGCTGAGCTGCTCTCCAAGCCACACAGAAGGCTTTCCCCGCCCAGTATCGTAGACATGCTCTTTGACTTTGATTTGGGCTATTGCCAGCCTCTGCTGACTTTAAGGTAAAAAGTAAAGATGCCACATTGCTCCCATCCATAATTACATTATTGAGATTTCTCATTACCTTGTGTAGATCTTAAGCATATACGTTAAAGGTAATGGGATCGTTAAACCTGGAGTTAGTGCGTAGACCTGGTTGAGCTATCCATTAATCATGAGCCCGGCTGTTAATGAGAATCCAGTTGAGAAAATATTTAATATCCCATTAGCGGAAGCCGCATTCCACCGCAGAGTGAAATGCAGCCCTCAGAACTGCAGGGCTTTGCTCTCTTTTTTTATTGAGAGAGAAAGAGAGAACATGAAATGACAGATCCACATTTTATAGAAACATCTGGTGCTCCGTAGAGCTGCAACTTTGACATACTAATTTGTAAATTTTTTTTCTATTGGTTTTGAGGATTGGCATGTTTTATTTTTCATTTTAAATTATTCTGTGGGCCATGGCAGACAGAAGGAAGACCGGAGGATAGATATTGCCTCAAGATAAGGAAAGACTGTCTGATATTTCCAACCAGACATGATGAAGTGCGATGCCTTTTGAGACGACGAGCTACCCACCTGTGGAGCCAGTGTTCACCTGGCCAGCGACCGCAGGGCATCTAAGCGCATCCCTGCAGTAAGATGTCAGAGGCTGTGTTTCTCAAAGGAGCACCTTGTTGTGGGCAGAACGATTCTTCTTGAGTAACATTTATCAAATATCATGGGTCTGTCCTGTGCGTGGCAGGCACGTACATTGCCAGGCTAGTCCTGGGGCGCCAAGCGCCTGTGGCAACCTCTAGCCCCCAGGACAGGCTGACACCTCCCCCTCTTTTTCCAGGACATTGACAAATGGCTCAGAAATGGGTACTCATCTCAACTGTGAGCTTCTAGACCAGAAAACTGTAAGATTCCTTGCAACTCTAAGATGGGTATTTGGTACCTTATTTTAAATATTTTATATTTTCTGTGGGTAGGTCATGTAGGCCTAGGGTCTCGTAGTGCAGAAAGGATGGAGAAGCTCTTCAAACAATCCCAGATGCCAGCTTCTCTATTTTTATTTTTCCTAAATCTAAGTGTATACCATGGCATCTCAAAAATGGTTTCGTATGTTTCCCTAACAGGCACCAGTTAAAGGAGATGGTAAATGTCTTTTGGAATAAATTATTAGTATTTTATAGAAGTGTCTGTCATTATGAGCATCCACCAAGGGCACTTGGCTTTAATGTCTTTGGTCCTAAAACGGTCTTATAAGGCAGATACCGTTATCCCCATTTTACAGTTGGGAAGGCTGAGGCATGGCAAGGTGCTTAGAGCCATGCAGACTATTCAAGATGACCTGAAGCCAGGTAGACTGGCTCCATCCTCCGCAGCTGCCAACTCTATCCTGTACTTTCTCCGGGGAAGAACTGTTAGAAAGAAAAATCCTCTCTGCAAGTTAACTAACAGTATGGGGTCCATGTATTCTTACAAAGCACGAAGAATACTTAAAATGCCTGAATTACGGAATTATGTAAAACAGTGCCCTATATTTACTGCCAGGGGGTGGCCTTTATATTATTTCAAATGGCCTTGCCAAGAGCAAAAAAGGACTTTCCAATTATTAAGGCTGAAGACTGTCACAGAGTGTACAACTGAGCATATTACTCTTATTTTGACTCTGTATCGGAGCAGAGAGGAAGGTTACAAGCATAGAGCCAGGTTTACAAAAGACAGAGCATCAGCTCATCCTAACAGGAGGCCAGACTAACCAAATGAGAACTTTTGATCTGTGCAGTAAATCCAAGGATATTTGGGAGGAAAACCAAGCTAAAAAGGGTTAACTTTAATAATCTATATGTTGTGCACATGTTTGAAAGTTGATTCAGTGAAAGCATTTCATTGCAAATGTGAGCAGAAAGAAATAGCAATGAAACAATTGGGAAGACAATTCATGTCAGAGAGAAGGGGGAAAGAAATGGGGGCAAACAATCGCAAATGGTGGGGAATGTCCATTCCTTTGGGACCCATACATCCTCCCCTTTCTCCATTGTGCAGCTATGTTGTGTTTTCAGTGGAAATGGCTCACCTTTCAGCACCCAAAACCAGTTACATTCTGATTTGTCAGATTATATTAATCACAAAAATGTGTCCTTCTTTTTAAGTCTGAACCACTTAGAATGATGTGTTTGTTGAATGCAATACAACCCTAATTAACAAAGGAGGTCACTACTTTAACTTGACAATTACTTTAACATGGGAACTAGTTTTCTATACACAAATGTTGCATGTAGGGACGGACTGTAATGTGTTTGCCCAGGCTGGGTAGTTACTCTCCCAAAAGATGTCTTGTAGTCCTGTAAACAAAGGAAACATCTTGGAGGCCACTTGTGCTTCTTCCTCCGCCTGATGGCAGAGTGTGCTAGTTTGGGTTCTGTTTCTGATGGAGGTGAAGGCACAGGTCCTGTACTGAGGCTGTGTGAAGTGGGGGGCGTCTCCCTTCTCAGGGTGGGGAACTATTCAAGTTGGAAGCACCTAGAAATCCTTTCTTTATAGTCTGTGCTTTTCATTTCACATATTAGGAAAATGAGGATCAGATCAATAAAGTTCAAAATAAATTGATAAGACTGGTGCCTGAAGTCTGGAGTTTTCGAGTCTTGCCTCCCTGGTCATGCTAAAGGGAGAAGAGGCCCAGAAACGATGTGGGTCCCAAGGCAAAGTAGCATCTTCCTATTTTTGAAGTTGGCCTTGATAACCACACTCCATGTATTCAAGCCTCCTCCCCTACTTAGGGCTTCTGAAACGAGATTGAATTTGGTGCTTGATTATGTTCTTAGGGCTTCAGTAAACTGTTTCCTGCCTCATATGGGCTTGAAACCCCTGAGTGTACTGTGCCTTTTTCTGTCTACATCAGGTAAGTACATCCTGAGGTCTTCCTGTCTTTCTATGCACTGTTCCCTTCGCAAAGAGTTTGTAGCCTAAGGGGGTGGACAGCCCTGTAAAAGTGTTTGTAACGTGATAAGGAAATAAACTCAGAGGAGGACCTGGAGGAGGGAGATGCTGAGTCCCATTGGGGATGAAATATGAAGGAAGATTTTTGGAAAATTAAACAGTATTGAAGAACAGCTGATTTCAAGTGAATAATTCATAAGCATCTACTGTGCCTAGTCCATGCGGAGGCAACTATGCATTGGCCTGAATCCCTGCAGTGAACACAGAGTGGCCGTGAGACACAGGGTGTGTGTGAGAGGAAGAATTTTGAGCAACTTCTAGGTTTTAGGCTTGGCCCATCCATTCTTAGGATAAGGAAATCCTACAAGATGAGATAATTTTTAAGGGATGCTGGTTTGGCATGGCAAGATGAAGGTTTATCTTAGTTTATGCTTGCTAAATGTAGAATATATGAATGGCTGAGAGTGCTGGTCTGGGAAGGGAGGATGATCATATATCCATTTTGCTGCTCAATTCTGTATTCGACTTTGCGGAAAAGTAAGTTTTGAGAGGCTTTAGTATGATGCTCTGGGAAATACCTTAGTCACCTTGGGTTACCATACCAGAACACCACAGCCTATTTGGCTTAAACAGAAATTTATTTTCCCACGTCCTGGAAGCCAGAAGTCCAAGATGAAGGTGCCGCAGGGCTGGTTTCTGGGCACAGACAGTCGCCTTCACACTGCCTCCGCGTGGCCTTTCTCTCTACATGTGTGTGGCAAGGGAGAGATTTCTGGTGTCTTTTCCTCTCCTTGTACGGACACCAGTTCTATAGGATGAGGGTTAGGCTTTCAACACAGGGGTTTTCAGGGGGACACCATTCTTTCCATCACAGGAGATGAAAAATGCCTTTCCCTTTGTTTTACAAAAGACGTGTGAACACGTGCCAGATCATTGACACGTAGCCTTTGTATCGAGGTCTGTCTTCATGTCTTACAATGTGTTGGCCCATGGGGATTCTCAAGAAAACAGTGTGGCTTGGTGGCCTAGAGCTTGGGCCCTGGACGGGGGCTCTTCAGGCCTCCTCTAGGAGGGCGGCTCTTGTGCAAATTACTTAATCCCTCTTATCACTAATCCCTCGTATTTCTCATCCGTAAAGTGGAGATGCTGTTACTTTTAATTTTGCAGTATAGTTCATATGGTTCATATACATATTATTGATACACTTATTATGCCTTTGGTTAAAGAAGGTAGTTTAATATATTTTTTATTTCAGCAGTTTAATGCTTTACTAGGCTATTGTATAGTCGGAGCCTCGTTAATTGTACTCTGGTTGTATTTTGTGCATAGTTGCTAAGTATAGCATAGGAAACCCAGGTATGGTTTTAAACCATGTTGAGGGCACTAATGAATAATGAAGTTATCCAGTTAAGAAAAAAATAGAAAGAAATTCACACTGTTCATAAAGAAGGCGATAATATAAGCAAGTAAGACAATTAAGCAAAATCACCTGTAATATCACCATGTAATGAGAGTCATACTTATCACTTGGTTTCTGCACTTTCAGACATCTCTGATGAGGATGTACACACACACACATACACTCACACACACACACTCCCACACACTCCCACACTAAAGTATTGATCATGCAGTATGATCATCAAATCTTTCCAGGTCAAGAAACATAACTTTATGACATTATTTAAATGGCACAGAATTTTCTGTTGCTTGAATATACCAGGTTTTATTTTTTCCAGCTATCCTCTGTTGTATGATATTTAAGTTGCTTTTAGTTTGGTCCTTTTAATAATGTTGCCCTGAATATTCTCACAGCAAAATCTGCATATATGCAAATATAGCCTTCATTTTTTTCAAATAATTGTTGGGTTGAACGATACACGATTTTAAAGGCTTTGATACTCAGTTTTGAGATACATGCTTACTTACCTAAGCCTGAAACAATGAGGGATAGTGCACTTTTGGTGACATCACACGTTCATTTTCTTGCAATGCTCATTAGTGGCCTGAACACGACATGGAGGGAGTTTTACTTACTAGCCCTTACCTGGGATAAAACTTCTTTTAAGGATTTTGCCAACAAAGCCTTCATTTTCATTTTAAAAATCAATGAATTTTATGCTTGTTTTAAACAAATGTAGGATTCTCTGACTGCCTGTGACAGCTGTGGACAGCTACCCTGTAATGTAAAGGATGGCCTTTAATAGAAAGGGTTATGTCGTTCAGTCACCTGATGTAAATTGTTACCTCTAAATCTACTGGAAGTTTTCCCTCCCCGTATCTAAGGAGCATCATTGCTCTTCGAACCCAGAGAACCGCTGCCTTTCAAAAAGACATTGTTACAGAAAGTGAGCATGATGAGACTGATTGTTTTTATATAATTGCTTAGCCACTGTTGTCCTACAGGTGTGTGGGATGCTTCAGTCTTTCGACAGCTGGAGGGAAAATGACTTCACGGACTATGTGTGAACTTTACAATACCTACATGCATAAACCAGGAGATCGAATCCCTGTAGGGCTGGCTAATTCTCCTTCTTTATGAGTTAAATTCATTGATTGCTGTGACCTTAGAATTCATCTTGTTACACTCCAGAGCTCAGCCATCTTTAAACTCGGCTACCCAAGTGCCTGTACTAGCTTTATCTCCCAGGACCACTTATTCACCATGGAATTAGTAATTATCCAATTTGCTTTTGCACCTTCCCCCTTTTTAAAACAAATTAAACATCTTGCAAATTATTTTCCCAGTTGCCTAGACAGTACATGGGAAAATGCATTATCCTTCTGTCCTGCCTTCCTTTACTCTTTTTGTCTGGCTTTCTCAGTAGAAGAATCCTGTCTGCCCTGGCTCTAAACTGGAAGACCTTGTCATTTGGAAATAGGGTAGAGTCTCCAAGGACAGTGGATGTGTTTCCTTGAACCTAAGACATTCTTTCTGATTTCTGCCACTGTCTCTTAGCAGTATGGAAAGTAAAACCATACTCTTTAAAATTTTGTTTTTATTAAACAAATTAACACCTTATTCACGAAACTAATTCTGTTCACTGTAGACCATTGGGAAAATGCAGGGAAAGAAACATGTTCACACACAAAGAGAACCTGAAGTCCCATTGGGGAATATCACGACACCTGTTCTCTGACTTCTTGATCTACATGCCTCAGTACAAAACGGTTCTACTCTGCTTGCGTGGTGGGGCTGGCCTTTTCCTTCCCACCACCCATGCAGGTGAAGGAGAGGGTTCTTGGTAACCTCAGAATTAGCCACTTGCTGGGAAGGGATTGGTTTTGCTGTTGCACACTGCATTCCTGTCCTGTTTGGGAGGAGTATTGGCATCCACATGCCTGTGGTGTTACAGCTTCCCACACACATTATTGGCCCAGACACTACAACTGCTTCTGTCTCTCTTTCCAGCTCCTCATTCCAGTACCCACTAGAACCAGCACCTTTGGCTATTAACGCCGACATCCTCTATGAATGAACTTGCCCTCCCCTTCCCGTAGGCTGCTGCACACTATTTCTCAATCCCAGAATCTTGTTCTGAATCAGCAGGAACTTGAATGTGGGTCATTTATCTGACTTCTAGTGGGGTGCTTTCTTAGGACCCCCCAGTTGCTCTGTTTTCTGTCCTCTAACTGAAAGCCCACAAAGTCTGATGTCCCAAATCAAGACCTTGTTCTCCACCACATTTTGGATACTAATTTGGCTGTACGTCAGTCTCTTTGGCTCAGTCTCTTTAGTCCTCCAGATATCAGTTACTTCCTATCTCCCTCTGTTGCCTAAGGCAGTGAGGTTCCTACTGGCCAGGCCATCCATCCATCCAAGATAAGCAGTGAGCTCTATGCCCTGAACAGTCTTTAAGTGGAAACTAAAGGGAGTTTTTAGTAAGAGGAGCTTCAGCAATATCCCTCACTGGAAAGAAAGACTGGAATAACTGCTCTGGCCCCTTATAATTTTCAGGTTATTATAATTCAACAGTAAGGGCCCTTTCCTACCCACAGATTCAATAAAAACTCTCTCACTGTTTCCTCAATCCTGTACTGAGAGCAATATTTGTTTCACACAGGTCTAAGGCTTTATGGTGCGCACGTCAGATGTAAAATCCAATTTAATAGAGACCATGTCATACCAAAAGAGGAAAAAGTAGTAAGTTGATAAAAATGGCCTGCTTGGACACTAAATTGCATTGGTCAAATTACTAAAATGGATTCTGTTGACTTCTGTTTGATGTTGAGACAACTGAGGAGGATGACTCTGTGCTCTGGACTTGTTTGTTTTGCGCGTGGAAACTTGAGTAATCCCAAGCGCAGCAGCTGGGTATTTTGCTTTGAATGGAGAAATGTATTGAACTAATTAAGAAAATTGTCTTGTGAAAATGGAGCGTTAGTAAATGAAGTAGTATTTGGGCATAATGACAAACCTGCCCGCCTCGCTCTGCACCCCTCCTCCAAACCTATGTGGCCTTCAGTGTATAGGTTTGATTAAGTCATTCTGATAGGCTACATGCAGGGTGGGGCAAAAGTGGGTTTACAGTTGTGAGTATATGAAACACAGAGTTTATTCTTATATTCTTATGTATAATTATCGCATTATTTTCCACGCAAACAACCATAAGCCTACTTATGCCCCATATATACATATATATATATATATATATATATATATATATATATATAGGCTAGGATTATAAATCTTAGTAAACCTGAGCACCAATCACGTGACACTCCTACTCTGAAACTGCCCTGGCTTTTCCCGATGGCCCTGCTGGGAAAGGTGGTCCAGGCTCTTCCTTCCTTCAATATGACTTCTGGGCTTTAAGCATCCGGCTGCTGGGCCTGGGTGCACAGTGTCGCCTGCCACACAGGCTGTCCTGCCTGTCACAACCGTGCACATTCTTCATGGCCCTGCTCATTTTCTTCTCCCTTTGGATTCTCACAGGTATTCTGGTTATACTCCCAAATGTCACTTACATTTTCTGTTAACATGTTCTTACTTGTAGAGTATTAGTTAGGGAGTCTATGCCTCACAACTTGTTAACAGTTTGACTTCAGGCAAGTCAATTAGTTTCTCTGTGCTTAGTTTATTGTATATAAAATGCAGATAACAATAGTAAGTCCATCAGTTGCTGTGTGGATTAAACATGCACATGCTTGTAAATGAACCGTGCTTGGAATACAGTAATTGCTCAGTAAATAACAGTTCACTCGGTAAAAGATACTAGCTCTTACTACTGCTGCTACTACTGCTACCGGGTTGTAGCCCCGCGTCAGGGCCCTGAGCTTGGTGAGAGGGGTTCACGCTGTACTTTGGACTCCACTTCCCCCTTTAGCTGAACACCCTTATTCGGTACACGGCCTGCACCGCTGTATATGACAGGCTAGTACCAGGATCTAAGCTCTTCCAGGGATGAGTCTATATTCCATTTATCTCTGCATCCCTTGTAAGGCCGGCACCGACAGAGAACACAGTTTTACTCTCTCCTGGCACTCCCGATGTGATCATAAAAATGAATGAATAAACAAATGGAAGGAGAGAAATGTCACTATGGCTTTGTTTATTGGTAAGCGCTCCATTGATTTTTGAGAAACACTCAGGCTATATCACGCATTTTCCGTAGGAAACCGGTATTTGTCATCATCTTTGGCAATACTGGGTGTGTCATAAATTTAAAGAGTATAATTGAGGCTGAATTCTTCTGTGGGCTTATTTACTAGATCAGAAAGTGACTTCAACTTTTAGCCCTTATTTTATTTGCCAGCAGAAACTCCTGGGTTTAGTCAAGTGCCAAGAGAAGAAGTTAATCATCTGAATTATGTGGATTTTGGCAAATCGCTCTTTCTTTTTGGGGAAAAAAAAAGAACTTTATGTCTTTATCTCCCTTCAGCAAAACCAACGGATGATATTATTAAGAATAAAACTCTATTAATTAATCTAATAGCCCTAGGCGGCTAATCAGTCTAGAAAAGTGACATTATGCAGAATGTACTAGTTACTCTTATTGCATGTCGTTGATATATAATTCAATTGATTTTCACACTTTCTACATCCCATAATGAAATACAGCTTTTGTCATGTCACTAGATTGGAATTCTTCGACAATACATTAACATGCCAAAAATAATATTGCACACAAGAATAATGTGGAAATAAATTACAGGTAGACCTGTATCCATCCCTAAGGACATTTTCATTTGTGTCTTAGACTGGAAGACTGATCGCGCTACTCACACGTCTAGGTCTGTTTTGGTCCAGTATGTTTTGGGCTTTTACTTCGATTCAATAAATTACTCATTTCGTGCTCGCTGCGTGCCCGGCCCGCGGTGCTGAGCAGCGAGTATACTTACACAAAAGTCTGCATGAACCTGAAGTGAAACATGATTTTTTCAGAGAACAATTATGGAGACTTTCATGCAAATGATCCTTGAAAGTTGGCATGTTGGAGGTTTTATAAGATTATTATAATATAGGAACTTTGGGGAACTGGCTTCTTCAAACTGCATAATACCTTCTTTTCAAATGTGCTTAGTTCTGGACAATTTTGTCTGTTAGGGTGGATTTAATTTTGGAAGTCAAATGAATCATAGATAAGGTTGTTGATAAATAAGATCAATCGTGCCATGAAATATTGTTTTAGCCAAGAACAGTGAGAGACTGCAAAGTAACAGACCTTTTTCATGAATAACTTTTAACTTGCTTTGAATGCAGCTTCAAAAGCAGTGTTCGGAGCTGCATTCGGGAAATAAGGGCACGGTAGGTCTCCAGCATTCTTGGACCGAGCAGTCAGCCTCCAAGTGAAGGTGGGCTTGCTTTGTTCCTGCCAAATCCTCAGAGCCTCTAACTGAGCCTGACACTTAGTTGCTAATGAAATGAGGAATGAATGAATGCATGCATGAATGAATAGTCACAGCAGTTCACAAATGTACTCAAAGACCCCTGGCATATAGTGGCTTATCTTTTTTCCTGCCCTGGCATTCATTTAAATCATTTCTGTTAAGATTGCCCTCCACTGACCCCTTGAGAATATGGCTCTGTGTTAACCACTTTACTTTTAGTACTTCATTGTAGCCCCGCAATAACTTGGTGAAATACTATCATTATCCCCTTTTCATAGATGAGGAAACTAAGGCCCAGAGAAGTGAAGCAATTTGCCTAAAGCCACACAGCTGGTAAATGAGGAGTCTGTTCAGCTTGAAAAGTCTGACACCCATAACCAAGCTTCACAAATGAAAAAACAATTTCTCCTCTAAAGCCCACGCTCCCCAAAGGCCTACAGTCTTCCCTGTAGGATGGAAACATTGCACTTCTAACCTCTGTTCTAAAAGTATCAGAGACAGGGACAACTGATTAGGGACAACTTCCTTAGCTTTCTCACATAAATTTTCTCATCTTGAAAAGAATCAGCTGGAATAGGTCATCTACAGGATGTCTTTTAGCTCTTAAGTGTTAAAATGTGTGATAGGGTAAAAAGTGCTACTTCCCTGTAGATCAGGAAAACCGAGCTTATGTTGACTGGAGTCATCTGGGAAGGCTTCTAAGGAGAGGAGAAACTAGATTAAGTGTGGACAAATAAAGGTGGTAGAATAAGAAGGACGTCTCCTGAGCCAGGAGCACGTAGTCGTCTTGCCCTGGGGCTGAGAACACTGGGTTTTCTGAGGACTTTGAAGGGCAGAGGAGAGCTAGGTCTCTTCCTCTCCCTGTTTCATCAGATAGTCATTGAAGTTCTGGCCCTGGAGAGCCTTTGATCTTGGACAATCCTAGGTATGTCATTCAACCAAAGGGAATGTCTCATTGATATGAAGGTTTGTAATGTTTAGTCAAATCTTTGTTCTGTCACTTCAGGCATGAAGGGGAAAGATAAGAAAGCCTCAGAGTAAAGCTGACTTGAAGGTTCTATTTAAAGGATGATTGGATTTATTTAAACAAAGGAGAAAATAACAAATCAGTTGTTGGACGAGCAAAAAACAAAAAAACAGTTCCCTTGATTTGGCATCATTGATGCTTTATTACCTTGTAGATGGGTGATTTAGAATAGTAAATAAATAATGATGGTGTAATTTAGACTTGGGATTTGAAGCTGTTCTAGAAGTTCTGCACATAGGTTTTTTTTTTTTACGTGTAAGAATGGCATAATGTAAGTTGGGGCAAAATGATTGCTTTCTGGGCTCTTCTCTATGATGCTGGACCCAAAGTTTTCAAACATGAGTTTTCTATAGTAGAATTCTTTGGGGTGCTTGCCACACATACAATATTTAAGGTCACATCCCTAGAATTTGAGTTCTGAGTTGGTGATCTGAATTTTTAACAAGCCTCGCTGGAAATGGTCCGGTTAATTTAAGTATTTGGACCCCACATGTGAATTGTCTGCTGCCCATCCCACTAAGTCTGACTCTGGTTGACACAGAACTCATAGTGATTAGCTGGCCCCCTTGCTAAATATAAGATCAAAGGGAGAAAATAGTGCTGCTTGTTTCTTTTTAACCTGGTTGGAATACAAAGGCCTGTGGACCTGAGAAAGTGCGATGTCTGCGCCCATGTGGGCCAATGATGTCTATCCCAGAGAGACAGAATTTATCCAGTATCACATTTTGGGGGTTGGATGCTGTGAAAATTTTACTATTCTTCAAAAAATTAGATCATGTAGATAATCAAGTGAAGAACAATTGTGTCTACTGAAGAGATGTGCATCATTTATCTCTTTTTTTACTGAAACTTTTTTTTTTTTTGGTGGGAGAAGCAGTGGAATACAACTACACAGAAGTGAAAACCTGTTCAGTTTGGTTACAAGGATAAAATTATCAACTAAATGTGGCAGACCTAGAAGAACAAAGAAGAACCAATTAAAAAGTAATCAACTGTTAAGATTTATAGAGGGAGCCACAGATTGATTTTGGGTTCCAGGAATAATCACAGACAACCTGGAAGTTGTTTGTTCTCTTCCTTCTAAAGGGGTAGGGAAATTCACATGAGCCCCGCCCCCCCCCCCCCCCCCCCCCGCCCCCACCCCTGCAGCCAGATCAGGGAAGAAGGCCATTCATTCCAAGCTACCAGGCACCTGCTTTGGAAGACAGATTTTCGGGGAGAGAGAACCTTCCTAAGTACCACTGTTACAACTGGCAGCATTTGCAGATAAAGAGTCTTGACATTTTCTGGAGTTAGCGTAGTATTGTGGTTAGAAAGAAAACTTGTTTAGAGCAAGGCACGGTGTGTATTAGCCAGGAAGACCAACCAGAGGAAGTGGATCTGGGCCCAGGGCCGAGCCATCTTCCCAAACCACTTGTGGGTATAGCTGGAACACCTATGGTTTGTTTATTAATTAGTGGTCTGTTTTTGCACACATTCCTGCTTTAGTAAACACGATACCATTTATTCTTCTCATGGGCCATTCTCAAGTTATTCTTTTAGTTACCCTTATAAAGATACCGGTTAAAAAGCTTCACACAGATATTATTCAAGAAGAGTAGTTAGACTGACCTTTCCAATCAAATCCCTGTTTATCCAGATTAGGCAGCCTAACTCATCACCAGTACAGGCGGTGGGTGCTCTTGCCAGGGCTCTTCTCATATGTGTACGTTACTTAGGTATGAAGCACATGGTGTCCCAGCGGAGTGGGAACGGGCTCTCACAAGAGACTTTTGCCCCTGTTCCTCTGGTGTGGCTCTGCTGGGTCTCAAAGTATGGCTTCAAGTTGACCGAGAGTTGGAAGTTACCGTGAAATAGTTCTGTAGAAAATGTTGTTCTGAGTTTCACAGGGGCCTGGTTTTCGGTCCAGTCTTGACAACCCCAGACCTACCTCTCAGGTATGTTTGTGACAGAATAATCACGAAAGAAAACGTCAGAATGCCTGCAATCACACTGGTTTCTTCAGAAGGGGCACCGTCCCGGGGACCAGCAGTGTCCCATACCCTGAAATTCCATGAACTGGAGCTCGTTCCGTGTGTTTTCATCTGTGCGTCAGGGGCTGTGTTGACTCCAGGAGTCACAGAGGGCCATAGACTAGGTTTTCATCATTTTTCCTTTGGGGACATATCTTCGAATTTACGCTTTGAATGCATCGGCTTTCCTCCTCCCTCGGAGTCATCAACCCCCTTGGTCATGAGCACTTCGGTGACCTTCGCTGATACTCATGGGGGTGGAGGGAGTGGTCACTACCACTGCCTGTGTTGCTTCTTTCAAGGATAATCAAAGGTCGCAAACAGAAATAAAGAAACCAAATCCAAAGAAGATAGACCAGACTTAGGGTTTGTTGTATCATTTTGAACAGAAAAATGCCAGTGTTTGGAGATGTATACAGCTGCCCTGACAGGCTACATAATGGGTTGGTGAAAATGCAAGTACACGGAAAATGCAACCTTCTCGTGGTTCACATGCGGAGGCCCTTTGTGGGGCACACGTGCAATGTAACCGGCAACTGTGACACGACAGCTTTGGCTTTATCTCTGGTCTGCTGGAAGCTCATAAAATGGCTCAGGAATGTTGTCTCCTCGAGCAGGAGCTGGAAGTTAATAAACTACCTTGATAATTCACGGTAAGGACTTTGGTAAATTTCTCTACTTAGCTAATTAACGCGGCCTACCGTCAGAAAGATCGTTAAATCTGAGCTGATCAGTTTTTCTCGTCTTTCAATAAGAGACATTTAAATATCTCTGGGACAGTTGATCCCATCTATGAAATTGGCCTTACAAACACCCTAATGTGTGTGGTTTGTCTGAGTCGACCCTTTTGAAAGAGCAGTGGCCACTCCCTTGATAAAGGGAAAAAGTCACTGATGCAGCTGGTGGCCCTCGCTCCTGACACATTTTCACTGGAAATTCCGCACATGGCATCTCCTCATTAATTCTTCCTTTCATTCTGCAAACACTTGTCTTCAAAGCCTCTGCTTCCCTGAGAGAAAAGTCAAGCTGTGGCCTTCACACAAGTACAAGATTCTGTTTGGTTTGAATAGCTGTAATGTAAAAAACAAAAATAAAACAGACATCTAGATAAAATGATTTTGTCTGCATCTTGGTACATATGCATCGCTTGGACCAGATATAGGTATGCTGTAGATAGATGAATATAACTATACCTGTTATGTAATTGGTACCACTTTTCTTCTCGTACATCCGTGAAGAAAAAGGATGTCATCCAGAATCAGCCCTGAGTTAGAAGGCAAATGTTTGCATAGGAAATACATTTGCGTATTTTTCCTTTATATCGTGGTTCAGTCCTGAATTAGAATATCTTTTGTTTTTCTACATCCATTTGTGACGCCTCTGGAATTCCTGCCTGAGGACTGCCAGGGATTTTGTAAAAATTATATAGTACAAAAGTTCTTTGAAAGAGGGTTTTGAGTGCCAGGCATTCGAGCTCCTTAAGCTCAGGAAGTACAAATGGCTTTGGCAAGCAGACACAGGTCCAATGCTTTGAAGAATGTAAGAAATGATCAGCACTTCAGAGGCCATAAAGTGGTTAATCTATTAATCTATACCAGAGTAATAAATGCCCAGTATAAACATTTCTAACTAGACTGTGGTGTTCTACGCTTATCTCAGAAGGAAAGTTTAACATCAGTGTTTGAATTTTGCAGTTTCAATACTAAGCACAGTTAGAAGCCCTGGTTGGACTTTTCTAGTAATAATTCTTGCTTCACTTTACTTGTCTGAGTGCCCTTGGAACATATTTGAAGCCACTGAAGCAGTGTGCCCTAATTTTTAAAAAATATTTTTATTGAGATGTAATTGACATAGCATTGCATTAGTTTTAGATGTACAACATAATGATTTTGATATTTCTAAATATTGCAAAATGCTCACCACAGTACATCCAGTTAACCTCTGATCCTTTTCTTTACCTGATTGTTGCTCGGTCCCTGGGGCTGGTTGTGTGACTCTAAATTAGCCTTTATACGTTAATTCCTAGGCCTCGAAGGTGTCCATTCTGTCCTCAGTCACTTATAGAGCTGGTGATTGAAGGACCTCCTGGGAACTTGGGGTGGGTAGGTGCTCAAAGAATCACAGCCCAAGGGAGTAGTGGAGTTTGGGCTGGGTGTCGAATGTGCTGCTTTTGGCCAACAAAGAGAACTGCCTTCTCGCAGACTACAGGGTCCTGCTGTTGTCCTTCCCATCCTGGCTACGGATGCACCCGGTAGAGCTGGAGATCAGAGTCTCCTCTGTCCTCCGTTCCCAAACTGCACTCATCCAGCCCTCGGTCCACAGGTTTAAGGATTCCTTGCCTTAGCAATGCTTGCGAGTGGTTGCTCCATTCCTGAGAAGGAGGTCAGGGGTCCAGGGTCCCCTTACCCCTGCTCCCGGCACTGCCTCCAGGGTTCTGCTGTGTGGCAGAGCCACCCGTAGAGGCATGCTGGGCACAGGTATTTGCCCATCCCTATGTTCATCAGCCCACCTGATGCTGTGTGTTCTTCCAGTCTAGCATTTGCTTCCAACTGTGCTCAAATGTTTCGTGTTAGAGAATGTTAACTGCCATCTCCTTTACGATGCCTAATGCTGCGCAGAAAGGCAGTTGAAAGTGATCACAGCCTTCCTCTTCCCGTTCTGATGCATGAGTCAGTCTCCTCGCCTTAATGTTGACACAGATCCTTAATAACAAATAACAGCTGATGGCGACTTGCTGAGACATGTACAATAAGGAAAGAACTTCCGTATTAAAAGATTTGGACTTAGTCCCATTTTTTTTAAGAGGAAAAAAAAAAAACGAGGGAGGGAGGGAGGGAGGGAGAACCTGGTGCTAATAACCAGTTTGTGCAACAGTGTTCCTTTTTTCAAACCTAATGAGGTCCGATTCCCACAAGTATTTTGATTTATTGCCTGCTCCCACTGGCCTGTTTGCTTTGGATGTTTATTATTTTGATATTCAGTTAACATAACACGTGAAACCATTTCACTTTCTGACTCCGTTTTTCTCCCCTTTCATGAGTGGTTTTGTGGTAGGCCGGATTTCCTCCTGTGCAAACAGCCCTTGCATTCAAACACCTTTTCCGTCTCCGGCGTTCTGTCTTCTCTTGAGGAAAATACACCGGCATGCTTGCCCAAATGAAGGAACAAAAAGGGTGTTTGAGTTGGGTCCACAAGCTCCACGTATTGTGCCTAGAAACCCTTCCTGTTGATGACCTGACTTTCATCTTCCACCTTTAGCGGCATTACTGAAGAGCTATGAAAAGTTAGTACATGCCCTCTGTCCATCTCAGCTTTTGCTTTTAAAGACAGTGTGTGATGATCTCTGAGATGCTTTTGAGTCAGAGATTTGACACCGAGGGGAATCTCAAAGCATTAGGTCAAAATAATTAGCTTGGCTTGCAGAATAATCCACTCCCTCTCTGCCCAAGTCCACACCATCTTTGAAACTTGTGTTAGAGCATCGGCATTCTCTGTTGGTACAAGTCAGCGTTTTTCCGTGGGGAAAGGGTTGGCAGCCCTCGGGGAGGGTGGCTGTTTCCCAGAACTCGCAGGTCTGGTGGAAAGAGGGAGCCATTGACTCAGTTTCTGCCCTGAGCTCTGTGGTGCGTAGGGCTACCTTTATCCCACAGAACTGAGCAAAGTAAGTCCCCAGCGGCTGCTGTCCCTTTCCTTTCTTCCTTAAAAGACTCAACATTTCAGTGCGTTCATTGCTTAACATTTTAAACATCATTTTCCCCTGTGTCCAACAGTGTAATAGATAGTAATTACAGATAATTCAGAAAGTGTATAGTGTGACAGTGAGAACGCTACCCACAATCTCATCATTCAGAGAGAACCACTATTACTCTATTGTGCATATCGCTGAGGGTTTTTTCCTCATTTACTGTCTCTGGGTTTTTTTTTTTTTGCCATATGAATAGATTTTCTTAAATTCTTTCTGCTTTTAATTTATTTAAGACTGCAAATGCTAATTTGATTCTTTATCTGGTTGCATCAGAGGGGCCTGACAGGCTAAGAGCGAGTGTGCCTTTAATTGTCTGAGCATTTGAAAACCATGTGAAATTCTGGGATATAGCGGATTTGGTGATGACGCAGAAGAGCACAGGACCAGATGGCTGGGATGGAAAAGGAAGGGTGTGCACGTGGTCCTCGGAGGGCCCGAGGTTAGTGGAATGGGAGGCAGCGCTGGCTTTAGCATCAGATCAGCTTCCTTCTCTGCTGGCTGGGTAACCTCCCAGTGGCTCAGCTTCCTAATTTGCGAAATGGGAGAACTACTTTTCTGGGTTGAATGGATGATTCAGTTCATAAATGAGGTACTGTTGATGCAAACGATTTGCAAACAAGCACTGCAAGAATCAGATAATATTAGTGTCATGGAAAAGGTATTTGGACTGGGCCCCGGTGGTTCAAAAGAAAGAAGGATAAAGTGGACAAAGTGGCTGGAAGTTGTAGGTGGGTGAGCAGGTAAAACATCTATTGGTTATTTGATTTTGTTGTCATTGTTGTTAATGAATCTAATGGTAAATATGTAACTTTCTGTTAAGGTGGTTATCCAACCTGGAATTAGGATTATTTTATTTGTTATTTTGTGCTGGTTGCTCTATCTTCTTTTGTCTGTGTGTTTTTAAGTCAATGAGTAGGGTGTCCTGCAAAGCTAATATGTTTGCTCTTTCACCTAAGAGACTGTTATCAGACTTTTACTAGGGATTGCAGGCCTCCATATCAGGACTCTTACCGCATTTACACAGGAGTGACTGGGACAGGCAGAGCTCTGTGTTTTAAATGATAGATAAGATTGGGGTCGTGTAGGAGGTGGGGTAGTGGGGAGGTAAGAGAGGGGAGGGGAAATAGGGAGTAAATGAGTGGGGGTGGGGCCTGGGAAAGGTATATAAACACCTTTAATGTGTGAAAGAATTCCTTTGTCTTTGTTCAGGAGCCTCGGAAACTGAGGGACCATTAAAAGAAGGGGTTTGCAGGGCAGCACAGTGAGCTCAGAGACCCAGTGCCTCAGTGTGAACGCTGCCCCACTAGTTACTTAGCAATGTCCCAGGCAAGTTCTTTCATCGTTTCTGAGCTTCAGCTTTCTCTTCTGTGACATGGTAATAATAACAGTATCTACTTCGGAAGGCTGTTATGGGATAAATATCAGACATTGATATTTTCAGAACTGATCTCTGTCCTCTTGGTGTTGAATCCTCATGAGGGGGCTGAGAAGGCTGTCCTGAGAAAGCATGGGCTTGCAGGCTGTCCCACTCGGAACACACCCGAGGGTTGCGCAGACCCAGGAGGACGTCTACTGTTGGGGTGGGAGGCCACCGTGCTCGCTGTGAATGTGTAAGTGGGAATGAGGGCGGAGGCTCAGGCCAGACTATGACCCCTCAGTCTTAGCCGTTGTCCTAACTCTGGACCGTTGTCCTAACCCTGGAGACTGGGAAGGTCTGTCCAAGGTTTCTTTGGAGGACTATGTCTGTTCATTTCGGCTACCTCCTCTCAGGGTCGTAGTTTTGTACTTCTCCTTTTCTGTTCCCTTCCTCTTCATGTCGTCCTAGGACAGACTGGGCAGGTGATCATGCATGCTTGGACATTAACCAGAAACACTTATCACTGAAGAGTAGAACGTGTTTATTAATAAGAACCCTCTGAACCACGAGAAGACGGGGATGTTGAATTTACTCAATGGCTTCATCATTCTATTTTATTCTCTTGTGGGCTAAGACAAATTAGTAGACTGGGACTTTAATATTTCTCATTTTAAATGTGTGTGTGTTTGTGTATGTGAGAGAGTGTGTGTGTTGCATGTGTGAATTTTTCCTGACCCTGGACTCTATTAATTTCCTCAGCACGTAGGGGAAAGACAGAAGCTTTTGAGGACTAGATGTGTTTTGCCTGTGGTTCTTATAGAGCCTTGGTTTGAATACCAACTCTGAAACCTACTAACCATGTATTCTCACCAATTGATTAATTCTACTTGCCTCTGTTTCCTTAGTTTAAAATGGAGATAAGGTATTTCCTTAGTCATAAGGTCATTTTAAGTATTTAGTAAGGTTATGTATATAAAGTGCAAAGCCATAATCGTTTAATAAGTATTAGCTGTAATTATTTTTAGAACGCGATAAACCTCACTTTGGCCATTTAACTACTTGAAGCTGTGCTGAACCTCTGTTTTACCATTTAAAAATTAAAGCGGGAAGAGCGGTGTCTCATTCGGAGTTGTAAAGAGGATCGTCTGTGAGCCTAGCGCTATGGGGACACAGTGCCTGAAAGCACTCAGAGACGCAACAACATGGATGGACTGAAGGCACTCTGCCAAGTGAAATAAGTCAGGCAGAGACAACTAAATACCATATGATTTCACTTACATGTGGAATCTAAAGAACAAAATAAATGAACACACGAAACAAAAACAAACTTGGAGATACAGAGAACAAATTGATGGTCGCCAGATGGGAGAGAGTTGAGAAGATGGATGAAAAAGGTAAAAGGGATTAAGAAGCACAAATTGCCAGTTATAAAAATAGTCCTGGGGATGTGAAGTACAGCACGGGGAATACAGTCACCCGTACTGTAACAACCATGTGTGGTGTCAGGCGGGTACCAGACTTATTGGGGGGATCGCTTCATAAGCTGTACAAATGTCTAATCTGTATGCTGTACAGCTGAAACTAAGATAGTATTGTGCATCATCTATAATTAGAAAATAAATTACCGTATTTTTCGGACTATATGACGCACTGGACCATAAGATGCACCCAGGTTTTAGAGGAGGAAAATAGGAAAAAAAATTTGAAGCAAAAAATATGGTCCTGCTCCTGCCTCCTGTGACCCCACTCCACTGCCGTCACCCCCCCCAACCCCTCCCCACCCCTCACCACAGCGAGCCAGGTAAGCTACATTTGGACTATAAGATGCACCCCCATTTTCCTCCCAAATTTTGGGGGGAAAGTGCATCTTATAGTCCAAAAAATATGGCAGTTTAAAAAATTATCCCCCAAATAAATAAAATATACACTTTAAGTAACAAAAAATTAAATAAAAATATAAAATATAAATACTCAGCAGGTTTTTTTTCTTCCTTGTTCACTGCTAGCAACATGCTTTCAGGGAGTCTGACTATCAAGAAAAAACACTTCTAAATAGAGGTCATAGGCTGCCAGTTTAGGCTTTCTGGTGAGGACCTCAGGCCAGCCTCGTAGCAGTGCGTTCTGAGTGCTCGTGGGCACTTTCTCAGCCTTCCTCACACTGTGTCGCCCCCACTTCACGGAAGAAGGCACAGCTGAGAGTTAGGTGTCACATGTCATGGTGAAGAGGCAGCCCTATCATCCGATCTAGGTCTGTCTGACTTCTGGTTGTATGCCTAACCACCGGGCAATTCTGCCTCCAGTGAGGACACATGGGAAAGACGTGATCATGAGCACCCCCACCGTTGGGATAGATGACATTGAATAAAGGACATAGCCCTTTCTCACCTGCCTTACCTTGTGTCCCTGAAAGGTAATTTCGGGTGCATACGGTAACTTGTTTCCCTCTGCAGCTCTGAGAGCCAGACCGCGAGTCAGAACCTTCATTTTTTAACTTAATATATATGTTGTACATTGAGTCTAGTGCTAGTTTTCATCCATCTAAATGGTAAGTTTCACACAGCATAATGGATGTTCCCTCTGCACGCGCATTGCAGGGGACGAGGCCTGAAGCTGCTTTGCCCTGAGGCCACTGTGAATGCCGAGTTACTTGACAGATTGGTCTGGTTTACATCATCAATTTTCAGCACATTCTTTTATGAAGTAGAAATTTCTATCATGGGCATGTAATTTGATGTGAGCATTGAAAATAGTAAGGTCTTTCAGAAGGCTATACAGCGACATGTTTATAGACTTGGGAAATTTGCTTCTTTTTAAGTATTTTGTATTGATTATGCTATTACAGTTTTCCCCATTTTCCCCCTTTATACCCCTCTGCCCTGACCCCCCAACCCTTTTGTTCTATCCCTAGCACTAATCCCAGGTAACTGAGACAACAGTAGACACTTTGGGGAACTTAGCTATAAAAACGTGATTATTATTTGGAAAACTTAATTTTATGTCCGTGAATCGGGGAACACATACCTTAAATGTGAGCATGTTCATTTTAACTCATTGGCGACGGCCACTGAAATGTGATCAGGTCAAATTCAGGATTTAAGGGGCTGGTAAAGATCAATTTTGTGGCAACTGATCCAGGCTGTGTTTAGTAATCTGAATTGACACTTGAGCTGTTGAAAATATTGAGAATTCCAAGTCCATATTTCTAATATGAAATACTTTCCCAGTTTACATAAAGCCACTGAGCCATGTTTAAAATTTATGTAGTTGGTTAAGCATTTGGGAAATTTTGAAAGGTCTTCGTAGGACTATACTTCTTTGTCTTTTCTCATCTGCCTTTCATTTTACCAACAAACAGCTCATTAGGAAAGGACAACTGCCCTTCACAGACGACATCCACTCTCACATAAGTCTGGTTACAGGGCCGACTCTCGGTGGGTCGCAATGACTTAATCCATCTACCCAGATTGAACATGCATTAATCATTGTCCTACATGCTCACTCTTACTCTCATTTTGACAAAAAGACCTGAACAGATAGGCAAACATTGGAAGAATAATATAATAAGAGACACTTACCTTACCACTTGTCTTATTGATTGTACATAAGTGGTTATGCTTTCTCACGTTTTATTTTTCTTTCTTTCATCCAGAAGCCTGGCACTGGCGTGCAACTCAGGTTGAATCTCATGGTTATAATACTTATATCTTGTGGAGTACTGGTACCAGGGAGCAAGGTTAGCATCTGACAGGAGGCAGCACACAGGAGTGGCCAGAGTCTTTGCTCCGGATTCTCTCTGCGCCTGACCTTCAGCCTATCACTTCATAAACATCGTCTTGCCCTCTCTGCAAATCAAGAATTGCTTCGGTGCCTCAGTTTTCTCAATTGTAATAAATATTCTTCCCCTCCCCAAAAGTACCGCTTTTAACTACTTGACTATATATATAGTGTTTCTCTTCATTCCCTTCTCTGTCCCATGCCCATTTAACAAGGGGTTTTTGATTTCTCCCTAGCACCTAGAACACTGACTAACACATCCTAGGTGCTCAAAAGCAAATTCGTTGAATAAATTAGTCAATAATAGCCCTTACTTCTTAGAATTGTTGGAAGAATCTACTGAAGCAGTAAAAGTTCACATAGAGAGTCCCAGTAACTACTTACTATTCTTATGACCCAAGCCATCCGCCAGCATTTTCAAAAGTGTGGGAGGCATGCTGGTGATGCTAGGGTTCTCAAACTCTAGGTGGAGATAGACAGTTAAAATTTTAATAATTAGGATTTAATTTTTATTATCTTCAACTTATGGCAAGGGGTACTGGCTTGTGAGTGAAGTTACCGAGAACATAGCTGAATTCTCAGAACGTAAAACTCACGGATGTGGAACACCAGTCGATGAAATGTAGGAGACTCTGCTACAGCTGTGTTCTGGGGCCGGTGTTAAATGGGCATGTTTGGTGGGTTTAAGTCCCTGGAGTCACAAGCTTTGTTGTAACAGCAATCTGTTGTCCATATAATTTCTGGATTGGTTATTGCGTAGGTGTTATTAGCTAACTGATTCATTGTGATTTATCAGTTGGACCAAACCTACATTTTGGCTTCCACCTACCTTACTCCCCGGGTACTGTTCTCAGAAGCTGGAAACATCTTTGACATTGACTGTCCAAGAGTCTGCCTGAGTTTCATTCTCTTTGATATCTTCCTTGACAGTCTGAACTTTGGATCTCCTTTGACATTCTTTATGCCCTTTCCTGGTTCCTCCATGATGAATACAGTTTTTGATCTATGCCACTGGGCACTGAAATTGTCAGGTGCCTCAGCTGCACAGGGGACATAACTGGCAATGCTCAGGTCAAGAGCAAATGGTGAGGGTTAAATGAGATCATGTATTCAAAGTACCTGGCCAAGTCCCTGGGGGTGGACAGTAAGTGCTAGTCCCCTATTTACTCTGTTCTCATGTTTATCCTGACTTTTAAATGTCTTTTTCTCTCTTTTTTAAAGATTATATTTATTTGTTTTTAGAGAGAGGGGAAGGGAGGGGGAGAGAGGTGGAAAGAAACATGGATGTGTGAGAGGAATACCAATTGGTTGCCTTTCATGTGCCTTCAACCAGGGACAAGGCCTGCAGTCTAGGCATGTCCTGACCTGGAACTGAACTGGGGACCTCTCAGTTTGGACGGCTATGCCTCACCCACTGAGACACACTAATCAGGGCTAATTTCTTTTTCTCCAACTGCCTTTGAAATACGGTGTTTCCAAGATTCTTTGCTGAACTTTTTCTGCATCTACAGCTCATCTACTTCTCTAATTCTTGAGCTCTTTACAGATGTTTTCAAACTCCGTGCTCATATTGACCTCCTGACCAGTATTTCCAATTGCTTTCTGAACACCTCAATCTGTATATCTCCAGTTGAATGACTGCCTAACTGACCTTTCCCAGATTCTCCCTAACCAACTCTTCTTCCTCTAGTTCCTATTTTTGGTGTAGGATCTCTACTCTCTCAGGCGTTTGGTCTGGACACCTTAAGGCCAATTTCAATTCCACTTTTTCTATATCCTGCAACATCTAATCAGAACTGTTGGTTTGGTCTTAGAAAGAGCTTTCTTCCTTTTCTCATACCACAGAAAGTTTGGAAGTGAACTTGGCTGCTTACAGTTTGACCAAACAATAGCTACTTGATTGACATTCACAATTCACAATAGTAGGTCACAGAATGTGAGTGGTTGAAAAATAGGAAAGGAATTATTGCAAAATGTCCCTGGATTAGCACTGTATGGACCAGGTCAAACCTTGCTATGTATAGAATAGCCAGTTTTTCATAATCTCTATTTTTCAAATATATGCAGATACTACTATGGTTAATAAAATGCAAATATGGCTTAAAGAGTTATTGATTTGTATTAGCCTTTTGTCATTGTATAAATTTCTAAGTATTGCTTACTAAACGTAAAAGTGTCAAGGGAGGTTCATCAAACTTGGTATATGCCATTGTATTATGAAACATGGACTTGAAAAAGTACAATGAGGAATCGTACTGGGTTTCCTTCATGGCCATGGGACCCTCGTAATCTTATTAGCCTAGTATTGCTTAAACCATGGATCATGCTTTGTTATATTTTGCTCCTTTTGATGGCTTTTTAAAAAACTTTTAAACCATATTTAGAGGCATTCTAGCTGTTACACTGCACTATGTTTTGTTTAAAACACTCAGGCTTTGTTAGTAAAAGAACCTGTGCCAAGAGAATTGTATGTGGGAGGGTGTGACTAGCTTAGCAAAGGAACTTATCTCTTATCCTATCTGCCTGAGCTCTCAAGGCTGCCTTTGATATGACTTCTTTCTTTCCCCTACAGCCCTACCCTCTCCAACCTTCACTGCTATCTTTCCTTCCCAAATTATTCATGTCTAAATATTTTAGCTTTCCAAAACTAATCTGCTATCTGGATTCGTTTTCTGTTAGGTGATCTGAACCACTGGTTTCCTACTCTTCTAAGTGACAAGTACTCAAATGTAAGAGCATTAAAATTCTGCCTCCCCACTCCTCCCACCCCTCAAGTAATATTAGTAAGCTTCCTTGCCTGCCTGTGTAAAGATTGTCCTGTTTCCCTTCTGGCAACTTTCAGCAAAGCCTGTAATGTTTCCAGGTTGTTTGAAGTTGAAATCCAAGTCCCAATGGCCAAGAAACATTGGAGCAGGAAAGTGAACCGGAAATGCTCTTTGTAAAGCTTGGATGGCAGCCAAGCTGGTCTGAGTTGCCTCTAGCGTCCAGACTTCTAGAGATGGTCATCAAGGTTTAGATGCTAGAGGCAACTGTGCCATCATTTATTCATCTATTTATTTACAAATATGTAACGAGAGGCTACCATTACAAGACACTGTACTCGGTGCTACAGGTTTCATGGCAGACGGGATAGGTACCTTTGCTACTGCTCTTGAGCAAGGAATGTGCTCTGCAGGGCAGAAGGCCAATGAACATTTAAAAAGCACCATTCATTACTGGGTTCCAGTTGTGCAGAAGGAAGGGACAAAAGAGATTCTGCAAGAGAGAATGGCTCTCTTTTCTAACGGCTGGTACAGGCTTTGGGGAGTGTCTTCATTTCTTACAAGCTGCACATGAGGACCATTTTGCATTGGAGGTCAACGACTGAGCTCTGTGACCACGGGGACAATCAGGGGCAAAGAAAACAGCATGAATGGCACCCGATCTGAACAATCGTCTCATTCTTCAGTGTTCCTGGAAACCAGCTAGCCATGTGCAGTCTCCCAATTAGGTCCAAGTGGCTCTGTGAGGAAACAGGAAAGTAAAGCCTTCACTCACATAACAACACAGCACTGCCCACACCAACAGCTACCTCATGTCAACTCCAAACTTAATAACTCTTCATTTACTTACGTTGCTGTTGACAAATTCTTGACAGCTGTGCTCTTCGTTCCGGTTTGCTTCACGCTCAGGAATCTGGCCCCTCGGCCGGCTCCCTGGAGTCCGTGGGTGCTGTCATGCAGCTGCTGTCAAGGTGTGGCTCTGCTGTAAGTGGGCAGAACTCGGGGCTCAGTCACCAGCCTGGTGAAGGCTGCTGTGTTCACAAAGGCAGGAAGCGTTCTGTAATTAGCGGTGGAAGCGGTGGCCCGGTCTGCTCAGGTAGATGGAGACATGAGTCATTGTGAAGGACTTAGCCACAGGGAAAATCAAAATTTACTCCTTATGTCACTCATTTGGTATCTTAAGTCCACTTAAAGGAACATCTTGTGACCATGGGGTGAAGCAAAGTGGTGTCTTCATGTCCCTCACCTGGGACCCAACCACTGATCTCAGCTCTACTGCCCCTCCCATGGTCCAGGTGACCATGATCATTCCCTGGGCTCCCTCAACTGGTCACCTTACTGGTCACCCTGCTTCCATTAGTACTTCCTGCTGTCCATGCTCGACCAGCAGCCAAAATGATCTTGTGAAAAATTGCTAGCAAATCACATTGCCATATTGACCATAAACTCTAACCTCTTCTTTCTCTAACATGGTCCTTGGTGGACTCTCTGAGCTCAGCCTTGGCATTGATCTTCATACATTCCCCAGAGGCAGCACTGTCCCTCCTGTCCCTCTAATACACGTTCACCACAGGGCCTTGACAACTTTCTCTTTTTCTTAAAATGCTTTTCCTATGTAAATCTTTACATTTGCTGTCTGTTTCTTAGCTCTGTGCCCGCCTCATGTGTCACCTATGAAAGACCTTTCATAAGCACCTGCTCTGAGCCCTTTCCCTACCACACCCTCCATCCCTTTCCCATCACTGGTTTTGTTCCCTTATCAAATTATCTCCCTGTCACAAGGTCTCTGCTTTTGCACAAGGTCTCTGCGCTTCAAAAGCAGAGACCCTGTCAGTCACCCCCTCCCTATCCCACATATGTAGGTGCTTAACAAGACATATGGAATGAGAAAAGATATTTCCTTCATTTTTTTTTTCTGATTTCAGTAAGTGGCAAAAAGAATGTAGGAGCTCCCAGAAATCTCTGCTAAGACAGATAGGAGGAAATTTAATGAAGAGTTTACAGTTATGAATTTATTCGGGGGGGAAGGTTCTTTAGGTAAGTGTATATAACTCATTCCTTGCTCACGGTTGCGCGGCTGGCTGGTGGTGGAGCTGAGCCCCGAGTTTCCTGATGCACCTGCAGCAGTCCTGGAAGGGGAGGTAAATGTACTGGACTAATCCACTGAATACCATTTGAACTGAACTGGAAATGACTTTACAGTGGTCATTAAAACACCTGTGGCTATTTCAGAATCATTGAATCTATCAGATCCTGGGAAGAGTATAGGCTTAGAATTTCAGAGATTTAAAAAGAGATTTTATAAATTATTTAGTTTGGTGTCCTCAGAAGAGACTGAGGCCTAGAGAGCTTAAATTGGGACATGCTGGGACTGGTCCAGGTCTGCTTCCCTGGATTCCCCTGCACAGGGCCCAGCGTCTGGGCGGGCCTGCTCTCTGGATTCACTGTGTGCTATGGATTCCCGGCCGTGGTTGTGACATACCTGGTGTAACCTTCCCATGGCCTTGAGGAAAAAAGGTTCATGTTGTTCATGGAGATGATCACCCACCTGTCAAAAAATTTTAATGCTGTTCTCCGCAGCACCCCCCCCCAGGAGAAGGATTTATGACTTCATCCTCTTTCCCGCCTTCAAATCCAAGCCTCTTTCAGAATGAAGCTGCCTGATTGGTTCTGCTTTCTTTAGATCAGCTCTCCCTGCCGTCCCATCCCTCTTCTACAAAGGGGAGTCATTCCGTTGTTTCTCCCTTTTTGACCCAACACTGTGGGACCATGTCAGCATTGTGGCCTTGTTTTTGTTCTTTATAAATATCAATTTTCATCATGGCTGCTTGTGTTTGCGACTTGGGATGAGATGTAGACAAAGGAGCAGATTATGACTCGATATTTCCACTGGCATCCCTGACTTGATATTTCCACTGGCATCCCTGATTTATAATTTATACCTGGAAAAGATTTACCGACCTAACTGATAATCCTTCCCCACAAAAGATAAACACACTTATAAGTCATCAGTGTGAAATCAGATGCACTTGAAAGGGACAAGGAATTCACCTGCAAGCACTTCTGGCACCTTGCCCTTTCCCATGAATTCAAGCTGATGACAGAGAAAGCTGAGGCTTCAGGAGAACATCCCAGAGCCCCTGAGGGTGGAACCAGCCCAACCTGCCATACTGAAAGGAGGATCTAGAGGCCGGCCCTGTGTGATTTATAAGGGCTCAAGGGGAAGCAAATAAATTGTCCCAGTGCTGTGGAGTGCAGATCTGTGAAGGCACAGCTCTCCGCACTTCCCATTTGTCCAGGTGTGCCTGCAGAAAGCTCATAGGTAAGCCCTGACAAGTTACCAGGCTGTCCTTGTCAAGGTGGGTGTGCACGAGCTTTCCATGTCACATGCGTATCCCTGCTGCAAGTTAAGCTGCTTTCTTGGGACAGTGATTTATCAACCGGATGTGTTCAGAATGCGTTAAAAAGATTATCAAATGCCCCCAGCTTTTGGGGTGTAACTGAGTCAGCGGGACAGGATGGGTTGGTCCTAGCGCTAGTGTATCTAATAGCGAAATTCTCAATGTCATCTCAAGGTTTAGTCTGCTGGCTCTTGCCCTCATCTCTCAGATTGCCTCTACCTCACCAAAACCAGATGGTGCAAGTTGCCCATAAATTTCACTCGGTCTAGACTAGGGCTCTTCAGTGAGCTCCTAGGGACTTCTTTATTTTGTTCTCTCAGACATAAGCAATGTTGCAATAATCAAACACATACAATATTAAATGCTGGCAGATAGTTATATAAAATCATTGGTCCACTCTATGCAATGCCAAAAACAGATGTTTAACCTGATTGTGGCCATTAAAATAAGTTCCTTTTTTATGATGAGTATTCAGAATTTTAAAATTCTTAAACAAATTCTCAATAAATAATATTCACCGAAGGGACCCTGATCACAAACCTAGCAGAGAATCGTAATGCACTGCTAATAAATAACTGTGGTATTGGGGAAGTCAATCTTCTAAAAAGTCTTTGAAAGATTTTCTTTGAGATGTTCAGGCCCCATCAACATAACAAAAAAGAAGAGGGGACCTGACCAGTTATTACTGCAGTCTTTTCAGCTGCATAAATCATGATTTGTGACAACTTGGGCTGTAAAGTCATTGGCATGACAATGACTAGCAAGACAGTGGAGTTAATCAAATAATTATTTAACACGTGTCTCTCTCGGTCTGGCTCTCACCTCAGAACATATTTCACTGTGTCCCAGTCTGTCTTCCAACCTTTAATATTTCATAGAGAAACTGAGGAAGTATAGGATGTATTTAGAGATAAGGAGAGAGCCTCTAATTGAATTGTGATCTCCACAGAAGGAGGGTCTTTCTCTAAAATCAGCTTCATAAATACCTGGAGGAGCCACCACTCACTCACTGTTACTTTAACTCTGGTGAAACCAGCTTCCTGGCTAAACTCTTTTTCTTCGGGAGTTTTCAGGGGTCACCTAGTCTTTCAGAGGCTGTTTTTCTAGCTGGTTCCTTCTACCAGCAGACAGTCTGGGTTAAATGCGTAGGGTGGGTCCCCATAACTGTCTGCAGGCTCATCTGCTAGAGAGAGCTCCTTAAGATGTGATGGTGAGCAGTGGTCTGCTCCCTTCTTGAAGGCAACAGCTTCCCAGTCCCCAGCCTCTCAATGCTTAGTACATGCTCAATAAATACTGTTATTATTGCTGTTACTATTACTATGTAAAAGCTTAATAAGTTTGCTAAAATACGAATGGCTGAATGCATGAATGCATGAATACATAGACCGCCTAATGGACAAACTTTTTACATAATGATGCTAATCGCCTGTACTCCAGTGTTAAATCAGATGGGGCAGTGTGAGGAGTGAAAGGGAAGAACAGCTGCTTCCTTCGTTCAGCCTCTGACCTGTTATTTGCAATCAGTGGATGTGTGATGAACCAATAGTCCTCATGCACCCTGAATAACAAAGGGTGAAGAAGACAATAGTGACTCATCCAAAACCCTGTCCCTCTCTGAAATGTCAGGGGCAATCCAGTTTGGTGTGAATGGTTCCAATTTCATGCCATCTCTGGCTGAGGTTCTGTCAGGGCTGAGGACTGCTCTGGCAGCACGTACTTAAATCTTTCAAAGTAATCTCATATATTTTCATGAATTTTATATTCAAATTCAAGGCAGGAATTAGGTATCTTTAAAAAACATGATTAAATACTTGCTGCATTTAGATCATCTAAAAACATTTGTTTTTCCTTGATTTTTTTCTTTTTTTATAGATATTTGTGATTGTTTTACCTTCTACATGTTTCCTTTCTTACTGTAAACTTTAACATATTCAAAGGCAGGTTAGCTTAAATTTCATCACAAGCTTAAAAACATTATTGTAAGTCATTCAATTAAGTTCCACTCCATCTACTTTCAATAGGATTGATAAACTGAAAGAAATCAAACCAATATTTCTTTAATCTCAAAGTTTATCGAAGAAAGTCATGATCATTGGTATGTGATATTTAGGTGTGCAACAAGGGGAAAATACCCACCAAATTTGTAGCATGCTTAGGGTGAGATCGTTTCCCTGAATTAATTGTTTTTCAAGGTGATATCGAAATCCCTGATTTATTTATTTATTTATTTTATGTAGCAAATTTTCAATATGCTAAGTGAGAGAACAAGAATAAGGATTAAGAGTAGAAATCAGGAATCTTTAACAAACTATATATTTTTAAAAATTATACTGTGATTATAGTTTGTTTTGCTGCCTTCTATCAGTGTTAAAATTGTCACCCCTTATCAAATTGAAATAACATATTTTTTTAGCAATGCTCTATTGTGATTCATTACAAATTCACATTAACTCCCATTTTCTAAAAATAATAAAAAACTGCAATGATCACACTAAATAAAAGTTTCTAACTACACTGTGGTGAAACCTGGTAGCAACCTCTGAGCTTTAGATCAGAGCAGACTGTCTTTTTCAAAGATACTGAAGCCCTTTACTTGTCCTCTTGGTCAGGTTACTTACAACTAAATTTGGAAGCATAATTGCCTTAAAAATTCCCCCATGAGAGAGAATCCCAGGTTTACCAGCCAAAAATTGGAGGTAGCAAAATTCATTCCCATTGGTACCTCGATGCCTATAGGGAAGAGAGCTGTTTTTAAGCACAGTGCCTGACATTGGAATTAAGCCTTATCGATATGCTGACTCTACTACTTCCTTTGCCTCTCTTCCATGTTTTATTGAACTTCCGTTTGCTTTGGAAATTCTACTGTTGAAGTTGACTCTCTCCTGATTCACCGAAGAGAAATAGCTCTTCAGATAATTAGATTGTCTATTTTCAAGGCAAGCAGGAAAAATAATAACTTACGTCTCCATTGCATTCTTTTTGTTTGTGTTCAATCGTTTTTATGGAGTTAATCTAAATTTAGCTTTATGTGAACTTACTTCTGGAAGATTTACTGCAACTTATGTGAAAACGGTCAGCCTCTGACATCTTAGAATTACCCACCTATTTATGGGACTATACTGCATTCTGTTCTTGAAAGAGCAAGTCCATTTTCAGCGTAGATTTCTTTTTGTCACTTTTCTTCTTTGCCTGTTTTTGTGAAAGCTAGCTCCGAGGTAAGAGTGGAAGCAGTGGGAAGAGACGGAGTGTAGAGGATAGGATCCAGCTGTGGCCTGCCCAAGGAGATGGTCTGGAACCTAAACTGGTGGAAAGAAGAAACCTTAAACATGCAACCTAATAATTTATTTAATTTAAAAATGTGATCACATATTTTTAAAATAAAAAATAAATGTTTACTTGATAGCTAGGCTGCCTATGATCCTTGGGGGCTCACTAAAGGACCAATGGCTTGGATCCGATCCAAACTTATGGTTGTCTGGTGGGGCCTCCAAGTCACTCTGGTGCACACTGGACGGCTGTTACTGATGGCTGTTAAACATTCTGCATGGCTGTTACTGAAAATAAGAGTTTACATCCTAGCTGAATTTGGATCCAGGTCATCATCATTCCAATGGCTCTTTTTTGGTCAACTGATGTCTCAAACTAGAGCTTAGGCCACACTAAGAATGACCTAAGAGACCAGTTATGTCTTTCAAAGTACTTGACCACTTCCATGTCTATCCATATCTCGGAGTTGGGGTTGGGAGTAAACCCACGTCAACTGGCAAAGGTTAAGGCAACATTTGTCCACATGAGTCATATGTGCAAAGCATTTCAACTACTATTTTAGTTTCATAGTCTTGGTGGCTCAGAAACCAAACATCAGTGAGTGTCATTCTTTTATTTCACAGATAAAATCCACTAAAGTTCAGGATTCCCAGGAAAGAAAAACCATAAAAGAATGTCATGTTAAAATGGATCATAATGAGTAATTGCAAAATTTGAAGTGCCTAAGCGAAACTACTCCCCAAACGGAAGAGGAATACCCACCAAATCAGGATGTACCATTTAATCAAAAAAATTAACTGAAAGGTGGATTTACTTTTTATAGTACTTCCTCAAATCAGTTTTCCAGTAAGAAGGCCGATGGAAAGTTTACTCGTTTGCAGCTATGGTAAGAAAGTGCCCTTTGTTAAACTTTGTCATTAAAAACTCAGGGGGGCACTGTAGGGTAACAGAGATCAAGGAACCTTGGATTCCAAACTTGAAATCCATGCTCTGGAAGAAAGGGTGGGCAAGTCATTCACCTTGAAAATGAATATGTTGGACTAGATCAGATGTCAGCAAGTACGGCCCCCCAGGCCTGCCACCTGTTTTGTGTATGGTCTGAGAGCTAAGGGTGTTTTTTATAGATGACATTTGTAATCAATTTGATAATAGGAAATACTTTTTCAACCCCAATTAAGTGAAATGTTATCTCTTCAAATCAGAATTCCATTCTTCTCATTAGTAAATCTGAATTATTAAAAAAAAGTACTTGCCATCTATTTTGAACTTTACCAGTAAAATTTTTTGTAGAAATTAGTGAGACTATCTTGTAATGCAAATACTTGCTAAATACCCTTGGTCTTCCTCTTGGCCTGCAAAGTCTAGATTACCGGTATTCACTATCTGGGTCTTTACAGAAATGTTTGCACCCCTTGAATTAGGTGATCTTTAAAAAAAACCAATTCTTATTTTTTCTTAAGACATCAGTAAAAACCAGTTATGAAATGTGAACGACTGGGACAGTGTGGCTTTCCCAGTGCTTGGCTCTGTTGTGCTACATGTGAATGAGATAGAATCCGATGGGCCCAAAGCAGAGCCTCCTTTCCTTGTAACAGTTGCTCATTGTTACCCTGTACATCCCCAAAGCAAGAGAAGAGGTCTATCAGCATAGCAGTTCCAGCTACTGCCTGGGCTAGTAAACCAACCCTCCCTTGAGCAAATCCTTAACCTCTCTGCCTCAGTCTTCCCATCTGTCCTATGGGGAGTCATTCATGTTCACAGCTTCTTCAAAGGTGGCTGAGGATTGGACACTTTAACAAAAATAAACAATGGCCAATGACTTTGATATTTCTAAAATAGATTCCTAGGCATACTGCAACTACTAAGCAACCAGTACACCACAGACAGAGCTCCTGTAGTGCCCGTCCTGTCCACCTGAGGTCGGAGGGACAGTGGCCTCCCAGAGCTGATGGCGTCCTGCGGACAAGTTTGCACAGAAGGCTCAAATTCCCCTGGGAGAGCCACTGTTGGAATTTCAGCTTTGACCTTCTGCAGAATCCATATTAAAATGCAAATTTGTTACCTAGGAAGGTAATTTTTAACCATTTAATACCTATTTCTTAGTACTTTAGCTCAAATTAAGTTTGTTTTTTTGTTTGTTTGGTTCCCCCCCCCCCCAAATTAGCTAGCTAGCTGGGTGAGAGCAGTCTTAACCAGAAGTGAGTAGAGTCTCTGAGGTGGGCTCAGGGTACGTTTTGAATAAAGACCATTGGGTGGGGGTGGCACAGCCCCACTACTGGCAGCTCCAGCCAGCATTTACCCAGAATGCCCCAGCGCACATGTGCCCACAGGAGACTTGAACATCCAGACTGGGGTAGCATTGCCCAATAGAAATAGCATGCACCCCACATGGATAATTTTAAGTGTTTAGTAGCCACATTAAAAAATATAAGATGAAAAAGGTGAAATTAAGTTTAATGATATTTTAATTTACTCACTATTGTGTCCAAAATATAAACAAAATTGGTCTAAAAATAAACTATAAAGACAGGTTACTATCAATCTTTCTGTGTTTGTTTTAGGAAAAGAAAAATGACTATAATACGTATATAGGCTATGTTTTAAGAGTAGATTTAACTAGTTCCTTACATTGGGCCTTACACCTCATGTAAGTCATCTGTGCAACAAGAAATCCTGAAGATAGTACATAACCTTACCAACATTTTGTTTTTGTTTTTAACCAAAAGTAATTATGTTTAAGTATTCCACCGAGAAACTTCTACAGAAGACTATCCTAAAATGAAAGGTTGGGCAAAATTATGTTTACCATTTTATGGAAAATAAGATAATAGTTAATACATGATAATACAATAATAAACTCTGTTTCGCATGCTCACTGTTGTAACCCTTTTGCCCCACCCTGAACAACTGCCTTAGGGTTACAGTGAGCCAATGAAGGAAAAGAGGGCTTTTTCCCTTCCTCATCCTCATTTATTTTTTTCTATTATTTAAAGTCAGCAGAAAGACCAGAAGCAAAGGTAGAGGAAATGAATTCAAAGTTTGCCTTGCACAGGTGAACAAATCTTCCCACAATGGCGTATTTGAAAGGCCAAGTGAGATACTCCTTTATACTGTCCCTCATCTAGAGAACCCTCACCAGCAAGGTGGCAGAAGGAAGGTATCTCTTGGGTGTGCACTTTGGCACTCTACAAGCCAGCTTACCAAGTCACTGTCATTCAGAAACACAGTGTGACTGTTCTCACCCACAAGGGAAGGATAGAAAATCATAACACATGGTGATGCTTGCTATTCCAAAGACACCTTTCTCTGGGATTGTCTTTGAAATGGAAGATGCAGTAAAAATTTTAAGATGCAAAGAATGGGTGAATAAATACAGGATATACTTACACATTCATACACCAAATGCTGGAAGGCTGTGAACCACGCAGGCAGAGCAAAGAAATGTGCTAAACCATCAGTTTAGTAGGTCATTTTGGAGTGCAGGCAGCGAAATGGCTGTGTGCATGAAAAACTACTGCTATATTTTCAGAGATCCTTTCTAAGAATCCTAAAATATTAATAACATGGTCTTAATGTAGTTGAAGACAAAAGAATGTGTTAAGGGTAGCAAGATGTGCCCAGAATAGCACAATGACAAGTTTGTACTTTCAGCTTGTGCTTATAGAAGAGGAAAAGAGAATACAAATACTTGGTGTATTTAAAGAATAGCAGCCTTCAATTTCACAAATAAGTGTAAAACCATATTCTCCAAATGAATGCATGTGTAAATGCTCTTGATAACAGACTAATAGGAGCTTCAAGGATATGTAGAAAAACATATATATATTTATAAAGTTCCAAACTCATTTTTCTTAAATTTATATGTATGTGTGGGTATATACACACAAAAATTAATTTTTAAACTTTAAAATATTCGAGACGCCCTCCAATTTGATTTTTATGAACTCTGAATTTAATTCTTTAAGGGGAGATAGACCTACTGGAATGGAAGTTGAAGAATTAGCAATGTCCCCTGCCCTCCCTTTTTTTTTCTCACGAGCTTCTGAATGTGAGTTGTGTTGTCAGTCTTTCGCTACCATTGTGAATTTTAGATTTCGATGCCTGATGAAACAGGGGTGTGCAAGGATCAGTCAGGAGCAGGGAGAGTTTCCTTTCCACATCTAGCTGTGAAAAAGTCAGTGCCGTGTATGCCTTCATGGCCATCCTAGCACTGAGTGAGATTGCCATTGTGGGCTGCGACTGAGTGAGTGATAGAGAGGACCCAGTGGGTTTGCTCCAAGCTCACGAACTCGTGGCGTTTGATGTGGGATGCACAAGCCTGACCCTCAGTGCTTCCTCCTGCCAAAGCTGGGGTTTCTGATTTTAATCCAAGCCCTCAGGCCACCATAAGCATGACCAAAAAGTACCTTGCATGTTGAACCCCATCTCATTATGTGAAGCGTATAAACTCAAGACACATAAATCTCAGTCAGCGGAGCAATTTGTTTTTCTAAGATGCTCCGGTCCAATGAGAGATGAAAGCAAATAAGGGAGAGATTGATCTCTGAGCGCTTTTATTGTCGGTGCGCCACACGTCATAAACTTCGGGCTCGTTAAAGGAAATTCCATAAACAACTTTAGTTAATAGTGGAGAAGGAACTGTGTGCCTTTCTGGAGCTTCTGCTAAACTCCCCTTCCGTCTGCGATTACAAGAGCATGATTAAGGAAATACCAGCAGGATGTGCAAGGGGGAGGAACAGACTTCAACTGGAAGCCATGCAAATGGTTGGTGGATGAGTAATGAGACAAGGGAATGTGGCCAGGCCACATCTACCCAGAGGATCAAGCAGTTCTGTGGATCTCTTTGTCTCTATGCACTTGAGTAAAATCTGCCGGCTTGCTGGCATGGTTGGTCTCTTCTGGTGGGTCAGGCTGATGGCAAAGTGCCTGATGGGTTCTTCTCCCAGCTGACATTTTTGATAGTATAGAAACATTCTAAGGATGTGATAAGTGGAAAGAAGCGAGAGTGAGTCATACTGGAAAGATTGTGGTTGACTGTCACTTTATTTTTTACCTTTGGTCGTATGAAATGACTTTATGTTTAATGGCCTTGTCACGGGGGGCTTAATATTGATGGTGTTGGTCAATTTTTATTTCAGATTGAGACAGATTTGGGAGGTGATCGTGAAGGGCAGGGCAGAAAAAAGAGGAGCAAACCTCTATTAATTATTTTTTATTGTGAGGTTTCCCAGAATTAGTGGGTTTTTCCACATTAGTGAAAGCAGTCTTCGGTGTCAGTGTGACGATGTTTGCAGAGATGAAGTCATGGAAAGTGTGTCAGGTGCACGAGGAAATGTATGGCCCATGTTCTCCGCACCAGCCGCTTGGGGGGTGCGTGCGGACGGTGGGAGGGGGATGTTGAAAACCTGGAGGGGGGGAAACAGGAGGGTTTTATTAATTAGAAAATAAACTCAAACTATCTGCTGATCTTAAAAAAAGTTGTTAGCATATTACATTCCAGAACCTACTATTTATAGTTTTTCGACCTTTCCCCTGAAATTGTGGCTCATGTCTTAACAACTCTTCTTTTCTGTTTGGTTATTTTTGTTGGTCTTTCCCTTGAGTCCTGTCTGTAGCTGTAATTAGAAAATAATCCACAACCAATTTTTTTGTTAGCACTTGGATACACTTCCCACTGCTTGGTTCAAGACCATGCTCTCAGATTCCATAGCATGTGGCGAAGAGCAAAGGCTTTGGGGGCAGCACGGCTGGGGTCAAAGCTGGTCCCTGACATTTGCCAGATGCAGGTTAGGTACTGGCAGTTTACTGCTCAAAGCTGGTATTCCTCACTTCGAAGGTGAGGCTAATAATAGTGCCCATAGAAAAGGGGCGCCGTAAGGCTTAAACATCATGCACGTAAGCAGGGTCCTGGCACAAAGGAAACACTTGGGAAACTTGGCCTGTGATTTTGTTGATTCCATTGGTTTTAAGAAATTCTTTTCCACAGGGATCCTTTTCCATCTGACCAGAAACATTAATGTCCCTTAAGGAGTGAGTGTCTGTCATCCACAAATGTTTCTGGTTGCTTTACCTGCATCTCAAGCCATTTTTGATAAGCAAAAATGTCTCCCTTCTTCTGAATCAAGGAGGTGATGTTATGCTTTTCTGTATTAGCAGTGGTTTATATTGGTTTGTTCCTCCTTCTTTCCTTTAGCCTGCAAAATTGGATATTACAAAGCCCTCTCCACGGATGCCACCTGTGCCAAGTGCCCACCCCACAGCTACTCCGTCTGGGAAGGAGCCACATCGTGCACCTGTGACCGAGGCTTTTTCAGAGCCGACAATGATGCTGCCTCAATGCCCTGCACCCGTAAGTTGTGTGCTTGTCACTCGTTTCTACGATGCCAACGGCTTTCATTACCTCCCAGTGGGGCACTGCCAGGCCTTTTCTCCGGATAACTGTGCAGGGGACAAATGACATCAAACAAGCATCTTTTCTCAATCATAGCAGGGAAAATAATTATGAAAAGAAAGGATCTTTCTTGCTGTTCTGGTTGCCTTCAAAATGCACAGTTGCCAACAGACTACTTTGCGGAGCAGAGACTGAGCATTCAGGGGTCGTCTGACAGTGTAATTAGAGCTGAGACTGGAATTTATAAATGGCTTTACTGTTTCATCGGGGACTCGAGGAAACTTTACAGCATCGGGGGAGCAGGAATAGGGCAGTGTTCTGAGGATGGGATCACGTGTGGGTGAGAGATTTCGGTTCTGTGTGACACTGATGTCATAGCTTGTGTTGTCATTACTCTCCTCTCTTCTTTCCTCATAGTTTTGTATTCATAACAGTTGGGCTTGGGTCCTAACAAGTGCTTGTTTAGTGCTTGTTTACATGCTGGGTTAATGAATGGATGGGACTGGCACCTCAGTGTGCTAGGGAGTAGAGAAATCTTGTCTCACACTTTATATGGACAGTGTTCCTAGGTATTGGCATTCCTTTCACGTACCCTCTGGACTTCACAGAGCCTGCAATGGCAGTGACCTTGACCAGAATAGGGAGAGGTGTGTCCAGGTGTTCCACCTGTGTGTTTTCCCTAGGTGAGTCTGGGTATGGAAGGACAGAGCCTAGTGGCCAGGTAACACAGGCTTTCCACAGTCGTTGGCTTTGTTTCCAAGCCTGCCATTTAGTAGCTGAGTGACTGATTGTTTAGTCTCTTAAATCTCAGTGCCCTCATCTGTGGAATGGAGTCAACAGTGAACGCTGCCTCCCTCATGGTCGCTGCTACTCAACCCCTTCGTGTTGTTTTACTAGTTATGCAAAATGCATAAAATGATGTCATTCCATGTAATTTAGCCTTCACTGCCATTATGAATTATTTTATTTTTAACTACTATAAATTTTATCTTAGATGGCTAGAGCCAACATCACTCAGATAAAAGTACTTTCTGGTGTGGAGGTAGTAGGGTCAGCTGTTCAGCCATTGTCCAGCCCAGTCAGGCACCGCCTTTTAAAGGTAGGGAGAACAATTTCAGGCCCATCCCAAATTTGTACTGAAACTGCCATACTCAGGAGCTTCTTTCATAACCAGAGAAAATAACAGCAATAACAAGAACAGCCTTTTGTAATTATGCCTAAGTAATGTGCTAGGCACTTTCTTTTTCTTTTTTTAAAGTCTTTTTAAAAAGATTTTATTTATTTATTTTTAGAGAGAGAGGAGGGAAGGGAGAAAGAGAGGGAGAGAAACATCAATGTGAGGTTGCCTCTTAAACGCCCCCTACTGGGGGCCTGGCCTGCAGCCCAGGCATGTGCCCCAACTGGGAATTGAACCGGCAACCCTTTGGTTCACAGGCCGGCACTCAATCCACTGAGCCACACCAGCCAGGGACTAGGCACTTTCAATAACGTCATCACAGGATTCATAACAAATCGATAAGCTAGGGATTATTTTCATTTTATGGAGGAAGTAACTGCCAGCTCAGAGATGTTAAGGAACATGCCTAAAACTCCACCCCAGCTTGGCCATAGGGCTGGACAAAGAGAAGACTCCCATCTCTCTCTTACTGGGGGTTTCTCTTGCCAGCTACCTGAGGGCAAGCTCAAACGTCCACAGGGAGGGGGTACACTAGGGACAAAGATATCTTTGCCGTCTTCTTATTCTGTTCCCACCATGGACTAAGTACTTTCTCTGGATGAGCATGTACACTTGACATGCTCAAGTCCTAGATTTTTATTTGTTTCAATCTAAGCATTCTTAGGTTTCTTTGTGCATGCTTGGTTTAATATTGACTCTTCTTCCTCTATCCATACCCTCTACCAGAAGTCTTCCAGTTGTGCGATTTGAGGGCGTGAGAGCAAACTCAGAGGGAAATATTGTGGGCTGTGGGGTGTGATAATTGCCCTTATTTGCATCACGTGGCCCTTCCATACAGATAGATGATGCCTTCTCTAGGTTGGAGCTGGATTGTTAGGAACCTCACAGAATTCATCTTCGATGGCAGGACAGCCTGGCTCTGTCTCCGAGGTGTTTTTAGTCTCACGATAGTGACCTGTTGTCTAGCTTTCTAGGGGACCATGGGCCAATCGCTTCATTACCATAGCTTGCTATGGGAAGTTTGGGGAGACGCCAAGTATTGCCACATGCCTGGGTTACTGGCATGTTTGCCAAAAGTGTAAGTGTGGTAGCTGAGCCCTTGGAGTTTTATGTTTCTGTTGGAATAAGTTGTTAGCTTTATCTCGAAGATGCAGATGAGAGAAAACAAATGTGGATTTTTAGCATCTGAGTGAACCCAAAAGTTTCAAAACTAAAGTAACTCTTGCGTGTTTTCAGAGATTGTTTTCAGTAAAGCAAGAGAGGAAGACGGGTGGCTTTTTGTGCCATTGATAAAAGGTCCATAAGAACGCCAAAGCAGCACGCGATCCTTTTCTGCTGGTCCATTCCCTTGTGCCCCCTCCCACCCTTCACTGACTGGAACTCTTCAGGTTACGGCAATGCTGATTGCAGCTCCTGAACCAGGTTAAAAAGAAATGCAGTGTTCATCTTAACACCACCAACTCATGAGTTTGTTTAACCTCTCCAAGCCCCAGTGCACTCATCTGTAAAATGGGATTCTTACTCTCTGCTTGTGCGGTGGTTTTAAAAATTAAATCAGAAAATATGTGAAATGGCCTGGCACCCAGTAGGGGTCTAACAAATGTTTGTCCTCTTCTTTCATCCTAGCTGGTCACACCCTCCCCCGAACCTCCCCTACAGCCCATTGCCAATGCCTGTCTGTGCCTCTGTGGTGATTTTCTCACTGACTGCACAATTAAATTACCCAGAGGCTGCCCTGCGCTCCAGATCTCTGGAGACAGGACTCAGGCATCAGCATTCTAGAAAGTTGCCCCCTACTATCCTTCTACTATATAGACAAGGTTGAAACCACTTCTCTACTGAGTTAAATTTTAAGGTTTTTTAAAATATAAATTTAATGAGCATTAACTGCATAAGACTCTCAAGACCTCCTCTGAGATACAGATAAACTGGGAGGCGACCATATTTTGCTAACAGGTGTGTATCCTAGTAATTTAAGCAGCAGAATTAGAATCTATTCTCTTCTTGATGAATACAGTAGACCTGCCCTGTCCTATACAGTAGCCCCTAGGTACACATGGCTACTTAAATTTGAAGTTATTAGCATCCAGTTTGAAATTCAGTTTTTAATTTAGGTTAGCCACACTTCAAGAGGTCCATAGCTATATGTGGCCAATGGCCACCATACTGGACAGCACTGCTGTAGAGTATTTCTATCAGCTCTGAAAGTTCTGTGGGACTGAGTGCTGCCACAGACATTTCAATTCAGAAGACAGTGGGGGTTTCTCAGACAATCTCTTGTTCAACCACAGGATGAAGCCCCCCTCACCCTGCCTCCAGCTTTATCAGATTCTCTTGACAAGATGTGGGGATGGGAAGGAACGTAAACATCAGGGATCCTTTCAAACTGATTCCAGCCTCTAATCAGTTTTTACCAGTTGGTTAAGCCAGGTGACAAATCCAATTCCCTTGTGCTGACAGCCATGGTAATCAGGCACCTTCTTTGTTCATCATGCTGCCTTTAACCCCAGCATTCTCATGCAGTCCCGCATTTAGTGATCGCTCACTGTGACGGCACACTAATGAAGAAATAAAACACACTGGCTGAGACTCATTCTTCTGGCCAAAGAGGGACTCTGCTCCACTGGCTTGTAAAATCAGGTTTTTGTTCTCTTAGAGAACACCTAGACCAGGTGAATACAAGCAGCATTGGCGAGTTTAGAAGGAAACACCTAAGAAATTCTTCACACTATCTACATTGCTAGAGAAATTGAGAGAATTTAATGGAAAATAAATCTTAACTTTGGGAAGAACTTTGATGGAGCCTCTGATTAGGTTAGTGTCTCTACCTGTGAGGTAGATAACGTTTCAATGGAGGCATCATCTGAATATTTTCAAGAACATAACCCATACTTGCTAGAATAGAGAGTTGGAACAATACCCCTTAAATATTAATGTGCATGGAAAGCTCCTAGCGATCAGTAGAAGTCAGACCTGACATTCTGCCTTTCTAACAAGTTCCCAGAGGCTGCTGATGCTGTTGGTCTGTGGACCACTTTTCCATAGCAAGAGTTAGATCCTCTGTGATGGGTGGCAGGAGACAGAAGACCCTCTCGTCCATGCTTGCAAATTACAGGAATCCTCTTCGCTCAGTGGTAACTCTAGGAAGATATTTCCAGTGCTCTGTACATTATTCTTTAAAGGAAACTGAACACTTCATTTGTCTCCCAGATGAAGAAAACCCATCTGGTTTGGAGTTACATAACCCAGTCCACTCACTGTGGAGCTTCGTTTGTATTTTCTCCTTCCCAACTACCCACCCAGTGACTGCCAGAGAGTGGGTATGAAAACAGTCATGTGGACCAGTCAAGAAAGGTGGTGGGATTTTTGGTGACATTGACAGCAAGGCAGACAACTAGATCTCGATATACACAAGGGTGCCATTTCAGTTGACGAAGGGATTTTGATGATGTAAATCATGTTCTAGAAGAAATTTCAATATGATTTTAATTAATGAAGTTAATATCCTTTAACTCTGCAGATAACCAGCCCTGCAGAGTTAAGGTGACCGAGTTCAGATCTCATTCACCTTTCCTTTCCCCTGTCATCAGGAATGTCGCCTGGCAGTGACAGTGTGGGGGACGTCAACTGCATGCCTGTGCAGAAGGACTTTGAGTGCCTCTGTCATTTAGTCTCTTGTTCAGTCATTATAGTGAGAAAGGTCTTTTTTCCCTGCATGGGGAGACTGGACCAATGTTGCATTTAAGGTACATTTTCAACCCTTTATTGTGTTTCAGAATGTACTAGGAAAAAAAATGCCTTATAGAAGAAGTAAATTGGGTTTGGATATCTAGAAAGAAATAGCTAATTTGTTATTTTGGCAACTTTACTTCTGAGCACCATTACCAGAGTGGTTTTACGTATTTTCAATTGGAAATCTGTCTTTGTGCTTTTGGGTACTCTTTATTTAACATGTTTGATGGAACTTATTTGAGCCTTGTGACTGGGAGCACTCTGTAAATAAGAGATTATTATTTTAGATTGCTAACTTGAAGGACCTTCACAAATCTGTCTCCAAGTAAACGGCCTTGAATAATTCAGTCAGCTGTGCCAAACAAAGAGTGAGTGATTGATACTTAGACGTGGCCTAAAATATTCCAAAATTGCAGCTTTTAAGACAATTTATACTGGAGTTGCTTAGAGCTAATGAGGGCAAATTTACCAAGATCTATGTCGAAAGGTCCTGATTTGAAAAAGCTTTTTGCAGGTTTAGGTTATTAAGAAATTGAAATAGCCGAGCTCCAAACAGCAAACATCACTTACTTTGGCTCTACATTTGCCTTTTCTAATTGAATTTAGTGTGCCACTGTATTTCCTTCAGAAAGTGTATTGTTTTAAAATTACCATTTCAGTCCTATTACTCAAAGCCCTCGCTTCAAATGCTTTCCGACAGTTATCAACATAATGAACCATAATGAAATGATGAGCAATCTTCAGTGGAAACCCAATGTGGATCCCAGTGGTGCTGTATGACTGTGTTGTTAAAATTTGAATGCAAATTAAAATAACATTGTCCTTACTTGTTTCCAAGGTCAGGAGAAGAAAGATATATTTTTCAAAGATTTTATTTATTTATTTTTAGAAAGGGGAAGGGAGGGAGAAAGAGAGGGAAAGAAACAGCAATGTGTGGTTGCCTCTCGTGCGCCTTCAACTGGACACCTGGCCCCAACCCAGGCATGTGCCCTGACTGAGAATCGAACTGGCAACCCTTTGCCTTTTCCAGGCCAGCGCTCCATCCACTGAACCACACCAGCCAGGGCTAGAGATATTTATTTTAATGCTTCAATTTTGGAAATCTCACAACCACTTTCAAACAAGTCCTTGAAGGTATGGTGTTCAGTTCAATTCTCTGCCCCTAAGATTTCCTTGCTGAACAGTCTGGCTGAGTGTTTTTAGAAGGTATGTCTAGCATGAGGCTTTGATGTTTAAAGCCATAGGATAAAAGGTAGTCTTCAGTTTCAAGTAAACTCAATTTTTTCCTCCCACAAAACATATTTCTTTTTGCTTTAAAGTTACAAGTAACTAATAATGAAAGGGGGAAGAACATTCTCTGACATTGATTAATGAGAGTGCAGTTAGGTCTAGTGAAAGACTGCATAGTAGAAGACTGGGAAAAAAGGCCAACAATTCCCAAAGTTTTGTTAATGAAAGTGTTTCAGAAGATCCATCAGTTGATCGCTAACCATTTCAGGTTTTATAATCCACGCAATCAATCATTTTTGTGAACACATTTTTTAATGAAAATTTTTGAGTCTAAGATTTTCAGGAGAAAATATCTTATTATTTCATGTTCATCAAATCTGCAATATAAGAGTATGGTTTCATGCTACATTGTATTTGTGATAGGTCCAAAACTCTAATTGAGACATCGACTCTCTTACTGCATATTACGAGACATGGGTTTTAGTTCAGAACATGCGGTCCTGCCGCCTGTTAGCCACTTGATCAGCAGACTAACGTGCCCATCCCCTGGACCTTACAAACTGATCAAAGCAACCAAAGATATTTTGATGATTCAGATGCAACCTTCATTGACCTCTTCTATTTCCAGACTCCTCCTTTAGAGAGATCTCAGTAGTTCAGGGTGTGACATCAGCCCGGGAGTGAGCCATTCCCTTGTCTCTTCTTTCTGGGTTACCTGTCAGCATTTTGAATACTAATGGGAAAAGTACAGCTAGAGAGCCCAAGTACAAGATTGTTGTCCAATGGCAATTTGAATACAGATGACAAGATCACCAGGTGTGCTAAGTGAAAGGAACTAGATGGGTCCAAGGCTGATCACCTGCCATTCGGTTCTTTGCAAATTTTGAAAAAGCCTTGGGATATTTAATGAAGATCAGGTATCAGCTCATTGAATTATTTGTTTAAAAGCAATGCTATTTTAGCATCCTCTTTAGCCGCCCAACCCACTTCTCATTTCATAGGGGTTAACAGTACAATGTGGATTCAGCTGGAAAGTATGTAAGTTTGAGGAACTCTAATTTATGTCCAAGTGAAAGGCGGCTGAAATAGTCTGCCAATGCCATTTAGCCAAGTTATTACCGTTTTTCTATGAATAATTAAGAATGGCTTGTTATCAACCAAGCCCTGTCATTTCTAGATAACATGCTTGACACTATTCATGGAAGTCATACAGTGGTTTTGCACAGTAAGCTTCTATGAAACAGGGTCAATTATACATTTTCCTGAGATCCCCTGGGGTGAGAGCTAGCTACTTCCTTTGCCATCAGTATTTTGATTTTCCTTTCGTACTTGACTCTTATTCCACGTGCTATTTACAGCTCAGCAGAAGGTGAACTGAGAGAAGACTCCTGTTGCATAGATACCATTGCCCCTGCCCCCCCTTCCTGTGACCTTCCACCCAGAGAAAGAACTTTAATAGAAACTCCCAATTGCACTCCTGTGTGGAAGGCAGGAAGTACGTAGAGAGGACAGCTCAGCTAAGACAACAACAGCACCATCTGGGAAGTAATGCCAGAAATTGTCAGCAACCAGATCAAAGAAGTGGGGAGAAATGTGACTCGAGGTGAACTGAGAAAGTTGGGAAAGATCCAGCCTGTCCGACTGAGAAATCATAGCTGTGATTCCTTTTCTCTTGCCTTGTCTGTACCTGTGGGATGGCTGGTTGTAGCCCTGGAATTACGGTTTCTGATCACAAATTTGTGCTATTGCCTGTGTTAATTTGGGCAAGTTGCTTAACTTAGTTTCCAATGGCTGTGGCTAACAAATAATTTTCTGTCATATTTTATTATGGGGATAAAATAAAAGAAAAGAAAAGATGAAAAAGTGCTTCCTAAGGAATGCAAATCAGTTCCCAAGCTAGCTACTTCTAAATCAAAACACTCATGATTTAAATATATATAAAACTTTGGATTACTTTTCTTCATCTTTCATATTGCAGCTTCCTCAGGGATAACTGAAAGCTTACTTTCTAAAGTACTTCAGCCAGAAACTAGTCATCTTAGAAATGAGAAACCGAGATTACTTTACCAATTAACCCAGTAAAGAAAAGAAAAGTTCCCTGCAGAGGAGAATGGGAAAAGAGATACACTGGAAAATACACGGCAGCAGAATTTCAGCAAGAAGTTACCTTCATAGGAAGCCTCGGGTTTTTGACGACAGCAATCAATGATTGATTGGTCCAAATGGTTCTGTGTTTTAATAACAGGCAGTTCTGCTTTGGCACATTGTTAAAACACAAACTGCTGTGATAAAAGGTTATGCGCTGTTCATGTATCTCGGAAGAGCTGTCCCTGAACAGCAGTCTTAATGTAAACTAACCCTCGGCAGCAAGGGCTGACAGAAGGCAATTAGCGGGGGCCACATATACAACTGTCAGCGGGGGAAGCATGGGCTTTGTTTCAGTCAAAACTTACACACCCCGTTTATTCTGCTTCCTAACCTGTCCTTCAGCTGGAGAGAGATTGCCAAAGGCTCATCTGAAGGTTTGGAGGGCTTTACAGCTAAGGCACTGAAGTACAGCAGACAACCCAGAAGTTGCACATGCTTAATGACGCCTTATGCAATGCAACTCAAGACCCAGGTTCCTCTGCCTCAGAACACGTGCCTGGGTAGCCCTGGCATTTTAGTAAGGTGACAGCAGCACTTAAAGAAGTTTGTCATTTAAGAGTTAAGTTTCTGCCCATGCTCTTGGGGAATGTGATTAAAAATCAGTTAAGTGTTAAAAGTCCCTGATAGCTCTGGAAACCACTCTATACGTGAGCCGAGCTCCGTTGGTTTCCTATCGGCTGTCTCCTAGCCTTGGTTACATACAGTCTCGATTTTTTTCAACCTTTTAGCATGCAATCACCTTTTGTATTTGATCAGCTTTTGTGATATACACAAGTGCTATGAAGGTGATGCATCACCTGTGGAGGTGAAGCATCATTTACTTTTTATTTATTCAGCAGATACTTAGCGAACACCTACTATATGTTTGGCATCTTTGGAAGGACTGGGGATACTCTCATAAATCAGAAGAGAAAAATATTTTCTATTCTTGCAGAGCTTCTGTTGTAATGGGAATATAAATAATGAACAAGGTAATTTAAAATTCTCGCAAAAAGGAAAAACCAAAGATGATGCGATAGGGTAAAATGAAAGGAAGGGGAGACTTCTGCCTTGCATAAAGTAGTCAGGAATGAGGAGCGCGAGCTGTGAGCTGAAACCAGAGGGTTAAGAAGGCAGCTATGGAAAGAGCCAGGGGAGAGAATTCCAGGCAGACCTACCAAGTCGAAAGTACTTGAGTTGCATGTGTAAAGTTTTTCTAACAATGTGAGTTTTAAACTTGACTTATTCTTCCCTTGGTCCTGAAGTCTGTTAGTACTTTAATTCTAGTTGTTATAAGAGATTTCAGGTTCATATGCCACATTACCCCATGTGTCCATGTAGATTTGAACCCTTTGACAGACCTACTGCTAAATGCAATTACCTTAACATTCCAGTTATTTTCTCTAAGAATGAAAAAGTACATTTCACCTGACCGGTGGTTTTAGGGTGGGGTACTTAGGGTGCCATTATCCTGACCTAGACTTCCCATGGGATGGTTCATACTGAACTCCTAGTTCACATCAGAAGCAATTATGACTTTAGGCTCAGTGATGACTGATTCTTTTTGAATTTAACATTCATACAGATTTCATGTGGGTATGCAAACATTAGGTTGTCCTAAATGGAGCTGCTAAATCCTATGTAAGCCAGCATGTGTGTTCTATAAACTACTCAGAAATTATAGTTCAGTCTAATGTGTGGGAGGGAAGAACTAAGTACTGTAGAATTACTGGAGTTTTCTTTTATATTTGGAATATTGCCCTTCTTAAATGTCACATGAACTCAATTCCTTTAGATAGTGTGAGGTTCATTTCTGGATGCTTGTCTTTCCCCAGAGGAGAGCACATGATAGGTTAAGGAAGATCCAGACTCCTTTTATGATGTAACATGATATAATATGATATTTTATGACATGACATGACATGGCATAATATGATATGACATGACAGTCCTTTGCTTCTGCTATAATTTGGCTGTAGTTTCTTTGGGACTTCATACTGTCAACTGAATGCAAGTTGACATCCCACTAGGAAATAATGATTACCCTCTGTGGCCCCCTTCCCCAGGACTTGCTGTGTGATACAGAAAGTATTTCACACCAGTGAAGCGAATGGACATTCATTAAATTTATCCACAGTGGCAAGAAATGCAATGCCCATTCTTTTAAAGCAATGAGAATCTCAAGAAGTAGGCCGTAATAGTACACATATTTTATTCCTTCCTCAGTCAATGAAAGTAGGGGTCACTTGGTGTTTAGAAGCCAGACTTGTGACCTGGACTGTACAAATGTACAAGCCAGGGCTTCTTGCACTGAACTTCCCTGGTAGGTTCAGGGTATGCTTTATGTCCCTAGAATCATGTGCAAAGTTATGGATTCCTATATCTTCCTGCGTTGTTATCATCAAATTCTCTAAAGCTGGGGTTGGCAAAGTATGGCCCGCAGGCAAAATTCAACTTCCCCTTGTTTCTGGAAATAAAATTTTCTTGGCACACAGCCATGCCTGTTTGTTCGGTGTTATCTACGGCTGCTTTTAGAGTAAGTGGCAGAGTTGAGTAGCTGCTACAGAGGTCCTGTGGCCCATAAAACCTGAAATATTGACTGCCTGACCCTTTACAGAGAAGGTTGAATGCTGCTCTAAAGGATTTGCAAGTTAAGGACTATTGCATTTCACTTTTGGCTCTGGTAGTACAGCTATTATCTGTGCCACTAAATTATATTTAAAGTGTGAAGGGCTCTTTAAATGTGAGAAGTTTAAAATAGTTTAACATGCTACCCCCATTCCTGGATGCAGGGAGAAAATGTTCGGCTTGTACGTGAATTCCAAGGGGGCTTTACAAATAAAATAAAAAATGTAAAGGAAGGACATTTATTTTTCCTTTAAATACACTTCAGTATTTGATTGATTTGTATTTGAAAATGTCTTAATTTTAATGATAAAAATAAAATTAAAAGAAGAACCGTAGCTCTCTAAAGGCTAATAAGGAAAATGCCAGCCTATCTTTGAAAATGTTAAAATTTACTGACTTCAGAGATAAAGTTTTTTACAACTTCATGCCAGCATATATTGTCACCTAAAGTCAAGATAGAAAAAGAAAAGTCATGATAACCAGTCCCAAATTAATAAAACTTTTATTGCTAGAGCTCACATTTTAAATTCCCAGCCATACTGGTTGGTTAGGGAGCTCCGAAGACAAGACAGGGTAGACTGCTTGCCCTTACAGCCTCCTAATGCTCACATAATCCACGTTTAGCTTCCTTTAATCTCTTCCTTTCCTTCCAGCTTCCCTTCTTTTGACTATGGAGGGAAGGATAAAATGAATCATTTCCCCTCCTTTCTCTTCTAGAGCAGGAGACAACTACTAGACACTCAATATTAATATTCACTGAATAAATGGAGGACCCCACAGTCCACCCCCAAAGAAGTAGCCACTAACAGTAGATATAGCTCTCTCTACTTTTTCCAAAGTGTTTTTCTAGAACAAATCGAATTAAACTAGTTACATTGAGATGCTCCTTTACAGGGCTTAATGCTTATGAATCTGTATGAAAAGCTGACTAATACTGCTTTAGCTCGGAGAAACCTACATTAATTCACATGTTAAAACAAAACAAAACACTGTAGGTAGCTGGACATGGATGCATTAGGGGACTTTGTTAGTTTTCCGTGCAGTCGTTTACTCAGTCGGCAACTCATCAAATATTCATTGAGCTTGCCCTTAACTCCCAATCATGGTAGACACCGGGAAATGAAGACATCCGTTCTCTGGAGGAGCGTATAGGCTGGTGATAGAAACAGGTATGCGAGGTGTGTCTGATTAGCCAGCCCACACAAAATAGGAAATAGAAATAAAGGCCTGAAGTGTGGAACACTACCATAAGCAGGACTGCCATCAGCCCTACCTCCAGGCCAGCACTGGAGAGGTCTGGAAGGCAGAAAACCCTTCAGTGCACAGTGACCCGAAAGCTACCTGATGCTGGTGTCTGCTCAGTAGATACGATGCCACTATAAACACCAGAAAGTTAAAGCAAACGTTACCTTTATTCTTCTTTGCGATACGTCTCATATCTGTAATTGGAAACTTATTTGTAAGTGGGCATATTTCTAATGAGAAAGTCAATCACCTTTCAGAAATGTAATTGCTCCTAAATATCCAGATACAGTACTTATGTGAGCAAAAGAGAAGATAGAAGTTTGGTTTTTTTTCTCTCCCTGGATGTTTTGTATTTATTGAGAGAACTCATGTTACTCAGAATGCCTGTTTTCTTCTCCTTCTAGCCATCTCTACAAGCAGTTGTTTTAAAGTGCTGCTAAGTATGACTCTTGGGCCCAGATCGACTTCTGGCTGTAATAAAATCCCTACTTTTGTCTTTTGTCTGGAGAACAGAATTCTTTCTTTTCTGAGGAAGAGATGACCCCTCCTTTAAATGGAAACACACTTCATATGTTTATTATCCTTTAACTGGCAAAAGTTTAAAAAAAGAAAAAAAAACAATCCCACAAACAATACAACCACCATTATGATTTTAATTTATAAAGCATGTGTCTCTTCCCAGGCCTGTGCGGGCCAATGTTATAATCATACAGGGTGGACATTTCTGCATTTCCTCCCCCAACTTCAATCCTCTGTTGGAATCTGATTTCCAAGCTGCAGCTATGCTCATATAACCATGACTCCCTATGGCAGCAAAACATAAAACACATTCAGTGCAATTCACCAAATCATTCACTGGGGCAACATGGAACTTGAATTTGTCTAGTTTTTGTTCTCTCCCTGAGCATCTACCCAAGTCCTCTTCTCAAAGGAAGAAGGTCGTTCCAGGCTGGCTACCACCCCTGCCAGCCCTCCAGTTTAAAATCCTGCAGCACTTTTTTTCACGTGTCTGTGTTATATCTCTGAGTCCTGTGACCATTTAGTTTTCTGCTCCATTTCGTCTTTGTTTAGACACTGCCATGCCCCGTCCCACATACTAATTACTGACTTTTTGCTTCTGTGGTGCTTGATTCATTGTGTTACATTTTCCCATGTGAAAGTGAACCAGGAACCTTGGCAAGAAGGTTAATGGAGTTGAGAGCCACTCTTATTTAACCATGAAAGTTGCGGCAAAATACAAGAAGCAGTGGCTGACCCTTTTTGTAAACGAAGCTGTGGTTAGCTTCAGTTGCGCACGAGTGATGGATTTCGCCACGGTGGCCAGCGTCTACAGAATCTGAACCGGATTCAAGAGACACACTCCCTCTTCCTACCTTTACATCTCAAACTTCAGTTGAAACTCTGCTTTTGTTGTTCTCATACCTTTAATTGGGGCCATATGGTGGAGGAGAAACTACCCCAGAGTGGGAGTTAGTTCTTACAGACTTTAGATTCTGCCACTAATTAGATTGCACAAACTTTCCATATTATCAGATCCACTTCCTGGATCTCAATTTCCTCATCTTTAAAATGAAGGTATTTGACAAAATGATCTTTATCACCCTATCTGGCTCTAGGAGTCTGTGATTTTAAAGAGCTCTGTTCATTTATTCAAAAAGCATTTATTTGACCCTGTTATTTTCCAGTCACTGTGTTAAGGACCCTAGATACAAATTTGAAGTCTTAAACAAGGACATTTGTCTTCTCTTTCTGGGGATTTCTGTGGGTTATTCTTACCTTTAACACAAACTTTACAACAGTGTTTTCCCTGTAAGGTTCCCAGAAGGAGGAGCGGGAGAGAGGACATAATTAGTTTCGAGAGGACATGGCAGAACCCACTTATCTTGTTAAAATAGAGTCTTCAGTTAAGCTGTACAAAGAGAAAGGGAGAGTGAGTTGACCTTATTCCACACTACCACCAAAATTCTTTAGCTCTTCATTACATGAGCTAAGTAGTAAATATTAAATATGCACCTTTCATGTAGGATACCTCCTGCAGTTCTCTGCCAGTGGCTGCTTTGGAGCCGAGCATTCCATCGTGGTGGATGAGGGGAGGCTTCTCCTGGCTTCACGCAGGCCTCCAGTGAACTTTCCTCAAAGCGGTCATTCCAAATGCAAGAGCGGGAGAATAGACACAGTGCGCAAGAAATCTCAAACTCTCATTAAAACTCACTTTGGCTCTTGTCTTAGCAGACTGCAATATGACAAAGGAAGGAAAAGAGAGGGCTTTCCTAGTGTTGCCCAGAATGAATAAATATTTTTGATTAGAGGGTGGAAGTGTCTTTTAAGCCTTTGGGACCAGCTCAGACCAAGAAAATTACCTCTCATCCCCAACCCTGATTTTTCTCCCTGAATTTGTTTGTGTCACAAGCTTCTGGACACATAAAGGCTCTTCTATAGCAAGAAGCAAGAGGCTTCAACATAGTTCTATCGTCTTACCTGTTATTATTATTATTAATCAACCACTGTCTGTTGGGATCAGGTGTTCCATTTCAAAATAGCTATCACCACCAGTTGTATTTCAGAAACTATTTGATGTCAGTGGGAATGACTACAGGTTCCCCCCAGTGTGTGAAAATAGAGAGTTTCTGTGAAACCTTTCTTAAGCCGAAACGGCACCAAGTGAAGCAGTAATCACCGTGGGGCACATCTTGCTAAGGGACCCACAAAATAAATCAAGATAAAACCCAGATGCGGACAGACACAGGTCAAAGCCAAGGTGGCTGGTGCTGCAGTGCCGAGTGTGGCTCCCAGGGAAGGAGGTTGGAATACAAAACAACTGCTGAGCTCTCTGTTCACTGCAAGTGCGAAAGTCATCTTTGGACTTCTTTCAATTCGTGAAAATGGGTACTAGTGTAGGTCTTTCGTGACAGCAAAGTGGCATAAAGCCAACTTTCGAAAGGCAGGGGATACCTGCGTGCTTGAAAAGAGCCTGCGCAGCCCTGGTAACTGGAGGGCTGACTGTGGGGCTGGGTGTCTTTGTACAGTATCTGCCTGGAGTTCAGATCTTTCCACGCCAGCACCTTCTTCCTTCAATGTCTCTGCAACCAGGTTAAACCGGTTCCTACTAATTACCCATAAACAATTTCACCCTCACCTCCCATGTTGAATTGAAGAGGCGTATCTCTATGGTTCAGTTAATTTTATTCCATATTGATGACATGCTCTATTTAGGAATCATTTATTTTCAAAAGTGGTATATAACTCTTAATTTACCGGAGTCCCACAGCAGCCCTGGGGATCAGAGTCACATTTACGTGCCCATTTTTCAGACAATGAGATTGAGAGTAGATAAATTGTGATGTGTTCCTGTGACTCAAAAGGAAGCCTAGACTTGGGGCTCACTTGATGTTGAGTGGCTTTAAAGCTCAGGGTGGCAGGCATTCACGCCTGTTTGCACACAAAAGAAAAGGACACACCTACAGTCTTCCATTGTTCTTTTAAAGGATCTTTTGTGCTACCTTGATTTGCTTTTTGCTTTCTTTGTTAAATGGGCCCATCTTACTTCTTACAACTACAGAGTGATATAAACTGAAAGATTCCTAAAGGATTGCTTCAGTTCTTGGTGTGACAGTATGCTTTTTTCTTTCTCCAGGCCCACCATCTGCTCCCCTAAACTTGATTTCAAATGTCAACGAGACCTCGGTGAACTTGGAATGGAGCAGTCCTCAGAACACGGGTGGCCGCCAGGACATCTCCTACAATGTGGTGTGCAAGAAATGTGGGGCTGGTGATTCCAGCAAGTGCCGACCCTGTGGAAGTGGGGTCCACTACACCCCACAGCAGAATGGCCTAAAGACCACGAAAGTCTCCATCACTGACCTCCTGGCTCATACCAATTACACATTTGAAATCTGGGCAGTGAATGGAGTGTCCAAGTATAACCCTAGCCCGGACCAGTCAGTGTCTGTCACTGTGACAACCAACCAAGCAGGTAGGAATCCACTTTACTGTATGATCTAAATGTATATAGAGAAAGGATTTGTGTCAATATCCATGAACGACACTGAAGTTCTACAATTAAAGTAGAACTGCACGGATCTATTTATAAACCTGCAAGCTGTGTTATAATACAGAAGACACTTAGAGGGACATTTATTCATTCAGCAAATACTTTTTTGGACATCAACTGCAATAGCGTGGCCTGTAACTGGGAGGTAGAGATTAAATGAAGATCAAGGCAGTGATTGAAACCAGGTGACAGTCCAGTGAGCTGAGTCACTCCATGCCGGACTTCTCTTGTAAGGGATTCACACTGGCTTTTAATCACAAGGTCCGTGCCTGGACATTAGAGCATTTACAGATTATTTAAGGTTATAAAACTGATTTTTTACCAATCTGTATTGGTATATTTATACTTGCTGTATTTTACAGCAGAAGCACTCACAGCTATTGTTTTGATCTTGTTTTTTATTTCAACATTTAAAAAAAATAATTGACGTGAACCATACCAGAATCAACATGCAAATCTGCAAACAATGAATGGTTTAACGGGCAGCTTTATCTGTGTGGTTGACAAAATTTTCCTAAAAGCACATACTACTTCTGCAGCCCCTTTCATAGTTGAATCCACAATTGACATGTGGGGTGGGGGAGAGTCGATTTACCCCTTTTCTGCATCGCTTTTCTCTTGTTGTAATCGAGATGACTAGAAAACATTTTCTATTCATGAAGCGTTTCTGCTGAGTTCATTGCAGAACTATTATGGAATCTTGACTATCAGATATTTTGAAGTGCAGGGTAGAATCTAGATGTCTAGGCTCCAGCCCATGGCCCGCTCAACTCCATTCCTCCTCTGAAGAAGTTTCTGTGCTTTCTCACGATAATTTTCCATTCTGGGTTTCTGCCACATGTTTCCCATTGCTGGCTCCCTGTTCCTTATTTCTGGAGAGTTAAAAGGAGCAGGAAAAAGGACTGTGGCTTATCCTATTGTTAGGCTTGTAAGCACAACCAACTTTGCTGGAAAAGGATTATAAATTGCCCACGGTCCTATCACCTCTTCCTGCACTTTTCTCTTAAAAGCATGTTTCAGTAAGTGCACTCAATACTTAGGTAAAATATGTCTGTACTAATTGATCTATCGTGAGAAGCATTCCAGTGTCCCAATCCAAAGCCATTATTTTTCTACTTTCCCCTGAACTCTTTAGAATAAATAAAAAGTTTAAGACTTGGGGAAGATTTTGAACTGGAGCTAGAATGGCCAAACTTCCCAGGAGGCAGCTTCAGTGATGGCAGTGTGGTCAGTCTTTTAAAATCCGTGGTATGAACAGGTCATCTGGTTATGCTTTTGTCTTTTGGTTTTGCATTTTCAGGTTGTGATTACTGTTAGTGGTCATTGGTTTTCTTTTTCTAGAAAGACTAGTGTGATTTAGGAGGTTTTGATAGCATCACAAGTACTCTGATTGCCAGTTTTTCATTAGCTCTCTTCTGGAAGAATGCAACGGGAGTGCCATGCATCGATCCTGAGAAATGCATTGTGTCACTGGTGGCTGTGAGACAGAAGGTGCCAACGAGGTGCAGAGTGATCTTCCCACCCCCTAGAGAGTCCGATTGGTAACCCAACCAATATTCTTATGTTCAGCCCTTAAGCACCTCTTCTCCAAACACATCACTGCTTCATGTTCTCAATGCAATTGGAACTAGGAATGGACGTTTTGAGGCTTTAGTGTACAGGTGAAGTCATTCTCTTTGGCAGAGAACAGCCTCCAGGAGATGTGCTGAGGACAGGCTTGGCTTCCACAGATTTTGTGGGGAGACCTTTGGGACTCTGATACCTCAGGATTCAAGCCAAAAGATTATGTCAACTCCCGCCAGACCAGGAGGTGCAAGGAGCACAAAGTAGGCTAAAGATCCTCCCCCCACCAAAGGGGAAGAGAAAAGGCAAAGTTTTATTAAAAATGTAGGTGTAATTCTTTTAGATCTCGGACAACGGTGGACAGGGAATTCCTGTGACACAATAAGGCTGTCTTCTCTGCCACGGCAAGTAGTCCTGCCAGAAGGTTTGCTGAATAGGACAAAACTCCAGCTCCTTATTTTAATTTTCATGAAGGGTAACACTGGGAAGCTGTTCAAAATTAAAAATAAGTCTTTCAATAAGGGGACCTCCTATGTGGCCAGCCAGAAAGCTTTCACTTAGTGGAGTTGTGTATGTGCAGAACAGTGCCTCATTATCCTACCATAATTTGGAGTTCACTAATTCAAAATCATCGGGGTAGTTTATCTTTAATTAACAAACCCTTTCTTCATAGTAGGGCAAATTAATAATGTAGGCCAGAATTCTGGGTGAACATAGCAACCATAAACTACCAAAGCTCCCCTAAGCATATTTATATATACACAATTATATTCTAATTGTAGTCGTTCCTATCATTTCATTAAATTAAATTCCTTAGGGACCTTTATAGGCAATGATATCTCACTCTAGAAGGAATACGCAGCATAAATGAGTGTTAGCACTTACAACCTGGGAGCCACAAAGTTTCGTGGCTCTATTTTTGCACTGTTATTACAGGGTTTTTTTCTCCTCTCTCATCGATAACATATTTAAGAACAAACACAAATCTTTCTAGAATTCCTGGTTTTATCATCATCACCTCTGCGACCACAGATGAACATGATGGTGAAATGATTCAGCCAAGCTGATGTCAGAGCCAGTACCCCTTGAAGCCAGGGAGAGCCCCGCTTCCTTCTTTTAAAATTATTAAATAGTTAATCTCACTCGTGTATTCAGCTTGGCTTTCTCCCCATTTGTGAGAGCAGGCCCTGGGCATTGAGGTGTAGCTTTAACTGGGCTTTGATCCTTTAGTTGTAGAATGTGATGTGAGTGGGCCGGCCTTCTCACATGGTAATTGAAACCATTCTAACCTAAATCTTACTGTCATGTCTTAGGGGCTACTGACACCTTTTCCCTCCCCTCCTGAGTTCAAACTCCATTGACCCAGAAGACAGGACAAAGGGAACTCAGAATGTCAGCTTTGCTGCTGATCAACTGACGGAAGGATGTCAGCTTTATGTTGGTGGCCAAAGGGTGATGGGTGGGAGCTGCACCTGATGTTGCCCCATAAGAAAACATCGGAGGGGGACAGCTCTGGGTGGGGGCAGGGAGGACATAGACAGCAGTGTGGTGATAGGGGCATGGGGGGAGGAGAGATGGGTGGAAGTGGAAGAGGATATAAGGGAGATAAATTGTGATGGAAAAAAATAATAGAAAATAAAATACTTTTAAAAAAGGATAATGGAAGTTCTTCTTGGAATTACTTCCTGACATTACAGTCCAAAAGGAACCAAGTAAGAGTCCCCTTGAAAGCTCTTATTTCCTTTCCTCCATTTTCTATCCTCTAGCAACTGCTCTGCCTTTTGTTTAGGAAGAGATGGTTCTGATGTTTATGAAAAATGAATAAGCAGACTGCTGGGTGATTTGTTTTCTAGATAGCTTGCCTTCGTTTACTCTTACTTAAGTGGACCATCTCAGGCAAATAAATACAGGCTGTGTCACTAGGAGAGAGAAATGCTGTTTAAGAGAAATAAGGTTTTCTTGGCTGAGCAACAGAACTGTGAATATGTTCACTAAAAATGCTGTGATGGCCACCGGCAGCTCTTAATATCGCTGAGCCTGTTTTCCCTGTGCACCCCCAGTGCCCCCATGCCCGTACGCCAGCTGTGGGGTGGACCGTTCTCTAGGTTGTGTTATTTTAAGTCATTGTGAACTTCTGTGGCTGGTATTCTGTACTAACCCAAAATTGCACCCAACGGACTGTTGATTTTTATTTTGCATGTGACTCTGTTCCAGATACTAAACAGGAAAATACATCTTCTAATCTCTCTTTGAGACAGCTGTGGTGTCCTAGTGACAAAGAGCTTGAAAACTCTGAGTTTGCAGGAGTTCAAATATTTGATGGATTATGTAACTATTTGAACCTAGCTGATCTCTAAGAATCTTTTCCAGTCCTGAAATTCTGTGATTCTGAGAATATAGACAGGATCTCTGAGCATGAAGAAGGGGGGTTATTTCCCTCTGATGATGAGAAACTGGCTCTAATGGCAATTCTAAGAGTGGGAAAAATTCCAAAAATTCTTCAGCAGAATTGTCAGAATACATCTGAATTCTGCCTTCCCTTCACGCCATTAAATCCCACCCTGCCAAACAAAGTGTTTACTCAGAAGGGTAAAACAGTGAGCTAGCTGTGCCTCTAGTCCAGTTATTCCAGGCAATGTCTAGGGACAGCTCTGGTTGTCCCAGTGGAGAGGCGGGCCGCGTGCTATTGCACCTAGCGGGCAAAGGCCAGGGATGCTGCGAAGCATCCTGTCGTGCACAGGCCTGCCCCGCCCACAGTAAAGAATTGTCCGGTTTGAGATTTCTGTAGTGCCGAGAGTAAGAAACTCGGCTCTAGTGGTAGGTCTGGAAAACAGAACTTGTGTCTTTGGCAATGCCCGCCTTGTAAGGGTTCTATCATCAACTTGGCTTAGCTTGGTTCCGCTGCTCTCAGTGGACAGGCAGTTTTAAAAGGCTCTTTGGGGCCTCTTGGGAAGAATCCCAGTTGCTTTGCTATCGGATGAACCGGTGCTGCTTGTTGGACTGGCCTTGTGCTCTAGGACAGACAATTTTTAAAAACTGCCAGGAAATACAACACCGACAACAGGGGGCAGGACACCTTGTCAGGGTGTCACTGCGCATAGTAGATGTTCACTATGCTCGATACCTGTCTGTTGATTAACACCTTTATGTACAGTAAAAACAATCAGCGAACCCTGTCAAGTAGTGATGAATTTAATATAACCAAAACAATGCGTGGAGAAAAGAACTAAGTACAAGAGGCATACTGTCTTTTATTGCTCAACTGGTAAGATTTCATTCTTTCCTTCTCTGCCATCTTTTAATTAGACCTATTATGTTATTTGAGTGAGATAATGGAGAACAGTGGGAATTCTCATCCGTACTGGGTAAATTGCTACCTCTGTCTCCCAGACAGTAAGAGTAAAGCTTTAAGGAGATGGTAGGAGAGAGGGAAGCATCTTAGAGCAACTAGTTGGGTAACGTGCTCTAGGTATGGTGACCCCAAGTTTTGTGAAGTCTGAAGCTTAGATAATGTTATGGTGATTTTTTTAAAAAGTTACAAAATTACAGCTATCAAATGACAAATAGACCAAATTTCTTTAGTTTTAATGTATATGATTCTATCTCTGCCCAGATAGAAATGAATGCCCTTGTCAGGTAAGGGGACTATCATGTGATTATACCTGAGTAGAAGGGAACAAGAAGGAAAAAAGCTGTCAGGAGGTCCAGTGTAGCCCGATTGAAAAGGTATCAAAACACAAGGTCACAACGTACTGGTTCTGGTGTGAGGGACAGCGCTGGTGTGGACCTGAAGTGTGACTTCAGATCAAAGTAAGAAGCAGAAAGACCCTGTTGGCGATTTTGAGAGTGGAAATGGAATGTTAAACCCAAGTGACTAGTGACCAAGACCAAGGCTTTTCTATAAGCTTGAAAAGGAAGGGGAAAAGCTCTGTTGGTATTTTTGAGGCACAAATCTCTGGCTTGCGTTAGTGCCCTAGAGCTGGGTTGGCAAACTGTGACCCAGAGATCCAATTTTGATTCTCCACCTGGTGTTCTCTAACTCACCAAGAATAGTTATTCCATTTCTAAAGGATTTAAAACAATCAAAAGTGGAGTCACATTTTGTGGCATCTGGATATTATATAAAATTCTCATTTCAGTGTCCGTAGAAAGGTTTTATTGGAACAAAAGTCCACACATTCATGTTGTCTAAGGATGGTTTCACTGGGCCACAGCAGACTCGAGCAGCTTCAACAGAGGGAGTGGCCTGTAGAGCAAAGGTGGGGCAAAAGTAGGTGTACAGTAGTTCATATGGAAAATAATACAGTTGTTGATAAATAATTATAGAAGAATTAATGGCTTTTTGCCTCCTCACAACCGTAAATCAGATTTTGCCATACCCTGTATGAATCATCTCGCTCTTTGGATAAAAAAGTTTGCTGACCTCTGCTCTGGAATACTGAATCAAGAACGAGGACCAGTCAGAAAGGAGCTGGAAGAGATGTTGGTGTCGCTTGTTGGAAAGGGCAAAGCAAAGAGTATGGCGGACCAGTATTTAGGTTCATCTCACAGTGGAAACAATTTCGATATTTGGAAAGAGCCCCCTTTTTTCCCTCAGACGTTTTGAGTATGTCAACAAGATTTCACAAAAATAATTTGGATTTCAAACATGCCTTTGCTTTCTTCTACCTCACGTGTCCAGCCAATGACACCCCGTTAGGTGCACTCGGAGAGCATGCGTGACTGTTCTGATAAGGCAGTGTGCTGGGTCTCTTGAAAACTTGCTTTCTTCGCACTCACTGTCGAATGGTTCCTAGCAGTTGACAGCGATTTTCTTTTTAAATAATCATGTGCGCTGCCCTTCCCCAGGTGTCCTCACAGAAATGGTTTCTCATTTGCCTGTGATCTTAAGTAAATCTTACTATTTTTTTCTTACTGCCAAGAAATGTAAAGGAAAACAACACATGATGAAACTAGTAAGATCTGTAAGTCAGAAATCTTTCTAAAGACATTTAAATCTTTCAAACAAATAATAAAGCAATTCCATTGAGAGATTTTGTCAAAAAGTTCTGTGAGCATCCTCAGAACAGTTGACTTTCAATCGGCACAGGTTTGAACTGGGCGGTTCCACTTATATAAGGGTTTTTTAAAAAATAAATACTATAAAGATATTTTATCTTTCTTATGATTTCCTTAATAACATTTTCTCTCTAGCTTACTTTATTGTAAGAATACAGTATATAATTCAAATAACATAAAAATATACGTTAATGTTATCAACATTATACGTTATACGTTAATGTCAACTGTTTATGTTATCAGTAAGACTTCTGACAAACAATAAATAGGCTATTAAATTTGGGGGCATCAAAAGTTAAAAGAGGATTTTTGATTGCAGGGGAGTGGGGTCAGTATCCCTAACCTCCCCCACATTGTTCAAGAGCCAACTGTAGCTGGTGTGTAATTGTTGGGAAGATTCTCTAAAGTAGAAGCTGGGTTGAAAGTCTTTTCTGTGCCTGAGTAAACATACAATGGGCTTTGGAGAGGCCAGGCTGTGGTTTTCCTCATTGACAGCTCTGATCTGGCCAGGGGCTCCTGGCTTTGTTCACAATGCCTAGGAAATGTACATTTAAAAAACATGTACAATTTTTTAAAGGGAATAGTCTTTTGATTCTATCTGTATACATAAAGTAATTTTATGTTTATAGAACATTGTTACCACCCCTATAATTATTATGCATACTCACTAATTATGATCATAATTAAAGATAATACAAACCTTTTCATATACAGTGGTACAGCTTCTGGTGTGTGGCACCAGGGTTCGTGAATTTGTATTCAGTGTGGGTACCTCAAGTTCTAGTGAGGAGAAAAAAATAAAAGCCTTCCAAAAGAACCCACTAAATTATCCCGCTTCAAGGCTGACTGAGCAGCATGGACAAATGTCTACAGAGCCTAGTGGTAATTATTGCATATAAATAAAAAATGGGTTGCATTTCTTTTTAAGATGAGAATATTTCACTCTAGAAAAATGAAAGTTTTATTTATGTACCCAGGACTGAGAACACTATTTTTCCTGATTCCTGCTCATTCACTCTTACCTGCACAAGCACACATGTTCATTTGTGAGAAGAGAATTCCATTCAGCAACACTCACTCTAAACACTTGACATTCTAATTCTGATTTGTTTTTTTCATTTCTCAGAGTTGTGCATCTTATTTGAATGCTACCGCCAACTTCTACACCCTCTGGGGAAGCCATCAAAGGATTTGAGAAATAAGTGTCCAACCAAGATGAGAAAAGAACAAGGCAGGGGCGAGCAAAAGTCTTAGATGGGCTTCTAAATTGTCTGGCTGTCCCTCCAACTGGCTAAATTAATTACTGTCTCCTTAGAGCAGCCAGAAGAGGCTCTACATTCCAGTTTGCAATTGAGCATCAATAAACAGATCCAGAGAAACTTTATCAAAGCTTCCATTAACCCCTACTGATGGCTTCAAAGATTTTTTTCCTTGAAACACCAGGAAAACCAAGAGGCATGCTGCAGGACTAATCCTGCATTGAGAGACCTTAACTGTCCAAGAATGAATTAAAATGCTTGTCCCTGTCTCTCCAATATACAGAGCTTTCTCTGAATTTCAGCATCCGTGAGCTGTTTCGTGGGGGTATACAATGAGAGAGCATTCTGTATGTGGTCTTTAGGTAAAGACCTGTGAGTGTTTTTCTAGGTTTTATATTTTAATCCATCAAGATAAACAAAGCTTAGCTCTATCTGCTATTATTGAAGATATCTCTTTTTTAGTGAGTCTTCCCCCAATGTCTACCTTTCACCCCAACACACACACATGTACACACACGCAACACACTTTTTCCATTATTGCCTGGGAAGAATAAGTTTTCATAGGTTGCCCCCAAACTGAAATAACCGAAAAAGTGAGATGACGCCAGACATCAGCGTGGTCTCACGCCTAGTGAACATTGTGGCTGTGTTGGGAAATGTCACTAACGATTGGGTCCCACACAAGAAAGTTGGTGCCCAGAGTGCTGCAGGAAGCTGGCTGAACATCAGCAGAGGCTGCTGATACAGACACATAGCTGGAGGAACAAATCTTATATTTAATTCCTTCTTTCTCTATTCTGATATATTGGTCAGTCCACCCTAACAGAACTTTATTATGGCATTCCTAATAGGTCATGTGTTTCTGCGTTATGACAAAGAGCAAGTGCTCCTTTCGAAAACATAATCTATGTAAACGATCTTACAGGAGCAATGGCAGTGATTTGAAGTATTTGTTCTATTTTCATCACTCTTGGAAGGAGGGAGGGACAGGAGAAGAGGAAGGTTGGACCACTTCCTTCTGCCTGGCATCCTCCGAATGATAATCTACGTACATGAATTTCTCAGGCAGTTTGGTCCTCACTGTCAAAAGTCCTCTTTGATGAAGTCTATGGGTAGATTGTTTTTTAAAAATCTCATCTAGGAACCTTTTGTTGGTGACCAGTGCATATAAATAGCACTTAAACATGTAGTTTCAACTTCTCAGCTAAATAGGGACCTGCCGCCAACAAGTTTGTTGTGCGTACTCAGCTTGGACACGATCCATCCATTAGAACAAACACTGAAAGGGGCAGGCTCACAATGACTCCCTGGAGAGTTGGTGTTGTCTAGATAACACACTGCAAGCTGTAAATCTGCCTCCTGAATCAACTCTATTTTTTAGCATAATAAGTATGTATTTTGAGCATAATAAGTGTGAAGGTAGATGAGAGCAAAGCTTTCTCCATGTTCCCGTATCAAAGCCAGGGCCACGACATGCAAACGAGACAGTGATTCTGAATGTGCAACAGGCTGAGAACTTAATCAGATGTTCCTCCCACTCTTCAAAATAATCAGACTTTTTTTTTTTAATCTGAACATTGCAAATGAGCCTAAGAGTTGCGAGTGGAGCCCTTGCTTATGTGGAATTCTCCTGAATCTGATTCTGGTCCTACAGGGATCTAGAAGAATATTTTTGGAGGCTTGGAAATTCTTGAAGCTAAGATCATTCATTTTTCCTCATTTAAAATAGGAGCAGAATTGTCATTACAGCATGTAATTGAAATTCTTGTTGCTTTGTTTGCCAGCGAGGAGCATAAATATAGCCAGATCTCTCCCTTGTAAAAATTAAGAGTATGTGTTACTAATCAGAAACAGTGGTCATAGATTTAAAAACCCACACATCATCTTCACAGACCCTATTGTAGACACCAATGCTGACTAGTCAGCTAATTCAGGTATGGCTCTAAGAGGCTGTTAACATAGTTAAGGAATCTTTATATCATATAAAGTGTATTGGTTGGGAAGAATGATAGATGCGAAGCCCTTTAAATCTCATTAATTCTTCAAGGGCATGACTTTGACTGAACATGTTCTTCGGATGGTGGCTTTTCCCCCTTTCCATTCCTTCCTTCCTTCCTCCTCCTTTCAGAGCACACACAAAATACTAAAACCGAAGCCCTGCGCCAGTGTCTTTCTTGGAGACCCTGTTGGGGAACTCTTTCTGTGTGAGCTGCTGTTCTAATAAGGTCCTTCCGATATTTACAGATGGACTCCTGGGTGGAGTCAGTAATACTGAATTTCACAGTCAGCAAATTGCATTAAAGACAGGCTCCAGCGAGATGCTGTGAACCTCCAAGTTTTTAAAACATTCAAGTCCTCAAAGTTATTGCTTTCCTAATACATTCTTTGTTATTCTTTATGACTGCAGAATTCATCTTGAATTCTCAAGCACAGATCCAATTGGAGACATCTATTGGCCTTAATAATATTTTAAAATTTAATAGCTCTGTTGTTTCAGCCTCGGTATTATAATGCCTGTAGGAGTTTAAACTATCTGGCACATACAATTTATGTATCTGGCTGATACCCCAAAATAAAAAAAAATAATAATCCTATGGTTGCAAATTCCCAAGCTTAAAATCCCTTCTCATAAATTATGCTCCTTCTCCTAACCTCTATCATAGCTTTTAAGAGAATTGCCAAAAAGATAGAGTTTCAAATAGGGGGCCTGCAAGAGTATCATTTCATGGCCACATTTTTGAGAGCATAGCATGTGGTGACCATTTGTACATGAAGCATTTTCAAAATGTGCTGGTTGTAATTTAACCCAAAGGTCTCTGTATCTCTTCTCTCCACGTACCAGTCACTTCTTTGTGCTTGTCTACGTAGCAGGCAAGAAACTGGACAGGAAATAGTTGGCTACAAGTGAAACGAAGGCTTCCTTAGGTAGTACTAAAAGCCAGCATTCTAGGGTTCGTGGATATGGTCCCCTAAGCATTTTGATGCCTTGTATTCAGAACTTCCCCAGACTTCTATGCAGCGAAACCACACTGCGATTGCGATTAAAATGGAGAGTCTCAGAGCTTCACCTGAATGCTCTCTCTCCCCCCACCCCTCTCTCTCCATCTCTATCTCTTCCACTTGTACCATTCTACTGTATCATCCCAGGTCATCACTTCTCAGCATTTACTTCTTGTCCTTTAAGCCAAGCAACATTTGGACTGGAAAAAATTCTGAGTCACATGAACACATAGATTTGCGATGAAAATTACATCGAACCGTTCCCTCTGCCTGTCTCACCCTGTCAGTGATAATCTGCAGCCTGTAATTCCATGCTCCAGTTTATTCTTTGTGAGACATTTTTTATTGCTGTTTTCCCCTCTGTAGTGCCTATGTGTTCCAAAATGAAATAAGAAAAACAAAAATGAGTTACTGAAAAAGTAGTTTCAGAGATAAACTGACACTGGCGGGTGAAAATGCTGGCAAGTTAAGGAGGTAATATCCTTAATTTATGGAGACCATGACTTTTTGGAGCCACTCATGTGGTCTTTTTAAACGACCATAGGGAAACACAGCGATCCTGTTCCAACTGTACATGCGGTGAGGAACTGAACGGCTCAGGAGATGACTAATGGGATCTGGACCTCTCTGTCTTCAGGTCACTTCCCTGAATCTGGACTCCATCATAAGTGGTCCAAGGCCCGGCCATCTGGCAGCCATTGAGTGGCTGTGGTAATGGAATTGGTCTCGGTCCAGGTCTTAGTCGACAGGTGTTCACATCATAAGTGACACTAATTGACTTCCTAGTCTTTCAACTTGGAAGATGGTGGACCGTCACTGTGACGATGACGAGGAAGAAGTTATTCGTGATGTATTCAGACTCCACGGAAAGCCAAGGAGCTCAGTGCCCTGAGCTGGCACCAACCTGGCACCTTGCAGATATTGTACTTCTCTTTCATGGGTTCCATTAGCTTCAGACAGAAAAAAAAAAGAAAAGAAATCTAATTTCAAAAGGTTTCCAATAACTCAGAATGGCTAATGCTGCTCTTCTGAGGTTACATAAGCATCATGGGTTGAGGCTTTTCTCTTCATTTTGTGTTCTAGCGATTAGATGCCTTGATGAAAATTACATATAAGGAGAAACAAGAGAAAATTGGAGTCTGGGCTTCTATGATAATATCGTTCAGCCTATCTGCTTTTATTTCTTTAATTTTCTCTTTGTTTTGGGGCTGACTACCAGGTCATTGCTATGAATAAGTTATGAGTGATACTCTTTGATGGAGAATTTAATAAGGCTATTTTCAATGTCCTTGTAAAGTGGAGACCAATATGAAAAACTAAGTTTGAGGCTCTTTTATTAACCTAAATTTCAAAGCATGGAATTCAAGGAACTTTATCCAACCATATGTTTTTCTGTTGTTCCAGGTATGTGAATGAATCCAGACTAGTTAACATTTATCCCCTCCCACTTGGGGACATGATCTGAGAGTGATTTTCTTGACTTGGAAGTGATTATTGGTACAATAGTATATTAGTATATTAGTGTTATTAATATTTTCTCCCCTGAAGTTTCTCAGGTTTATTTAGTTGCATTTTTTAAAACAACACAGATGATTTGAGTGGCCCTGTAGCAAGTGGCAAAACCACACTCTTGAATTAGTTATCACACTAAAAAGTAAAGATGACAACAGCCACATTTGATCTACTTATTGAAGCAGACAGGCTCTTTTAGTGGAATGATCAATGTCTTACCCTTTTTTGAAAGGCTTTTCGGGGGAAGGAAATTGTCAAGCATCTCACAAGAAGTAATGAACAAGGCTTTCTATTGGTCTGTTTCTGGAGCAGGCTTTTAAGCATGTCTGCTTGTAAATGTGGCAACCTGAGTGTGGAAAGTAAAAGGCAGGAGCAGAGATTTACTGGGTGCATCTATCATCCTGGCTTTTAGAGTCTTCGTGATTAATACATCTTTAATTGGGGACTGATCTAGACGCTTTGGATGTCAGAAAGCTAAATGTTACAGCATTGTCTCATGGTTCCTCACACAGCAGGACGATTAGCAGCTGTCTGAGTAACAAAGAGAACCTGAAGCCCACAGCACAGCTTTTATTTTCCGGATTTGGGATGCCTGGAGCTCTCCAGTGGAGTTGACAGCTAAAGGATGGGCAGCCTGGTTCATAGCCACTCATCTTTCTCTGCTGTGCTGTGTTTCTGCTGGACAGGAGGGAACCTTTCTTTTTCACTGTCCTCCGCGGTCTAGATAAATTTTGGAAGGCATTGTTGATCAAGTAGACGCTCACTATGCCCAGACCTCTTTGTCCTGCCTAACCAAGTCACATATGAAATAATTTCAATTAAGAGTTCATCCTAGATACTTTCCACGTACTGAGTGAGGCACAGTAAGGAGATTCATCTTCCCAGAGGCCTTCAGAGAAAAATGCTTATTTCATTTTTTTCTTATCACTGGCGTTGACCCACTTTCTTATCTTAAAACAGTTGTCTTGCTCAGGAGAATTCTTACCAATAGGCTTCCAGTGGACAGACTTATCCTGTTTGCTAGGAACTGGCAGTCTTACTTCGCAGGAAACACACGCTGGATGCTGCCACGCTGCCAGCGGATGTTTCTGTTGACAGGAGCTGGGCCATCCTTCTGAGAACCTGGCAACACATTTCTCAGCAAACAAATAGGAAGTAAAACAAGCAGCTCTCAGACAAAACAGAAGACACACTTGAACTGCATCGGAGATGCTTGGGTGCTTCTTGAGTCATTCCCAGTTCATTCTTGGTTTCGAGTTGTACTGCCACTCACTTCTAATTCTGCAACTAATGGTGTGGCCATATGTGCAGTGATGTTAACTCCAGATAGTAGCTACTTTAAAATGTAAAATAGACCTTGAGGTAATGAACTTTCTCTACTGCAGAGAGCAGGGATTGCTGTATGGCTCAGGTATTAAGCATAATGATTGAAGAGCTACCCCCAAAAGCCCTGACTTGCAAAAACTTAGATCCTTCATTATATCTTTAGATCTATCTGTCTAAAGATTTTGGATAAGTCTTTCTAAAATACTTCACCTTTAATATTTAGTTAGTATTTTGTTTGTTTTTAATACTTCTTCAGTGAAATATATACATGTCAAAATAGTGGACAAGGTTCACGTGTACGGTCAATAAATTAATGCAAGGCAAATACCAGGTCAAACAATATAGCATCGCCCACCTTCCAGAAGCTTTCTTTGTGCCTCCTACTTCTTCTTTAACTTAAATATTATCATTTCATTTTGTAATTGAACTTCTCAGTTTTAGATCATTCTCTTTTTAGCTCTTTTAGGTAGCTCTAATATAAGGTGATTCATCATCAAAAGCTTTAGTGTCGTCTGCGAACAGCAATCATGTTTAATTTCCCACCAGGTTTCTGGCAACCAAGAATATACATAGGTAGCCCTGTACCTAACACACAGCAGACCTAAGATTGTTCTGTTACTGATGCTGCTGTCCATGCTGTGGGAGAACAAGCCATTTAACCCTCAAGTCTCTAATTTCTTATCAGTGAGAAGAGAGGCTGGAGGCTTGCCATAGATCAGTGGCTGGTAATGTGGGCTCCAGAACCTGACTTTTGAATTTACCATTTATAAGCTGTAACTTGGGGCAAGCTATGCAAACCCTCTGTTATCTTGTTTTCCTAATCTCTAAAATGGATATAATAATAGTATTTGCCTCATAGGGTTTTTGTAACAATTATATGAATTAACCCATGCAAGACTTTTGCAGCAATGCTGTAGAAACATAGTAGTTACTCACTGGATGCTGATGCCGTGCGTGTGTGGCTACAGACAAGTGCTCTATGGAGGGAGGATCACGTACATTTGAGTCAAGCAGGCTTGATTTTAAAATTAAAATTCTATAGCTTTGGTTAAATCATTTAATTTCTTTGTGCTATGTGAGTTTCCAAATATGAAATCAAACATGATAATTATAACTACTTCAGGGAGTTGCGAGGATTAAACGATTTTAAATATGTGAAAGTGCCTTGCAGAGGAGGCCAAAGGCGTCTTTTTGCTCATTCTTCTGTTGGGCTCTGTTTCGTATCAACTGTGTAAGCTGTTAACTATGCAGTGAAGACTAAGCGAACTCTTTTCTAAAAAGAAAACTCAACTGAGCCATTTTGACTAAGCGAACTCTTTTCTAAAAAGAAAACTCAACTGAGCCATTTTGAGAACCCCACTGGCCTTTCCCATTTAACATGAAAATAAGCTCAGTTGAATATTTTAGCCCAGTATTGTGTGATTCTGTGAAACGCCTTCATTCTAGAAGACCCATGGCTATAACTGTGTCCCTGCAAAGCTGCCCAGTGGTCCCTACATCACTGACCTCAGGGCAGCACTCACCAGTAGGGCACAAATGAGTGGACATCTGCTCACTGTGAATGCCCAGAGCTGGAGTTTCTAAGGCGGAACCCGAAGGCCATTCAGGCAGCTCTAACCCAAAGCTCAATCTTCTCTAGGCCACAATACAACCACGCTGTATTTTAGTTAATTAACATATGAAAGTGTTATTATATGAATATGCCTCTTTTTTGCTTAATGAGCCTTACTTGACCTGAATGGGTATGTGTGGTAACCTCAAAGGTCAGTTAGTTGTTTAATGCAATAGAAAATTATTTCTTGATCAACTTGCATCCAGTTAGTGGTGCGAGGGGAGGCTCAATGTGGGGTTTCAAAGATGGGCCTGGGCACCAGCTGACAGATTGTGGGATAGAGATGATGGAGGGCCCCAAGGGAGATATTTTTATGCATAAAGACTAGAAGAGGAATCACTTCTGTCCACATTCCATGGCCCAGAACTCAGTCACATGAACTGTAAGGCATGCAAAGCAGTCTGGGAAATGTAGTCCTCGTCTAAGTAGTTCCATCCCAGGAAACAGTCTTTGTGGGAAGGGAGTTCCCATCTTTGGACAGTTAGTTCCAGAGGCCAATCCCAACACCTCCAACTTCCTTATGCAAACATTAACGTAAAGGCTAAGAAGAACGTTATTTAAAATGTTGTTGATAGCTCTCTATAAAGGACTTGTCTGACATATTCTGCTACCCATTTCTTGAGAAAAATAAGTAAAGTGTCTCAGTTAAATGATTTGTAAAGTCTAACTCTTGAATCACCTAGTTAAAACATCTTTAGTGTCCCAAAATCAGATTCTGGAAATCATTGGGAACATGTATCTGTTGTATTCTTTGGTAAGTGTTACTCTGCTTTATATTACAGTATTTATTTACAATAGGCTCTGTAGGCATTGACCTTGGACATCACTTTATGGGGAAAAAATGCGCTCCTCATGCATTAAATATCAGCCTAATTAATATTAATATTTCCATATTTAAATATAAATGAACTTCATTTAATTCAGAGTCTTCTAAAGGTTTTAATTAAAAAATTTGGTTCTAGGCCTTTTGTTGAAGGAAAATAATTCCATACCAATTTTGGAACAATCAAGTTTTTCTATACCTTTTGTTGGTTGGTTGGTTGGTCAGTTGGTTGGTTGGTGGTTTGAAAAACAATTTCACTTGTCGGCTATGAGAAAATGTGCTTGGGTGTTGATAAATGATACAGCAGCTAGAAGTGTGAGGTGCACAGCTGAGATTTTACAACATCAATGACATATCCAAGGAGGGCGGATGGGGATTGAACTTTTAATGATTTTTACCTAAAAAGTAGCAGAGGGCTAAGCCAGCTCATTGAATTTAGTGCAGATGAGACCCCGTGCACAGGAAAGCCCTCTGTACGTCGCTGAGTACTATAAAGTACTGCGGGGATATTTGTGAAAACAATTACTCGGTGCTCTTTGGTGCCACAGATAGTGCAGAGCTCAGAGAAATCCTTCCCTCCCTTTGGTGGCATGTGGAAGAAAGCAATTAATATTAGCTCCAGAGTTCTTAGCATCACTGCAACAGCAAAACCCTTAATCACGAGGATATCATTAGTGCTCTGAAGCATTTAATTTTGATGCTTGACAGCATTTTAAAATGCACAAACCTTTGATAAAGAGCAAATCAGAACTCAAAGTTGAAGTGAGAAAGAAAGGGGGAACAAAAACCACCTTAAGCTCCAAGTAATTAAATTTAAATAATGCTATTTGCATTAAGCAGAGAGATGTATAAACTGTGGGTTTATTTTTTCTATTAGTGAAAGACCCCTTGAATAAACACCATCTCTTTAAATTCAGGTCCTGGGAGGGGACAGTAACCCTGCCGTGGTTAAGAAGTCATCTCTCCTCCAAAGGCTGTGCATTGTGAACTACTGACATCCACACTTTAGGTTTCTTGACTTTCATAAAGGGCTTTTTTCAGTCATTCTTGCCTACAGGCTGGAGACCTTTCTTTGCATCTTTTTTTTCCTTTCTTTCTTATTCCCTCTGCCCCACTAATTTGAGCCAGTAGTGAAATGCAGCCTATCTGTTTCAGCTAATTTCACCGCCCCCCACCGCCACCCAAGTTCCGCCAAACTGTTTTTAATTCACTGCTTGTGATGCTGGACCCAAGAAAATAGTTTCATAGCCCACGAGTGAAGGTTTGTAGTGACTCTGTCCTCCCTTTCTTTTCTCCATATCTCTTTCTTCTCTCCATTCTATTTGGGTGTCACAAGGACCAAATTTGCTGCAGTAAAATGGCTTGTAGGTGTTTAATGGCAAGTCATTGAGGAAGTGAATAAAAGAAAATCACAGCATTCACACCAGTGGGGAACAAGGAGAACTGCTGAGCTTTGAACCAAAGAAAGTTAAATTTACTATTTTCTTAAAAGGAGCCACCTCTGTTTGACATCAAAGCATCTCTTGTAATTCTTCATTGTGAAACGCACCACTGTTGGAAAGCCATGATCCAGCCTCTAATCTGTGCTGTTTCTGTTTATCAAAAACACACACAGAGATAAAACCCACATGTGCCTTCTGGATGCATTGTGGTCTGTTCTCAAACCAAATGGAACCACAGGCACCGAGCAAGTGGGGATTTGATTGAGAAAGCCCCCTCCGTTTCTCAGGGAAATGTAGAACGGTGAATACAGAATTATTTGGGGGGTTAGGGAGTTTGTCTTGGCTTTCTGGTAGAAAGCTCAGATCATTCGACCGCCAAGCTGTGGTGAATTTTTCCTTTTACTCTCTCTCGGTTTTGCTCCAACTTAAAAAAAAAAAAAAAAGATATTTTACTGCCATTTTATTTGTTTCCAATAGGTGTGTGGAGACAGCCTGTTCCACATGCTCAGTCCTGCTGCCCTTCCCCTGACCGCAGAGGGCTCTTTACTCTGTTACCCTGACTCTTCAGCAGCGATGTCCTTCTCAGGGGATTTCAAGGACAACGGTGGTGGCTAATGGCTTCTCCTGGCCGTGACAGACTCAACTTATACTAGTGCATCTTTGGAGAAACTCTGGGTGTTGCAGAATTACAAAACAAGGGGGACACTCATGGTTCTCATTGGATTTCGGATTATGATTTAGGGGTGGACCTCAGCACCACCGCCCCTTCATGATTGGAATGGCAGGAAAACTACTTGCATATGTCCCCCAGGTACAGCGATGACATCCTGAGTGGATTGTCAGCACCTCACTCACCCAAACGAGCGGTGCATCAAAATGCTACCTGTAACAGATGCACTGAAACTAGTTTTAATGTAAACTTCCATTTGAATGACATTTTACAGGCTGTGTATTCAGAAAAAGTTCAGAAGCATCACATATTGCATAGAAAACAGACTCAGTTTATAATTAGAATTGTCATTTGCTTCCTTCCTAATTGTCAATATCTTAGTTAACCTCAATAACAAAACCAAACCCACAAAAGGTCATCCACAACAGGTGCAGATAAAAAGTTGTTTTAGGGATGGCTTACTTCTGGTACTTTATATTTAGAAAACCTTTTTTTTTTCTGTCTACAACATGTATTTTAGATCTATTTTAACATTTAGTTCACTTTTATTCACTTGACTAATTTATAGAGCACCCACTATGTGGCAGACATGATCTTAGATAGTGGGGATAGAGAGATGAACAAGGTAAGCCCCTCCCCTCCACCTTATGGAAGGTACAGTCCAATAGCTCACGTGCTTGTATCTGGAAGGGAAGGTGTTTTACAAATGGAAGGACTGAGGTGAGGAAATTTGAGTTAAGTTGTCCAAGATGGCAACTAGTAAATACCAAATTTGGAACTTTACCCAAAATCCTTTTAAAGTCTATTTCTTGTTCCCAACAAGTTAGTAAAAAATACTGTAAGTATATGGATCAAATAATGTTTTCATCTTTACCTCATTTCATATGTCCTAGATGAGCACTCAGCCCTCACAGAACAAGGGTGCCGGTGATTTCCTGAAAATTCCAGTCGTACTTGCAGCAAGTCTCCTCAGCCTTCCTTTTTCCTTTTCCGCCTCCTCTTTGTCCCTGCGAATCGTAACCATACTCCCCAGCCTTACTCTGACCCCTTCCATGGTTCCTTCTGCAATCCACAGCACATCTCTCCCTCTTCTGGCTGCTTGTCTCAGTTGCCAAGTACGGGCATCTATTGGCCATTGGAAATTCTGCTTCAAAACATTGAAAATTAAGAACTTAATTGAATTCAATCACAAACTTTTTTTTAAACTACCCTTTAGTAGTTCCCGTCTTTGTAATTTTTACATCTGTCAGTCACCTTTCTTTAACCATACTCCTGCCAAGTAGCATGATCCCTCTTCTTGTCATGCATTATGTCAAAGTTCTGGCCATGGCAGAATGCCTGCTTATGTGCACCAGCACCAAGCTGTTCTTACAGCAAACATCTCTTTAATGAAGCGTGTCTGGCTAAGTAGGAATGCTTTTCAACCTAAGACACGTCTCTTTCTTTTAGTTAGGGTGCTGACGTCAGCCCTCAGCTTCCTCTTGGATTTTCTGCTGACTCTTGTGTGTCTAAAGATACAGCATGGTGAGGAAGCACCCACTTCCTACTTCTCCCCATCTCTATGAGAGAACTTGAATCGAAAGAGGAAATTTGTCTGGACTGTCTCCTTTTGAGTTCTAGAAAACGGGTCCGCTAGGTTGACATTAAAGAATATCTTCTCTATGAGGCTGTTATAAATATTCCCCCATGTTTTTTTTTTCTTCAGTTAAGAGAAGGCTAAAGAATAAGATGGTGCTTCATCTAATACCAAGGGTTGTATTTGGTAGGACACTGTTTGCCTTCCCCTTCTGTGCTCTGTTCCATTGGCGCGCATTAAGTATGTGCTTAGTGGATGGATGAGTCAATTCTGCAAAAGAATCATGTCTCTAGAAGGTTTCAGAATATAAATCAGAGAAGTGAGAGGCAAGCAGGACCTTTTCTCTGCTTGTTCTCTTCATGTTGACCAAAATTCCCACTATGGAGAACCAAGATGGCGGCGTAGGTAGACACACTGCGCCTCCTCGCACAACCAGAACTGACAGAGAATCGAACAGCAAGGGGGACCAACACCAAGGAAACAGAAAATAACCATTCATCCAGACTGGTAGGAGGGGCGGAGACGGGCACCGGGGTGGAGAGGACTCGCGTGGCTGTGGCGGGACTGAGACTGGCGGAGTGTGGGACAAATGGCGCAGGCAGTCTGAGCACTAGCAGACCCTGCGGCCCCACATTTGCACAGATAAACCCAGAGGGCCGGACTCAGAGTGGCGGAGAACGGGGCAGGCAGAGCAGCGGGTAGCACCCTGCGGCACCACATTCACCCACAGATAAACCGGACAAACGGCAGGGAGTGAAGCAGACCACGTAACCCAATAAAGCTTCAAACCTCTGATTGAAAACGCCCGTGGGGGTTGGGGCGGCAGCAGGAGAGACTCCCAGCCTCACAGGAGAGGTTGTTGGAGAGACCCACAGGGGCCTAGAGTGTGCACAGGCCCACTTACTCGGGAACCAGCACCAGAGTGGCCCAGTCTGATTGTAGGTAGCGGAGTGAAAGATTGAAAGCCGAAGGAGAGTGAGGCGGGCGCCATTGCTCCCACTCGGCCCCTCCCCCACGTACAGCATCACAGCGCAGCGACCAGCATTACCCCCGCCCTGGTGAACACCTAAGGCTCCGCCCCTTAAAGTAACAGACGCGCCAAGACAAAAAAAAAAAAAAAAAATGGCCCAAATGACAGAACACTTCAAAGCTCCAGAAAAAATACAACTAAGCGACGAAGAGATAGCCAACCTATCGGATGCACAGTTCAAAGCACTGGTTATCAATATGCTCACAGACTTGGTTGAATCTATTCGAAAAACAGATGAAAAAATGAAGCCTATGCTAAGAGAAACAAAGGAAAATGTACAGGGAACCAATAGTGATGAGAAGGAAACTGGGACTCAAATCAATGGTGTGGACCAGAAGGAAGAAACAAACATCCAACCAGAAAAGAATGAAGAAACAAGAACTTGGAAAAATGAGGAGAGGCTTAGGAACCTCCCGGACGCCTTGAAACGTTCCAACATCCGAATTATAGGGGTGCCAGAAGGAGAAGAGGAAGAACAAAAAATTGAAAACTTATTTGAACAAATAATGAAGGAGAACTTCCCTAATCTGGCAAAGGAAATAGATTTCCGGGAAGTCCAGGAAGCTCAGAGAGTCCCCAAGAAGCTGGACCCAAGGAGGAACACACCAAGGCACATCATCATTACATTACCCAAGATTAAACGCAAGGACCTACATCCAAGATTACTGTATCCAGCAAAGCTATCACTTAGAATGGAAGGGAAGATAAAGTGCTTCTCAGATAAGGTCAAGTTAAAGAAGTTCATCATCACCAAGCCCTTATTATATGAAATGTTAAAGGGAGTTACCTAAGAAAAAGAAGATCAAAAATTGGAACAGTAAAAATGACAGCAAACTCACAGTTATTAACGGCCACACATAAAACAAAAACAAGAGCAAACTAGGCAAACAACTAGAACATGAGGGTTGTCATTAAGGGAGTGGGAGGGGGAGAGAGGGGGAAAGGTACAGAGAATAAGTAGCATAGATGATAGGTGGAAAATAGACAGGGGGAGGGTAAAAATAGTGTAGGAAATGTAGAAGCCAAAGAACTTATAAGTATGACCCATGGACATGAACTATAGGGGGGGAATGTGGGAGGGAGGGGGGTGGGCAGGATGGAGTGGAGTGGAGGGGGAAATGGGACAACTGTAATAGCATAATCAATAAATATATAAAAAAATTAAAAAAAAACAGAATACACAATTCAAAAAAAAAAAATTCCCACTATGAAGTAGAAGCCTTCTTGTGAATTAAGGCATTGACTCATGAAAGCTCCTATTAAACCACGTATTTGAGGCAAATGTTCAATCTGTTATTTTATTAGTCTGTTGTTTCTTCTTCTAGTTCTGTTAGCCAAGGGCAGAGCCCTTGGACTTTGGGACTCAGGATCCAGGACATTTCTAAATTAACTAAAGTGTGGTAGTGTTTACCACAGTGTGGAACCATACCATTGGTGGCATGAGAGATGATTTTGCAGGAGACCCAGATGAAATGTTACATAATATTGAATTGCTCCGTGTAAAAGTTGCTTCCTCTTTAAATCTCTCAACTTCTGGCTTATCTGTGTTTTTGGCAAAGCGTGGAGAGTCAAGAGTGTCCAGCAACCATAGATGGTATTGTTTTACTTCAATGTTATTTTCCTTATTGTGGGTACTAGCCATCATTCCAAGTGATAACAATAATGCGACACTTTCAAAATAGTTTCTTTCAAAGTAATATAGAGTGTCAATTTAAGGAAAAAATATTACTTAAATCATACTACAAGATGCAGAGGGCCATGACATCAATTAGTGGTATGGGTGACATGAGGAAACTGATTCTTGGGAACCACTGGGGTAGGGAAATACCATTGAGAAATGCCTTATCTAGGGGGGCAAGCCACAGGCAGCCATACACGGTAGGCTGATGGCTTCCAGATGCAAAGCCGGAGGCTGTGTTGGAAACTTAGTAGCCACGACCAGGGAAGAACCCCATGTGGCTTATAATGTGGAGTGCACCCCCACTGCCTGTTTCTTCCCAAGTGGCAGTGTGGCAGAGCCCAGCTTTTCCCACACTGGTGGTGTTTTTACCTGGCAACGTCAGAAGTTCTCTTCCACGGGCAGGAGTGACTGCTATATTATACTGCAATGCGGTAGCTCATTTGAAGTATGCTTCTCAGTCTCACCTGGTCATGGATTCCTTTTGTCACTGTGGCCTGATACAGATGCTCTTCTGAAAAAACATCTGTAAAGCGAGGACTCCGACTTTACAGTCACGCATCATCTTTTCTTGTGAGCTACAACTGTTTATTCTACTTTGCTCTTTAACCCCGCTTTCCTTCATTTTTATGACAGCCAAGCCAGCGTTCACTCTGCTGGTTTATTTTCACATCTGTGCCTATGAGTTTTCCAAGTAGGGCTGCATTAGAGATCCTCAGTTAACACAATCGGAATGCTGACTCCCTGCCTGAAATGTGAGGAGCACTTCAGTTCAGCTCGCACTGCATGTGACTGGGCACTGGGGCACCCCTGGTCCAACTTCTAAAATGGAAGTAGAATTCATTTCCCTCGTGCAGCAGCTGAGTGATAACCCACCTAGAGAGAACCCATCTCAGTTCATCAGTGCCCTTCAAGGGCTGCCAAGCAATTCTTTTCTGAGAAATCTGTTGATTATCAGGCTCTGACCCAGACCATCGTGGAGAGAAAGTTCATTTTGTAACTTTATGATTTTCTTCCCTTCTGCTTTCTTTCTAATGGCCCCGCTTTTCGATTTCATTTCCCAATCCTGAACATCAGAGATTAAAGAGCCCCTTTTTATGGAGTACATGCTAAAGTGTTCTGTTAGGCAATATATTTATTACCTGGAGTGAAATGGCTTTTCACAGCCAGGCAGCCTTCTTAGCTTCCTTGCTAACTCTGTATTTTAGAAAGTTGCCCCTTGTGTTTTGCTGGACAATGGCTTTGTGTCAACCAGGAAAGAAAGAGAAATTGTGTGTGTGTGTGTGTGTGTGTGTGTGTGTTAGGGGAGGGAATTTTTAATACAGCTAATGAGCACATTTCCGTTTTTCATTTTCTTCAGATGTTCAGTGGCTTCCATATGTCTGCTGCATGCAGCTCTGTTCATCCAGTTTGGCATTAGTAACTTTGGAGTTGCCTTTGATGGAAGACATGTGTATCCACTGTATCTTTCACTAGTGTTTATGCCTGAGATCCTATCTGGAATTGCTTTGAGGGTGGGGGCGGGGAAGGAAGGGAGAGAGAGAGAAAGAGAGGGAAAGTGAAAGAGAGAGAAGTGTGTGTACGTGTGACTGTCTCGAGGTACCCTAAACAGAGATGCTGGGATTCAAATGACCACCTCCAAGAGATGCCCCCAGCTGGCTGGCCTCAGCTGGAGGAGTCTCTGCAAATGTGCTGTATCTGTGTTTTCCTTGCCATCAATATACCTGTCAGATACAGCCAAGTGGGTTTGAAGCTACCCCCCATTCCATTTTCAATGACAATTTATTTTATTTTTTCCTCAAGTTAGGGTTTTGGCAGGTGTGTGTGTTCGTGTGTGGGGAAAAGCAGCAGGAGGACCAACAGTGCGTCATTGTTCCTCAGTGGCCATTTTTTGATGTTTTCATGTAATTTCACATTTTGGGAACAGAAAACAATATACATTCAATTTAGGAAGACCCCTAATCTGGTTCTACAGACCACCTTCCTTAGAGAAGACTGCAAATTTCATGACTGCTTCCTTTTCTCCCTACCCATGGCCAGTCACAATGGAACTTAGCAGCTGGCTAGACCTGCGACCGCCATAATGGAGAAGCAAGCCTTGGTCAGCTGCTTGTATGCATCTCAGATGCATTCCTTCCGCCCGCCCCTCATAACACACACAGTAGAGGACTGCTGTGGTGTCTTTCTCAATGGAAAGAAGTTTTGCTACTCAGCAGGCAAAAGCAGTATTTCAACTCTTGTAACATCATTGCAAAAAGCCATATATGTCCAGAGAGACCATCATTGCTTTATTTGTGTTCTTCATTTTTTGCATGGTTGTGTTCAAAATTCAAATTTTCACTGTAACTAAGCAGTACCTTTATTTATATTGGAAAGTATGTAAATTGTTTGCCTATGGCATTGCCTCCAGTACCTCTGGAAGAGCTGTGAATCCTCTTGCTTGTATAAAATTAGAGACCAGTAAGATGACACTCAAGTAGGTTGAGATGCAGTTTCATTGAGCTTAAAAGGAAATCTTCCAAACGCTTTCACAGCTTGCAGAAAATCAAAAGCAAACAGCACTGTCTACACCTACAGCCTGTCATGAGGAATGGTTGCAGGTGCTGTGGACGGGACTCTGGAGGCCTGAGGACCTACCAGACTTTTGCTTCAAAGATTATTTTTCTATGAAAAACCATGTACAAACTGATATTGGAGAGAATCATAAAAATGGTGTGTGGTGTGCTTTTGTTTGGGGGAAGAACACAATGGGGATTGGAAGGAAGACAAGATAATCCTTTGCACTTTTCTCAAGTAACAGGAAATTACTGACTGATACCACTATTTTTTCCTCCTGAAGTAAACTTTTTAAAAAAATTTTTGTTTGTTTGTTTTCCCCAATAGCACCATCATCCATTGCTTTGGTCCAGGCTAAAGAAGTTACCAGATACAGTGTTGCTCTGGCTTGGCTGGAACCAGATCGGCCCAATGGTGTCATCTTGGAATATGAAGTCAAGTACTATGAGAAGGTATTACTTGAATGAGCAATGTTCCCCACTCCCTTCCTTTTTTCCTTTTCTTTATTTTTCCTCCTTTCTTCCCTCCTTCCCTCCCTTTCTCCTTTCTTTCTTTCATGTCTAGTTTTTGGCCAATTATAAATCCTGGAGTACCAGTGAATCTCAAAACCAAATGCATTTTTCATCCTAGTCAAATCCAGTTATGAATTATTCATATTAAGTTGGTTATCTTCAAAAACAGGAAAAAATACATTATATTCTAATAATAATATTTTTCCTGGCAATGAAAATCAAGATAGCTAGTTCTCATTTATAAACCTTCTATCAAAAGAGTGACTCATAAAAGTCGAAATAGCCCTGGCTGGTATGGCTCAGTTGGTTGAAGCATTGTCTTGTGGACCAAAAGGTCATGGGTTCAATTCCTGGTCAGAGCACATACCAGGTTGCAGGTTCGATCCCTGGTCTCAGGGCATGTATGAGAATGCAACCAATTGGCTTTCCTCTCTCACATCAATACTTTCCCTCTCTCTAAAAGCAATGAAAAAATGTCTTTGGATACGAATTTTTAAAAAGGTGAAATAATGATCAGCTTAAGTAGATCACTGCTGTTCAGAATCAAGGTGTGGCTTTTGATGACTTTTAATAGAAAATCAGAGAAGGAAAATTACATTTTTCTGCCTCTTACAGTTATAGAAAGACATTATTTTTACAAATAGCTTGCCTCTCTTAAAGGACAGAACTCTGAAGAGAATTATCTGCATTCAAGGTTGCCTAGAAAATGAGCAATTGTCTTCTCTTTCTTTTTAAAGATAATCATTTATTGGCTTTCTATTAAAAGCAGAAAAGGGACAAGATTGTTTTCATTGAAACCAGATTACAACATTTTCTAGACAGACGCTAGAAAAAAAAACAAGGGGATTTTTTTAGTTATTTCTTTTCAATTGATGGTCATGGAATGAGAAAAGCCACCAAGCATCATCTAACGTTCTTTTCAAAAAGATGATGAATGAAGATCTAAATATGCTCGGTGTCAACAATGATCAGAAAAGAACTCTACATTTCTTTCAACATCTAAAAAGTAACAACAGTACTGCTAACACTGAAGAGAATATAGGGCTTAGAGAGTTTATCAATCTCCATTCTCTTTCAACTTCTGAGTAGAGTGGCTTGGCTTCTTTCACTTTACGCCTAAAATGAGTGGAGGATTTATTTTGCCATCTTCCTTCATAATGTAGGATCAGAATGACCGAAGCTATCGGATTGTCCGCACAGCTGCCAGGAACACGGATATCAAGGGTCTGAATCCTCTGACTTCCTATGTTTTCCATGTTCGGGCCAGAACAGCAGCTGGCTATGGAGACTTCAGTGAGCCCCTGGAGGTCACAACCAACACAGGTAACAAGTTCTGAGGTTCTTTTTACCATTCAGGGCAAGTACTATTGCAGTGGCATCCACGGAGCTGTACATAATTTTTGATTAGGCAAACATTTTGTTTCAATGAACAATGCCTGTAACTTAAAAAACCTCATGCTATTTAGAGAAGACCATTTTAAAAATGTTATCAACCTGTTTTTTCATGTGATTGAGAAAATGTTGTCTATTTTTCCCTTGTTTACAGCATCCTATAAACCATGAGAAATGGGATTGCTAAACCAGTTGATAGTTGCATAGCTTTCTTACCTTAAGACAGGAAATTTTCCTCTTGACTCCTCAAGAGGGATTGGAGAAGGGATCATTGTTTTTCTTCTCTGTTTATTTCTAGGAATCTTTTCAAATCATCAGAGCAGATTTCTTTTTAAGCCCTTTGGATAAATATATCCAACTCTTTCAACATTCTGAGTTGGAACAACTTGTTGATTGAATCAAAAAGGTTAACAGAAGGCAAACCCATCACAAGCAGGTTACATAAGGTATCTCCACCTCCATCATTAAACAAATTGAGCCTGCCTGACTACCTGATAAGGAGGTGGGGGAGCAGAATTTTTGACACCAGCTCTAGAAAGTAATTATAATTCACAAATTATTAAATAAAATAAATTTTTTAAGAAGAAGTAAAAGTACTCCAGAATTGAATCTGAAGGGGTTTGACATTCTTTTGGATTATCCTCAAGCCTTCAAGGAAGAAGTGGCCTTTGAGCTGGACAATAATAGGCAAGTTTTTGATAGACTTGGGAAGGGCAAGAGGGAGAGGAACATTCAAAATCACTTGTCCTTTCTGAAATTTCCCACTATGGAATGCATCAGATTTTTAGGTAAGTGTTAGGGCTGAGAGTAAAAAGGAAAAGAAGGGGGGAAAAAAAACCCTGAGTGGTAATATTTACCATAGGATTTAATAACAATCTTCTGGTTGAACTTCTTCATACAATTATAAAAAGAATGCCCTTGTCTCATTAAAGCTGCCTTAGAAAACGCTTTTGCATGAATACTTAATGAAGGGCAAAGAGGCTGTGAGCATTCTGAGTGGCTTCAGAAATTTGAAACTTGTGACCCAGTCAGAAGTGCTACTTCTTAGGACCTTCCCAAGGGTGATCCTTGTGTGACTGTCTTTGCCAGTGCCTTCGCGGATCATCGGAGACGGGGCCAACTCCACAGTCCTTCTGGTCTCCGTCTCTGGCAGTGTGGTGCTAGTGGTCATTCTCATCGCGGCTTTTGTCATCAGCAGGAGGTAAGCACTTAAGCCACTCACTGAATGCCCCCCCTCCCAGTTTTTATGAGGGAGCTTTTTGTCCCCTCCACACAAAGCCGGGGCTTTGATTAGCATTATAAACACAACATTTGCATCTCAAGCCCCCTTCTCTCTGCTTTGATCTCCCCACACCCCTCCTGGAGCTGCTGACAGTACCCCGGTGGCATCTCTCAGAGTTGAGAGCCTGGAAAGACCCAACTAATTCCAGGAAACCAGGCTGAAAAGCAAGCCAGTGGGAGATTTCTAGATACTCTAAGCTGTAAGGTGTTACATTTATATGTCTCTTAAGCTTGGACTTACTGCCAAAGGCAAAAAAAGGAAAAGCCATATAAAACTTGGGACCAAAATCTGTGCTCTGCCATTTGTCAGCTAAATGACTTAACCTCTTTGAGTCTTTGTTTTCCTTTTATAAAACAGGGATAATAATACCTGCCTCAAAGAGTTATTGATGGGAGAAGTTTGATAGGCAAAGGAGATAATATGGCACACAGTAGGGGCTTCAGCATTTCCTGACAACATTGTAGGCATAGCATTGTTCTTGGAAATAAGTCTAAAAGAGTAGATTACTTATTCTCTATAACCATACAATCTGACTTAGTACTTTAAAAACAATCTGTAAAACAAAGAACTAAAAATGGTTTGGCAGCATATTCTTTTGAACCATTTTTTGTTGTCTCCATCTAGTTATTAACACTGCCAGGGGCCTTGGGAGGAAGGGGCATGGGGGAGGGGGCGGGAAGCTGCTTTTCTGCAATGCATGTCCACAGCTAGGCCTCCTTTGTCTCCTGTGAGAGAAGCTCCCCCTGCTCTGACCTTCACCTCCTACACTGTCAGCTGTTCCACAAGGTGAGGCTTTAAGGGGAAAAAAAGACACAGAAAACTCAGAACCTGGGAATGTCAAAATGATCCTCTTCAATCTAAACCTTTCAGTTTATAGAAGAGGAAAATGACACTCAGGAAGACACAGTGCTTGTCCAGGGTCATGATCCTGCCGTAGAGCCAGAGCTTCTGTGGGAGCTCCAGGAGCCATGATGGGCTCTCGGCCACTGTTGCATTCTCGCTCCCTGTCTCTGCTGCTGGTGACCTCACTGGTGTCACAAGGCTGCCTCTGGCTATTTCCACGGTCTGGGCAAGCCAGCCTGCCTTTCCCTCACTTTGGTGATACATTATAATTAGGGTGATGACTATATATCTTACTTTGCCTAGATAAAGAAGGTCCCAGTTGTCACATGTCTTATTAATATCATGTCTCCACCCTCACTCGCCAAAATGTCCTGTTCTACAGAGGTCAATTACAGTCACTCTAACACAGTATGGAAGAGCTCCTCATGGTGTGTGGGCACCTACATTTGTCATTCTGTTAGTTCTGTTCCGTGCAAAGTCTGTAACTAGGTGAGTTTGATTAGAGCAGTGTGTTTATCTTGAAGAAGCTAAATCTACAACAAACTTTCATCCTTGGTGCTCTAATGCACACATACATGTCTACATGTCTGATCCATTCTATGCACTGGCATATCTTGGACTTGGGAAACTTCAATTGGCCTGAACAGTATTTGAATTTACAGTTTTTTTGGGGGGGGAGTTTATTCCCCTGGCATTGATTTTAGAAGCCAATCAAACTGGACCATTTTCTTGTTCATTGTCATTTGATTGTGTGTGTGTGTGTGTGTGTGTGCATACTGGCTAGCCACATCATAAACATTCAGGGAATGATATGCATTAATATATACACGTCTGATAGTGGGATGTGTCCCACGAACAGGGAGTTAGATGGAGGAGGAGAATAGGAGGCTTCTGCTTTCATTCCTACATATTCCTGCATTTGAAATTTTTTCCAGTGTATAAAAATAACTTTTTTATCAGAAAATATAGATATTTAAAAGTTTAAAAATGGAAAAACATTATTAATTACCTTCACTTCCAAAAAATGATTGGCTGAAACCTGGCACCATGTGATGCTCAGAACCCGTTGGGACAAACAGCACTTGTTTGCAGAAAGTGGGTCTCTTCTAGTGTCGTGACCTTCTCTCCAGTGCTGGTTGGAAGCATTTTCTAATCATCATCCAACTTTCCTGTAATGTACATTTTTTTAAAGAAAATTTAAGTTGCCCTGAATATAGCAGTCAAACCCATGTAATTAGAAATAAGTCACCTCATTATGAGTTTCTCTCGGATGTTCTGCTTGAATGAAAAGAATGAAAATGTAATGCAGGAAGACAAGTTTATTAAAAGCCATAGCTCTAGAAAATAGCGTCACGAGCCTGATGACTTAATTTCCTCTCTGCTTTTATTGATCACTTTATTATTTAAGGCAGGATTGATAGCAGGATGCATTGGATTTCCAATTATGAGTCCCCACCTTAGAGAATTGAGCCTGTCGAGTTACCCAGCGATGATTCCTGTCCCTTCTTCCCCATTTAAAAAAGAAATGTCACTTCCCAAGGCTGATAAACACTGCTCGGTGATTGGTCTTCAATGGATCACTTTTTAGAAAATGAAATGTCAACCCCTTGCCCTCCTATTGATTCTGCTTTAGTGTTGGCCATAAAGCTGTCATGGGAAGGCTGCCTGGAGCCAGGTAGCTGACAGGCTTTGCCGGGGCTGATGCACACTCAGCTGATTCTTCCTGCACACGCAGGCCCGTGCTCTGTCATGTCCAACGGCAAATGTTAAAATGGGACAACAGCGGGTGAAGAGAGGGGAGACAGGGAGCGCGGATAGAAGTCTAGCCCATGCTTTTAGTGAGAGTACAAGCGGAAGGCGGCAAATGGTACCCCCAATAATCTCAACATACGGCAGCCAGCCGTCCGGGAAAGCAACCGATGAGACACCCTCGCCTGGAAAGTGATGAGGCTGCTTCTGGTTTCTTAGGCACATAGACTATTCATGGCAGGATGGATGCTGGAGCCAGACCCCTTAGAGGGTGATTCCCCTCCACATGAATCCAACCCTGCTGAGCCATGTGAGATTTTAAAGAGGTAGATGGGCAGGGACCCACAGGGGGAGAAAGTTTCAGTCCCTTTGATTACTTCAAAGAGGAAGTCTCTTTGGTGCTAATTTGTCCTTTAAGGAAGAGGAAGCGGCCTTGGGCTCACAGCTGGTGTCTTACTAGATTTTTTAAAATACTAATTGTGTCATTACTGTCATCACATTTGCTTTACACTAAGAAGCCTGAGCTTTAGGCAAGCAGCAGTAATCGTCACTTTTTTTCAATGCGAAGATCCACGTTTTTCTTTTGGCTAACTTGGATGTGTAAACATTTAGGGATCTCAGTGACAGAGTCAAACTACTAAGTGTATAAACTTTGTGTATTTAAAATGATGTGTTAACAAAGCGCGCTGAGCTCAGCGTGTTGTGTGTCTCTACCACCTGGTAAGGTTAAGCAAATTAACTGACATTTCATACAGGCACCTTTGATCAGTGTCTTCCTCGTGACTCATGTAGTATTTTACGGGCTCTGTCAGCTTTTTGGAGAGGACAATTGTACTTGCTAAGTGGGCTCTTTAAGGTGTAGCTCTTCTTGTAGCCATGGATGCTGTCCTTAGAAATTGTATCGCAAATCACCTGTGCACATTCTCTTAGCAGACAGCATCATTTCCCTTTTTCCTGTAGGGACATATTTGTAACCTCTGCTGTGGAACCTCTTTATTGCCTTTTGAAGTGATATTTGAAGAGACAATTCACAGCGACATCATAAAATTCAATGATAAGGTCATAACCTCCAGGATTAATGATCAATTGTGTTAAATTTCTATGATACCCCCTTTTGTATTAATGATTTCACTGGACTTTCTCAAAATAGTCTTAATTCGGGTTGCTTTGGGTTAGCGTGTCTTCCCCAAAGAGTCCTTTGTTGTTCAAGTATGAAAAACCCTTCTAAGAAAGGGCTAGAACACAAGATGGCTTCCTCCTTTCTAGAGGACAGTTGGGAATCAGAGACAAGTATTGGCTGATAGCGGGGCGTAGGCTGCTTGGATGCTCACCTGGGATGATCGCTAGTGATGCTACCTTTCCCTGTATGTAACATTGTATGTAACCCTGTATGTTGGGGTTATAAAGTACCCCTTTTATCCAAATTAAGAAAAAGAATGAGTTGACTTTAAGAAAAAAATGAAGTGTATGCAAAATTTGTGAGGGACCTTCACCAACGTCTGGTTGAAGAAACCGTGGAGCTCTAACACTGATTTCTTGTACGTTAGGAACTGAGGACTGGGAGGAGGTTAAACCATTCGCTGAACCGAAGGCACGCAGCTAGTTAGGTGCCTGATCAGGACAGGAGTTCACCTCTCCTGATTTCTAGTCCTGGCATAGATTATTTTCTTCCTAACTGAGAAATATGATCTACATCAAAAGCTAACACTGACAGTTCTATTGAACCAAAATTTTAAGAGTCTGCTCGGCGATGTTGGTAATATTTGTAATCTGTGAATGAACGTGCAAGTCTAATGCATACTATAGAGTCAGATATTGCAAGTTGGTGTTGTCTTCTTAGGAAGGTTACGGTTTTCCACTTGGAAGGTAACTGTGCACATTATACAAAAATGTTACCATTCAGTCTGTATGTGACTTTCCCGGGTGTCCTCTTTAGAATAGTATGATCACATAAGAATGAATACACTTAAAAGGTAGCCTGAATTGGCTCTGATGAAGCCATGTAAATTCATACAATTAGGGGGCAGATGGTACTGTGGGAACATTTCTAAACAAACTTTGTGCAATCACACGGTACCATTTCAACCATTTCAAAATGTTGCTCATGAGGATCATTCAGACATCGTTTGGAGTGAGAACAACGATAACTTAAGGTAGTGGAAAAGAAGGGTGGCTTCCATGACTCCTGCTGGGTGATGCCGTTGAAAACTGGGAAGGGTCCTCCGGGAGCTGGGCTAGTTATTTCTTTATCTTCTTTAACCTGCACTTGAAGTGAATAAATTATTTACCTTTTACTAATTAATCAAATGCATCCACTGGGTCAGGGAAGTTAGTATTTTAATAAGAGCGGGTTTCTGAAGGGCCCCTGCCCCCCTCCCCTCCACTACTTGGTTTGTTGTATTGAGTATCCTCAAGGTGCCAGGAACAACCCATGGGTTGGGAGGGCAGTGCTGGGGCTCATGCTGTTCCTCAACAATGTCCCTTAATACTCTTCTCATGCCTCCCTTTGACAGAGGGAGGGCTTAGCTCACAGGCTTTCAGAGTTTCACCTGCAGAGGGGATCCTTTAATCTAACTCCCGCCGTGGAAAGGTCCCATGTTTCCTTCTGGAGCACTCACTAACCCCCCACTCCCCTCCTTGCCCTTTTTAAATCAGCTTGCCCACATCTCAATAATTAAAAAGTCTTTAACAAAGGCTTCCTTCTGCCATTCAGGTGATCTGCCTTGGATGTCAATACCGAGTTAGCACATCTTTAGGCTGTGTGCTCTCCTCCAGGCCGGCTGACCCAATAAGACGCTTCACTGGGCTTGCTTTCTTGGGACTAGAAAGGCCACATTGTCCTTCCCTGAGACGAGGAGAAAGGGTCATAAGGTGACAAAGGTAGAGCGGGACTGAGGCATTTTAGTTTTCAAGGTATTATTAAAAAGCTAATAGGCTACAATTAGCCTTTGAACAATAATTCTAGTGTTCCTTTTTCAGCATTCCCTGAACTCTTGTAGGGTCCTCTCCTGTAAGTCACACTCCAAAGTAAAGAAGTTTCCTTAAAGATACACCTCCCCCTCTAATTTAATTCCTCCTCTCTGTTTAGAAGTCTGAGGAAGGGATGGACATGTCAGCCTCATAACTAATGATCCCTGCCGTTTTGCATTTCCTCTGGCTTTGCACGCATTTAATGAAGTGCTTGATACAAAGCAGATAACCCCACCCCTGGGCAGCTTGAAGCCACTTGTTTCTCTTGGTGCGCACCCGAGTCTTTGATGAATTCAGTGACAGTTTAAAGTTGGTACCAAAGCCCTCTTGCTCTATGCTCCTTTTCCACCCTTTGTAAAGTAATTCAAATCAGTATGGGGGATCTAAAGTGGTTTAAAAGATATACTTGTAATTTTAGATAATGCTTTTAGGAGCTCTGATAAGATACAATCTCTCAGGCTGGCAGGACCCTATCACACCCTTGGGACAGAGCCAGGCATTCCCCTGGTATAAAACGTTGTTTTTATAGTCCCTGCCTTAACACTCTTACATTTCCTTTAAACAGGGAAGGGTGGGGGAGGCTTGGAGGAGACTGCGTCTTTCTTTCACATGTTTGGTTGCAGGATATTTAAACTCATTTAGTTTCATTGATGAAGCAGTGGATTTTGAGAGCAGAGTAGAATACAATTTAAGTGGATGAAGTGATATAAAATGTAAAATCACTGATAATGAACCCTCTTGCCCTCCTGTAACTCCATCTCCCTGGTGAGAGGCTGACAGGCCTGAAGTGGATCAGGACAGGCACACTCCAGCACTGGCGGAGAGGGCCCTGGTGCAATGGCTCAGGGGCTGAAGTTCCTGCATCCGCGCCCTGGGGCCTGACTGTGTCTCTCTGCCTGATGCTTTCTTTCATAGGGTCGATGTGAAGATGCCATGAAATAATAGATGTGAAGGTTGTTAAATGCAAAGTCAAACGGCAAGCTGTTATTTGGGACTGAATTACACATGCTTTGCCAGTTCACTGTAGTAACTGGATCTCTGTTTACTAAGCTGCTTCCTGCTTTGCAAACAGTTAGGGGAGGAGATAATATATGTGAGGAAAGCACTTTGAAAAATTAAATGCAGTGTAAAAGTGCAAGGTATTATTATTTGCAAGGGAATTACAGACACAGAGGAACATCTGTGAGGTTTGAGGGTCTGAGTGGGGGGGCAGGCGCCCGCCTTGCTGACAATGAGGAGAGGAATGTGGGTGAGAAGCTCAGAACACAGGACTGTGCTGCAGCCTCTCCCCTCGCACTGTGTGGCTCCTGTCGGTTCTCTGTTTTCTCTCTGCATGATCGTCAGCCCTTCTCTACCTGTCCACCGTTAGGTGTTCAGCTACCGCATTCTGAGAGGACCACACTGGCCTTCAGAGAACAGTTTGTCATCTCAGAACCTCACTTTTCTCTTATATAACAGTCTCAACTGATCTCTTTAAAGCCCTGAGAAGATACAACATGATTATAAACTCCAATGTCAACTTGACACTTTTGACAGAAACACATTGTATTCACTAATTTGGTTTCATCTTCCCAAAGTTTAGAGAGATGTAATACCAACCAAGTTGATTTTTAAACTTTTTAAAAAGATTTTATTTATTTATTATTTTAGAGAGAAGGAGAAAGAGGGAGGAAGAGTGGGAAAGGAACTTGTGTAAGAAAAACATCAATTGGTTGCCTCTCTCATGCCCCCAGCTGGGGACCTGGCCCTGGACCCAGGCATGTGCCCTGACCAGGAATCGAACTGGCAGCCTTTTAGTCTGCAGGCTGGCACTCAGTCCACTGAGCCACACTAGCCAGGGCTGATTTTCTGATTCACTTATCTGATATTTTATGCACACATTTATGCTTATACGTATATATACACACTTGTATATAATATATTAGGATTACCGGTTCAAGATTTATATATAGTCAAGATTTCTGATTCCCAAAATTTTACAGCAAAGCTAGATCTCACTCCTAGAGGATATGTGGAGCAGAATGCATGCCAACTGCAAGACCGTACACCATTCATTTTGCAAAAAAGATTAGACTATAATGAAAGTTTCCTTTTCAGTTTCCTATTTTCACTTTTTCAAGTTTTCAACAAACTCTTGAGGAATGTAATCCAGTACAAAGCAAACATTTACCCTTGAAATTTCCATTAATAATTGAGGGTTTGGATTACCCTCCAAATTGAAGTGATTCCCCTCCACATGAGTCTAACACTCAATTGTATGCAGGAACTGAAACCAATAACCACAAAACCATTGCTTTAAGAATCTCATATAATATGATAATGAGCTAGCGATCACAGACTGGACATCATTGTCGTTTGATTTACCCAGCATTCACCCTTGGAAATGTATTTTAATTTAGAATACATGAGGGAAAATTCGTCCATAAATTTATAATCTATCTTCGATAATATACATTTCTTTTGGGAATTTGAAGTTATAATTATATGGTAAAATACTTGCTGTATCTCCTCAGTTCAATACAGTAGTTAAGAGCAGAGAGCCTGCTCTCTGACTGCTTGTGCGTGACGCCACCCTTCACCACCGAGACGACTAGTTCACCTCCCGTTACTTCACCTCCCTTGTTAGTTCACCTCCCGTGAACCTCAGGGTTTTCACCTGTGAAATGTGCAATAGTGTGTCCACCTGACTTACATGATGAGAGCAAAAATTTGTCTTATGGAATTTCGATTTTAAAACTAATTTTCTTTTTAAAAAATTTTTAATAGACGGAGTAAATACAGTAAAGCCAAGCAAGAAGCCGATGAAGAGAAACATTTGAATCAAGGTACAAAAGACTGGATTAAAAGTAATTTTAGTTGTAGAGCATATCTTCTGTTTTCAGCTTAGAAATGTCCAAATAATATTCACATGGCTATTCGTATTATGTTTCTTTTATGGAATTATCCAAACAATGTACTTCAAGATATCAAACTGAAATAGGTAACTGGGGATTCTTGAAGGTGAGAGTAAAGATGGGAGGTGAGGAAATTCCTTTAGATTCTTTTTTTTTTTTCTTTCCTTTATCCTCCACCCTGAAAAGGTATTGGTCTAACTGTTCCTTTTTATAGCTGGGTGGCAAGATTTAACGGATAACGATTTTGTTTTTTTCATATTCAGACGTAAAATTTGTAGAGAGAAGGAATTCAAAATTGAAATTTAACTGCTATGCCAAACAAAATAAGTAGAATTCAGGACCATCAATACTGCTTTAGTAGATTCTGGGTCTTTTGATCCAAATGAGGTCACAGGATAAATTCACAGGATTGGCTCTAGAATGACTTGAGCAAGAGAGAAGACTCTTAAGTGGACAGAGGTTGATAACTCCTCAGGAACACTTCGGAAATTTCTCAGATGCTGGCCCTGCCATCTACCTCCGCACCGCCCAGTACATGAGCCAATGGCCGCATGGACTCCGGAAGACTTGAACTGTAGCTAGTGTGAATGAGGGAGTGAATTTCAAATTCTATTGAATTTTAACTAATTTACATTTAAATAGTAACATGTGGCTAATAGGTACCCTATCAGACAGCACAAGAAGGTAAAAGGAAGAGAGAGGCTGGGGCAGGCAGAATCATATTGAGAAAAATGAGAAGGATTTTCTTGGGTGGAGCAACTGAAGTGATAAAGGTTATGGAGTCCCTGACAACTTTTTATTTTTTCACTTTGTTTCCTTTCTAAAACTGTTATTTTAAATTTGCATGATGTATATATTTTTGAAAACAAAGCAACTGATCAGAACAACAATATTCAGCTAATACATACCAAATTCCCTTCTTCATTTCCTCCCTTGGATGAGTTGTTTTTTTAAAAAATTTGCCCTTGAAGTGGGAAGATATTCCACAAAATCAGTAGAGCTGCAGCCTCATTAACAATTCTTTGTTTACCCACTAAGGAAAACCAGAGCAAGAATTTAAACATTTATATACGTCTACTCTAAGTATCTTTCTCATTCTGGAGAAAACCCTTCCTGTGCTAAGCATTTTTAGACTGAGACAACTTAGGTTTATTAGTGGCCCCTGAGAAGTGTTTGGTCATCCTATCGCGTGTTTATCGTGCAGGTGTTAGAACGTACGTGGATCCCTTTACATACGAAGATCCCAACCAAGCAGTTCGAGAATTTGCCAAAGAAATCGATGCCTCCTGCATTAAGATTGAAAAAGTCATAGGAGTCGGTAAGTCTGCATGTCTGTCTAATAAGCCAGTTTCTTTTGTGGGTATTAAAAAGGACCCATGGGCAAAGTCAAAAGGGGGTAGGATTGAGGATGGGAGGTGAGGGTGGGTGGGGCAGGAGAAAGCGGTGGCGGGAAAATGGAGACAACTGTACTTGAACAATAAAAAATAATAAATCTCCAGATATGATTATATCAATGTGTATGAATGTATTAAGCGTACACGTATATATGTGAATATCTGTACACGAAATCTCCTTGCTGTATATGAAACACTAGCATGTTGCCTGGCATGTAATAAGCACACAACAAATGTTTGCTATTACTCTTTCATCTTGACTGTGTTTCTGGTCCATAGTCAAGTCTTTTTCTCTCTCGAAGGTGAATTTGGTGAAGTTTGCAGTGGGCGTCTCAAAGTGCCTGGCAAGCGAGAGATCTGTGTGGCCATTAAGACGCTGAAAGCTGGTTATACGGACAAACAGAGGAGAGACTTCCTGAGCGAGGCCAGCATCATGGGACAGTTTGACCACCCGAACATAATTCACTTGGAAGGCGTCGTCACCAAATGTATGTGGGTCACTCCCTTTACAAAGCCAAGTTAGAAGTTGCTGGCAAATTAAACACACATTTTCCTTCCAGGGAAATGACAGATGGAGCGGACCCACTGATTGCTAATAGGAGGAAATCAGTGCAGGACATGTCATTAATCTTGTAGTCAGCTCTAAATGGGTCTATGGTTTAGGCTGATACCAGTCTTTCCAAGGCAGCTTGTGTGAGATTTTTAGGGAAATTAATATCGCAGGCTTTTGGTATGCCTTGCCATCTTTCAAATCTGTGCTAGACCCAACTGATTGTCACAGGGTAGGTGCAAGCAGATGGTAAGAAAAATAAATTTTAAGTACTTTTTATATAAAACACAACAAAACCTCGCCACACCTTGTGCTGGAGGCTTCCGTTCCAGATGCAGGGAGGGGATCTTGGGAATCTTTATTAGGTTGGGAGATTTGCTTGTCTGCTCGGCCTGATTTATGGCGGCTGCAGTGCAGCACCCAGTTGCAGTAACACCTGGTTGAACTTTCCTTTTTTAGTCCATTAGCGTTCCCCGAGCCTGTGAACCACGCTTCAGTTAAAATACAACACGGCTCAACAGATGTATTTTACAAAGCAACCCCTGACTGCACTGGGAAGGCTGGGTAAGACCAACTTATAAAAGGCCACACGGACAGTGCAGCTGAAGTGGTTATTACTGAAGGTGGCTCTGTTCCAGGAGCCTTTGTACCTCCTACAGTTCCTACGCTCAAGGACCACGTAAGCCTGGGGCTATGTCTCCAGGAAGCCGGGATGCCTCTCATTTGATTCGAGGTGCCTGTGAAATGTACCCTCAGACAATGGTACAGAGGAGCCGCCCTAGTAGGGAAGGGGAGAAGGAAGTGTAGGTTAGAGATTAAACTTTGGACGTGAGACCTGGGGCAGAGGGGGAAGTATGACATAGCGCACAAAGCCTTTAAGGAGAGAGCACGAGGTTACTAAAAGGTGAGGAAGTACACACTAGTTCAGAGGCCTCCAAACTTAAACATACATCAGAATCCTGGAAAATTCTCAAAACAGTTTCCTGAACCTCATCCTCAGAGGTTTGATCCAGCAGGCGGGGTGAGGTCCATGTGTTCAAATTTCAGGCTCTCAGGTGAGCCAGAGGTGCGTGCAGGTCCCAGGACCACACTTCGGGAACCTGTACTGGGCCTAGAGGCCAAAGACTCACACACCAACCCCACTGCTAGTTAAGCTTGTGCCCATGACTCGTTGCTCCATATTTCAGTTTCCTCATCTGTAAAATAGAGATAAAAATAGAACTTACCTTACAAGGTTATTTTGGATGAATTATTCATCCAAATGATGGTTGGCACATTAAAAAAATTCAAGAGTTAACTGGTGTTACTATATCTTAAGAAGTGTATCTTTCCCCATCTTCAAATCCTTCAGAAAAGCAACTTCAGTGCAAAGGATATATAATTTTTCCACCTAAGGTGAAGGCTATAATTAGCATAGAATAGCTCTATTTGTTTTTTAAGATTAGTTTTACAGAGAGGATATTTTTCTGTTGCCTGTGGCCTTCGGGCCTGCCCAGAGTCCTTCACTACTTTAATTAAAAGATAACATTCCGTTTAAATACTTCTGCAGGTCCAGTTTCTCAAAAGGAGGCTCTGTTCAGCTTGGGGTATTTTTCCTGCCACAGACAGTGATTTTCACAGCACCCCTGTAGAAGAGAGAAGAAACAGGGGATCTTTGTGTGAAAGTCCCACTGAGCCTCTAAAACCCACAGCTATTACAGCTGTAACTGTTATAAAGGACTGGGTGCATTTGCATAATGCAGTTGTCACTGAATTAAAATGATTTAAAATTTCCACCAGAGGAACTGTCCCCTCCCCTTCCCTCTCCCCTGCCCACGGCATCCCCCAGCCGGTTCCAGAAAAGGAACCGCCTCCCTCCATGAGCCCAGCTTAGGCTCATTTTATAAGCCCCCTTGCTTCTGGAGACGTTCATCTTTATTTCGCTTGTAGAGCTCATAAAGATTCTGACAAATGGATACTGTTAATAAGCAGAAAAAGGAATGCAGAAGGATCGTGAAGATGGTGCCAACGGTCGGACTGGGGAGGTGTGAGGGTGCAAAGGTGGACTAGAAGAGTGTGAATTCATTACCAGCAGTGACTGGAGTAACTTTTTAAATTGACAAGGAGACTATAAATTCTCTCCACCCCCCCCACCCCAGTCTTTTGGATCCTCTACTCTCTTCTCCACACCTCCAGAGGGGCCGGTGAAATGGAAGTAGGTGTTAATGCACCGCCAAGAGAGCCACCCTTCCTCATGAGTTGACAAAGTATCTTTTGATTGAGGCAGGTTAATTAAAACTCATTTAGATGCATTTGTCCTGTCTGGAAGACTGTGGTCACAGATGGAGAGGGTGCACGAAGCTAAGAACTAAGAGCGTCGTCCGGTCTGCGGGGGTGGAGGGTGCACAGGGACCACTCCCTGCAGCCAAGGGCAGAGACTGGAGCTCGTCTCTCTCCTCCTTCCACCCACACTGAGATTTCTGCTCTCCCTGCCAGCTTTCATTCCTCACTTGAAAATAACATCACCATGGCAGTGGTTTCTAATCCAAAATTTTTGCTTGGGAAAGGTTTCTTACACAGGACACCAAAAATACCATCAAAAACCAAATTGATACATTGCACTTTCTTGAATTTACAAAACGTCTGCTCTTTAAAACATTTGCCTCTGAAACAAAGATGGGTGTCCTTTCCCCACATCACCACCGAGACTAGTTTGACAGAGGCTCTGGGTGGGGAATGTTTTAATTTAGAATAATTTGGGGGTGGGGGTCTCCTCAGCAATGACATATCCCAGCCTATTTTCCCTAAGTCCAAACAGTCCACAATTAACAGCAATGAAAGTGTGAATATTTTTGATTTAGTATCAGACTAACATTTTATTTTCCTCCCAGGGAATCTTTTATGTTCTTTTTGCTCTAACCCTTCCCTTAGTAAAATATTGAGAATTTATACGCCACCCTCACCCTCACGCGCCCCCCCCCAAATCCCCTTTAGAAAAAAGGAATTTCAGACCTTGAGTCCACTGCCAGCGATTAAGAAACTAAAGAATGGTTCTTATTTCCTAAGGTCCTCAGAAAGAAAACTAAAGTGAAATAAAAATGGTGTTTCCCCCACTTTTCCCAAACCTTAAAATCATTGTGATTTTTTTTGCCAAAAAGAAGGTGGACTGGGGAAAAAGAATGTTCTAGCACAGAATTAAGATTGCTGTCTAGGATGAAATAACTTAATGAAAGTTTTCTGTGACTTTGTTGTTGCTGCTGAAGTTGGTGGCTTAAGGAAACACGTAGAATACATTTATGTATTGAAAGGAAAAGGGAAAAGAAAGGACACAGCCCCTAATCTGAGGAAGACAAGGAGAGAAGTTAGTATTTTGTGTGCTTGAGCTTTGAGATGTGTCTGAGCAACCAGTGGTCAACCGAACTTCTGCTTCCTGAAAGTTGTGTCTCTCCAAATAAGTAAAAAACTTGTTCTGCCCATCAATCCCTTTAGCATAGTTCAGAGAAGAACATGTGGTTCTTCTGGGGACAAAGTAAATTAATTATCCTAAAGACTTTTTTTTTTTCACCTTTAAACAGGCCTGCCCATTTATCTTCTCCCCCTTTGGCTTGAGAGAGCAATTATCCGTTCATGTGCTCCCTGGATACCAGAGGCCACTTTAGTTAAAGACCTTGTCAACATGCCACGTGAAGGGTTAACCTTCCAGATGGAATTGAGACCGACTCGTCTTTTTAATATTTCATTCCTAGCTCCCCACAGCTGAGGCATAAGCTTGGCTTGTTTTAATTAAATTAGATCGCACAAGACAGGTGTCTCGGCAGTAAAATCGTGCACGGCCCGTCTTTACCTCATTAACTGCAGCGCTCATCGCGGGTTTGTGCTTCTGTTTCGGAAAACTCTAGGTAAGCCAGTGATGATCATCACCGAGTACATGGAGAATGGCTCCTTGGATGCATTTCTCAGGGTATGTGTCTACTTTATATCAAACCCAAGGGTGTCGGTTATTTACAAAACTCTAACAGACGTTTCACATCCATTCTATTTGGTGGTATTTTTTAATGGGGCAAAGGAAGAAGAAGAGAAATAGAGAATGATATGATTTTTAAAAACTATGAAATAGTCCATGTTCAGCGAGGGTAGGATTGGATTTATTCTTGTACAGTGGGGCTGTCTGAGCCCTAGATTCATTACAGTTGGGTAATTGCCATCTATCCCAGGAAGCAAACCCAGCTTCTCGGACATACTCACTTTGCTAGTGAATTAGTGACTTTGGTCACAAAGGCCCAGAGATAAGGTTGCGTTTTATTGCATGCCAGATACAGAAATCAGAAAAGATCCAAGTGATATAAAGGCTTGGTGAAAATTAATTTGGCCTAATTCAGCCTAATGCTAATGAGATTGTCCCTCCCTCCTTTCCTATGCAGAAGAACGATGGCAGATTCACAGTCATTCAGCTGGTGGGCATGCTTCGGGGCATTGGGTCTGGGATGAAATATTTATCTGATATGAGTTATGTGCACCGAGATCTGGCTGCACGGAACATCCTGGTCAATAGCAACTTGGTCTGCAAAGTGTCTGATTTTGGCATGTCCCGGGTGCTTGAGGATGATCCGGAAGCAGCTTATACCACGAGGGTAAGGAGGATTTGCAGTCTCTGGGTTTTGACTCTGAAACTTCCTCTCTTCTTATTTTGATGCTTAAGCTCTTTGTGATTTTACAAGTTTTCTCACCCTTCAGAGTCTCTTTCTATCCACACATCCATTTTCAACCATGATTCCTAGAGAGGGGTTTTGAAACAGCTTGTATACGTGTGACCACTTTACAAAGCCACAAAGTAGGGCTTCACTTACTGCATTTTTTTTTATATTTAATTTTTCTTCCTTTCTCTCCCTGCCTCCCTCCAGCGCTCCACCCCTCCCTCCTTTCCTTCCTTCCTTTCTATTTGTTTTAGATTTTCTATTTGGTTCTTTCTTAGTATTAAAACTGATATTATTTTAAACGAGACAATGTTTCTAGATGGTTGGCTTCCGACTCTGAGAGTGTATACAGAGGATTTATAAAACATTTACTCCATGTGAGGTTTTCCAGGATCTAATGGCCTTCATTTTACTGCTGGTAGATAAGCCAGGATTAGGGCACAGTTAAGAGTTATCAGTATCCAGTTAATGGCTGTGCTATCTTAGCTGGACCATCGGAATATAAGATACTAATGGAATAAACACAGAATCATAAAAGTTATTGGGCCATTAGGGCTGACACGGTTAAAATCATCGTGAAGCAGACAGTGACCAGCCATTTAATGCTTACCATTGTGTATCTGCAATCCCAAGCATTGGAGTTTTTGCTGGTTTGTTTGTTTTTCTTGTAGTGTTCCCTTTCTTTGGCTCCAGTTTTAATTCATACACATATCCTCTTTGGAATTTCAAATGCTTTCGTTTAAGAAAGAATACATCTTTGTGAATGCTGAAGATTTTTTCTTTTGTCCAAGTAATTAGAGAGAGACAAGTTAAAGGAGCCTTCTTGAATGATACATTTATGTAGATAAAACCTTAGCCAAATATTTAAGGAAGACAGAGGCAACACACGTGTCCTGCTGTCTGTAACACTTGTGAATGTGACACTGGGTTTGCAGAGTACATTACCGAGACTCAGTACAATATAATGTCCTGTGTGCAGTAGCCCTAACAAAGCAAACTTTGAAGCGATGTCTTCTTGAACAGCATCACGGTCTACAATCCAGTCGAATGAATTTCCCCAGATGGAACCCTAAGAAAAATTTGAAACTCAATTAAAACAAAAGACATTTGAGAGGGAAAAAGCATTACAAACATTTCCTAGGTCACAGTCAGCTGCTTTACCAATTTTGCTGGTGTATATGTGTGTTTTAATAAGTGTTTTGTTTTTCACTTTATTAAAGTCAAAAATGGCTCTAGCATCTGCCATTATTTGGCTTCCTCCAAGAGTCTATTGAGTGTATTACCTTCTAGTTATGTTGGGCATGTGTCCCATGCCTTTGTGCTGCTGGGTGACAAAATTTAACAAGAAGTCAAAATGACTATCAGCTACACCTCTACTGATACACCATGACAAACACATCTATCTCATCCAACTTGAGATTGAGATTCCTTCTCTTCCACAATATTGCCTTAAGCAGAGCTCAGATAATAGGTAGGCTTTTAAAAAATAATTAAACAGATTACTTGTTCACTTCCCTGCGACGGGAAGAAAACATCTAAGGAGAACTGTTTCTACCCGGAAGACTTTAGTTACAATAGACAAGTCTCTTATTGTTTTTGGAGAGCTATGTCAGGAATGCTTTTGTCCTGCTTGGCAAACAGGAACAACACTCAGAAACTAAAGTGGCACATCAGTAAAGTACTTAGGAAATAACTTATGGCTCGGATATTCATAGGGTGGCAAGATTCCTATCCGGTGGACTGCGCCAGAAGCAATTGCCTATCGTAAATTCACATCAGCAAGTGATGTGTGGAGCTACGGAATCGTTATGTGGGAAGTGATGTCGTATGGAGAGAGACCCTACTGGGATATGTCCAATCAAGACGTGAGTCTCTACGTTCTGCGATATATGCCTTTGCATTGAAATTCAGGAAGTTTCACATTAGGGTATGATGGAGTGTGTGTTGGGCTTGAAATGGTGCATTAACCTCAAGATTCTCAATAAGATGTGTCTAGTAATATAGTTAAACAGTATGGCGGTGGATTTCAAGGACCAAAATTACATAGCCTAAATGTTACAGTGTGGAGACAGATTAGATAGAGAGATAGATGCATGGATTAGTGACACAGATCGATATTTTAACTTGGATAACTTTCAAAGTTGTATTGAAATAAAGTTAAACTTTGAATTTTAAATGCAAGGATATATGAAAAACACACTTTGTACATGTGATAAAATTGACATGAAAGGTTTATGGGAAGAAAACTAGTGAATATTTTAAAGCTGACAGAGTTGTAATTAGAGCTGGCCCCTGGAGGACTCTAAAATAAAGCTTCACTAAATGACCCTTTGTAAATTATGCACATCCCTTTAAATGCACCATCTGGACTACTTCGTAAGGGAGTATCCACAATGCCTGCAATTGCAGAAAAGCATTCAATAATGACACTAATAAGATTCCAGAGTAATAGAATTTAATTACAAACATCTCCAGTAAGGAAGGGGGGGGGCGGCTAGACCAGTGGGTCTTCCTAGAACACTTATTAGCTAATTCTGGAAAGGTTTTAATTCTGGAAGGGATAGAAATCAGATCACTATAAAATGTACACTCTGAACTTTTTAAAAATTTATATAAATGATGTAGAATATTAGCACAGAGTGTCTACAATTACAGATATATTCAGTTTATATTATATTTTAGAAAAAAATCATCTTTTAAAAAATTCTCTGCAATGTGGAATATCGCCTGACCATCTGCCATTCCCTGAAACAGAGGGACATGCCTTGACAATTCAGTGAAGAACCAGGTGTGCTTAAGAAACAACATACTTGGAGCCTTATCAGTAAAAGAATGTTCAGAGCTACAGAGAAGCTAATGAACTCCATGTCTAGTGGGGCAAAAAGAATTCTCTAACCAAATTAAGAGGAATGGTCGTGTTGACATTGGATTGCCTGTACATTGTAAAGGAAGGTTCCTGGCAGGTGGGAGGGAAGACGGCAGCCAGCATGGATGATAGGTCATTACAAGCCGGAAAAGACTGCAGACGTGAATGGCGTGTGATCTGTTGTTTGGTGTGCTATGTAGACACCTTCCAGTACCTCTCTCGTAGCAACATTTGATTTTGGGTTAGAAATGTTCAGAGGGACAAGGACAAGTAACCTAAATGAGCGAGTAATGTGTGTATTCATTTAATCATTTTATGATTAAACTTTCCTTTATTTTAGCTGAGAGTCATGGTCAAATGCTCGTAATACCAGATTAACTAAAGATTTTGTTAGTTTCCCTGCCCTAAGTATTTTCAGACCTGGAGTTTTAATAGTTTCTATATTATCTTAAAATCATTTTGATTTTAAATTTTCAGTTGTCTGGCTTTATCCATGAAAAAGCATCTGAAGCATTTCTCTCCCACAAATAATACTGACCTAGCATTCATGTGTATTTGTCTTGGTGTTAGGTTCTGTGTAGAACAGGAATTGATAGGAAATGTAACTGGAGAATTACTTTCATGAGTAGAATTCATTTGGCATACAGTGAATGAGTCAATGTAACTGTTGAAAATATGTCAATCTTATCAAGTTATTTGTTGGTTTTATTTTTATTTTTTTACAGACTTTATTTACTTCTTAGAAGGGAAGGGAGGGCGAAAGAGAGGGAGAGAAAGATCAATGTGCAAGAGATACATCAATTGTATCTCTCTCGGGTTGCCTCTTGCACACCCCTAAGTGGGGAACCTGGCGTGCAACCCAGGCATGTGCCCTGATTGAGAAGCAAATTTGCGATCTTCCCGTTCGCAGGCTGGCACCCAGTCCACTGAGCCACACCAGCCAGCACAATATTTTGTTGGTTTGAATCCTCTGCCCCACCCTCCCCAGAAAACATTCAGCAGTAAACTGAGAAAATATGCTTGGTTAACCCATCAGCCATCTTCCAGGCAGGCAGTGGGTAGGGAGTTAAAGAAAGAGTATTAAGCAGTCTCAGGGTTTACAACAAATTGTGTCAGCCCAGCATTAGCCCAGTGCTGCTTGCATTGCCATCAGTTCAATATGCAGTGTTTTCTTCAAGTCTAGAGTCAACACCCTGCACCTGGAAAGATAAAAGAAAGGGAGAGCATCAAGCTGACCTAATGTGATTACCAGAAATGAGTGGAATCATGTTCAGTAAGGTAGCATATAGAAATCTACTTTAGAAGGAGAAGTAAATTAATACTAGTACAACAGGATGTTGGCAAAAATTCATGGGACAAAAAGGACCAGAGGGCTTAATAAATCACAAGATGCTTGTTCAGCTTAAACAGTGTGCTGGTTAAAAAGACAACAAGTCTTCCTGGTACAGAGACACTGGACGCAACTGAATTGACCATTTGGTGTGGAAGGCTAATTATTCAGCCGTAAATTGGTGAATCCAATGTGGTCACTGGTTGTTTTGCTAGCAACTACAGTTTTTAAAACAAATAAAACTTTAAAAAATCCCCAAACAAGCAAAATCACCTCCAGAATCTCATAGGATACCCATAAACAAAGTTTATGAGTAGCCAAGAAATTATGAAGTAATTCCCCTCTTTAAATTTGGCGTGAGTCATGCTGTATTGCGTTACTGGGATTTATGCCATGAAGAAGGGGGGTTTAGAGAAAAGTCAATAAGAAAAATACTGTAATGCCTGTGAAGACAGATTAGAAAAATTAGAATTAGAAGAAAGACTGTTGAATGATTTATTTCTGTCTTATTAGGCACTCTGGGTAGTAAGACAATTATCTCCTACCTTGAACTTTTTTTCCTTAGATGTGGCAGGATCACCTTTAAAATATAAATGCCCCAGAAGAAGATTAAAAATTTTTTTGCTATTACTATTTTTTTTAATCTACTTAGCAACATAACACCTTTAACAAGGTCAAATGACAGCCAACTGGGACAAAGAAAGAGATACAGAATTGGCATATTGGTGGATTTTGGTCTCCTGGAAATAGAAATGTTTGGGCATCTAGAAAGACTGAGGAGTGTGCTATTTGAGAGGTTGTCAGTGTCTTCTGGATTGGGGGGTCTGCAAGGTAGTCTATAGTTTTGACCCATTAGCTGTCTGAACAAGCGGGCACAGGTTTAAAATGATGCAAAGTGACTCCAAAGTTGCTTTGGAGGCAACTATGGATGCTTCCTAAAGAAGGTCATTAACAAGCTCATGGTCTCTGTTGACTAAGAGTTTTTAGCAGATGCTGAGTAGCAGAATAGGGAGGTCATTGTCTTGTGATTTCTGAGGGTTAGACCTACCCCACGTTGTTAATCTGACCGGGTTCTAATCACTGGGACACACATGCATATTCGCTTAAGAGTTTCAGGCTGGCATGGCCTGCCGCATGAGAACACCTCATAGCAACAGCTGACTCCCGACCCTGTTGCCAGTGATATGCAAGGCCCAGCTTGGCTTCTTTGGAGAAATCGGAGGTGTTACCATATTCACGCTTACTGGCAGCTTAAGGTAAAGGGAACTTGCCGGTCAGGATGGTGAACCGCTACCAACAGCTTGCCTGGCAGCTTAGCATGCTCTGTTTACTTCAACAGGTGATTAAAGCCATTGAGGAAGGCTATCGGCTCCCCCCTCCAATGGACTGCCCCATTGCACTCCACCAGCTGATGCTAGACTGCTGGCAGAAGGAGAGGAGCGACAGGCCTAAATTTGGGCAGATTGTCAACATGTTGGACAAACTAATTCGCAACCCCAGCAGCTTGAAGAGGACGGGAACCGAGAGCTCCAGGTGAGCCGTGCTTACTTAACAGTGATGTATGAAAGAATGCATTAGAGATGGCAGGCCAGGGTGACTCATGTTCATTCCTTCCTTTTAGTAGGAGGGCGCTTCACGGCTCTCTGCAGCCTGGGTGGTTTCTCAGTTATTGGAGTATTTATGGAAGTTCTCTTCATCATTTTGAAGAGCCAAATTCCTGTCAGTCCCAAGGAATAGTAAGAAAAACAAATGTTTTTTGTGGAAAAAAAAAGCAACAAAATAATTAAAGTGCTTATTTCATGATGCTGGACCTGGACAGTTAGGAAGAGGGAAGAATGTACTTTTGGAAGACATTCAGGTTACTGGATGTTATATTTTGAAAAGGGAAGGGACACTGGGTTTGTAAAAAGTAAGGATTCAAGGACAGCTTTTTATGCACTGCAATTTTAAGCTGAGTTATAAAGTATTGATTGTCTCAAGAGATGCATTAGGCTTCCGTTCTTAAAGTTTCTCTTTTCTGAGTCTTTCAAGAATAGTAGAAAACAGGACCAAGATAGAAACTGATCAAGTCACACAGCAGGCAGACGAATGTTTGAGAAGGGTTTTAAAAACTAAAGTGATTCAACCACCTGTAAACGTTGTAGTTTTTTTCTTCGGGAAGAGCAAAATGAAGTATATCAGCCCAGAAAGAAGATAAAGATATTGTAAGTCCTATAGTTCAAGAGAGACTTTTCTTCAGAGAGGCTGAACTTTACTGGTTTAAGGTTCAGGCTACCTAGATATCAGCTCCTTGAAAAAGGTGCAGACCATCCTTATCAGTTAAATGATTCAAGAGGACAGGCACAAGAAGACCAGGCGATTCAGGCCTGCAGGAGGTGAGGCATCAACTCCTCTCCAAATCTCAAAGGCCTCTCTTTCCTCAAGGCCTTGAGTTAAAAACAGAAGGACGTTTTCCCGTGCTATGCGACCCCTTCCTGTTGGCCAGAACTGAGATGTTCTCCTCTCATCTTTCTCCTGAAACATAGCCTAAGTAAAGACGGCACACCAGAAGGACCACACTTACTGCCGTGCATGACAAAAAGCACGTGGAGCAAACAGCAGAGGTGCCTTCTCTTCTCTTTTAGCCTTTCAAATTCCTTGGCCACTATTCAAAGGGCTTAATGGTCAAGCGCTTCTGCAATAACGTCAGGCTGAATTCACATGTTACTTCTGCCACTTGGGAGATACGTAACCTAAAAAAAATACCCAACATTTCTGGGTTAGTTTCTGTTCTTCTGTTCACTGAGAGGGTGGAACTATATGGCTCTCAAGCCAGGTTTCCACGTAGCTGGCTTTGATTCCAACTAAACCTCCAGCTCCTGCATCTCCAGCTCCAGAGCCCATGTGCTGTGTTGCTGTGTTTGAGAATCCTAAGGCTAGTCGTTCTGACAAAGAGCTTAGAGACTTCCAGAACAAGCTTGAGAATATTCCATAGGGTTAATTGATATGGAGTGAGGATATTGCCATCCTAAGGTCATTCTGACTTTCTCAGATACCTAGAGTTTACACGTTGCCTATTAATGTTCTTGGCTTAAAGTTAGAAGTAAATGCAAACGGTTGCTCCTTGTTTAATAATGAATATTTGAATTGGTAAATATTCAGCACTAATGTCTGAAATTCTGCGTGGTAATATTTGCTATTGACTCAAAACTGGGGGAAGAATTATATCTTGATTATTCTTGCCATAAAAATTGACAGAATTTTACTTAGAAAATTGGATATAATTGAAATAATGGAATGAAAGGATAAAAGCAGAATATTTGGATGCCAAACTACTTGATAAAACAAGTCTGTTAAAATAGTTACATAAAAGTAATGTAAATCAAAATAATTTAGGTAAAAATTAACATAAAAATGGAATTGCATTAATTCTGCTATGTAGAAAATAAATCAAGGCATTATATTGATTTAATTTTGTTTTTACAAGAAAATAACTTTTTTAGTTGAAAATTCAGTAATGATAACATACTTTTGATTTAATAGTTTGTGTTCAAGCAACATAGTCTCAGGGTGAAAGTCATGTCAAAATGTTAAAATAAACTTCATTCCATAATTTCTAGACAGAAGAGAAATTTGTTGTTATATAGGTAATTACAGTGAAGGTGGTATAGAATACCCTGTAAAGGACAATCCTGTGATACTAGGTATTTTGATGATAATAACTTATGAGTTTGTTACTAAATGCTTTTCATTAATAGATGATTTATTATATATCAATATTATAAAGAATGGCAGAATTCCTACCTTGAACTACAGTTGCTCTTAACAATGACCTAATATATAACACCTGTACTGAGAAATGTGTAAACTAATAAATAAGTTAAAAAATGTGCGCGTATTTTGTTGAAATGATTATTTGGGAGCCCCAGCAAAGGAACACAGGAGCGTGTTCCACAGTGTAAACAATGAGCAAAGTGGCCATTCTTCCTTCCAGTCTTGGCCCGCGTGCTGGTTAGGCATGGGTTGATTAAAGGGGATTAACTCCCCGCTGTCTCGAGTTTGTTCGAATGCACTGAGACTGCCTGCAAACCTGGCTGGAAACACACTGTTCTTGAACTCTTGCTGCTTTCTCCTTCCATCAAGCCTGCCTGGTTGGAGCACACCGTTTCCCTTACTCATACTTCACTAGGGTTTCCATAGTTGCTGAACTGAAGTCTGTAATATTCAGCGCTGGCAGGGACTGGACTCTTTCTGCAATCTACTTCAGCCACAAGGGCTCCCCCAATCTTTACTCCAGGCTAGGATGTTAAAAAACCTGCTATGATCATTCATGCTCGAGGAGGTTCACATGAAACAAATGTTGGACATGAACTTAGGAATAGGCTGATTGCTAACATGCTTTAGAAGCTTTCTCTTGGTGTTTCAGTTCCCGGTGTCTGTCTCAGGCAACCTGACTTCTGAGTCTTGCATTCTCATTGATAGCGGTCTACACTTTCTTACCCTCCATTTCCAGACCTAACACTGCCTTGTTGGATCCAAGCTCCCCTGAATTCTCCGCTGTGGTATCAGTGGGCGATTGGCTCCAGGCCATTAAAATGGACCGGTATAAGGATAATTTCACGGCTGCTGGTTATACCACACTAGAGGCTGTAGTGCACATGAACCAGGAGTAAGTACTCAGCGATGTAACACAAAAGGGTAAATCTAGATTTAATAGTATTTTCCCTTTTTTTTTTTTTTTTTTTTTGCTTTGAGCTGCATAATCATCCTACCCATTATAAAAACAAAAACCAAAACTGGAATGCCTTTCATTTTGATTGAGTGTAATTGTACACAGCCTTTATAAAGCACCTACATTGTTGCCTTAAATTGCTTAATTAAACATGTTAATAAACCTGCCGTGTTGTGCTGTACGAATTGTGGCTGATTCAAATGTGTGTCTGCATGAAACCCAGAGAAGAGACTCTCAGCGCTCCTAACATGACTCTCCCTCCTGTCTCTCCCCTTCTGCACAGTGACCTGGCACGGATCGGGATCACAGCTGTCACACACCAGAATAAGATTTTGAGCAGTGTCCAGGCGATGAGAACCCAAATGCAGCAGATACACGGCAGAATGGTTCCCGTCTGAGCCAGTACTGACTAAACTCAAAACTCTTGAAATTAGTTTACCTCATCCATGCACTTTAATTGAAGAACTGCACTTTTTTTACTTCGTCTTCGCCCTCTGAAATTTAAAAAAAAAAAAAAAATCTATCTGCAGTGTTGCTTGGTGTACAGACTGCTGGAAACTGGGGCTTACAGGAATGATCACCGTCGTCTGAACTCGACCTGGAACGAATTGTTTCTCGGAAGTACTTCGTCCATCACCAGTTTGTAAAATACATGTACCTGTACAAATAGGACACCACCTCTGAGTTTTGATGCTGCGTTGCTGCCAGACACTGAGCTTCTCTGAGACATCTGGTCCTTCCTCCATTGGGAATTACAGCCGTGGTATTTTGTTTGTGGCATAAATTACAGTCCTCCTTCTTTCACTGGAATGAACACTACGCCCAGGCACATTTTTGAAGGACTCACTTGTAGCTTTTCAGGCTTGGTTCACAGTAGGGGGAGAAACCTAGGTAACAGCCACGTGGCTCATCTGTGTTGCTCCTTTGATGCTTAGGCCACCGGGTGGCTTGTGATGACATGAGGGGGTGAAAAGTAAAGGAAAGTGGATTTAAAAATAATAATAATAAATCCCGAGCGCCATACATACCCCCTAACTGGACAAACACGTTCTGTTTCTTTGGGCCCAAGGCTGTGCCATAGAAAATCTTATTTTGGGGACTCTACAAACTTACCGTAACTACCTTAAGGATAGCGGACTGGGACAATCTTGAATAGGGAACTTCACACTTCCATTCTTTAAAGAAGCAAACCCAAATCTCCAAGGTAAGGCCAAAAGAACCAGCAATGGTTCTTTCTCCAATGAAAACATTGTTTTTTGAAAGTTGATCTTATTTGAGACTCTGAGCAATATTTTTTTTTTTGACATCTATCAGGGAGTTTGGGATTCTTTCAATATTTCAATTCTCTCAACAAAGGGAGAGGAGACCAAAACTAATATGGGTTCCTTACTATTCTTCAGGAAGAAGGAAAATAAGAGCCATATTCAATCCGATTCAAGAGGATGGACCCTACTGGCTGTGCTTTCTCTTCTACAGGGTTCTTCTGGCCCTTTGGTGCCCTTCATGATACAAATATTTATTGGGCATCTTCTGGGTACCAGCTAGTAACCCTGAACCTTGTTGGGTCATGCACATGGCCCATTCTTCAGGGAGTTTGCTTCAGTTGAGAATCCTCTAGATTAGTCTCGATCTAATGTTACGTCCTGCCCTAGTAGCCCTTGTACCAAATGGGGTGAGCCAGGGAGGATTTACCTAAATGTCAGTGGTGAGACCTGGAACTCACCTGAATTTCCTCATTATCAGAAAGTTACCTGCTAAAAAATATGTGTTTCATCCAGAAAGCCCTTTAACCATAAGGTGCTTCTTTTTTAATCATGGAATCTTCTTCTTGAAACTTGTAAATGGCTTTGTTCATGCCTAACTTTTTTTAACTAGACCAATTTTAACTTTTTTTTAACTTCCATCTTTATCACTTTTAAACAACAACTTGGCTGATTTTAATGATAAACAACAACTTGGCTGATTTTAATGACCTTCCCCCCCTTGTTTTATCCTGAAAGCTGTTGCAGTAAAGAATATTGAATTTGATGTTCTCAAATCATGACAGTTTAGGAAAAACCTTTTGCAACATTAGTTATAAAAGCTTTTCTGTTTAGAAGGAATGCAAAATGTGTTTTTTAAATTGCCTCAACAACTCTTCACTCATCACCACTTTTGCTAAAGTCTGGGAGTTCTGGATACTCATGATAAAAGTTGGCAAATGTAGATTGGATTTTTTTTTTGCTTGCTTTTTGAAAAAATGTAAAAATTTTTTCTCTCAGAAATGCTGTGGATTATTTTATATTCAACCTTCACAGACTAATTCAAATAAGATAACAGTATGGCATTATTTTATAAGTAGAAAGAGAATGTTACCTTGCATATATCGAATAATTAAAAGTTTTGCTTTCTTAAATTCAACAACTTAAGACTTGAAGTATTTTTCTAAACAGTGAACATAGTCAAAACAGAACATTTTAAATCAGGGAGGGTTGATTCTTAATTATTCTATGTTGTTCTCATTTTGCTACTTCTCAGTGGGTATCTCTTTAAATGAAATAATCAGGTGGGATTGAAAGAAAGGTGGAATATGAAACTTCCATTCAGAGGTTGCCTTCTGGATCTTAAATTTAACACATGCAGAAGTTACAATGCACGCAAATGGAAAAGCCAGTGAAGGCCTTTCCAAGTGTCTAAAATAAAATTGAGTAGCAGTAAGAGTGGTAACGTCACGGCTTCCGCAAACTAACATATTTCAGAAGAGCAATGTGAAGACAATAGAAATGTTGCATTATTTCCCAGGGCGTGGAGCCAGACTCTGGCATCTAGACAGCTATGGATTCTAAAGCCAAGCGAGATGTTGACACCGGGAAATTCACCCCATGTTTCTTTGCAACTCAGTTTCTCCACCGGGAAATTAGAGATAATGATACTTTAATAATAGCCCCTTTCCTCACACATGGTATTGTAAGTGCATATGAAATAGTCTCATGCAGGACATACTGATTCTTACATAAGAGAGGTGTACTCTTCCTCCATGGTTTCCCAAGTGTTAGTCATCCTTCTTTCACTTGTGAATCCAAATGTTTTATTGCAACATGCCAGAGTGAGGTGAAATGAAGTTCACTGGTAGGGAGCCATACAGACGAAGCTCTTCACTTTATATGGATTTATGAGTGTTTGGGGGTAAATGTGCATCTGTACAAAAAGTGGTAAACCTATCAAGTTACGCCTGTATTATTTAGCCTTGAAATTCATGAAATTTGTTATTTTATGATGGAAAGAGGGGAGTGCACAAGGAAGACTCTTTGCCATGAGAGGAACTGGATACTAAGGACACTTTGATGTCTTCATGGCTGACTCAAAGGAACAGTGCTTTGTTTATTTAGTCACAGTGAAAGTCACATTTTTTACCGATGGTCCCACGTAGACCACATGCTTTGTCTGGTCTCCGTTCCAGCAATTCCCCATGATAAAGGAGTTGCCTGCATTCAAAGGAGAAAAGAAGGTTTATTTTTCTCCACTCTGGTTCTGGCATTAAGTAGATAGAAGCCTTTGTGTTCCCACACTTCTCACTTCAAACATCCAATTCTATGCACATATGCATGGTCCCCAAATATTACAAATATATTTATATAATGTATATTTGCATCTAGGTGTTGGGAAAAAGGGATTAGAAAACTGAAAGGAGACAATTGTTTTTGATTTTTTAAGAAAATTAGTATTTCTATTTTTTTACCTTTTGTTTCTCTTTTAAGTATTTTTTATTGTTTATTCTATTACAGTTGTCCCATCTTTTTCCCCTTTTGCCCTTCTCCACCCAGCCCACCCCTCTAGACCACAGTTCAATCCCTTCTTTGTTATCCATACCCATGCATCATTCATACCTGCTCTGGGACTAGTCCCTTCCCCTTCCTTCCACCATCCACCCCCCACCCCACATGCCCTCCTACAGCTATCAGTCTGGTCCATGTCTCCCTGTCTCTGGTTCTACTTTTCTTGTCAGCCCATTTGGTTTTGAAACTACTCTTTGTCTTCTAAGAATGGTATTTCTAGTAGCAAAAGCTCACTACCTTCAAATGCTTGCATATCCACATGGTATTGCTGTACTGTATTAGCGTCTTAAGGTCATATTCATGTTCTACTTTTATTTTATATAAATACCTGCCTGCCTGATGAAATCTTTGCACATTCAGATTTCAAAACTCCATTTGATAGACTTAGCAATTTCCAGCTAAGAAACACTGGGAAGGATAGATCTGATCCCCCTTTCTTTCATTTTTTCATAATGGACAAAAGGATGATGCTCACAAGGGGCTTCTTAAAGACCTTGCTAGTTACACCCTTACCCCATCTATAATTTTTAATTGCTTGAAAGTTTCTACCTGATTTCTATAATTACCACACTATTTTATAAGAAAACTTTATTTCTCTCTTTCCAAATAAAGTATTTTCTAGAAGTTTAAAATGTTCATCTCCCTCAAAGAAAGTAAATTTTATTTATCTCTCTCACACAATAAATATATATATACAAGCAAATGAATAGATTGTCCAATAAAATAAACAAAATTGTCTGTGAAGATACATTTTGGTCTCGGTCCTTGCTCCATACTTGAGGCCACCAACCACCAAGCATGGTCACTGGGGTGAGAAATAGAGTCCAATAAGCAATCTCAATAGTCAGTTGTCACAAAGGGAAGAAGAGAGAGAGCTTCTTTTGTCTTGAGTTGATTGTTTGGTGAATGAGGAGCCCCAGCGTGTTCACTGCGTTGTGCCAGCCTTGTTCAATTCTAGACTGATGGGCACCTGCGGCAGATTCATTCTTGGTGGGCTTCAGCCCCTAAGACCACTCTCCCCGTGGCACCAAAACTCTCATTGTGCCCACGGCCCCAGGTCCCCTCTCTCTCTGCTTGTCCCAAGCAGATCCTATGGATCTTTGATTAATTACATAATCTCACTCATTAGAAGTACCCTTCTTTTTAAGAGAAACACCCAATACTTAATTTTCTTAGTTTGTATTTTGTCAGTTGTATTGTTGACTATTGGTGGATTGGGATGTTTCCAAATATAGGGTGGGGCAAAAGCAAGTTTATAGTTCATGTAGACAATAATACAATAATAATAAATAGTATGAGAATAAATTCTGTGTTTCACGTACCCACATATGTAAACTGATGTTTGGCCCACACTGTATGTCCCCAAGATATACAGTTTCCTGCTTTGGAACGACTGGATGCCAGTGCCCAGGCTTTTACAGCCAGACGGTTTGCCTTTCGCCTACTCTAAGTCCTTCTCAGCTTACGCAGCTGGATCATAACCAGTCAGAATTTTCATTTCAAAGAGAGGCTGTTCACACAGAGCTACAGACTCAGACTGTGTGGGGTTCTTGTCCCACTTTTGCCACTGGAGCGCTTATGACCACGAGCAGGTCGCATAGCCTGTCTGTGCTTCTATGTCCTCCTCCGTGTCATAGGAATAACAATAATACCTTCCTCAGAGTGGTGATAGTTAAGCTGTGAATACACAGAATTTTTTGGTTGTTGTCATTTTTCAGAGGAGGAAATAAGAACTCACGATCTCCCTCCCGGACTACTACTTACTGAGCCATACCATCTCCTGTGTACCTATATACTTTCTTGCAGCATTGGTTGACCACTGACTGGCAATGTCAGCTGATGTTTTGTCTAAAGCCTTGTTTTTTTCTCTCCAGGGAGTAGATTCTGCTATCTTGGCCTCACAGCCCTTCCTGTTGATTACAAAGCCCACAGAAGAAAACAGAACACACCCTCCTCGTTCCTTCTACACGTGTTTCTTCTGCGTCTGCTGTGCCAGTTCTGGAGCAAAGACACAGATGAAACAGACCCAACACCTACAACGAATAAGCGCATGACTTTCAAATCTCCTTTCCAGTGAAAGCAACGGCAAGCATTCAAGGTTCGGCGTCTGTTCTCCGGTTGCACTGAGGAACATACTGTCTCATAGCACCAGCTCTGCAGAACCCCTGTTCCCAGACTCCTTGTGGTTTTATTTATATGTATTTCCATATCATTGCTGTACGTCACTGCTGCATTGGTGTGGCAGCAAGTGACCAAAGGCTACAGGTTTTACTATGGACACCAGGTCAGGTGCCACCATGCAAAACAGAGCCAGTTCCTAGGAGCTGCCTACGATATGCATTGCTGAAGTAACATTTTACCCAGGGTGTGCCATTGCAGTCATATAAATATATTTTTTCCTAGACTAAATACGAGCTGACTATCTGTTTTGACGTGTGTACATAGGTGTGAGTGAGTGTGTGTGCGTGTGTGTGCACGTGTGTAACCTCATGCTTAGAACTGCCTGTGAATGTTGTGGAATGCTACACCTGGCGAGTTCTGGTTTTCCACGAGTTCTGAGATGAAGAGTCACACGAGATAGCGGGCCTGGAGACCATGCCCATCCCCTTAGACAGACAACCCGGAAATGTTGAATGTCCTGTATTTATATTGTATTTTGTAGCTGCCACACTAACCTTAATAGGTAATAATACAGCTTTGGGCAGAAGCATTTTCACCTTAGTGGTGGAGTAATATAAGAATAGAAACCCATGTCAGTGACAATCCATCATCAAAGTCACGAATTCTGACTGAACGCCTCATCTGAATCACCAGTTCCTTGACGAGAGAGAAAGAGAGAGAGAAGGGGATGGCATTTGTCTAGTAACCCCAAATGGAGTACAAGTAGCCTTCGTTTTCCTGCATAAATGGACTTGATGAATGCGAACAAATATATGCAACTCATATGCTTTCGGAGATGAACGTAGACATGTGCGTCAGCTTTGAGATGATGTGTCCTGGATTAATACTTTGTCTCCCACCATCACAGAACGATACATGCCGGGTTAGCCTAGTTGGGACTAAATGGCCGCGAGGAATTTCAGGTTCCCAGTTACACGGAAAGTTCTACAGTTATCGATGTAAAGCTAACTGCGATGGCCCACAAAAGTACATCAGCCTTCTAGAATCTGAGGTCCACTGTGTGAAGATTCTGTTTTGATATGATATGTATACCAAACTCCAGCCAACATACTGCCATGTTTCATAATCTGAGTGGCTGCCTTGCTTATTCTAAGCTATGGTTGCAGAAACTGTGGCCATTTATATAAGCTATAACATCAAATCAGGGAAATATGGGAAACAAAAGATTCTGAACCCTATGTTGTGGAATCAGTAAAGAAAATCATCAGTAAATATTTATTGCATTCTGTCAGGGTGTATGGCATTGTATTCTTATAACTATGCCAGAGTGACAAAGTTAATTCACCCCTCTGGGGGGACTTTAATATATTTTTAAAGGGATGTGCCTATGCATTGATGCCTGAAAAATATGTATAAAGAGATGAGGTTGAATCTCTGAGCAGGCCACCTTTCCTCTAGAGGTAAGGGCAGGAGGCCAGCTTTAGGGGCTGGGTCTAGCCCCATGAGTGAGTGCTGGCCTAGTGAGCTCAGATCTACCGTTAGGAAGCGTTAAGCTGACCCCCTGCACCAAATCAAGTAGCTTCACCATGTGTCCACTGGCCCCAGATTATTTTTAACAATATTATGAATAAAATGGTCTGGCGTGTTTTAAAAAGTTACTTTAAAGAAAGGCTGTGCTCACTACATGGCTGGTGTGTGTGTGTTTTGAGACCTCTTGTATTCAATCTGTGAAGGATATGTGTATTAATCCATACAAGCTTATAGCCTCAATATTTGTCCGAAGACACTTAAATTCTGACCAGTAAAGGAAAGTTCTAGAAGCAATATTTTCACTTATTTAACATTCTCCAAACAACATCAAGCATTGATATACACTGAAGAGTGTATTTTTTTTTATCACTCCAAGTATGTTGGAATATGCAAGGACTGTGGTTAAAGTTAGAATGTATAAGGCATATTATAATTTAGTTCATACTGAAAAAGAAATTAACTGAACATAGAGTCATTCACACATGTTCCAAAATTTGAGCAATCTCTTGAGTTAGACATAGATTTTCTATTTTGTTTTAATTTGTCAAGGTATTTTTCTTCCCTTCATAAAACTTAGGTACACATAACTTATGTCATTTATTTATGGTCTTTTATACCTAGTTTGTAAAATTGTAAAATAGCAAACTAAATGCAAAGGGTTTGCATTTGAAAACAATAAAGTAGTTGCCATATTCAAACCTGGAATCTAGTTGTCTGTTCAATAATTTCTGCCGTGGATATGGTGGCTCCAGATGTAGTTGTTGGTTGTCATTCGGTGAAAACACAAGATCTTAATTGCATTAAACATACTCATTTAGAGGATGAACAGCATTGACTTTGAAATGGTCCTCACCCTTGAGAACAACACATTGGCAAATCTGACTTAGATTCTATGAGATCTCATGTCCCCTTATTTAATGAGAATGAACTTTGGCTGGAATTCAGGCCCCACTTCTTACTGATCATTCAGTCTGGGGCAAGTTCCTTAACTTCCCTGTGCCCTTTTCCTTGTTTGTGGGCTGGCAATTACAATGCCAAGAGCTTTTATGAAGACAAATACCATATAATCTCACTTGTAACTGGATCTAATGAACAAAATTGACTAATGAACAAAATGGAATCAGAGCCACAGAAACATGGAACAGACTGACAGCTGGGAGAGGGGAGGGGAGGTGGGAGCTGGTTGAAAGAAGGTGAAGGTGTTAGATAAAGAACATATATGAGTGACCGTGGACATGAACAACCGTGTGGGGATTGACTGGGAGTGGGGGGCAGGCTGGGGAGAAGAGGCAAAGGGGGAAAAATTGGGGCAACTGTAATAGCATAAAACAACAACAAAAAAGACTTACAATATCAGCATAGTGTCTAACCAACAACCAATGAATGGTAGCTATTCTCAAGAGCCTTTTTGATGATATAAGCTGCCTTCTCTAATATTCCAAGTTCTATATCTTTTCAAACATCTTTGCTATTGATCCAAGTGGCCAACTACCCCTTTTACCATGGGCTTTTACTCTGGCTCCTCAGATCCTTGGCTTCTTGAGGGTACATTGGAACTCCAAGGGATCCAAGAGAGTCCCTAAAATATGGTACAAATGCTAATGATTATATGTGTGTGTTTTGATGAGTGGAAAGACCAGATCAGAAATGTCATTAAGCTCCAAATTAGTCTGTGATACAAAAATATTAAGTATGCATATTCTCATCATGAATGCTTTCCTCATTAAATAAACTATCAATTGAATATACCCCTGTTAATTGAAAATGAGGCTCCAGACTTATAATAATGTATTAACTGAAGCCCTTAACAGCAGCTAGCTTTAAATGGTGTGGTCGTGCTCTTCAGCATTACCAACGGGGCCTTGAAAGGAAAAGAATCTGGATATGTCTGGTTATTTCTTCAACATTTCTCTAAAATCAACTATTTTAATATATAGGGTAGTTGACAACATATTTGTGATTCAAAAAGACCAGGCTTGGCATGTTTTCCCTCACTTGTTTAGCAAGGATAGAAAGTCAACTGTATTTAGGATTCTACAGAGAAATAAAACCAGTAGGAAATGTATCTATACCTCTCTGTATGTATATATACATATATATCAAGAGAGAGACTTTTTATGAGGAGTTAATTGGCTTATGCAATTCTGTAGACTGCGAAGTACCACAATCTACAAGGTGGAGACTTAGGAAAGCCAATGGTGTAATTCAGTCCAAGTCCAAAGACCTGAGAACTAACTGAGCCAATGGCATAAGTTGCAATCCCAGTGCAGGAGAAGATGAGATGTCCCAGCTCAGCAGTAATGCAGGGAATAAGCCTGGGGATGCACTCTACTTCAAAAGAAAGCTTTCCCTGACCTCTTCTAGGTGCAGGGTTCTTGTATTTGTGGTAGTGACTGGCTAGCTGTTCAACAGCTTCTTCTTCCTGTGATACAAGACTACATTCCCCAGCCCCCAAACCTTTAGGATAGGCACATGTGATCAGGTTCTGGCCAATGAGATAAAGGAGGTAGGAATGCAAGCCCTTTCCAAGCCCAGCCATAAAGGCTTCTATGCAATCATCCACTTTCTCTTCCTCTTATGTGGTAGACTTAGAGGCCACATGCTCGGCGTGGAAGCCTCACAGGAGGGAAGGACCATGGATCCCGGAGTCACTGCTTGGAAAGATTCCAGAAGATACTCTGGACTTTTATCACACTGTGAGGTGAGCTAGAAATAAACCGTTATTATGTTAAAAACTAAGAATATGGAGTCATTCATTAGAGAAGCTAAAAATGAGGGAGTTCCTCCTTTTTGTCGTTATTGCTCTATTCAGGCCCTGGATGTACAGGATGATGCCCACCGCAGGGGGGAGGGCCATCCAATCTACTGAGTCCACTGTTCCAGTTTGATGGCGGATGGTACATGCCGTGGTTGGCAGATATATGTGCCAGTGCAGTCTTCCCAAATTCCACCTGCATTTTTGTTGCCAGGTGGCTTACTTGACCACTTTGTCTGGTTGATTATTTATGTTAAGCCCTAGTGATACAAAGTATAACTTAAGTACAGTATTCATCTTACTGTGTTTTGTGAGAATTAATTTCCAAAATCGACTTTTCCCTAAGAGCAGAGTGTAATCCATTATTTCTAAGATATCACCATGTGATATACAGTGAGTGAAGAAGAAGTAATTTTCTTTAATTATCATTTTTGTGTTCTAAGCATAAAAGCCATGGAGAGCACTTCTCAAATGCCATTCCTCATTTTGAAGACAGCCTGTGACAAAGAGAGTCTAGTCATTAACTAAATAGAAACAAAAGTTGGGCCCAAAGGCAAGAGGAAAATGAACTGAAGTAGGGGTTGAACATGACACGAACCCTTCGTGTGAACCCTGCCTCAGAGACTCACTAGCTGTGGACGCCTCTGAAACTCAGTTTACTCACCTTTAAAATGAGAGTAGGGACTCCCTACTTTGTCGGGGTCTTCTGCGAATCCAATGAAATCAAGTTTATGGAAAGCACGTAAACATGTTTACATGGGCCAGTTAGGCTCATGAGGGACATGAGGGACACGAGGGAATGAGGGAATGAGGGACAGGGTCAAATGCAGCAGAAGAGAGTGGGTATTTAGATACAACTTTAGGTTGACAAGATGTTAATGAGTGTCAGTCAGTGGGTGGTAGGTTGTGGCCCGGAGGGTTATAGGGCCACGTGAGATTGGAAAACAGCGATGCATTCCACTACACACTTGTGGAGATTCACACATCACATTGGTACCGTAAAGTCTCTGAGAAGGCCTGTGGTAGAGACACCAATTTCACCAGTTCAACCTAGAGCTTTCCGAATATATTAGAAGATAGAATCCTTTTAACGTGTCCACGGAATGAAAGCTCTCTGAAACACGTTGGACATCTGTCTAATCTGGGGGTTTCAAATGAGAAAAGCGAAGGAGACAGAGGCAAAGAGACGCATCCTGTGTTGCACAACTTTCAGCTCAAGTTCCTGACTCCCAGCCACAAAGCACCTACCCCAACACCCCAAAGCACATTCCAAGTCCAGCAGGTCCTTGTCCGGTGTGTTTTGTCACAATGTTGATGAGAAAAAAGTTTGATTCTGGGCTGTGTGGCGTTTGTACAATCTCGCCAGGTCTCGTCTGAGGACTCCGGTTTCCTCCTGCATCCCAAAGGTGTTCACTTGAGATACATTTTGTGTCTCAATTGTCCCCGTGTCAGTGACAGTGAGTGTGTCTGTGAGAGAGTAGCCCCAAGATGGAAGGGTGTCCCATCCAGGGTGGGGTCCCATCTTGGGGCCTTAGCTGCCAGGACAAGCTCAGGCCACTCTAGATCCTGAACTGGAATAAGCAGGTCGGAAGTTCATTATTTCACTTGTTTTTACTCATCTTTCTTAAATGTATGTCTAATTCACATTTATTTTAATGTTTAACATTAGAAGTGTTTTGGGTCTTTATTCAGAAGTTTGGTGATGTTTTGTGACCAGAAATAGGCCTAAAGAACTTAGCTCTGGTGTGTGTCAATTAGCCTATGACAGCATTGGTTTTCTTATACATCACTTCACGCAAAGTCAGAGTTTCCAAGAACCTATTGAAGATGCTAAGTGAGGACTTACTGTGCTTTTCTAGGTTTGCAGCTGCTTGGAGATTTGCATTTTCTCCCTTGGCCTAGTGACTTTAGTACTGGTTTAGGATCCAGTGTGTGAGGTGGGGAGAGTGGGTTGGGGAGATTGTGCTACTACAGAGTATGAATATCAAGTCCTGATACCAGAGCCCTGACAGGAGGTTTAAGTCACGAACTGGACCGTGTGAGCCAAAGTCATGACCTGGTCTGAGATGTCTGAATTCTTCCACTCACAGTAAAGAGCCAAATGGATTTTGACAAGTCAAAAAAGGCACAGCCAAGTTCCATCAACAACCTAATTAAGACTTGTAGCGATATAGTGGGCTCTGGCCTCAGTTACTTTACCCTTTCCCTTTGGAGGAAGTGCCTTCAGCCATCGACTGCTTGCAGCCGAATGGGTAATAGACCCCTGACATATCTTGTTTCTGGCAATCTCCCTGGACATAATTCTTTGTTTACAACACCGCTGTAGAAAACCTGATGACTACTTAGGAGAAACCAGAATTAGGACCGAAGGACCTAGTTAAAATCAACTTAGGAGAACATAGACATGGCTCTGTGTAGAGCTGGGAAATGCAGCCACGAGAGAAAGTAGCTTTAACCTACAGCCAGAGAAACCATGTATTATACACATAGTATGTAAGAGGCGATTATGGCCTAGTAATCTGCAGTGTATCACTACCTAGCAATCAGATTGACGTATTCTAACGAGACCCATGTTGTTTGTAATCAGACTGGCATTGCTTATTCAGATCTCTATTCCATAAGATGCACTTTTAAATGGCTCAGATTGCACCAGATGCTATAAGAAATAGCATTCCATTTTATTCCATTACCAGCATTTTCCCTCTTCCAATTAGCATAATTTAAAATAAGCCAGAGGCAAATGTGAAGGGCTGAAAAGTTGCAAAAAGTTCAAGGAATACTTGATGGAAAAAGGCAAGAAGACACACATGCACAACAATTTTTTATGTAGGCAAGAGAAAATTACAATTAATAGAGTTTTATTCTGTTAAATTGCTCAGAATTTATTTCTGTGACTTACTGAAATATTAGAATCTCTCAGGGGGGCTAATTGCCCTGTAGTTTCTTCTCGCTTATGCTTTATCTAGTGAGTGGCATAATAGAATCATCACCCCATTTACCATTCAGTTAAGGTTTAATTGAGTTCATCTATTTCCCTGCACCTCCCTCAAAATGACCAGGGACTTAAGAAACAAAATAAATGATCATTTGTAAAAGGAGAAAATGCTCATAAATTGCCTCTTTATAACTTAGGTCCTGGCTGTTTATAAAATATCTGAAGTTAAAACTTGAGCTAACATAATACATACTTTTCCCTGATGTAATCTCCCATGATGTTAGCAACAGTGCTTGCTTTTAAAATAAGGAGTGGCATTTGATATTGGGAAACTAATTTTACAATGACTTGCCTCCCCAATATCTTTGCATCATCCTCCCGATAAGTTATAAACTCTGCAGGCTGTGTCTTGAGTTTTTGCTGGTAGCTCACCCAGCATTCACTCCCCCTTGGTTCACTTGGTTCAATAACGGATTTTAATAGAGGACTCAGTTTCTCTCTTTATGCCATTTGAGTGGGACTGACCCAGGCCCAGCTACAGTTACTCTAATGGGTCTGAATGAGAGTAAACACTTGACACATAATGACTGGTTTCCCAGGAGGTCCAATCAGAAACTTGGGACATCTCTTCCGCAGTATAGGAACCCTTCTGCACCCCTACCTTGCCCCCACGTGAACAAACTGCATCATTTCCTCTAGTAGCCATTCTGGGATCACGAGGAAAGTCATCTCTAAGGTGAAAGTGACACATAGGTGAAGAGAATCTCAGAGAAAGAGTGCAGGACCCAGTGGTGTACTGGAGGCAGCTTGCACCAGCCAGCTCATGAGAGCAGGCCGGCACGTGTTCAGGAACCTTGTGAGCTGAGGAACATCACATTGTAGCGAGAACTTGGCCACGGTGGTAGTATCTATAACCACAGAAGTCTGCAGACACTTGTTTCTTCTTCTTTTTCTCCTCTTTCTTCTCTATTCTCCTCTTTCCTGTATTTTAATAACCACTTTTAATAAGTTGGTTATCAAAAACTTACTTGTTTTCTGCTGACTGTACCTCCCGTTGACCTGTGCCTGAAGCCCATCTAATGCTTGACCTTGCGTATCAGAGGTCCCAGAGTCTCCTTTATTGTTAAGCCAGTCTGCCCCAGATGACGTCCTGTTACCAGCAACCAAAAGCATATTTAACATGGCCTGCAACGTTGTCCATGATAACAAGAGCTGACTCTTACTGAGCCTTTACCGATGTCCAAGAACCATGCTAAGGATAAATACACTCCTCTCAAACCATTCACCTCTACAAAAAAAGTATGTTTATTATTTCTCATTCACACATGAAGAAACTAAACCATAGGGTACAAAGTTCTCTTGTCCAAGTTTCAGAGAGACCTACTTCCAGTTTTCCAAATGTACCAGCCTTTTCATGCCTCAGTGCTTTCCCTGTACCGTTTCTTCTTTCTATAGACTGTGTCCACCTAGTTAAGGATTCCAGATCCTGAATCGGTGACTCATGGAGATCTCCTTCATCTTCTTAGTCTGTGCCAGCGACTCCTCACATCACCCTCTGCCTGCCTTGCTTCGAGTGCTTTTAGTGGTACAGAGTGCTTACTGATTTTCTTGTTGGTTCCCCCACAGTAGATTCTCAGATCAATAGAATCTTAGAGATGTTAGACTTTTAAAAAAATTTTTCTTGACTATAACTTTATGTCTCTTACCATGTCTGCCGCATGGTAGTTGCCCAAGTAATACTGGCTAAATTACTTGAATGAGTGAATGAATGAATGAATGAATGTGATTTATTCTCACTGCATTGAAATTCAAAGGAAGAATGAATACTCTGGCATTACCCTTAGCGCATATTCTTACTCTAAATACATGAATTATTATAAAACTATAGAAGTCCTTGTCTTATATATTTTTTCATTTTTCTCATTTTCAGTATCACCATCTTCATAACCAGGTAGTAGACAAAAGAATATGCTTAAGGATATAGGAATGATCATTGGTTTGGGTGTCAAATAGACTGGACATGAATTCTAGTTTCATGCTCTGTTGCCTGGGTCATCTTAAGCAAATTGCATGCTCTCCTCATATGTAAAATGAGAATGATGTTTAACACTTAAAGTTGTTGTGTGAAAGTAAATAGTTGGTATACATGGCCAAGTGTATGGGAATAGACACTTAAGAAATGGTAATCATCTTTATCTTCATGTCCTACAGCCTTAGCTCTAGTTTGCTTTTCCTTTTCCGGAGAATCACCTAAGATTTAGTATCTGATCTCCATTTACTTTGTTTGGATATTACAAATTAGTATTGTATCTTACTAATCCTAATCACAAGTAACAACAGTCACAAGCATTACTTTGTATTGTGGTACATTGGAGGCTACATTTATTTTTTTAAGCTGAAACCCTATCACTTATGGGTTTCTAAAACATTTCTTCTTTTTAAGGTCAGGCTATTATTTGTCTTTGGATCCCTCCCATTTTTTAAATTATTAGATCCTGTATGTGTGTGTTGAGGGGTGGGGATTGATCCTCGCTCACAGGAAATCAGAAGGTGAGAACAAACCATAACTGGAGTAATGCATACTTTCTCATGTTTTGTATTTCATTATGAAAGAGATACTTTGAAAATTATAAGAGGAAACTATGCCCATCTTAGCAACTTGAACTAAGTTACTCTCATGCTACATATGGTGTTAAGATTAACCATAACAGGCTTTAGGAAATATCCCAATGACTCTTGCCAATGTTATGTCAGAGCCATTGGGCCACCTTATTGGCAATAGGTGGCACTTTTGCCTTGGTTGAAAGGCTACTCCCTGTCAATCGTCCTGAAAGAGGGAAGTTCTCGGGCTGGACATGAGCTGACCCTAGGGTCGGTAGAGAGGACATTTTTATTCTATGGGATTCCAGGTAGGTAAGTGAAGGTGGTCCTGGACTCGAAGCATGGGAGAGTCTGTGTACTTCCAGCGGTGAAATACCTGCATAAGGAGGCGGGCAGGAAGATGGGGTGGGCATTGATATACCAAGGGATCCGAGGTAGAATCTGGGAATATGGGATGCCAGCAGTTGTGAGTTGTTACCTACAGCACTAAACTTCAGTTAAGCTGGGGTAAACCACAACTCCTTAATCCTTCCCCAGGTGTGGTGTGGGAAATGGGGTTGAGCAATAAGCTCATAATAAGACCAGGGAGGAGTCAGTGGGGCCCCATAGTAAAAAATAACTACCCAAAAGGAGAACGCTATCATGGAGCTTGTCAGCAGCATAGAAGATCCAAGGACTACATGGGAGGCAGGATGCTGGGAAATGCTCAGAAAATTTTGAGGAGACAATTTGCCAGGAGTTGGCTGGAAAGAATTCAGATCATAGTAGTCTAGACATGAAAAGAAAATGTAATATTAGGTTGTAGCCACAGGCAGGTGAAGTTGGTGACTTATCTTATTTAATTCCCACCACAACCAGGTTGCAAGTATTACTACTCCAATTTTACAGCTATAGCTATAAAACTGAGAATTAAATGGATTAAGCACTAGCTCAAGTTTTAACGGCTTGCAAAATGGCTGCGCTGAGATTTGCGCCACATCCGTCTGTCACCAAAGACGAGGTTCTTCCTATAATACCATCATGGCACCTGAAGGGGTGAAATACAACTGGAGAGGACTGTGTGTCTCCCTGGTTTATTTCCTGCACAACCCCCACAAAGCAGACCTGTGAGAGGATTGCTTTCTGTTTGTTTCAGCAGTTCTTTCTCTCTCTCTCTCTTTTTTTTTGGTATAAAAAAATCATTATTATTGTTATCTCTCCAAATGTCTTGATGGAGAAGTGGGATGTAAGGGAAATACGTGTCTTCATGAGAACCAGTAACATTTCACGTCTTAAGTAAGACTTTTAATTCTCTGGTCGATAGCCTGAAATTGATTTTCTCCTAGCTGTAGACCAATGTGATAGAGAATCTACTTAGTGTAATAGGCACTCTATCCTTGATGCTGTTGAAAAAGAATATTGTAGAGTTTAGAAGATGTTAGATCTGGCCTGAGCCGCCACGAAGAGCTCTGTGAGCACCAGGCTGTTGCTCGTGACTCCTCATTCTAAAACCAGGACTTGAGCTTCCTAATCTCTACTATCTTTCAGCTCAAAAATCCAATGCATGCTTTAAATTTCTTGGTCCCTAGGTATAAATTTCTGAGTGCAAGACTGTTTATACACAGATACAGAAAAGAAAGCTCTGATACTTAGCAGATATGCCCTGGCGTGGCAGTCACTATTGTTATACTATTGAAGCATTTCCTTGCTAGTGGGCACATGGCTTCTGCTCCAAAGCTCTTGGAATGGCTTCTATTGCCCAAGCTGTCCTGATTGCACCCCTATGCCACCCTGTAATCATGGAGTCAAGGCATTTTATGGAAGTTTATTATTATTTAAGGATTTAAACATATTTTCACATGTATAAAGCAACAATAATTCTGAATAAATGCTTGGGCCATAAAAAAGACACGGAGGATAGAAAAGGAGAGTTAGGAATAGAGATATTGGTAGGGAGGGATGGAGGGAGAGAGACAGGAATGGTGGCAATCGCTAAAGATCAATAGGTCGACCCGAAAACACCGTAGTAGGTGTGCATAGTCTCCTGTGTCATCTGTGTCTTTTCTTTCTTTTATTCCTCCTTCTTTTTACATTTTTTTTTTGTCCAAGAGTTAAAGGAAATAAAGTTCTATGTTCAGATTTGTCTTAAATCTTTTACTTAAGATTGTGAATAGAACAGAGCTTTGAATAGTTAAATATCTTTTCTTAAGAAATTAGATTTCCACTACTTTGAGAATGGAAACACATAGAAAGAAGAAAAACCCATCTTGTGTCATAAGTGCTTCTTTTATTCATTCTTCTATTCAAACATGAGGAAAATGTCTTGGATGGTAAAGAGAATGATGCGCTCACAATGCCAGGTCTTTTACTGATTCACAGCCAGCGCTCATGCAAACGGTAATCTAATAACCTTCTGTTCCGTCTAAGGACTGTAGGAACTTGTACATTTCTGGGCAGTTTAAATGATTTGCCCACTGACCCTTCGAGCCCTTCTGATCTAAGTGTTGCTATTACTCTTGCTTGATGGGAGTTTAGGTGGACTGAAGTTGAGTGAGAACTTGGATGCTTACACATAGCTTGCTGGTGTGTGGTTTTCTTTCTTATAAGTCAGCCACATTGTCCAACAATGCTCCCCCCCCAAAATCAAGCACATGACTCTGAATTTGTGTTCCCCTGATTGATACGAGTAACTTGCTATGAGGATCCATTGCTATTCTTGACAATTTTGTAGTTGATTGCTTTGAAGCTCACTTATCTTCCTGAGCTGATTGAAGATGTCGCTGATGTGCTTTTTTAATTAGTTTGTGAAGTGGGTGGAGTTGGAGCAAAGTCAATTTCATCCTGCTAAAATCCCATCAATGCTAGCTGACAGAATGGCTTCTGTTCATTCAGCTGATGGACCCTGGACTTCTTCAGAAGTTGTTTTCTCTTATTTTCAAGTTTGATGATTAAAAAATGATGTAATTACAGAAGTCTCTTTCATGTTGCTTAATATGTTGGCATGAAATTTCCTCCACGTTTCCACCTCATGTATAACTCATAAGGCACAATACAGGTCTGCTGAATTTAATGATAGTAACTGTTGCACATTGTAAATAAGACAAAACCCTTTTCTTTTTTGATTTTTCATTCGTTTACCACACAGACAAATATTTAAAGGAAGAAAAGATTGCTCAAACCTTTGCAAAAATATTTACAGTTTACTAACTCTCATTGCGGCTTCCTTTAAGGTTTTTATGATGCATGCTTTGCAAATCCTTTCACTGGTTAAACTTTTCTTATTGAAGTAATGACTAGAAAACCGGCAGTTCCCATTGATTTGGGGAATTATTGTGACTACTTGCTTGAACATCAAACTGAAATGCTTACAAAACCACTTCGCATCCCAAACAACAACCAACCAAATTTTGTTTCTGTCAAAATAATAGAAACAAATGGTTCCAAAGCAGAAATGCTGCTAGTAAACATATTCATCAGAATCAAGCACTGTGGCTATTAAAATTCATCCAAATTAAGTGTTTATTTTCGAAACAAATGCCTTCTTTGTAAAATGTTTGCCCACGAAGATAACACTAACCCTGTGCGGTAAGTTCCCTCGTGTGAAAGACCTATGATTCATGAGAGCTTAATTACGGGCAGAAAACTTTAGTAAACTTCTCTCTAAAAAGAACTGTTAAGGCTGCATTTTTAAAGTGGTAATGAAACTTGTTCTGAAGTTTTCTTTCCAAAGCCCATATTTTTCAAAGAAATTCTACAGGCTGACTCATGATAGGTCACTATTAGACGAGTGTGCCAGGATATCCAAGTTGAGTTCCCAAGCTCTATTCAGGTCCTTGCTTCATTTTGATTGGTTTAGTCTTGAAGTGTCAGAAGGGGACAGAGGTGGTGGATTAACATGAAAAAAGATGGATTGGTGTCTACCCCTGATGGATTAGCCTGAGGGACTGATTTTGAAACCAGAGAGGAGGGTGTAAATTGGCTATGGCCGCATAAAATTCGTAAACAAACCACCTTAAAATACTGTATACATTTCAGGTATCAGCATGGATCACGTACACTAATATCCTTTTGGCAAAAACAAGTTATGAGGTCAAGCTCCAGATGAAGGGTAGGGAAGTACATTCCACCAGCCGTGAGGTCAACGCAGGTCACATGGCGAAGACCAACATCAGTGGTTGCGGATATATTCTCCTGTCATGAGGGATGAGGGAGTGAGCAAATGCTTCCTGAACAGCATTACCAACTATCACAAGTGGTGAAGCCGGCAAGTAAGCATCTGTAGTTGTGAGATGGTCACGAGGCAGGGCCCAAACAGTGGTACAGACCAGTGATTTCCAACCCGTGCACCGCAAGACTCTGAAACATTAACACCTGAGCGTTTAGTCAGGGGCACCGGCCTCTTCTCCCTTAGATTGTCAAGTAAAAAAAAAGTGACAGCAGCCAACACTAGAGTCATCTGGTGGGAATGAATCATAATTATACCTATTCTTTTTATCAGATTGGCGAAAAAATACGTTTTTTTGGTGTGCCACAGGATTTTAGTCATTAGGTTACATGAGCCTTGAGATAAAAAAGGTAGGTTGAAAACAGCTGCTGTAGACCACAGCGCAGCTTTGGCATTCCTGGGGTTTAGCGTAGCCACCGGAGGAGAACGGATGAGCGGATGAAACTGCCGTTCTCCACAGGCCTCTTGCCAATAGTTCACGGCCGGGTACCTTGATAAGACGTCGGAACAGTGGTGCAGGGGAGCGCTGGGCACCCATCAGATTCCACGCCCCCCGGAGTATAAGAAATACCTGGGTGAGAACTTCAGGGTGCTCGCCTCGTGCGCATGCGGGAGAACTGGGGCAGATTGATTTGTTTTGTTGTCTTTGGACATCGTTGTGTCATCAGTGAAGGGGGAGATTGGATTCTTCTCTACATACTTCCCAAGGAAGTATGGGGAGTGGTACGTCCAGGTTGTAAAGAAGGAAAGAACGTATTTGGCCTGCCATTGCAAACTGCGTGTTTATGGACACAATGACCCACGAAACTTATTCTTAGACGTATAAGGGGATGGATATGTGTGCCCAGTGGTCATTTCAGTCAAAAAAAATTAAACAAACAAACAAAAGCAGGGAAGCTACTTGAAAGTATACAACATGGTTTTGCCATTTTATCTCGAAAAGCCACAAAACTATTTGTGGAAGCAACTCGTGATCCTGCCTGCTCCTCCATCTGCCACCCTTTCCCTACTAACACACACATAGGGACATTGTCACATTATAGTGGGTACCGGCACGAGCGTGGGATTGAGTGTGGCAGAGACTGCTAACTTCTTACCAAAACCATATCTTCTTCTTCCTGAATACACAGCTGGCCTACGTGTCGCAAGTTCCTCACAGGTTGCTGCGGCCCGGACCTTATGGAAGTGACTGAGGTAAGCAGATATTGTAAAACCTGATGGGATTTGCCATGGTGGCCTTTTAGATGAAGGAGAATAATCGCCCTGCTCTTAGCCTTTTCTTAGAATTGTTCTTGGTCCGTGGGTGGGGGTCAGGTGGGTGGGGCAGGGCAGTAGGAGAGGGGACCTTATCAGTTGCACTTGGAGCTTGTGGGTCTCCCTGAGTCCCCCCGAGGGTGCTGCGAGGGTGGCAGGAGACCCTCCAGAGGCAGTGGGTGGTGTCGCAGTCCTAACAAAGGCTGTTGGCAGTCCCCACAGAACTCTGGAAGCCGTACTCACATTCTTGTTTGCCGAGTGCTGTCTGCCCTGTTGCTAGATCCAAACATCCCCAGGGGTCAGGATAGTGGGGTCAATAAGGTCTTGCTTTACTCGTGGTCACCACTTGATCAGGAAGCGAAAACTGAGTCAAGACTGAACATTTTATACTTAGCTGCTTCTTTTTCCTTATCTTAAATTAGTCTCGAAAGGCTAAAATCCTTTTCCTGAAAGTCTTCAATTATGATTAAGCACAAGCGAGTGAATTCGGCTGTTGGAAGCCAGACAGTGCCTCTTCACCTCTAGCAGAAAAGGCTGAGGGAGGGCCGTGGGGACCGGAGGCAGGAGTGGAAACCACTGAGCCAGTCATCCATCCTCTCTCCCGCTGAAGTGCTCCGCAGACCCCGCAAGGCACTCAATCTTGCTCCACGTGTTTCCTAGTCTGCTGAATCTCTCCGGAGTGCCTTGTGGAATAAATAATTAATGGTTGCAAAGCATGAAACCCAAAGTGCTATGGAAACAGAAAAGCAACAATAAAAGGACTCTCCTTGGTGGTTGCTCAACTTCAGTACTTGGCAGAGCAGCTCTTGAAACACGACCCCACACAGGCGTCAGGCAGGTTAGGCTGAGAAGTGCACTAAACTGGGTGACAGGGACTAGCCCAGCCTTGTCCCTGCCGCTACCTCCCTGACACCCACCCATCCTCCCTTCCCTTTCCTGGTCCAGCAGGGAGGAAAATAGATCTGATTAAACATGCTCACATTGGTGCAGTTTAATTGCATGCATTTCACTCTTGCAAGTATCCGTTTAAAACCTGCATTGTCTCTCTGCTCTGTCTGGGCTCTGTACTTGACCTGGTTATGAAGGTGAAGGGTCCTAGCTTGAGCCTAAGCTGCGTGAACAGGTGAGTGGCGGTGTGCCCTCATGTCTGAGTGAGCGGGAGAACCCGTGGGGCAGGCTCCTCGGGAGTCAGCGCACCAGAACCTTTGAGAAACTTGGGAATGAAGGAGAGCGGGGAGCAGGACAAGCTTGATCTAAAACGAGGGCTTTGACCTCTGTCTCCAGCTTAGACTTTGTTGCCTCTGGTCTGGATTTTAGTAATACGTATATTCAGTGATGTGCATTTCTGTGCATACATTCTGTTAAAAGGATTTCTGGTTTTCAGTAATTTCTGAAAGACAGGCCATCGTAAGATGTCGTGGCCAGAGAGCACGACTTGGCATGGAATACCTCAAATATTGGACTCTTGCCACAGGTCACTTTTTAATACTCCTCAACTCAACCAAATTATTCTCAGTGACAATCATGTAATAATAATTATTATTATAGTTGTTATTGTCTTGATTCATTCTTTAATTAAAATACAGAAAACAATTTAGCATATGGACTAAAATTTGCACCTACCAAACAAAACTCACAGTTTGCACTCTATTTCATTGTTTTTAAATTTCTAACACAAACAAGTCCAAGCGACTGAATGGAACTCAGGTTCTGTCTTTTCACGTTCACAGTCCTGTGCTGTCATCACCAGACCTGCTATTCAAGGGCAGGAGTATGTAGTGTTCGGGGAACTGAAGAAAAACTGCACCCAAAATGAGTTTAGCTGATTCCGAGGAATTCCTTATTCTTCCAATGAGATCGTGTAGCCGAGTCCATGTGTTTGGAAACTGGCTGTACAACTGGGAGCTTTCTGAATGTACTTTCCTGTAGAATACTATGTTTATTAACACTCGTTAACGTGAAGCCTATGTTATTATTACTGATGTTGTTTTGCTCTTATTAGAACTCATTTGTCACTACCACTTTAGAATTTAGATCAACTAAAGATGACTTGCTGGGAGTACCATATTTTTTGGACCATAAGACGTACCTAGGTTTTAGAGGAGGAAAATAGGAAAAAAAAATTTAAGTAAAAAATGCGGTAAAATACTTAATAACATCCTTTAAAGCAGAAATCCTGTAGTGAGCCAGGTAAGCTACATTCGGATTATAAGACACCCCCCTTTTTCCTCCCAAATTTGGGGGAAAAGGTGCATCTTATAGTCTGAAAAATACGGTAGTTTATCATTGTTAGAATCGCCAGTGTGTGGTGATAGTAACAAGCAGGTCAATGCTTAGTTGGTACCATTATTTTAATCCTCCGCAGACAATGCACCTTGTATTACCTTCACCCAAGGTGGGCCCCTCCCACTTCCCATCATTCCTACCCTTCCACTACTTTGGGGAATCCCAGAACAAGTCAAAATGCAGACAGAAAGAGAAAGATTCTTTCCTGTGGGCTCACAAACCACTGTTCAATTTTGCTATTTAAGTGTTTCAACAGCAGCTGGCAGCTGATAATCACGGTGGACAGAGAAATTGATACCCAGAAGGAAGGGCAGACATGTCCGTAGAACTGAGCAGGGCCATGGTGCCTGCCAGATGGAGCGACAGTTTGGAAATTCCCAGAAATGCTTTCTAGGCACGGAGGTTGCTTTGCAGAGGCAGGAGCCTAGGCCAGCATGTCAGGGCAAGAGCCAGTGCTTCTAGGTGCACCCGCAGGTGGGTGAGACAGAAAGAAGACTGCCTTCAGAGAGCAGCCAGTCCACGTACAGCAGAAATCAAAGCAATACACATTGCTACATAGTATAATACAATTCACTTTAATATGGTGCATAATCTGATGAGCAGAAGCTAGGCAACTGTGTAGGAGATGTTTCGGAAAGTTTCCTGGAAAAAATGACAGCTGAACTGATTCTGAAAAGAAGAGAAGGAGACAACGATCTTTAAGACTCAATTTCTTAAGTTGTGGCTTCAGATGTGGCTCTTTTGTAGATAAGATACCTGGGCATAGAGGTGCTTCCAACGATCCCCTAAAACTAAACAAGAGTATAGTCCCAAAGGTATATTGACCATTCCCAAGGTGCCACATAGAGTGTGCAGTGGCTCATCTTTATCATCTAATAATCTCAGTGCAATCCTATGGCACAGGTGCTGTTACCATCCTCACTTATCAAGGAGGGGAAACTGAGGCTGTGACCAGCCAAGCAACTTGCCAAAGGTCAAACTGCCAAGTGACAGAGATAGGATGTGAATACAGATAGTCTGACTTCAGAGTCTAGGATGTAATCTTGCCATTGTCCCCAGAAAACAAACACAGGAAGACATTTCAATGATTGTTCCTTCGAAGCCTGCACCTCCCCCGCCCCCTAGGCTGCCGGGAAGACTGGCCTGGCTCTTCTGTGACAGCTCCTGCTGTCATAGTCCCCTGAGCTGTGGTTGACCAAGACCAGGGTCGTCACCAGCGGCCACCCTGATGGGTAAGGCTGTGTGTTCGAATTCCCTCTGCACTACTTCCCAGCATGATGACCTTGGGTAAGTCACCGATCCTTTCAGAGCTCAGTTTTCTCATCCATAACACAGGGCTACTGTGTGCTAGGTCTCAGAATTATCCTGAAGGTGAAATGTAGGGAAGTGAGACAGCTCCTGGCTCGTAGTAGGTGCTTCTCCACGTGCTTCCCTGACACAGCGTTAACTAAGCAGAGTATCACTACCTGTTTCCGAAGCAAATTTAGCCGGCATTCAATTTCCTTCTTCCACAGTGACATATTTTGAATCCTAAGTAAAAGACCCCAGGATTGCTATTTATTTTAAACAACAAACACCTGTCATTGCTCAAATTAGAAACACTTGCAGAACCACGCTCCAAAATATTTATAAATTCACAAATGTGTTTTAATTGCTGCTAAGTAAAAGGAAATCAGCTGTAGTTTTTCACTTTATAAAAAAGATGACTTCGTTTCTTTCTCCCTCTCCTAATTGTAACTGTTGAATATTGAATTTGCGCTGCCAATTTACAGTATTTGTGGAAAAGGGAAATTTGGGGGGTTGGAAGGAAAGAAGAGGAAGGTGCTGGAGAGACAGGGCATAATGTGAGTAAGATAGAATATTTCTATTTTGTCTCCTAGCTCCTACCCACAGTGGGAAGTTCATTACCTGATTGGTGAGCGGTGTTTTTATTATAATTAGTAATGCAAGTCTCAAGATATCCATGCATTTTCTTATTATTTTTGCTTCTTTCTAGAGTCTGGAGGAAAAATAATAATAGTTTTATCTAAAAGAATAATGCAGTCTACTTCCATTGGTTATGGCTTTTTAAAAATTGTGCTCCTGACCCAATGTCCTACTAGACGTTCAAACATCGAGGCCTTGAGTGCTACCTCTGTCTAACTTAACGTAAGTTCTTGGTGGGAGAATTATAAACTAAGAACCACTTAGGTCAAATTCCACCTACAAATATGTTTTATTTGATGTTTAAAAACTTTCAAGTAAATTTTTTTTTAAAAATTGGGTGATTTCACATAAAATCTGGACTTTCTTGCTTGCTCCCGACAAAAATGGAGCACAAGCTACTGCTCCCACTGTGTCCAATGGCAGAGGTCTCAAAGGGCAGTTACCGTAGGAGCAGCATCGCCCAGGATAGTGGTGGGAATGCACATTCATGGGCCCTCCCAGACCCGCTAGGTCAGAAACTAGGGTCCGGCTCAGCCACCTGGGTTCCCACCCGCTCCAGGTGATTCTGGTGCACACCGGGTGTGAGAACCTCTGCCCTTTGCAGCAATCTGCAGGGGCATCTCTGACGCGGGCATCTTCCCATGAGCTTTTGATGTTCCGGCTTGTCATGGACCCTGGTGTGGACATGAGTGTGTACACATACTCACTTGCTCCTGGTCTCCTAAGGAAGATTTCTTAAGCAGTCCCTGGGGCTGCCAGTGTCATGGGTGAGTGACCTGTGCAGTCCCAGGGCCCCACCCTCAGAAGAGGCCAAGTTTGGTTTAATGCTCTGCTGTTCTCTTGGAATTTTCAGTAATTTTATCTTTGAATTTGTGTTTTGTAAGTGAAATGCGATGGGACAACTGGAGCACATGTGTGAGCAGAGCAGACACACCAATGAGCAGCAGGCATGGGCTCAGGCGAATGGGGACAGAGGGCAGTGAGCAGCCTACATGCTGTGCAGTTGGCCTGGCTGCCCGTGCACGTGTGCCAGCCTGGGGCGGTCCAGAGCACCAGAGATTCCCAGGCGAGTGAGAGAACGCACACCAGGCATTTTGATTACATGCACCCAGGGCAGAAACTGCTGGCACCCAGGCAGGAGCCTCTGTCAGTAAATTACTACTAAATAATAGTGTACAGATGAATGCTGCCGTAAAAGACAGCAAGCAGTTACTCAGAATTCTTCCGAGTTTAGAATCTCTGGCTTTAAAAACTGCTGCCCCATTGCAAAGCAAATATCCACAGGTTCAGAAATAAAAACTTAAATTAAAAAATCATTACACTTGATAGAAAAGAATACTATTTCTATACGAAGTGTTGGATTAGCCAACTATTAACAGGAAAGCAGTTTGAAGACTAACGTTTCTCTGTTATTGAAGCTATGGTGACATAATGCATATACAGGCATTTGAATTACACACAAACCACCATGAAGCCACTTTCAGTTTCCCGTATGACCTCCACAGGTTTCATAAAATGTCAGAAGAAACATTGAAATTCCATTGTGTAAATTTACTCTTAAAATTAAGTTCAGACTTACACAAAACTGATTTGGACGGAGTGAAACCTTTTGAGAAAATTGTTTCTTAAGAATCTTCTGCTTCAAGTGTGCTAGTTTATACTTCAAAATAACATCAAAAATTTATCCCAATATTGTCACAGCCTTGAAAATTCTCTTAATGGCTATAGGAACTGTTGTGTCAGGGTAAATAAAGATACTTCTCTAAGTTAAAAATTATCAAAAATAATTTGCTATCTTTCATTCGCCAGCAATGATCACTTTCAATGACATTGCTTGAAAATAAAGTTGTTAAAAGTATAAATTTGATGGATCTGGTAAATTAATAGGCAGAAGAGAGTCAGAAAAAGTGTATAATCAATCAACATATCATATCAGTATTTATCACTAATAAAGTATCAACTTTGTTAGTATTATTAATTTATAAAATATGACCTTTATTTGCAATTTGTAAGCTTACATTGTTAGTCATGAATTCCTGCCATCCCTATCATGTCTCATAGTAATAACATGTTCTCAAAAATAAAAGTGTTGCATTTTAGCATCTTAAGCAGCATTTCCCCCTGGCTTTTGAACGAGAGGCCCTGAGTCTTCGTTTGGCACAGCTCCTCCCAGTTATGTAGCGGTCTTGCTTGTGACTTCTGAAGTCGCCACCCTCAGGACTAGAAATAAACAGGAACAACAATTAGCAAAGGCAGGAGACCCAGTTTCCTAACTCAATTCGGGGGCATTCTGTAAGACATTATGTTCTGTTTTTAATGCGCTGATGGCCAAAATAGTGCTGAGACAGTTACCGAATCAAGAACACTTAAGGGACTGATAAATAGCAGTAATACAAGAACTCTCAACCCTGAATGGATAGGAAATGATAAAGGAAATTTGGGGGACAATGGGGAGAGTCACATATGGACTGGATATTAGGTGATGTCACTGAATCAGCATGTAATTTATTGTAACAATGGCGGTTATATAGGAGAATGTCCTGCGTTTAGAAAATGCACATTTTTATCAGGGAGCTGTTACAGTGGTTCTCACCAAATTAAACAAAAGAGAGGGCAGGGTGGGGCTGAAGAGCAAGCAAATGTGGCTCAACGTTAACACTCGGGGAGCCTAACTGGAAGGGGAGCAAGTGTGAATTGTACCACTTTATTCTTGAAGGGTTGACGGTTTTCAAGTAAACAGAATTGGAGAAAATAAACAAATGGTAGTGCACAAGGGGTCTTTCTGGAAGTTTGGTAATGTCTTACATTTAGACATAAGTGGTTATTGCAAGAATGTCTTCAATTTTTAATAATTCTCCCAGCTATTCATTTATGTACCCTTTTATATATAGTCAATTAAAATGTCTTAAAATGATGCTTTATAATCAAGTAAGAAATACCCAAATGCGATCCATTGTTGTACTGCTGAGTGAACTTATTCCAATGCTCAGTGTTTTTCGGTGAGTGAGAGTTTTGCCCATTAATCGGGCGATCACTTTTTTTTGTTGGTTTCACACATCAGCTTCCACATTTGCATTCAAAATTTAAAGCAGAAGTTCCTTATGGAAGAGGAGCAGTAATAATATGAGGGAAGTTAATTGGCAACTACTTTCACAGGGTGGTAGGACTAGGTATTGTGCAGCTTGAAGATAACACAATTTTGAGGGCCCTCCTTAAGGAAAATAATACAAAACTTGGCCTGAAAGTAAATATTGATTTGGAAAGAGCCTAGGAGTGTCAGGCTCAGAGACTCGCGTATCTCTGTCTTCATGAGAAATCTGCCTCTGGTGTATTGTTCATTATTTGAAGTTGGAGCAAAGGAAAACCTTAAATTATTCTTGTTTTGATTGTTCCCATAGCAATCCTTACCATGTTTACTGTGCTCGTGTTCCTCCTCCTGGGCAGCAGTGACAGCTCTGCAATGACAGTTTTCATTTCTTGCTTGATTAAGGGACCCACCCAGCCTTCTCTGTTGCTTCCAAATAGCTGGAAGAGACACACAAGATCGAACAGCACTCTGAAAAAGACAGGATTAGAGTAGAAGCTCTGACTTCCTCCTATCTAAAATTCCATAAAACAATACATACACCCCCATCATTGCCAAGTTCAGAGCCTAGCACGCATGCCAAGTACCATGCAATAGCTCACAAGTGACCAAATCGAGCTTTGGTTAGTCTTCCCGATGGCCTTCTGAGATGGGGATCATTATGCACATTCTGTAGGTGGAAACCCTTCTGAGAGTTCAGCTAGAGGGTGGTGCCTGAGCCAGAACGTAGGGTTTTGTGTTCCTGACACCTACTGCACTAACCAGTAGAACAACTTATTTCATAAGCTGGGACATTCCAAGGATTGATATCTTAAGGTCAGCGGTCTGATGTCTGATGTTCATGCCTCTAATAAAATAGATGAAATGCAGAATAGTTGAATTTGAAAGTGTAGAATATCTAGATCAGGAAGGTACAAAGAATAAGCTAACACAGCCAGCTGCATGGCTTAAGCTTTTGCTTCTAACTAGATCATTCTTCTTCCTCAGCTCCTGTAAACTCTTCAGAATGCCAAAAGGGAAACAAAGAAAAGGCTATATTTCATGAATAGAAAAAAGCATCTGGCTGATGTACATTTAGGGTTTTTTTCACCTTAATATTCATACTTAAGTCACTAAATTAATGCAATTTCCTAGTTCCTTTTCCTAATTAAATTATTGTCCTCTTAGACCAGTCAACTAAGCTTACCAAGAGAGTTTAGGGACATAAACATTTTGGTTATTTGAAACAACCCATTTTGCTCCATTTAGAGTGGTTTTATCAAGCATACTCTGCAAAGGCAATGGGCTTCTCTCTCTCCTCTCTTTCCTTTTAAGGAACTGACAAACATAAATAAATAAACCTCAAGATTTCACTTATAAATGAACATATCCAGATTCAGATGCTTTTCTGTTAAGAAATCAAATGGAAAACTTATGCACTCTTCCTGCTTTGTATAAACTACAAATCAGTGTCAATCAGCCCATCTTGATTTGGTATCAGTCCCCGGAAATGTGACTGGCAAGGTTTAAATAGGTTTCAGGACCAGCTTAAAAGGGACAATCACTGGTGGATAAAAAACAGTTTGTTTTTTGAAGGCAGCCTCTGAGAGCATTTGGTAAAACGTGGGCATCCCCGGCATGCCCACACATTCTATTAGGCACCCTCTGTTCTAATGAGGGCCTGTCTTTCCAGCCTGAAGGGCCTCTCCTTCGTTCAGTGACCCTGTCCACAGACCAGTGTTCTGCAGTACACAAAACAGATATGTCTCCCTTATAGGTCTGGCAAATGAGCCTTGTCTTTCATTATAAAGACAAGTCTACCGGTGCTGGGACCAAGCTGAGTTCCCATTTCCACTTGTGTTTGAATTCCTGGGCTGTGGCTGAGATTAGCTGGAAGGAAGCGTGGAATCACTGTCGGCAGCTAGTTCAGACCTGATTCTTTAAAGTTAAAACCTCTTCTTAATAACTCAAGACATAGAGCACCTAGTAAGTCCTTCCACTTCTGGTAATTTCTATTTTTTTTTAACCAAGGAATAAAGGGTGGAGTAGCTGAAAACATTTTTAGCTATTGTCTGAATTAGAAATGGCAGATACGGTCACCACTTCAGATGTAGTATTTCTCTCCCACTCTCTCCCTTTGGGAGGACTACAGTTCCATGTTTCTTGGGAGTAGAGAACAAAATCCTTTTGGATTGTCAATTTGAGTCATTTTTTTGACAGGCAGGACAAAGCTTCTTGATCAACCTTCCATGGTCTCTTGGAGGACATCTTGAATAAACTAATTCTGGGCAATTGAACAAGACACTTCTCCATCCATTGTGTAGCTAAGATGCCTTGCAAGTCCCTCTAGAACTCTTTGGGGTGGGGTGGGATGAGTATGTTCTCCCAAGAGGGAAATATTTTGTGGGTCAATTTTATAGTTTTGTCTCAGGTTTACAAAGCCCTATTGGAGATGTCAAGGTAAAAGGGCCCAACTATTCAGCAGTCATTTATTGCAGCTGATAATAAAAGAACTCTATCAACACTGTATTATCTTTCTTTACAATAATTAGGGCAATGAAATGGTAGTTAATAACATAAACAGATAAATTTAGCACTACATTTACTAAGATCCATGGACTTTACATGAACCTATAGTTCCTCCCCAACCAAATCCAGTCATTATTCAACAAACATTCATTCAATGTGCCAGTATGAAAAAAAAATGACTTAAAGATTGACTGAAACCTTGCACCAGTGACCAACCAACCTCATCAGAGGTAACAATGAACAGTGATAGATGCTAAACACTGAGTACAAGAAGCAGATGTTAGAAGCAGAGAGGACTGAAGCTTATAAATAAACAGTGACCAATTAACCCTAAGTGATTGAGAGTAGGCCACCTGGCTATTTTCGAGGTTATAGAATGAAAGAAGAGGGAAAGTGAAATGATGAATTCTAAAAACCAAACAACTAAGCACAGGGTTTCATTTAGGACCCCATCTTACCGTTGACAAACTATGCTGGGAAATGATGCAGAGACCCCAGAAGCTGGAGCACAAGTGAAAGGTGGCTCCCTGAAACTGTGCTCGCATCAGCCGAGACTTGGTTCTAAACATGTAAATCAGTGTATGGCCACTGGTGACAGCAGAAGGAACCGTGTCTTTGGAGCCTCAGATGAGGGCTGGTGGAAGGAACATTGAAGATTGTGTAGTAGAATGATCCCCCTCTCTCCTCGATGTTTATGGAAATAGAACTGGGTTTCAAGGAGTGGTCTCAGGTCACATGTCAGGTGAGCAGCTGACTCAGTGAGGAACCTTGTCCTCTTTCATTCTTTTAGAATCCAGTAACCCGGGGATGCAAAAACCCTCCACAAGTGAAAATGGTAAACGTCTATATGCAAAGCCTCACACACAAAACCTTTAAATATTTGTGAAAGTGTGCTGACCCTGGCTTTTACCCAGGGCCACCTTTGATAATCCTTTCTGATAGATTGTATACAGATACAGGATTACAGGAGAGAAATGAGATAAGAGAAATTGGGAAATGCTTGGGGTTGGCATAGGCCTTTGGAACATTTCTGAAATCTCAGACTTAGATTCTGGTAATTGAAATATAATGAGAAATGGTATGAATTTTCAAACAAGAGACTTATAAAAAATGTTTGCAGCTGTAACATTGAAAAGAAAATTGGTTCTGTGGAACCTATTAAAAATGTGGTCACCTAGATATGGTTAGAATGTGGGTTGATAAGGTCAATCGGATACTGGTTAGGTGATCTTGCATGAAGCGCTGTGTGTGATATTTGCTCTAGATAGAGAGATGCATTGTTATGAATATAATACTTTCTTTATGGTAGTATCGTGCTCACTCATATTATTTTATTTAAAAAAATGCAATGACTGCCATTCTACCTCTAAAATGGTGAGATTACTTTTACATTCAGATCTTTAAAAAAAAAGAAAAACATGATAATACATTTCTTATTCATGATGATACACTGATTTGGGTTTCTTGGTTTTTAATTCGTAGTTGGGCAGATTCATTCAGAAAATGTACAATGATTGAGTTAGGAATTGATGGAGTCATTGAATGGATGAAGGTTAGTACAGCCAAGTAATACTTAGAAAGTTGTTTAACATTACCCGACTTGCTGCTAGTTTTATTAACTGTTGACCAAATGCACACATGAGTAATTAAGCAAGGCCTAATGAAAATAAAGGAATTCAAGAATTTGTCCCCAAATGCTTTTTTCTTTTGTTCTACCTACAGCTACTGAGAGGTAGAAAATAGAAGCCAATAAAAAATTGACAATGGCAACCAATCAGAGGATTTCTGATGGAAAAGGTCCCTTTGAACCCTAAATAAAGGTAAGTTTGACCGTGCATCAACAAACTTACCACCCAGGGAATTTTATACACTTATAATGCTGTGCTTTGTCATATGGCTCCGTGACAATTATGTTTCCACAAGTCAAGAGTTTTATAACTATTACAAATTTCTGCAGCCAGTTGGTCAGTGTGTTTCTCTTTTAAAAACCTTTTTACTAACTACTCAGTTTTAGTTGTTCTTCTAGCAAGAAAGAAATGAAGCAGAAAATAATGGTGCGTTAAATACAATGGTGAGATACAATTCGATTTAGTAAGCACACATTAAGTCCCTAGTAAGAATAAGGCCCCGGGTTAATTCTTGAATGCACCGGGAGGTTTGAGCCTAGTCATTTTCGTAGACTGAATTTATGCACTTCTTGGGGTTTTGACCCTGGGAATATCCAAATTCTTGCAGCTTCCTCTCTTTAAGTCCATCAAGAAAAAACCCAGAGAAAGGACATTAGTCTATTCCAAGGCTCCTGGGGGTCCTGCTGGAATTTACTGTGACATCAGCAGCCTGCTTCCCCAGCAGAGGGGAGTGATGAGGGTTTCTACTAACTCACACTGAACCTCTCTCTTCACGGGGAATAAAGTATGAAACAAAGATACACCGAAAATGTTATCGAGGAAAAAATGTTAAGCTACTGCCCCTCACCATGTAAATGTTGTCCATGTGTACACTGTCTACACAAGATTGCTGTTCCACATGCTCTCAGAGAGAGAATAACGCCGTGGCTGTGGAAGCGTTGGTAACCCAAAGCTGAAACAGCAAGGCTCTAATTGAGGTGGGAATGATATGAATAAAAAGAAGGGTAAAGAGAAGCACTCAAGATTTACTGCATGAGAGAAAAAGCAGAGTCTACCTTAAAATTTGGAGGCTGAGATTATTTCAAGAGCCCTCCGAGTCATTTCCCTTCTTTCTGTTTTACCTTCTCCAACTTATTCTAGGCTGTCAAGTTAAGCCTCTTTAAAACTATTTTATTTATGAACTTTTGTTTTTCAAATACAGTTGGCATTCAATATTATAGTCATTTCAGGTATACAGGACAGTGGTTAGACATTTATAGAACTCACAAAGTGACTCTCCTGATAAGTATAGTACCCACCTGACACCGTACATATAAAAGTTTTTAAAATCGTACATTACTTATGATCTTGAAAACCTTCAATGCATAAGATGCAAACACTTTCTTTATAACACCCCCATGCATGTTCTCATAACATCAGTTTTCCCCTTCTCACCTCCACACTTTGGCAAAGCTCACCTCTTTCCCATTGCTCTGTGTCCACGTGGCAGCTATCCGCTTTAGATGAATGGATAACCAGAGAACTGGATCCAGAACCAGGTTTAGTCGTCTGCTATCTGGTTCTTCAGGACCATCCCTCTCGTCACCCTTCTTTTCACCCTCTTTACCGTGGCAGTTTTCAGAATAAATCCTTGAAAATTTGAAATTATACCCTGCCACCAATTCTACTGTTAATTTGCCAATGAAAGATTCTACTCCAAAATTAGATGTGCAAAGGCCAGTCTGGCCTTCTGATGTTTAGATGCTTGTGCAGCTTTCTCATAGTATGGACTGGCAACCAATATGGAGATGTACTGTGTTTGTTAGGGACCTTCTTTAGATGGCAAGCCTGGGTATGTAAGATAATTTACAGGTGCATTACCTTTCTGGAGCAATCCAGTTCTGCTCCTTAAAAAATACCACACACACACACACACCTGAGTCAACAGAGCCGATCCCTGGCAAATAGGGTGTTGCTCCAAAGGAGGTGATTCACTCTCTCTATTAACCACTTCCTCACTGCTTCTTCTAAAACAGGAATTAGATCTGCAACTAGCTTGAAACCGTCAAGAATGAGGAAAAGGAAATAGAGATGTTGGAGAAGTGAGTGTAACCTCCCTCAAGGCACATTGATTCTTTAGAATGTAGACTAGGAGAGGGAGTTATAGATATAGAATGAGAAGATATAGTTTTTAGTAAAAGTATAGAATAAAAACCCAGACAGAGAAAATAAAACTCTTTTTTAAAGGAGGATGATGAGGTACTGTCACATAGCAATTAAAATGACAAAAATACATTGGATGCTGGTGAGGATGTGGAGCAACTAGAACTCCCCTACGTTGCTGTTGAGAATGCAAAACTGGGCAGCCACTTTGGAAAACAGCTTTCAGTTTCTCATAAAGCTAAACACACTCTTACCCTCTGATTCGTCATCCATTCTTAGGTATTTACCCAGGTGAGATTAAAATGTATGCTCAGACAAAAACCTGTACCTCAATGCTTATAGCCGTTCAATTCATCATTAGCAAAAACTGGAAAACAACCCAAATGTTTTCAATGGGCGAGTAAACAGTCCATGGTACTGCTGTACAATGGAAAACCGGTCGGCAATAGAAAGGAATGAACTGCCGACAGGCGGTTACAACGTGGCTGCATTTCAAAGGTGTTGTGCTGGAAGATGAAGGCAGTTTCAAAGGTTACATACTACATGACTCTTTTTGTATAAGAGTCTCAAAAAGGCAAAATGGTAGTGACGGAAAACAAAACAGAGATTGCCAGTGGGTAGAGGTGGGGGAAAGGGTGACCACAAAGAAATAGCATGAGGGAATTTTAGGGTGTACTGGAACTTTTCCATATCCCAATTCTTGTAGTCTTTACGTGAATCTACACATGTCAAAATTCACAGACCTGTGCTTACAAAGAATTCAATCTCACCTTTCTTTAAAACTTAAGTATAATTTTTACAAAAGAAACTACTGCAAAAGGATTTCTTTCTGGCTGCACAAAGAACTCACAGAAACTACTGACTACCTACCAGATAAGCCACTAAGAATTTATCATGTTATTTTTTAAGTTGGAATAAAACTAGTTTATTTTTTATCTGCAAAATGGAGTCTTAACATGAGAAATTTATATTTTGATAGAAACCAAAGGGAAGCCACATTTTCTCCCCTTGCATATTCATTGCCTATAAAAGAGGCTTTACGAAAATGTGGGCCTATGAAAAATATTTCCTGAGGAAAGTTGAAAGTTTAAGTCAACATATTATATTTGGAAATGACATTTGTTAATGAAAAGCCATTGGCTTCTTTAATAGGCAACTTCTTCCTCCTACTTTTTATGGTTTTGAGGCCGGTTGCCAAGGAAGGACATCAAAGCAAAGTGAGGCAACTTATTTATTTGTTTTTTGCTCCTCTCTTTAGCATTAGCTGTCCATGCCTATTATTGTGAGAATTGATGGACTTAATCAGAAGTTAAGAGACATAGCTTTATTGCTTACATGGCAAGATAAGACTTTGTGTAGCTATGCATTTCAAATATCCATCAATCCCCATAATAAGGTAATTCCTTTCTCATTTTTATACAGTATCATCCTTTTTGCTATGTGTATGGATGTGGGTTTATAATTAGGCTACAAATTTACCAGATCTTTGTTTACATTCTTAATGCCAACAGTGGACCTCAGTATATATTTTTCCCTTTGTGATTTTTTAATTAACATAAAGGATTATTTGTTTAGTAAAATAATCTGTTGCAATCTGATACTTTTGTACAGGCTAGGAATTTTACAGTTCTCGTGGCTGTACCCCCATCTTTTGAAATCTATTATCTCTACTCCTGGGTAACCTCTAAGGACAGCTACCATTTTTATAAACACAACACTGCAGAGCTCAGCAAAGGTATCTGTGGCAGAATAGAAGGGCCTAGAACAGGAGGCAGCAAACTGCTACCTGTGGGCGGGCTGCCTGTTTTGTAAACAAAGTTTTATTGGAACACAGCCACGTGGATCTGCTGGTACATTATCATCGTATAGTTCATTGTTCAATGGCAGGCTGCGTCGTCGTGACAGAGACTCTATGCCACACAAAGCCAAAAATATTTAGTATCCAGCTCTTCCCAAGAGTGTGGGGCTCCAGACAGAACATTCATCTCAACCAGTGCTTCGTTTTTTGTTATGACAGATTTTATCTTAAACATTTTAAAAGCTCAGATTATATGTAAATAAAATCTCAGTTTATTCATTTTTAAAACTTCTTGCAAGTGTGTTAAATGGCATTTAAAATTAAGCATTGGACAAATCCATGGAGATGCTCCTTATCAAAACCCAAATGTGGAGGAGCTGGGGCTGGGGCCCCACAATGAAATCCACGTGTAGTACTCGCAAAACTGTTCAGTGTCAACGTTCCCTGCCACACGTGGCTTTGCTAAAGTGATAGATAAAGTGTGAGAGAAAAATGAGCATTTGAGCAATGAGAGAGAGTGCTAGGTAACACTTAACCTGGAAGATACATATGTATCATTCTACCCTATATCCTAACATATCTTAAAGCGAAACAAAACAAAACAAAAACAAAGACAACCTTCTACCTCTGAGCCATCGAGGCATAAATTAAAGATGATTAACAAAAGGAATTTTGGGCATTCAAAGTAGTCACTCAGAGGAGCTAAGTCTTCAGAACTTCCTTTGTTGGGTGGATTTGCGTGATAGCCAACAAGGAAAAAACACAGTACAAATAGAACCAGTTTACCTACCCTTCTCTGTTTGGAATTATGAATGGGTTGTGCTTACATTAATATCCCATTTTTATTGGCTGTAAAATGTCACCTGATCTCAGGAGATATAGCCTAAGTCTCCCAGGCTAGTTTACAAAGTCCATCAATTCTGGGCACTGCTGCCCACCAAGCTGCAATACCAGTGCCAGTTCCTTGCAGCCCAAACCTGAGCCTGCCCCAGTGGGACAAGACTTACCCTCCGTCATCTTGTTGTTACTACTTTATTATAGTTTGGGGGTCCCACTACTGCTCTTTATAGGAGGCTAGCGTCTACATCTCCTTCACACACTGGGTTAGGCTCCGGAACCACCCCTGGGGCACTGTACCAGCAGAATTGTTTTTCTCCTTCCCTATGATCCTGGGGCCTTAACACTGTATCTGGCTGAAGTGCACATGCCCACCCACGAGGTGAGGTCACTCCTAGGGCCTCTCTTGTCTTTCTGGTAACCTGGCCCCAGTTAGAGTTACTGTAAGTAACCAGAGATGTGTATTTGAATCTCTAATAATAACAGAATACAGTCTTTTTTGTTTTTTCCCCCAGGAAGACTCCTTTGTACCTCTGTAAGTTAGAAGCAAGCTGATTCTTTGAGGGAGGGATCCAACTAATCCTGCTCTCATCGATATCCAAGCCTTAATGTCCATGGATTCCTGGGGTAGGAGTTGGCCTTTGCCCACCACGTTTGAGCCCCATATTTTCTCCTGTCAATAATCAACGAAGTAAAAATGCTGTTGTTGAACTCAGTTGTGGAGGCTGAGAAATTCTGCAAGTTTTCTTTCAAACTTTTCCATTATTAAAGCTAAGGACTACTTCAAAATGTGGTCCCAGAACCACCTGTAACAGAATCGTCGGGACATTCTAAAAGTGCCAATCCCTAGCACATTTTCCAGCCAAGGGGGTGGAACGTAGGAGCCTGTTAGTCAGCGAGTGTGGCAGTAAACAGTAAGGTTACACTGTAAATGTATTTATGTATTATTAGCAATTTTCCATACATGGCCATGTTTACTAAAAACCCTGCATATAATTAATTTCTAAAATGCAGCTGATTTTGTTCAACCAGCCTTTCAAAATTATGGCTCCGAGGGGTCTCTCCTGACCTTAGATGGAGCATTTTGGAATATTTCATCAAGAGTATCTTGGACTGAAACGCAGTATCAGATACAGGGTGTGGCAAAAGTAGGTTTACAGTTGTAAGTACACAAAACACAGTTTATTCTTGTATTTGATTTATTAATTATTGTATCATTTTCCATACAAACAACTGTAAACCTACCTTTGCCCCACCCTGTATACATCAGCAAACGCCTTCATATTTTAAAAATATCCCCCTGAGATGGGGAGAAAAGGCATACAACTGTAAATGAATAACAATAAAAAAAAAAGAAAATAAAAAAAAATAAAAAAAAATAAAACCTCTTTCATATTAGTCAAAAAAAAAAAATATCCCCCTGAGAGTACATCCTTCAGATTTCATACAATTGGTCCACGCCACATAGACATTGTGTAAGAAGCTCAGTGATACACAGAAAGATTGTCTATAACAGTAAACAAAATGGGAAATAGTACTTTATTGAGAGTACATTATTTTCAAGTATTGGGATCTGGGATTGGGCTAAAAGCTGAAATGCAGACCACCACTAACCTCAGTCAATGCCATAGTCTTCCTGTTTCCTCCATTTTTCGGTTATTTTTTTTTGAGGGGGGGAGCTGGGGTAGGGGCCTGATGTTGTTTCTCAAACCCAGAGACGCTGAGAGCGACAAAGGAAGTTTGGGAATCATTTGCTTGTCAAAAGGAAGGCACAGATTTGAGAAGATCCCCTGATCATAGACCGATGGCCAGTGTCCTGGGAGATTAATCTTCAGTGTGATATCTACTCATGCATAGAAGTTGAAAAAACCTTCAGGTAGTTGGGGTACCTGGTGTTAACCATCCAGGAAGTTGGAAAATTAGCATAAAGCTTATCTTCTGGCCCTCAGTTTTCACTGCATTGTCGTTTTGGTAGACAGGGCATTGGTCACTGGTGTATTGAAAAGTGTAAATTTATATTCATAAATATAATAATAAATATTATACATGTTTAATGTATAATATTTGTTCCATGAATCGACCTACCAAAGAATAGCTTTAAGACAGTCTGTCTGCTATGTTCTGTTATAGTATTTCGTTCTTAATTGTGTTTGATGCTTTCTCTTCTCCTCACTCCACCACATCACCTTCTTTATCTTTTTCTTTTTCTGTGGTTTTCTCAACCTTTCTCTCCCTTTTTCCCCCTCATTTGTCACTCTTGTGTAGCTTTGTTCCTGAAACTAGGTCATGAGACTGTCAAGATGTCAGCTTCAAATTTAGTTCTCAATTCCCTGTCTTTAAACCACTTTATACTTTGGGGACAATTTGCTCTTCTTTGTGGTTAAATGGAGCAATTTGAATACCCTTTCTATTGCACGGGAGGTTTTCTTTATGTGTACATGCTTAGAGGGCTTCTTACAAGTCACTGCACATTGGTGCTCGCACACTGCAGGATGTGAGTTGTTTAAACCTTCAGGTCCTGATCAGTTGTGTGTGTGTGTGTGTGTGTGTGTGTGTGTGTGAGAGAGAGAGAGAGAGAGAGAGAGAGAGACACCTTACAAAGGAAACATGAAGTTAATTTTTGTCACCACATTTATAAACCAGTTCCACTAACCAAATACAGCCTACTTCTTACAAATGCAATTATGGTTATGCCTCATTGAGGGCAAAGATTTTAAAATATTGAAAATAAAATGAGCCACAGAAAACTCAGATGTCCTCCCTGAGGAACAAATAGTAAAATCTGGTGTTCATTAAAATACTTGAATGTTAATGGAAGAGAAAAATGTAAGCCCTGTGTCTCCATTTCTCTGGACCAAGACATTGTGGTTTCTCAGCTTTCCCAAGGCCTGGCCAACTTAGGATCTGGTGAGACTCTTTGGAGACAGGAAATGTGAGGTTGGATGTAGAGTACAAATGGGTGAAGTGGGGGCTTCCTTTGGGGCCTGCTGGCCCTGTGAATCTCCTCATAAGGAGTACTCTCAGGCACAAGGAACCCACTCTCCTTGCTGGTCCCCCTCTATTGCCAGAGATTTCACTCCCACCAAAGTAGAGAAAAAGATCCACAAAAAACTCAGACCAAATATGGAGACTTTAGATCTATAGGTTTCAGAGAATAGACAAGGAAGACACTTCGACAATCAAGAGGGTCATAAAAGGAAGCCCTTCCACCCCGCTTCTCCCACTCCCCCTCCCCCACACACTGACCTACCCGCTTGCCCTCACCTCTAGCTAGACATTTAACCAGAGCAGGACGGTCCAAAGATACCTGCTTGATTTTTTTCAGTTCAGTTGACCATATTAGTTAACATTCTACATTGAGAGTCATTTCAGTGACAGAGTCCCCTCCCTTTTTACATCTTAATTTTATTTTTAATTCAAATAACTCCTGGAAGATCAAAAGATCTTGTTCAGTTATTAATGCTTCAGAATAAATTAATTGAATCAGATTACCTCCCTTATAATTCCTGGATAAGACCCGCTGTGCTGAGGAAATCAAATCGCTGGAAGGCAGGAAGGGGATTTGTGGGGAAAGAACTGTGGGTAGAGGAAGGGTGTCGGAGGTGTACCTGGGTAACAGGATCTGAGGCTGAGGGGATCTTGCAGGTTCTGGGTATCTAGAGATGTGCGGAGTAGAATAAAAAGGGACATGGGTGGCTGTTCAGGTCAATACTGGATTATTTGAAGTGTTTGCCCCAGCTATGAAAGGGAGGGATGCTCCCAGCCTGATGGCCTCCAGGAAAACTGCTGGAAGAGTTGTATGAAAGAGCCAACAGACACACGCTTCTGGCCAGCTAATTAGGTGAAAGGCCGTGATGACTTCATTATGTGTTCCTTCAGATCTTGTCGCCTGTTCTCTACCTCTTTAAACAACATGCATGTATGCCAAATTTTGTCACATACTGTGTGTAAATAAATGGTAGCTATCATTATTAACAGTGTAGATTTTTAAAATAACAGATGATCTCTTATTAATACATATAACATTTAATTACATTATTTTTTTGAGTAGGTGACACGAAGAGAATGTATAAGCTCAAGAATGAATTGAGAGGTAAGATATACTAAACTCGCTCGCTCGTTTATTGCAGAAATAGCAATAGATAGAAGTGTCCTGGTTGTTACAAAAAGGAAGTCATCCTGTAGCAACACTTATATCCTCTCTCTCTCTCTCTCTTTTATAAAATGTATAGTAGACATGCTTCAGTGTGAGTAAATAGAAGCACACACTATTTCTAATGGCTGAAAAGCATTCTGCTATGTGAAGTCACACATTTAACAAATTCTTAATATATTCTTAGGCTATTTCTAGTTTAAAAAATTACTGTTGTAAACAATGCTGTAATACACTTCTAGGTTTCTATAATTTTGTTCTAAAACCTTGGTAATGGGCTAGGGTTTTCTAAACATTATGTCAAAGACAAAATCATGAAAAAATAGTCTAAATTATTTTAACCTTCCCCCAAAATCATACTACTAAAAAAATGGAAACAAGTTCAATTCTATCAAGAATTTTAAATGATAAATGACAAACCAGGAATTATTTGCCAACTAAGTAGTAAAAGTATGTATCCTCAATATATAAAGAACATTCATGAATGAAAAATATGATTACCCTAACAGAAATATTTGAAAAGGCCTTTCATGGGTAGTTAATAAAAAAACCAACTGGCTGTTAATGACATGTCTTCTTTTTGCCAAAGATCAAATGTTTTATTATTGTTGTTAAAATAGTTGTTAGGGTTAGTGAGAGAATAGGAAAATAAATGGTTTTAACATATTTTCTCCTTTTCTCTTTCTATGGGTTTTCCAAATGTTTGTGTCTATCCTTGTCTTTAAATATCACATATATTCCAACTACTTCCAATTATGTCCATTTTTTCTCTGGGCTTCAGATTCATATACACATTTGTCTACTTGAGTGATCTATTCCATTACCTGCAAAATATCTAAAAATTCACTTATCCAAACACTATTTTTAATTTTCTTCGTAAGCCTGGCACTTTCCCCATCTTTATTTATTCAGTGATACATGTGTCAGAGTAGAATTATTCTGGATCCTCCCCTTCGTCCTCTCCACACTCAGAATCACAAGTCCTATCAGCACCATCTCCAAGTATATTCTTAGTTCCATCACTTCTCTTCTCATCCACCAAGACGACCTTAGTCCAAGTCACCATTCACTCTGCTCTGACTTCCAGTGGGTACTCCCTAATTGTTCCCTTCACCTCTGCCCCTTCCCCACGATTTTCTTCTCAGTAGTCAGAATTATACTTCTCACATGTGAAAAGGTTGTGCTTCTTCTAAGCTTGAACTGTTCAATGCCTCTTCATTAGTCTTCTACTAAGTTCAAACATTTGGGTCCTAGATGAGCATGTATTAGGCACACAATAAGTGTGTATCGAATAACACACATCAGGGCCCTCTGATGGTGTGGAGCTTTGCCCTCTGCCCTTCTCCACTTCCTCTTTCCTCTTCTAACTTCCCTCGAGGTCCTCAAATGTGCCAAGTCCTTGTCTGAGTCAAGAGCTTTGAATCCACAGTTCCCTTTCCCTTGGAATGCCCTTGTTCCCTCTCAGGGGGCTGCCTCCTCCTGGTCATTCAGGACACAGCACGTAGGTGTTTCCTTCCTGTGAGGCCTTCCCAAACCCTTTGTCTAAAGTAGATTCACTCTGTGATTCTCTCATAACACCCTACACCAGGGGTGTCAAACTCATTTTCACCAGGAGCCACATCAGCCTCGCGGTTGCCTTCAAAGGGCCAGATGTAATTTTAGGACTGTATAAATGTAACTACTCCTTAACTATTAAGAGAGAGCTTGGCACTGCTGCCGGGTAGAAACAAGGTGCCGGGCAGATAAAACAAGGTGGAGGGCCGGATTCAGCCCATGGGCCTTGTGTTTGCCACCTGCGCCTTACACTGTTTTCCTGCACATAACTATAGACTTTGTATTTATATATCCAATTGTTAAAGAATATAATCATGAAGCCTCGGGGGCAGTGACAACAATGATATTTGGTTTTATGATTATGTTCTTCATACTTCCCACAAGAGTGAAAATTGTAAGCCAGGAAAGAAGGGACAAAATCATGTGAGCTAGGAATTAGCAGATTTTGAAAACTTGCTTTATTCCAGGTATTCTGCCTTGAAAGAAAAAAAACACACATAAATAAAGGTTCATCAGGTACGGAGTTAGAAGACTGTCTGGTGCTTGGTGAGCTGCAGAAATATTTATAAACATACATTCTTTCATTGCATTCTCCCAATCACCCCACATGGGAGCCTCTACTTATTTCAGATTTGGGAAAATTTGATCTGGACCCAAACCCAGGTTCATCTGACCCAATAAACATTTTTCTGTCCCCAGTTAGGGGTGCCTTTCTATCACACCATTTGCAGAGGAGCTTCTGTCCTTGGGGCTGACCTTGACCTCTGACACTGGCCCATTAGAGCAGGATCTTCTACTTTTTCCCCAGACTTGGGAGCTGGATGAGGAAACAGATGTAGATATCTCTCAGAGAAAAGAGAGCTAAACTGAAGTCACTCCCATTTTCTCTTCTGACATCATCCGTAACTAGAGTGACCCTCCACCCCCATTTGCTAGGGCAGTCTCAGTTTCCTCCAGCCACATCAATATTAATAGCAAGTGTCCCTGCGTGGACGGTAAACCACAGGGTCACCGTCTATGATGCATGGTGTGTGGTTGGTTCTTTAGCCTCCACTCTGCATTCCTCATCATTTACTATCAGCGCGTTGGTCTCTGTGCCCCAACACATTGGCTCTCCGAAGTAGTTGCTGACTCTTGTAGTTACCCAATGACCTGCCCAGCTAATGCGCCTTTGAGCTAGCTTAGAACCCAGCCATGGTCAAAGGGAATTGTAAGGCACGAGGACCGGGGGCTCAGTATCTATTGTCCTGCCCTACTCCACACACAGCTGGCACCGTGCCTGCACACTCCTGGAGAAGAGGGCTCATCACAGCTTCCAGCAGCCACTCCAGTCCCGATCATCTTTCATCTCAGTTCTTCCACAGCTGACTGGCCTCGAAGACGCATCAGAAACTTCAGGGAGAGCAAAGGCACTCCCCCGCTCCCTTGCCTCTGGGGGCTGGTTTGTGTCCTCAATGGGGCTGATTTATTTCGCCCAGTCAAGCCCTCATGGAGAGGGCATGTGTCCTTGCCTCGCGTCCCTGCTTCCTGTATTTCCTGCTCAAACCCCTGCTTAGTTTGTGGTTTTGGAATGATTATGAGCTGCTGCTTTTCTTCCCTAGTTTGTAGATCCTTGTTTCTAACAGATTGAACAGTGTGTCTCTTGATTTATCATCTTAGGAAGATGAATGCCACGTGTCGTCACGGCATAACATCCTCTTGCCTGCTTCTGTGCTCCAATGTAACCATCAGCGGATAGATGCCGGGCAGCCTGGATTTATTTTTCGCTGCATTCCATCAGGCACATAACACCATGTAGAGAATGTCAGTTTATTGCAGCTCAAGGTGAATTTCTTTCTCCTCGAGGCAATGACACAGAAGTTCCCCAGGGGGCAGCCCCTCGCAGCCCCTGCTTGATTGTATTTTTCCATAAATGAGCTTTCAGGGGAGCATAGGGCTCTGGCTTGATAAAGCTGGCTGGACTGGTGATGGGATTGGATATTGTCGCCCCATGCTCTCTCCCACAGCAGCGCTGGATTGATTGCATTATTTAGAGTAAGCATGACCCAGAAAAAAGTAAAGTGCTCGACTTTCAGGCTTTTCCTTTAACAGAGGGGAGCAGCAGGTAGTTTCATGTAAAAAAAGGGAGTGTGACAGCTGAATATTCAGTTCATGGTCTGTTCTTACGTGGGCTTCATTTTTCCTTATTGTCTCTTCCCATTGCTTTTGTTCAGGACGTGGAGCAGGTGGCATTGCCAGGGCGCCTGTCCTCGGTGGGTGGGAGGCTGGCCATGTGAGTAAGAGCGGGCGGTGAAAGCCACAGCAAAGGTGGTTTTAACTAGCACTCAGTGGAAACCAAAGGTTTTCTAGGAGGTCAGCAGAGAAGCCTGGAAAATAATGTTGGAATGTCTGAAAATACGACTTTCTAGCCACGCCAGTCCTTTGTTTGTTGTAGTTTCTTCTATTTCTAAGCAGACTTGCCAGTGGAATAAATCTCCAAAGTCGTAGGTTAACTAAAGTATAAAGGAGTCCAGACCTTCCCAAATCGAGTATCATTTGAAAAAGAGGTCTCTCCCATATGGATGCATAGCATTTTAACTGGAAGCAATGTATAATATTCAGGGTCATTCACTGGAAAAATTAGATTTCAAAAGTAACTCTTACAAGCATACTAAAACGCGTAAGGGAGGGATCCAGTCACATGAGTAAGGCGTTGGTGCCCTAGGGGGTCCCTGTCCCTCACCCCTCCCTTGAGAAAGCCTTTGTGAGAGAGAGCCCCTTGGGGCCTGGCTAGTGGCTTCAGGGTCCTACTGTGTCATTCATCTGATGGTGAGTGAAGCCCACTGGGATGAGGCAGGAGGAAGGACGAGGCAGGACCAGTCATTCCAGCCATTGTATAGCTTCCTCTGCTTCATTTCCCTCCCCATTCCTCAACTTAGAGTCATCCATGGATATTCTTCTAGGGGCCAGGCAGAGCGTGGCCAGGAGTGACAAGAATGAAGAGGGTCCATAAACCGACGATGCTGTCACCCTGCTCTGCTGTTTACTGAGGCATCATCGCTCCTGATGGGCAAGGAAAAGCTCGGAGTGTTGCAATCCAGTTCATGTGAAAATAGTCAGGAAGACCGTCTCTTCAGTCTTCTTTTGAGGCTCCTTCCCTTAGACATGATGATGGCTCTTTCTTGGCTGAAATTCAAAAAAACCTTCAAAATGAATGGGGAAACATTTTAAATCACTTTGCAACCCACAGCTTGTCTCTCCTGGTTGTATAAGTTTATTGTATTATTTTTAGAATGTTTACTTAAACAGTGTGCAGAGCTGGCCCAGCAGGATATCTGAATCTTGTATTAGAACACATCCATGTCTTCCATCACTGGGGTCCAGCGGCAGGAAGCTAAAAATAGCCCACTGAGTCCTTTCCTCCACCAGAAGAAGTGTTTATTTGCCAGAAGAGGAACGGAAACAGAAACTCTCCCTTCATCCCTCCCCCTGAATTCCTCCTGCCAGTGAGTAAATGCTTTGCTTCAGAGATTAAAGTTATTTGATTGGAAATGAGTAGTTGACACTTTCAGTCTGTTTCTGTGAAGTTGAAGGTGACCTGAATGCTCTGATCATATCACAGATTTGCTCTAAAACTTTAGCATCTCACCACTGTCTGTGTGGTGGGGCTTACGTGTTCAGTATTTGGTACTGAAGTCTCTTTTAACTCAGCCCCACCTCCAATTTCCCAGCACAATCCACAACTGTTCCAGAAATTACAGCTCCAGACCCATGTCTTCAGTGTTCCCCCATACCCTTGGTGTTCACCTGCCCCCCCTGAACATAGTATTCTCTTGTCTAAAATGCCTGCATCTTCCTATACACAGTCTGATCCTGCTAATGTTTCCAAGGATGACCGTGAGGTACCCGTTCGAGAAGCCTGTGCTAACTGCCAAAGTTATGGCAAGCTTTCCAGGACCCTGGAATACTCCCAGTCCACACCAGTCCTCTGTCCTCTGTTTTTAACACTTAGTAAGAGAGGCTTACATTGTTACCTTTTCATGCACAAGTTTTATTTTTTTAGTATCTGGAAAACTTGTGGGAATAGGCACCATAGGTTTTAGCCTCTGTCTCCACTCCAGCATTTAACAAATAGTAGGTGCTTAATTAGTGTTTAATGATTGACTTAGAGATTCTTGCTCTATTCCCACAGGATGAGTTGAGCATGCTTATCTTCTCTCCTGGGACCATCCAACTTAGGGGCAGAGCTCTCCAGGGTTCTCGTGGTGTTTGATAGACACTCCTCCCCCTGAAACGCTTGCAGTGGGGAGGTGGTGGGTGTTGCGAGGAAGAAGGTCACCTCTGTGGTTCAAAAAAACAAAAAGAAAGAAATTACTTTGTACAATGTCCTTATTGAGTCACCAGACCCTTGAACACATTAAAGGTGCTGAGAAGTCCGTAGTAAAGAAAGCTCTTTTATTCTGTTAAGCCCACCATTTCCCAAATTAACTTTTACCGTAGAACTCTTTTTTGTTCCCTGCGAAGTAATGACATTCAGCATTCAGAAACACTAGCCGTCTTAGTCGGCTCGGGCCGCTCTAAGAACATGCCGTGGACGCGGTGGGGGGGGGGGGGGGGCTTAAACAACAGAGGTTATTTCTCAGAGTTCTGGAGGCTAGAAGTCTGAGATCGAAGTGTCAGCAAGGTTGGTTGTTTCGGTGAGTGCTCTCCTCGCGGCTTGTAGATGGCCGATTTCTTGCTATGTCTTCACATGACGGATTGAGAGAGAGAGGGAGAGAAGGGGAGGGAGAAAGAGAATTCTCTGGTCTTTCTTCCTCTTTTTATAAAAACACTAATCCTACCCTTGTGAGCTCATTGAATTATGATTACCTCCCAAAGGCCCCATCTCCAATTGCCATCAAATTAGGGCTTCAACCTATACATTTGTTGAACATTTGGATAGCATTTAGTTGAACGTAATTTTTTTCCACATTTAGTCCATAACACAAAGATTCTGTTGAACGAAGTTTGAGTGTATCTTCTTCCTCTTGGCTTCCTATCTAACCCCCCTCTAAGCCACACTTTCATGAGTTTTTCTTACCTGTGTCTCTGAAATAATCTCTTGGGTACCTGAATTCCACTACACTGTGAAGTATTGATTTTGTCCAATTTTTAATATTGAAAAACTCCTCCCATTCCCACTGCTCTTGTTTGCATTCTTCTTAGGTAAGCCTAAATGAGGACCAGGAAAATTAGTCAGTATTTCTGGTAACTTAAGTAATCAGTAGATTTAACTATCTAAACACGTTATTGTGCCTTGATATTCTCATTTAACCAGAATTTTTTAAAATACATGAATTAATTAAGAAGTTGGAAAGTGATATATTCACCAAATGGGGCAAAGGTGAATTAAATCCAAGCCCTCAGGTTTTCAGGTTAGGTGGACTCCTCCCCACACCTTCTTGCATTCTCAATTAAGTGGAATCTCTTAAGTCTTGCTTTTTTTTTTTTAATCTTTTGAAATCAGCTGAGATCAACCCAAGAAAAAAAGAAAATTCTATCACATTCTTTGACATTTCTGGGTTCCATAATAACAGACTTTTCAGTTCTTCCTTGCCTGGCAAGCTGTTTATTCACCTCTCTACTCTGCTCATCCTTCTCAGAGTGCTTTCAGGTCCACGTCCGTGGAAAAATGGGGCACCACAGACAAAACCCAGATGTGTCCTGACTTGACAGAGTACAGTGGGGCTCTCCCTGGCCCCTTAATCCAGGTATGCTTCTTCTCTTGCTGCAAAATAAGGTGTTACAATTCTCAGGGTTCCTGGTTATTCTTTAATCATGCCCTTGCCTGTCTCCTGACCTGGATGCAATATTCTAGTGTGGAGTGGAGCTTTAAGCCCGCCTGCACTGGGTTACTGTCCAGGTTAATTCATCTCATTACTTGCTACATCCTAGGCTTTTGTTCTCCTGTCAGACAAACCTGACCTGGCATTTCCCTACACCTGCTTTTGTTTCACTTTTATAAAAAGAAATTGCTGACCTCTGGGCAGTGGTATTTTAGCTCCAATAATTACTTCTTGCTTTTGTATGCTAAATGATGACCCTCCCCTTCTTCAGGTCTTTGTTAAAAGTCTCATCTGCCCAGTGGAAACTTTCTAGACCAAGCTCTCCTAGCTCTTACCCCTCCTGAACGCCACATTCTTCTCCTAGTTTTCTTTCTAAATGTTCAGCACTTGGGGAACATTCTTTGTACATCCTTGTAGCACTTGGTATAGGTTTCTAGCACTTGCCTTTGTTAGTCACCTTTCCATCTCTCTCACAACAACAATGATTGCAGTGGGGTGCGCTTGCGTATTGACCTGTCGCAGGGTACTTACAGACACGTTGGGTCATCTGACTCCCTTCAGTCTTGCACAGGGGTAGGCAAGTAGTAGCGCCCTCCTTATTTTCAGAGGACAGTGAGCCTCAGCTAGGTTACCTAATTTGTTCAAGATCTAATAAATCGTGCCACAGTGATTTCTGATTCAGGAGTTTGCTCCTTCAAAATTTCTGTGTTTGCTGCTAAGATAAAGTTTGTGTGAGTAGAGAGCAAGGTTTGAAAAATCCTAAAATTGTGCAGCAACCTTTTGATTTTGAAGTTTTCAGAGTGGGGGCGGGAGGTGGGGGAGAGGCTGCCCTCTTACAGGTCCTCTCCAGTACCTGTTGGAGGAGAATTTGCTCATCCTGAAAAGTACTTGGATTTCAGATCTTTTTGTTCTTGCCACCCCCTCCTTTCATTTTGTATTTAGCATGTGGTCACAAAGGTACCCCTGAGGGGGTGGCATGCGAATTGAAATTTGAATGGTAGGACATCAGCAGCCAAGTAAAAACTGGGGGCTGATTGTTCTGAGTGGAAGAACATGAAAACCACAAAGGGGGAAGCACTGTGTTGGAGGCTTCAAGTGGAGGCCAGCAAGAGTGGTGTGTCACAAGTGAGGGGGGCAAAAACAGGAAACTGCAAGTCTACGTAAGTGCCCTGTAGAGTAAGGGTGCCATTGGAAGGTTTAATGGGGAGGAATGATCTAATCTGATCTGCATTTTAGAAACATCACACCACCTGCTCCGTGTGCAAAGGGGATTATTGGGAGGAAAGGATGGAAGCCGAGAGGTTATTATATTAATATTAATCCAAGTGAGAGATGATGGTAGGTTGCACCAGGTATTAGGATGATAGAAACATAGATTTAGGGTGTTTCTTAGATGAAAATGATATTACAGGCTAATAGATTTGACATGGAGGTGAGGAGAAAATGAAATCAAGGATGACTTCTAGGTGCTAATGCTAAATAGGAATTTGCTAGAGCTGTGCAGAGTCACTGGCAGAGCTTGAGGGGAGCCCCAGCATTGCTGCTATGGGGTGTACTGCCCAGGGCATCCATCCTGGGAAGCTCCACATGTTGAATAAATACTTTGCATGCCTTCTTCATAATGAAGATGCTATTATTTCATTGCAAAATGTAAACCAGAAATAATCCGGAGGAACAGAGTTTTAATTTAAAAGCAGAAAAGTCTTTTAATGATTGAAATATATAATGTTCACTGCATATAACGAAGCATAGATAATGTGTTGCCCGTCATTAGTGGTGTTCACCCAGAGAGAGATGAGGCAGTTGTTTCTCCTGGAGGTGAGATTAGACTTCTTGACATTTGAGCAGAGGCATCGCCCAGTTCTAACGTGGGTGGGGAAGGAGCTGGTCTGATGTTGGCTCCCTGCGCCACCCCCAGGACTTGTCAGAGGTGACCAATGTGTGGGTGGTATGACCTAGAGTATCAGAAAGACACCACTCTCCTGTGAGTGTCTGACTCAAGTCTTGTTTGGACATGATGTTCTCTAAGACTTTTTCATCAGGGTTTTAGTAACTGTTATGATGTCTGAAGAATTGAAGAGAAGGAGTTTCTTCTAGAGACCTCACTAAGGAGGACTTGTTTCTCTCCTCCTTGCCCAGCTGTATGTACCAGTTGCGATACTTGAAAAAATCATCTAGCACATTGAGCTGGGAGTTTTGAAGACTTTTAATAAAGGGACTAGTGGGAGAGAGCCTATCAATGATGCTGAAACACTCAGAGACATGAAACAGTGGTGAGATA